>NC_073724.1:1911200-2517434 GCF_023634155.1 Falco peregrinus | reverse complement strand
ACAAACTGTTCTTTAATTGTATCTGGCAGCCACAATAATTAATAATTGTAAAGTAAACATTGTCTACATTTGAAGTATGCAACTACAACAGTGAAAGATTATCATGTCCCCTTGCTTTTAAAAATCCCTCAAAGCCATTATGTTCTTTATTAAGCATATTCTGGAGTGTATTTTCTTATGCAAGTGGGCAATTTAAGAAGTGCAGGGATTAATACACTGCCATACACATTTAAATCAAGATTAACATAAATTCAAAGACAACTCAAATTATTATTAAAGTTAGTAAAGCAAATTCCTGTACCCTTCCCGTGGTTATTCAACACTGCTGAGCTTGCAAGAGAAAGATTAAAAAAATCCATTTCCCATCCCAACAAATAAAGAAGGCAACAATAAACCTCTTTTATTGAATTCTTGATTATTTTAAGAAAACCTGCTTGTTTTTTAAAATGTATGCTGTGTTCTGTCTTGACACGGTGAGTCACAACATGTAATAAATTTTAAAGCAATTTTGTCTGTGACTGCACAATATTGATTGAAATAGCATTTACTCACGTTGGATGGTTTTAAAGGACAGTAGCTCAGCAAGTAGGAAACTTGGTGAGCCTCCACTTGCCAGCTGCTGAATGCTGGAGCAAACCAGAGCCAGTCTGGCTTTTCTCCGCCTGGCCTGAGGGAAAGGGAATGTTCAGCTGCTTCAGAAGCAATTTGGACCCAGTCTGACATGGGAGGCATGACCTGGAGGGTGCTCCCCAGCAGCCATCCCCTACCGGGCACGGCAGAGCCAGTGGGCGTTGCTTTCAGTCCTACCTTATTTCTTTACCCATGTGAGCTGGAAGGCGCTCGCCGCTACTGTTCTGAGCCATCCACCCTACAAATCATAAGCAAAGCTCTCCTTGAGTCTGCCTTGCCAAACTTTAACATCAATACGAGTTCTGATGCAGCTGTACAGAGCTTGAGCTTGGACAAACTCATGTTTACTTCTTGGTTTCACCCCTAACTCTGCCATCACTCTGCATTCCGTGTCATCTAGATCTGGCAGGCATTCTGCTCCTATCGTGATCAACCAAAGCCTTAAGTAGAACACAGGGAATGAAGATGTAAATTATACTTTATTGCTAGTACATCCACAAAATAGGTAGGAAATTCAGTTGGCAAGGAGATGAAGGAGAATAATGTGTGAGATGTCCAATTTCATATCTGTTTTCCAGGCATTATAGTCAATGTAAGTCAAGTTTGGTCAACCCAAGAAAAATTTTAATTCATCCAGGTCTTGATATGATGGCTCCTTGTAGACTGCTTTAAATTTTTATTTTCAACAGACACTTAATCTGCTGTGTGCTAGGTCACGTCTTCCAGACCATGTGCTGCATGTGCCTGCGTGACAGAGGCTGGAAGGTGGAAGGAGCCACAGGGCTCCTTAAGCTGTCGCTTGTTGGGTGGAGAGGCCACCGGGTTCCTGCCCCAGGGAGCACACCTTACACTGCTCAGCCTGGGGCAGCACACCAAGGGCTTGTCCTCTGCTGCAGTGCTTCTCAGTGTGCACAGATGGATTTATTTCTTGCTAGAAAAGTGGAATTTATTTATTCCTTCCCCTTTTCATTGTGCACGCTTCTCTTACCACCTGAGTTTCTTACCTTCTTTGCAAGATAATGACAGAGTCATTAACCTTTCAGTCCCCTTGTCCTTTAAGGGTTTGGTTGGTGGCCAGAGTGCAGTGCCTGCAGGTCTTAGATGACGCAGAAGGCACAGGTCTGTGGGATCTAGCCCAGTGGTAACACCAAATGCCATGCACCTGGTGACTTTGTATGTGGGCAAGAACTCTTATTTAAGGTTAATGCTCTTATTTAACCTAATAAACACATTTAGCACAGGCTACCCTACATTATCCATTTAAGGTGACTCTTTTAAGCCAATTTGTGACTACTAAACTAACAGGAGGAACCATAATTCTTATTAACAGCTGAACAATGTACTTGTAATCTCTATTTCAAAAGTTGCTGTGGGAAGCAGCCTCCAAGCTTGCTGTTTCTTCTGCAATCCAGCTGGCTCGCACTAAGCTGATGGTTGCTGTGTAGAAAGCCTAAAATTGCTATTCTTAAATTTAGGTTTTATTGAATTTAATCATTCTATTTTTAAAACTGCACTGCAGTTAATGACCCAAACAGATCAATATTTACAGCCGGAGTTGTACAAACTAAATACATTAATAAGTAAAATAGATAATACTCATACTTTCACATAAAACTTAATCTGATGTGAATTGGAGACATTTTTAATTGGAATTATCAGCTAAGGAAAAGAAAGTGTCTGTCTCTTTTTGCAAAGAAAGAGAAATTCTGGTTATTTCCAAAGAACAGGTAGCAGATTCTGATCTAGTACGGTGTTTAAACAAGTGAATTAAGCTCAATTCCTTCAAGCAGTACCTTCATTTTAAAGAAGTGAAAGAACGAGATCACGCATGTAGGGGACAGTATCACTGAAGCTGGTCCTCTGGTAAGGGTTGGCAAAGAATCAGGTGAAAGTACAGTAACTTTGCTTCCAAAAGCAGTATATTACACTGTGCATGAGAAAGCAAGCCTAACCACTCAAAAAATTAATTAGCCAAGACTCAAGCCCTTGGTGGGTGTGAGTACTTTGGTTCTGGAGTTAGGTAGGTCACCCTTGGCTCTGCACCCTTCACATGGTGCTCCTCTGAGCTGTGTAAAAACTACTCCACAACAAAAATGCCCTAGATGCATTTGTGCAGTCACCCTCTGCGTGAAGATACATCAAGGTCTTCCATAGACGTGACAAAAGTGTCAGTAGACTTTGCAATCTAAAATAAGTGAATATTTGCCGTATGCATTTGCTTCTTCAGATGTATGTAGAAAATGTGCCTATACTTTTGTCTAGGTGGGCAAGAATGTATTTCTGTCACCTTTCTAGTCCTTCTTCATTTTGGCTTCTGAAGCAAGTTTGTCTAACCCCTGGGCTGCTTTATTTACAACACTGATGGCTGGATCACAGATGGATCCCTGATTATCCCAGACTGTCAGAGCTCTCCATGTACCTTGATAAGGGGTGGGGGGGAAATTCAGGTACACAGTGTCGGGTCATCAACACTGGCTTTATATGGTCAGAAAATCTCCTATCAAGTGTAAAGTGTGCTTGGGAGGAGGATCTGATCCCCTGATCCCGTAAATAGGAGAGGAATAAAATATCTCTATTCTGTATAACCAGTATTACATAAGAGCACAGTTCATTCACTTTTGTGCCCAGGAAAAAAAAAATAATCTCAAAGTCCTTTTTTTTTTTTTCCACTTCAATTGTTAGATCAAGAACCTGAACTAGCAGCTGCCACATTGTACTTGTGCATAGATACTACTAGGTCAAGACTGATAATTTTCTAAATTGCAAGTACAAGTGTGTGTATGGAGAGGTTTCATTTCTTCCTAACTGTTTCACTTGCACTTTGATCCATGTTAAGTTGGTTCCACAACAACAAAAAAATCTATTGTCAACAATAATTTCCAGGAAGAGATTCCCTCTCTCCTCACCTGTCCCCAGATTTGGTATTAAAAATGGTTGGACTGCTAATGAAGATGAGACAAACCCCTGACAACACTTCTGAGAATACATTTGTCAAGTAGAATTTTGGTCAAGCCTTTTCATGAAGGACCTAATGAGTATACAAGGACTTGCTGCTGTAAAAAAAAAAATAATAAATATCTATGCTTGTCTCTTGCCTGCAGACCTATCAAAACATGTTTCTGTGCAAGAGGGCATATGGACCCCACACACTGTTTTCCTGCAACAATAAAGCAGTGGTAGGTTATCATCTTAATTAAGTTTTAGATTTCCCAGGCAGGATAAATCCATGCATTCTCAAATTCACCCTCATTCAACTCGAATTCATTTCCGAAAAAGCCATGCCTGGGATGCTGGTAGCTGGCTGGGCACTATAAGGCTTTTTGCAGTTCTGAATGATGCAGCTGGTGGTGGTTTTCAGTTTAGACAATTTTAAAATACCTGAGAATCCCTGGGGGAAGTTGTTTTGTGGTTCAGTAGGTTTGGCAGGGGTGGCAGTCCTGCCCAGGTTGCCAAATTCCTTCCTTTTGCTTACTCGTGGGGAAAGCGATGCCCATGTGTGAGCAGTAGCGCTGGATTTTCCCCGTAGTGGCTGGCTGAGGCGGCAGTTCCAGACGGACCCTGCAACGCGCTTCTCCTCCCTGTGTCCAGCTTTGCCCTGGGACCGCCGGCTCAACGCCTTCTGCTGAGTGGCTCATCCCCGTTTCCCGGGCTGAACCCAGGAGCCAAAAAGTCTGTTCATGAAATCCTGCAGTTTTCAAGATTTCATGTCCAGCTCTCACACTCTCTTCAGGAAAGCCTGACTCCAAGGCTTCCCTGGCTCTGCTTCTAATTCCTCCTTCCTGTTGTATTGAAATCCAGAGGAACCTGTGGATGTGGGTGTGACTCTGGCTTAGATGGCATAGGGGCAAGGAGGGATGGCATCTCTGTGGCTGGTCCTTCGTAAGGGTTACTGCTTGTGTTGGGAAATGAGGAACAGGTGAAGAAGCAAAGAGGTGTGGAGGGGCCCACGTCTCCTGCTTAGTGCAGATGTCGGTGAAAAGTTTGTGAAGACCTGCAATGCACTGCTCTGTGCATGGCTGTCTGTCTTCTGGGCTTCTTCAGCTACCCAGTGACACGGAGATCTGACCCTGTTGCAAAATTTAGCTTCAGAAATTAAACTTTTGTGGTTTTCCTTAGTTTTCCCCGTTTCCTGCTTGCACAGTACCCGAGCTTTGTGTAACCCCGTGCTGCGTTATGCTCCCCAGCCTACACCCTGACAGCATTGAAGAGGTGTGAATTTTCTCTGTTCATCTCTGTGGGATGTGTAATTCCCCACACCTAAAATTCAGCTTGCTAATCGCTTCGCTCCTGCTCATTTCAGCTAATAGAGCCAGCTAACAAGATTCTTTTACTGCACGTTCCCAACATTTGCTACATTGCCTGCACTAGAGTCTGCAGAATTGTTTGATGCACTAACAGGTACTGGGAGAGTGGGAGTGAAAGAGCGGGCTAGGAACTGCAGTTTATTTAACAAGCTGCTTCTGCCTTTGCCCAACAAAGGAGGGAGGAGAGGCTGTATCACAGCTGCTTCATGAAGATCAGGTGACCTACCTTGTTCTGGTTTGATGTGACTGATCCAATGTTTCAGTTTCTGGCTGCTAAAATTGATTTACCTATTTTTCATATGTGGTTCTGCAGCACAGTGGTGACAGAAAATAGATTGTGCTGAAATTCTGAAGTTTACTCCATTTTGTAGCAAAATAAAGAGAGAGCAGATGACTAATTAGAGGCCCTTTCTAAGAATATTTCTAGAAGACGCCACAAATGTCACTGTTGCTCCTGACAGGTTCTTCTCCCAGAATTCAAGTCCAAAGACTCGGGAGACACCACCTGCATTTCCCATACTGTAAAAGCCTGCAGGTTTCTATTGCCATATTAGACGTTGGTCTTGGCTTTGACTCATTCAGATGTGGTAATAAATAGTACAATGATACAATAAAATATTGGTTACTGCTGCCCATGGGTGTCACGGATGGGTGTACTCTTGTTGCTACAACCAAAATAAATCATAGCAAACCCTACAGCTCTCTAATCTCATTATACTTGGTGTTAACACTGGGAAAACCCCAGGACCCCACAGAGTTTTTACAAGTGAAGGAAGGCCCAGTTTGCTATTTCCACCCCTTTTTCTTTTTTTTTTTCCTAGAGACACCCAACCCAAGAATCAATTGGTTTTTAGGTGAGTTAGGTTCCAACATCACCACATCAGTTGTAGCAGAGTTTCTTGAGATGTGAAGATGCATGCTTTCTTTTTAACTTAAACAGTCCTTGTATGCAAGGAATTCTCAAAGGTCCAAATTGAGGACAAGGGTTGCAGTGTACTACCTACAGGTACCAGGAATTAATATGTACTTTCGGTTGGTGGGCAGAGCTGCAACAGGGACCCTTCAGAGCTCAACTGATTCTCAACTTAAGCTACCAGTCAACTCAACCAGTTGACTGGTAGCCTAAGTAAATAAAGTCATTTTCCTCCAGGAGGCCTTAGGAGATTAATTTGATTTCATTACCATTGTAAGGACTTCTGAGGACATGCACAGCCCATGTTCTTTTTACATCACCTCTGATCATCATCTCTTTCCAGGAAAATGAGAAGAATTTGTATTTTATTGTGTTAACTGTATCATCAAGTGACTGAGAATGCAGAGCATGCCTTTGCTTTTGTTTTTTCTTGCTTGGAAATTTTCTTTGTAATGAGACGCTTGCTCTCATTGACTGTAATGGAAGGAAAACAGTACTTGGCACACCAGAAAGGACTAATGAGAAAGGTCAGGTGAACAAAAAGTTCTTTGGAGCAGAAGCTGGATTTAAGAAACAGGATAAGGCAAGCTACAAAGCCAGGGCAAGGTGAGCACCCCAAGTGGGATCTGGCATCAGGCTGGAGGCTGGTGCTGCACTGTTCACTCTTGCAGGTAACGCGTGGCTGGTTGCACAAAGGAAAGATGCCCAGCCAAATGATCCCACGCTTGGTACAGAGGCCTTCTGAGTCAAAGGACTGAGAGACTTTTATTTCATCTTGAAGGGGAGGACTCATAGCAGAAACAACGTGGCTTCATCTCCTGATTCCTGTAGTTGTGTCTTCAAGGTCCTAAAAAATGAGTGAACATCCTTTACCCAGCCTGAGCATCCTCAGGGTAAGGAACGGACTGACTCAGCCATGTATCAACTTGCAGCATGTATATCCCTGCGATACCAGTCAGCAGGCATTTGTTTTCTGTACCATGAAAGACCAAACAAACATATCATTATTATTGCTATTATTTTTATTGGTTTTTTATTTTAGGCTTGTACTGGGGGACTGTGATTTTTTTTTTTTTTTTTTTTTTTTAAGAAGGAACTGGCAAAGAAGATAAAGTGATCTAATAATTTGTAATAATGAGTACTGCATTTTTGAGTACTGCAGTTCTGGCTTCTGGGACCATGCAGGCATTTTATAGGAGAATAAATAAATAATCATTTGTGACTTCAAAATGTAACAGTCTTCAGAAGGGAAGGGAAGAGAAACGAATGTTGATTCAGAAGGGAGCTACTGTTCCAACTTGTCATAATTTTAACAAGAAGAGATCTGTTGAGTGCTTACAGGAGAACAATGTGTAGTTAATACTTTAAGTTAAGTACTGGCTTGATTTTTTTCCCTCTTTATTCTTGGATTCAGTTATAAGCAATCTACAGAAATAATGAGAAATTATTGAAAGTTTTCCAAATTTCAGACCTTTTTTAAGGTAATGAGAAGGAGCCTTAGTTTTTAATACCTTTATATCTTGCTTCACTTTTCAAAACTGGATGAACTTCCCCCTGCAGTTCACCTCTGAACTATCACTGTAAAATCTATCTATTACTACAATTTATGGCCAACTGGATATTGATTTACTCACACCAAATGATAACGTATGCTAAGAGCAGTCCCATAGGATCAGTGGAAACACTTGGGCAGTAAAATGCAACTTAAATTTTCAAAGTCTGGCCTTACAGCAATAAAATGGGTTAATTTGAAAAGCTTTCCAAAGTTTGAGAATTGTTGATATTCCCCATTTTGAGGAAAACCAGGTTGAATTATTCATAATGAAAATATGGTTGGAACTTTTGTTGGATATGAGAGCTTGCTATTTGCTTTGGATGTGAAAAGGAATTGTAAGTACTTTACCTCCCTTACTGAGAAGCAGTAATTCACGTGAATAGTCAGTGATACTGCTCACAAAGGGGAGTTGAATCCTCTTCTGGCCTTTAATAATTATAGGTCATATTGTGCCCCTGGCTGTGAAACAGATCTTCTCACTTCAGGAGGTACACTGCTGACTACTGGTATGAAATTCAGCTTTTAGCTGGTGTAGTAAGCTGTGTAAGGAGTGACTGCAATTATAAAACTGTCCTAAAGGATTTTCATGGCTTTTTCTAGACATGGAAGACCCAGCCTGCCATGCAGGGTATTTCTGGACTTCCAGGATGAAGCCTAGTCTAAATGCTTTGGTGCAAAACTTGTTCCTAAGACAACTAGAAAATCATAGCAGAGTCTACAAAAATTGCATTGCCACCTTTCTAGTTCACACTAACGAGACACTGCCTTTCAGTGAAGTTAATAAGGCAGGTCGAACAGCAAATCAGTACACAGCTGCAGCCAGTTGGCTCCACCACGAAAGGACCAAATTACACTCAGGTGTGGTGGATGGAGAAGACATTCCCTGGGAAAGGGAGTTGTTGGGTGTAGAAGTGTCTGGGTGCTGCTGTGGTGAGGAGAGTTACTGGTGTTACAGCCACGGAGCTTTGCCTGTGCTGCAGGCAGGGGAGCACGGGGGTACCCTGCTGCAGGGCAGTGTCAGGGGCTGCACCGTGTTCTGCCTCCCTTGGTAAAAACACCTGCGGGTCTGAGCTAGGGGAGAGCCAGTATGTCCTGCAAAGGGTCCTCTTGTGTGAAGAATGAAGGAGGTGTGCAGTGTGTGCTCAGGTAAGCCCGCCCTGCATTTGGGACCAAGACAGAATTGCTGTAGGTGCCATTCTCTTTCTGAGCGCCTGCAGGCTGTGCTCTGAAGCGTGCGTGCAGCCAGCCTGCTCGGGGAGGAAAGTCATCTGCAGGGGGCACGCGGGCCAGCCTGCGTTACTTGGCCGGGGATCCATGGGTTAGTCTGAGGTGGGTACCTGGAGCAGTGTGGATGAAACCTTTGGCATGTCCACTGATGTGGCATGTCCACTGATGCGGCATTTCATGTGCCTGGAAAGCATGTTAGCAAAGGTTCTTTATTAACACTGCGGAAAACTACTCCCGTTTGGAGAAAAAACTGATGACAATTGAGCAGATACAAGGAGTTTCTACCACTGGTGGCTTAAGTGTAGCTTATGTTTAGTGGTTTAGCTAGTGCCTTGTTGTAGGGTTGGTCTGTATGATGACACTGGCATTTTGTGTTTAAAGATTAGTTCACTCTAAGGCTGGACTTGCACATGTCCTTCCCTCTTTAGAATTCTGTCTGGAATGTTTATTTCCCACTTCTGAAGTTTTATGTCAGATTTTAAGAGAGAAGTGCTGGGCAGGAACTGGTGGGTGCAGCCTCCAGGTGACATGTTTATCACTCCAGGGTATAGAGACTGAGGGCAACATCCACTGAAAGTACCAGATACAAGCCATTGAAGAAGAAAATAGCAGCGGCACTTCCAGTGGGGTAGGTGTACCAGAAATAAAAATATTTTGTGGCACCCCGTCCACTGAAATGAGAGTCCCAGCCTTTGGCTAGTACCAGAGTCCATGGCTCTTCCAAGGTATCCGAAGTATAAGGGAGTCAGTGGAGATGTATATCGCACAGCAAGAGACAAATGGCCAAATTCAGCTGTTCCGTGTGCTCCAGCTGAGAGCAGTTCCACTCACACCAAGGGAAATATTCTTGTCGGTATCATTAGTATCAATGTTTGACTCAAACTTTGGAAAGTTAGGTTAGTCCTTGATACAGTAAATATTCAGTTTTTTGTTTACCTTCTTTGTGTTAATGTTTTAAAGTTTATGCTGTAGTAAATAATAGTATACTTCTATTAGATTGAGTAGATGCTTTTACATTCAGTTAGTAGCTGTTTAGACACTGCTAAGTGGGCTGTTCTCAGAGATGCTGATCTTTGGATGTTCCTTTTCTCTCCAAATGCGCATTACAAAGCACAGACCATTTCCCTTATTTAAATCTTACTTTTTCAGTCCTCTTCCCTTTTAATATTTTTTTTAAACCAAACAGCAGATTTTATTTGTATCTGCAGTTTTTCAGTGTTTATTTTTTGCTGGGGATGGTATGCATGGATATTTTATTAATATTCAGAAGCAGCACTCTTTAAGATTCATTATGACTCTCCCTACCCTCAGAACAAGGTATATAAATTAGTGCAAAGTGATATATAAGGAACTTTTTTTAGTGGTTTATGTGATCGGTGCAGAGCTAACACAAAGCCTTCCAGAAACTCTTGGCAGGACCCTGAAATGATCATCACAGATGAGTGGCTGATTGCAGAGCTGAATCAATCTGTGATTACATTACAATATAAGGGCCAGTTTCTGCAACCCCTTATCCATGCAAGCAATTCTAATGGAGGCAAAATTAAGGAGAAGACAGCTGAAATCATCAAATTCCTTTCAAGCATAACAAATGTCCTGAGGAGTGAAGGGGTTAATGCCTCAAAGACTGCCTTTCCCACACATTTTCCATCAGCTGTGTACAATGTGAAATGAAGAGAATTAATTTAATAGTTGCTAATGGCTTAAGCTAAAGCAACCTCTGTGAAGCCCAGTCCCGAAAAACCCTGTAGGTATTGCTGACTCATTCTGCAATTCAGAGAGGATATTTCTTCCAGTAATCCATTTAACTTTGAAAGACTAGTGAAAAGTTCCTTAACCAGGAGTGGCTCCTACAGATGGATAATTTGTGCATACCCATCTGAAGCTTTCAGTGGAAAACCAGTGTACTCTGCTGCTAGATTCTGAATGCTATAAAAACTGTAATTGCAATTAGCCCATGTTTCCATCATTATCCCTAGCCCAGATTAAAAATATGGAAACATGACATGATGTGTTCGAAAGGAGGGATAAATCATACAAATGTAGGTACAAGAACACATAGTGCGTTGGGTAATATGCCTCCAGCATAGCTTGTTCCATTATTCCAAAAAAACATTTAAGAATCTGCTTAAATTTCAACCGGGGGTTTAACAAAGCCTGTCCCTACACAAAGCATTTAAGCTTATGCTCAACCTGAAAGGCTTTGGTCAGTTGTACTGATGTGAATAGAAAGGGTGCATCCAAACTGATCAGCACGAGCAAATATGGGCTGATGCAAATCCCACCCATCCCCGAGCAGATATGTGTCAGACCCTTATTAGAGCATTTGCTAGAATGGGGGCGTCTGTTTGTTTGTGCCACCGTGCTTGAACGTACCCCTGCGGCAGATGGGGCTGTGTTTGGGTGAAAGGAATGCAGGGGGGCAGCCTCTGCCCTACCTCACCTGAGGTTTTGCACGGGGATTGGAAAAAGCTTCTGAAGTACATTTCAGCAGAAGTATCTGTCATTCCCCCCTTTCTTGGTCCTACAGCACAGAGCATCTTGTTCCTCTCCCGGTTCTCTGTGTTTTGGGAGACTCTCCAGCGCTGCTAACCGCTGCCACCAGCAAGCTCCGTGTGTAGAGCTAGGAAGTGATTTCGGGAGCATCCTTGGGGCTCATGAAACGTACTGAACAATGAAGAGGTGGGAAGAGGCTGTCGGAAAAGCAAGTTAGTTTAAAATGTCTACTTTTTGTTGTTGTTGTTGATAGAATCTGTACACGCAAGTATGGAGAGATTCCATTTCAGCTATTGTCAGTTCCCCCACACGTAACGGAGCTGCCATTAGTGCGAGGAAGAGCGTGGCGCTCAGCCTGTCCAGGGCCCTTTTGTTTTGGGAACAGGTGAGAAATGATTCTTTAGGCACCCCTCCTAGGGCGCGAGGGGGATGTGTGCATTTAGAGATGTGTACAGTAAGTATACCTGAGGCTGTGTGTGGTCCCAGCATTGGTCCTGCACGTTTTAAGACTAAAACATTATGAAGCTTCCAGTCTGCTTTTCAAAGAGGCTTTAAAGCAAGCTTTTGAGTTTTTCACTCAAAATTTATTAGCATCTGAATTAATTTCCTGGGCCAAGGTTACTACGTTTCAAGCACAGCGCTAGCACATCTTTGCTTGACCATCCCCCATCACTGGCCCATGACAGAAAATCGTACAAACCTAAGGAGCAGCCTGTTCCTGTGACATTTTTCCATAGTTTTTTCACTACTTTTGAGTAGTGAAGCCTTTCTTGCTGAGTATGGGGGGAACAGCAGGTGATTCAGGGGTGCGGGGTTATCCTATAGATGGTGGTTTTTTGCACCAGAGTATAAGGAGGTAAAGAGCAGTGGAATGTTTAAAGTAGTTTCACACTGGAATGTTGCAAATCCTGATGTTTGTCTCAAGGTCTTGCACACAGAGACAGGCAGGAGATGCACGAGCTGGTACAGAGCCAGGCAGCCTGGCTGAAGTTTGGCAGCCTGGGGGCTGGGTTCATGTGCTGTTTTGCATTTCTGGTCAGATACGTTCTCCTAAAGCTTTAGGCATTCCTGAAAGGCACAGTGAAGGGACAGCGTGTCTCCCGCAGGCTCCATGGCTCTACGGGAGAGCTGAGCATGCAGCCCGTCTAGCGTGGAGTCTGCCATGAGTCGGGAGGAAAAGGGGAAAGCTCACTTGGGAAAATGTCACAGGAACAGGCTGCTTCTTAGGTTTGTACGATTTTCTGTCATGGGCCAGTGATGGGGGATGGCCGAGCAAAATGTGCTAGCGCTGTGCTTGAAATGTAGTAACCTTGGCCCAGGAAATTAATTTAGATGTTAATAAAAATGGAGAACTGTGAAATCGTGGTGTTTGCAGGATAGGAGGGGGGCTTTGTCTTTCTTCCTAGAATTCACCCTCCTTCATTGCTGAGGCCCGATGACAACGTGCACAAATAGCTACTGTCGCAGGACCTGCCTCCGTGCGCCTGGTGCCATGGTAGGAGGAAACACAGAAGCAACCACCTGATGAAAACGGCTGTGACAACAGCCATTGTAGAGTGCTGCATCCTAAACCAGCTCTCACTGGATGTGTACAATCGTCTATCTGTGTCTAAGTGAGAGACGATCTTGTTTACTGTATGATTTCATCAGCTCCTACAGCTTGAAACACCACAAGGCACCCTGTGCTCTGACACCCAAAAGCTGATGGATTCTCAGGGAAGGGGGATTGCAAGGCACCCTGTGCTCTGACACCCAAAAGCTGATGGATTCTCAGGGTAGAGGGATTGCACAAGATCCCTTCCACATCCCCCCAAAAAACAACCCCAACCCCCTCAGGCTTCTGGAGTACCTGATGTTTCTTCTTTGATTTCATCTCGGGGGCGGGAAGGATGTGCAGCTGAAAATGACGCAGAAAAGAGAGGGGGGTGGGGGGAAATATGCTCCTAAAATGTTTTGAAGGATAAAAATTACCTGCTTTTTGTGAGCTGTGTGCAATAAATTCATTCTAGGCATTAGTTATCCAAATTACCTCGTCCTTTTATCTAACATAAAAAACCCACTGTCACACTCTTAACTAATCTTTCATTTTTGTGTGTAGATGCAATATTGGATGCTTAATTAGTCCAATAATTATTCATGCATTACTGTGAACTTTTTGAAGTATAATGGTAACTTGTTAAATGTATAATTATTACCACTGATAATTAACAACCTTTTTTTTTTTTTTTTTTTTTTTTTAAATGTGCATCACTGGTCCTGTAGAAAAAAAAAATGTTTGCAACACTGAATGGTGGAATTCAACAGCATTCACATCTTGTGCAGCCTGAGTTAAGGCCGAAGACTTGCCCTTGCTCTGGTAGAGTCCCAATGTATTGTAGTCTTAGAAACTTAGTTGCACTCTACATTTTTGAGGAGCTGCTATTTTTAATTTCCTGCTAATTTAACGCCTTTCTGTTGTCTTTGCAACAAGAAAATTGCATCCTTTGTGTTATCATTATGAAAACCTTTAAGCCTTCTTTGACACAACTAATTCTATGTGCAATTCTTACTTTGTGGTGTGTGTTTTTTTTTTTTCCTTTGGAAATTCAAACAGCGAGCATTCGATTCCACAGCTGAAATTCTCTGTGAGGGAGTTTATTTTTAAAGACCCAAGTCTAATGCATATTTTCTATTTCAATTTAGAAATTTGAATGATAAAATACAGTGGCAAACTTGAAGATAAAATGCCCATTCCTGCTAAACGCTTTGGAAGTGCTTCTCTAGCCTGACCTATTCTTTAGGCATTCCTGTGCATGAGTGTGTTGCATAGAAATTTTTATGTGGGTGTGTCCATATATAGAGGTAGGTATCCATATATATGCTCCCTATAGATAAACAATTTATGCGCGCACACATTCTTTAATACAACATTAAATGCAGAACCGTATGTTATACAACATTACGGCTTCACTGTTATTCACTCAGCTTCTGCAGTGTTGAACTTCTGAGGTACGTCACGTCATTTTGTTGTCTTTAACTGGGTGATCATGCATTACTTCTCAAATAATGCATCCATGCGAAGCTTTATCAGTATGCTCAGAAGTTGCAGTATTTTAAAAACGGACATTTCTCCACTCCCTCCCTCAGGAGCTTGATCTTACGTGCTCAAAGTCGGTGAAAGCATCCTTACTGACTTTGGTGCTGCAGGATGTGGAGCTCCACTCCCCGAGCTGGTCCATCCTCTGTGCAAATGTAACTTGGATATGGTACTTCAAACCCTGAGCTGTCAGACTTGCCCTTCGCTGTTTCAAAGATACAGCAGCATTTGCATGACTTTTTTTGGAACCCGTTTTTCTCTATTTTTAGTAAATTAATTATGAAAAACATTTACTGGGACTACTGATCACTTCCTTTCTGATGCTACGTAAGACTTCTATATGTACTCAGCTTTACACGTAGTAAAGGGTCACAGTAATAAAAATTACTATCTAATTTTTACAGGAAGTTTAGGTTTTTATTATTCTTTAAGATAAAAATTCTGAAGAAAATTTTTTTTTAAATTAAAAAGAGAAAAGCACAATGGCAAATGGTTCCAAATAAAAATATTTTTATTGGACTGCTTCACCTTGGTCCTCAGTAGCAGTTTTAAATGAACCAAACCATTTACACACACCATTCTCGTCTCTGGGCTTCTCTGACCGTTCAGATTACAGTTTCACATAGTCTTTCACTTTTTCACAAAGAGAATCTATAGCATGCTGAAAAATGAGTGTCCAGCTAGAGAGGTCCCGATGCTTGAAGCTACCTAGATTCAAGAAACGATTCAAAAATCACCAGTTGTAACTTTTGGATCAAGTTTCATATTTGAATTGCTCATTTGAATAAAATTTAAAGGGCTTTAAAGGTGGCATCTAGATATAGTTTTTCCCTAACCAACTGACAAAGCAGATGAAAAGAAATAAACCAAAAGAGAATGATCAAGAAGAGCAATTAAAAGCTGAATAGTTCCCTGCTGTATTAGAGTGGCAATAACTTTTTGTTGTCTTGATTTACTGCTTTGTAAATTGGGAATATCATGGCTGTTTCTGATGTTGACACAGCACTTAAGGGATAATTAGGATTGTCTACATGCTAAGTATTTCAGCCATACGTGATATTTTAATGGCAATACTCAGTCCTGCATATCAAAGCAGTGTAAGACCGCAGTTTTTGCATGCATCATCTGGGACAAGAAAGGCTGTTCTCCCATAACCCATTTCCTTTCCTCTCCTTGCAATGTATGGGCTTAGAAGAGCTGCTACCTGGAGCCATGATGTAGTGGAGAGTTTGGGTGTAAAGATATTCCTGCAAGGTATTGCTTGCTTTCTGTAACAACTGGATAGAGATCCTGATGGTCAGCGGATTCAGCCCATTAGGAGGATTGTCAGTATCCCCAGTAAAGACTGGTCTGGACAAGAAAATTGTTGAGTCTGCTGCTCCTTTGATCTCCATTTGCATAGATTGCTCAATAAAACTAAATGCACAGAACAGGTCTGGAATACTAAATACTGTGCATGACCACTGGGCTGTACTTTGCTTTTTTATTCGTGTGAGGGTGATACACAAGAGCTGAGAGAATAGAACCCTTCTCTTAACTCCGTCAGCCTTGCCTGTTCCCTGGCTGCTGGCTCCTCCAGAAGGCTTTGTGCTTTAGGAGATTATTCTCTGCGCAGGCTTGGCTGGAAGCGTGTAGCCCTATCGCCATGCTGAGCTCAAGTTAACGTATGCTGCTGCTTGGTAAACCTTGCTAATTTGGGTTCAGCGCTGTGCTAACTTTAATTAAATGGCTTCTAATTCAGAGCTGGCTCATATCTTGGCTCCTATCCCCATTCATGGGAAGAATGAAATTTGTCTGCCCACGGTCATGTGACAAATCCCCACAGTTATCCCTGAAGCACTTAACTGAGTTGGTACAACTTGGCACTGTGGCTGTAGTGGCCTGACTTACTCGGATCAGCGTGAATGTTTTATTAGTATTTGCCATCAGATGTTCAGGGAGTCAGGGAAATGTACATTAAAACGTTGCATCCTTCAATCAGAAACATAAAGGAAAATATCTTGTCTGTTCCATCTTTTACCTCCAGAAAGTTGCCACAACAGCAATGGAAACTTTCTGAGTAAATAAAGTAAACAACATGAGAAAACCAGCCAACAGTGTCATAAAGCTACTCAATAATATATTTTGATTTGGATTGGAAATGATGTAATCTTCCTTTTTGTTTCTTGTAGTTATAATTTCTTTTCTGATTTAAAAAAATGATGAGAGCAATCAACATCTGCCAGAAGCAAATGATGTGTCAGCTTACCATAAATTCCTTGTGAAGTCTGGGCAAGTGTAAAAATCTAAATGTAACATTAATTGATCAATTTAACATACCAGAAAAGCTAAATTGCTCTATATGATGAAAAAAAATATTTTTGCCATGTTCAGAATATCCTTTTCAAGTGCAGCTACTTTACCACTGATCAATGACCATGCAACAGAGATGAATTTCATATTCCTTCTCCGTTGTTGCAAATTATTTTAATTACTTCTGCAAAGGGTAATTGGCACAATCAGCAGAGGCTAGCAGATCATCTGGGAACATTCATTTTGCCAATTTATCCATTCTTGAAATGTCAATATTATTTTATTTTTTGTTACAGATTTCACATACATATACATCTATAGTAAATGTGTTTGCTAGGGGAACTTTTGACCTCGGTGTTCACAAGTTTATACTTTTTTTCTGGCTACTAAAGCTAACCTGAATGTTAATGCAACTTTTCAAACACCATCATCAGAAGTCTTTTGTAAAAACAATATGTTTGTATTGTAGCACAGGACTGTATTTATGTAATGAGAAAGCATGATGTACTCAATAAATATTGAAGTTCTTGGCCTCCTGCTGAGCATTTGATATTGAAGCGTACTGAGTTATAGACTTCGAAATTGATGCCCCTTTTCATTCTGGGCTGAATTTGCACCTTTGCTACAGTAATTTCTGTTTGCATCTCTGCACATAATTATTGTGAGACTGATTCAACAGTGGAACAATAAAGAGAGATAGAGAGAGTTCTGCCAGAACAGCAGGCAGTGTTGTATTATTTTGATGAAACTGGAAAGTTTGAGGAAGTAAACCAGTAAACATTGCACAATGCCCAAAACAGGACTTCAGGCAGTGGTTTTCTGGACCTCTGTTACCCTCACAGTATTTGGAGCTAAATTTCTGTGAAGTGAGTTGTAACTGGAAAAGAGAGCAGACTCTTGGCTTTTGTGGTCTCTTCCCCAGCAGAGCGGGGGATCCTGTATGAAGCATCCATCCCCTGTAGCCTCCAAACCCTTGGGTGTTGGTATGGATATCTGAGCAAGGAAATGCAACAAGGGTGTAAGAGGGGCTTGTATCTTCCCAACCCTAAACTCAGTATCAGTTCCTCCTTATTTATTAACTGCTCTGAGAACTCTTAATTAGCTCCCAAGGCAAGGGGACTCAGGAAGATGACTGGCTCTTTTCATTCTGCACTGAGTCATCATAATTTTAAGTCAGAAGTGACTGTAATCTTTTGTTCTGTGAATGTGTGTATATTTTTGATGTTTATGTTGGTGCTGAAATGCCCTCAAACCATGATTACCTTGCATTGAGATAACGAGCATCTCAAGGAGACATTTCTGGGGGTCAGTCTCTTCTGCCAAGTAACAAGTGATAGGACAAGAAGAAACAGCCTCAAGTTGCACCAGGGGAGGTTTAAATTGGATATTAGGAAAAACATCTTCCCTGAAAGGGTGGTCAGGCACTGGCACAGGCTGCCCAGGGACGTGATGGAGTCACCATCCCTGAAGGGATTTAAAAGCTGTGTAGATGTGGTGCTCAGGGACGTGGTTTAGTGATGGGTTTGGCAGTCCTGGTTTAATGGCTGGGCTCAATGGTCTTAAAGTTCTTTTCAAACCTCTGTGATGCTGTGATTCTACAAGCTTAGCCCCTTGGAAAGTATTGCAATACAAGCATTCTGGGGACATAGTAATTTAGCAAGACTCCGAGATTTGGGACAATGATGCTGGTCCTGCAGAGGGCATTTCATTTTGCTGGCATCCTCTGAGACCAGTCTGTATAGACTGTGCCCACAGTAGAGTCAGACCTTAGGCATGGTCCTACTGAGAGAGTCATTGACATGAAGCAGGTTTTTTCAATCAAGTTAAGAGCAGTGCATTTCTCATTCATGAAATTGTGGCCTCCTTTGAAGCCAATAAGAGTTCTGCTGTCATCTTCAGTGTGGATGGTGTTTAAGCTCCAAATCGGCAATAAGCTAAGTAGTTGAGGTCAGAAAGAAGTATGAGAACTGACTATTCCACACAAATCAGTGGGCACATGGGAGTAGTCTGGGGTTTGGGGAGGGAGGTTTTCCAAGACACTTAGGAAGTTACACCCATTTCAGCTGAAACTAGCTACTGAATTTCTCCTTTGTGTAATAGCAGATCTCTCCCAGTGTCCTTATTATAGTTCATTCAATATAAGAACAATAAAAGTGTACACAGAGGCCCAGCTACTCAGGCACTGTAGATTCATTGACTTCAGGATTTGCTGAAAAATCAAAACAAAAGCATGCACAGAGGGGTCTTCAAACTTGATCTATAATTAATGTAAAAAAAAAAGGCTGTGCTGGTTCAAATCCTCATACTATACAGTGTGATGTGAACAGACATACCGCCACTGCCATTGCCAGACTTGCATCAGTCACAACCTGATTATCTAATGCATTGGGCCACTGGTGCCAGGGATGTAAAACGAAATTCCAGACAGCGCAGTTTTCCAGTGTAGTGAAACCAAAGCCTTTTCAATTCTCATGAGCTGACTTTCTTAGGACACATCACCTTCTACAATTTAACTTTGATTTTACTACTTGGCTCAGTAAAGAAGTGGAATGGCCAATGCGATGGTGCAAGACATTACCAGTAAGTTGGTATCACTTATGGTTATCAATGAGTCTCTCCCATCACTTGAGATATTCAGGTTTCCTACATGCATGTCTCTGGGATGTTTCTTCTTTAGACATTAACACTCTCAATGGTCTTTCACAAAATACATTTCCAGTTTCTTTTTCCCAAGCAGCAGAAGTGTTGCAATCAAATTTCTATGGAAAAACACTATGGGCTACATTAATTTCGGATGTTGTACTGCAGCAACTACAGCTGTGCTGCGTCTTGTTAGTGGGAGAGCAGGTTGTTCCACTCAGTAGTAGTTAGTCCTCCTTTGGTCCTCTAACCCATAAGGAAGTTTTGTTGCGGTTGTTTTCAAATTGCCATCTTCCTCTGCCCGCTGCCATTTCTGTACATTTGCCTATTGACTTGTTTCTCTTTGATAATTTTCCTTCTGCTGTACAAATAAGGGTTTGTATTCCTGACTCATTTTTCCTGAGTTCACACCACTGTCTTTACTGCCCTTCACTCTATTGAACTCATTTACATCTCTGTAAGGAGTGGGAGAAAAATAGCACTCTTCAGTGCTCCATTTGCTCCTCTCATTGCACAGGTGTAAATGACAAGATACGAGATTGTCGGGAATTAGGTCTGTCTCGCACTACTTGGGCACTGAGCTATGCTCGCAATTTGAGGTTCAGTAAACACTGGGAACCATCAATTTTCATGTTGCACAGTGGTGTAATGGTATGGAATAGCCTAAAATCTTTGATCCACAGTTACCACGTATTTGTGTGCTGTAGCAAACTCTGAACAAACCTGAATTTAAATGCAAGTTTATAACTCCTGAATTGGTCAATGTTGTCTTCAAGATATCAGGGTGTGCTGCAACCAATTCATGCTATTCTGCACATACCCTTTGGGTTGTAAACGATTTGGTCCTCTGTAGGTTCCTAGGCATAGGTTAGTATTGCTGATGTGAAAAAGGTTTCACTTCAGCCGGCCATTCTTCCCTCGTAATAAGGGCATTCGTTTGCTCACCTACCAGTTTCTGAGCTATGGAAATAACACCCTGACCTATTAAGAAAAGTGCAGCTGGCTTAGAAACTGAGGTCACCCAGCAACTGCTTCAAGAGCAGCTAAGTTCTGTGTGGCCATGGAGGATTGGGACCTCAGAGAGAAGGTGGGCAGCTAAGGACGGCAAGCACCACAGCTCTTACCTGGTAAACCATCCTATTTGTGCACCAGATCCCTACACGTGGGTATATTTTGAGTTCATTAGTTATTCTGCCCATTTATCCGGGCTTCCATTCACAAAGCCAGTACATCTCAACATTTTGGTTTGATACTAGTTTATAAATAGTAAAGTTATTACCAACTCTCAGAACTTTAACAATTTTCTTTAACCATGCACTTCTCGGAATAAGCCTGCTCAGTGACCTGAATGACATGCAATGCTTTACTCCGGTTTTAAAATACATTGATCTGCATTCTGTCTTTGGAGACACATTCTGACCTAGCTCCTACGGAGCTCACAAAATCACATAACAGTTGAGGATGGAAGGGACCTCTGGAGGTCATCTGGTCCAACCTCTGCTCAAGCAGGGTCGCCTGAAGCCCTCTGCCCAAAACCATGTCTCCCTCATCCTTCCAAGGAGGGAGACTCTACCAACTCTCTGGGCAACCTGTGCTTAGTCACCCTCACAGGTGAAAGGCAATTCCTGATGTTCAGAGGGAGTTTCCTGCATGTAGGTTTGTGTCCATCACTTCTGGTCCTGTCACTGGGCACCACTGAGAAGAGCCTGGCTCTGCCCTCTTTGCACCCCCTCCAAGTATTTGTACACATTGATGAGATCCCCTGAGCCTTCTCTTCTCCGGGCTGAACAGTCCCGGCTCGCTCAGCCCTTCCTCGCAGGAGAGGTGCTCCAGACCTTTGTCATCTACATGGCCCTTCGCTGGACCCTTTCCAGTAGCTCCAAATTCACAGCCATCCATACATTTTTAAGAGTAAAATTTAGCCCTGTGGCTTTTTTGTTTGTTGTTTGTTTGTTTTAATCATTCTGGCTATTTGAGGAACACTTAAAGTGGAAAAGTAATGAGAAAATAAGAATATCTAATTTACTCTCAATTTCTTTTTTCCTGCTAGATCTGCTTAAGAGGCTGTGGTCTTGATCTAAACCATCTAAGAAATGAACAAAAGAACAATTTATACGTGAGATTAATGAGTGTGAGGGGCTTTGGTAATATGGCAGTAAGTACCATAGAAATGTTATAAATACCTAAAAATTCAGCACATAGAGGTATGGGCAAAACTCCAAATGGTTGTCGCTATTGTAAGATGGAAAATAAAACCCTTAATGGGCAAAACCTCTGCCTGTTATTGGTAAGAAGCACTAAAAGTAGCCATTCTTAGGAGCACTTGTGGTTGACTAGCACTTGTTATGCTGCAGGAGAGGAGTAGCAGTCCTGAGGAAGAGGTTTTTCTTTGTCATATCAGCAGTTTTAAGCAGAGCGCAGATGCTTTATGCTTCCAGGCTTGGTTGCATTAGAAGATGTATTGAGCACAGCGCAGAAGATTTTTTTTAAAAAAAGCAAGTGATGTGCTAGGAATTAATGGTGAGACTAGTGAAATTTTACTTCTCTCACTTGTAGATACTACAGACACTTTTCACTTTTGCATGTGTTTTTAATTGAGATAGGTGTAAAGTCAGACATTTTCACAGAAGTCACGCAGGCCAGAGTGTACAATAGCAATTAAGTATCAAGTGTGCATATGACTAATTAATTAGTGCCGTAAGGAAACATATGTTTTAGCTCCTTCCTGGAGCCAATTACCACATGCCTGTGTTAGAAGGCAGAATGAGAAGCAGCCCCATGCTGAAATAGGAGTTCATTACAAAACAACATGACAAAGAAGGAAGCAAGTATATGCTGACCAAGCCAACTAGTACAGAGCCACAGCAAAGGAAAAAAAGGATCAGGGAAACTTCTGCAATGGAAAGAAAAAGAAAGCTCAGGCTGCCTTCAAGGGGCAACTTCAGCTCATAGGTGCACTTGCACAACTTTTTTTTTTAAATTAATGTACAATGCATAAACATATGTAGGGCTGAGTATGGCCCATGGCTGAAAAAGGCATATAACTTCCTTCTGATGACCCCATCAAGGTTGGAACGCAGATAGGTTTTGGTACTCCCTTATTTTCCTTGGGTTGGGTTCATATTTATGTACTTACTATGTCACTTTGATTCACTCCATGCTCATTGCTGAGCCATGATTCCCTTGGTTGTCTTTCCAGCCTCAAAACAGCTCATTCCTCTTGAGAAGGAATCTGAGCTAAATGGAGCAAATAGTTTGCTTCAGAGTCAGAATAAGGATAGGCAATGGGGTTTTGGCCAGGATGCTTCTAAAGAGTCAGTAAGGACACCAGCCCAGGCTCACCAGCTGACCCATGGGCTGGGGTTTGCTCCCTTCTGCACTTCCCAAAAGCAGCAGGGACTTCCCAATTCTTCCTCACTTTTAGAGGCTACAGGGGGGGGTCCCTTCCCCAGTCTCTAATCTGCTGGGAACTCATTATCTTCAGAAGATTGTCTCCTTGAAAGATGCTTCTTCAAATGATGCAACTGGTCTTTAGGGTACAGTTGCAGAAGTCAGGTACAATTATACGACTTGGTTTAATCTGCCATACAAATTGTTTTTCAAGCAGCATTAAATATAGCGTGCTGTCAGTCACTGAGAGCGTGGACAGAGTTCAGCTGCAGCTTGGCAACTGAGTGTTGGCAGAAACTTTATACCATATTCATTGAATTTTTGCACAAGCAAGGATCACATCAGTGATAATAGTACAAATTTGTAGGTTAAATACAGGAGTGCCTTCGAGCAAAATGACAGAGTGACTGGTAATTCCATCTGACCCTGTGATTTGCTTCAAACATAGCTTAGATATAATTTTACCCAACTCCTGAAACAAAGTGTGGCAAGCACAGGTATGTTTAAAATAAATCTTTTCAGTGTTTGTCATGCTTCCATTCCCACCTTGCATGAATACAACTCACATTGCTGCTCTGATATTTCTGTTGGACCTAACTGAACAGGTTTTAAAATCTTTAGCGTGGCTTTATGGTGAGAATATTCATGACTACAAATCCACAGTTTGCTCACCCTTAACATAATCCAGGTACACATTTTTCCTGTGCAGTCATTCACGGGAACTGTAACACAGACAAAAAAGCCATATAGATTCGTGTTTTTTATATTTGACCATCTGTGCTTCTTGTTGCCAAGAAAAAGTCCTTTGCCTTTGCTCCTGTCATTTCATTGACACTCTTGGCAAGTGGGGGTTTTATTGGCATTTTATTATTTTACCTAGTTTTAGCCCTAGTCTCCCCTCTTTAGGTCCATGGCAGTGTTTTATGAATATGCCCCTTTCTTTCTTGCCGTTTTCTTGCCACTGAAGATCCTGTTCAGTCATTTTATTTCACATCTTGACAGCTTGCCATCCCCTCTGCCTTTTCTGCTTCCACCCTGTGGCTTGTTAAGACTGCTGCTTTAAACTTGAGCACTCCTCATTTCTCCCCTGCCTCCTCCCCAAAAACTGTAGGGATCTGTGCCTCCCGCGGCAGCCCTGCCAAAGCCACTGGTCCCCAGGAACCACCCTGCTGCATCAGCCATCCTCTTGGCATTTGCTCATCGCAGCCATGCTGCTTACAACTTGAAGGTGACTCTGCCTCCCGCGTCCGGGCCAAAGTCTGGGTGGGGGTGACTCTTCCCCAGAGGAGGATTCTCTGGATCTGCCCTGAGCAGCATGGCATGGTGTGCCTCCTGGTCACCTCCTGCTTCGAGGGCAGCCAGGGGTGCCTGTGAGCAGGCTGATGACGGGGGCTGTGCCAGGGCTCAGCCCAGCTGTGCTGCTGGCCACGCTTGAGTCCGCCAAGCTGCTCTTGGTAGGGTCAGCACTCGCCTGGGTGCCCGGTGCTGAAGGTCAGGCTCTGGGGCATCCCCTGCACCTTGGATTTCATGTGCCAAGTGCTGCTAATTGTGCTCTTCACTTCTCATTATTATGTCAGAGCTCCTCTGGCAGGGCACTGTCTTGTAGGGTTTAAGATGAGCCCCAAGGCACTCTTAGTGTATTAATAATACCACATGAAGGTGCTGGACATAAACAGGAAAGGCCTTGGCATTCTTTCAAAGAACAAAAAATTCAGTTCTTCATCCAGAAACACAGTTGGTACTCACAAGATCATCATTAAAAAAATCCACAAAGTTTTCTTAAAAATTTTTGTTGTCCAGGCTCTGACACACTTACCTGCCCGTACTGTTTCTTGGCACATCTCTAATCAGAGGGATGTAACAAATAGGTGAACATTTATCACGTCTTTAATAAACTGGGCTAAAAAAAAAAAAAATGGAATCATGTTCAAAATTCATTTGACAAAACCTCATCAAATAAAATTATTTACTATAATTGTGGTCTCCTGGATTTTGATTTGTTGCCAGACAGTATTATTTAATGTGCTCAGAAATGAATAATTGGTATTCCAGTGGCACAATATATCGGAGCAACATCAAAGCCATTTATAGCCTGTGTGGCTGAGTTGCACATGAGGTTTAAGAAAATATTCTGTTTAAACACACTTAGTTGTGGGGTTTTTTTATGTTAAGCGTTATCAGGGATAACAATATTTCATTGAAGGCAGATGACTATCCAGAAACATAATTAATCATGATTATTTATGTCATACCTAATTATCAGGGAATAGCCCCAGGGATACACTTCGGTTATGTTTCAGAACCTTCAGACTATAATTACTTTGCTTTGTATTAAATATTCTTTCCATACTCTTGAAGAAGTTTAGAACATATTTATGAGAAATAAGGTCAAAGGGATGGAAATAAGTAATGTACAATCAAGTAATGAAAATATGTGCATTTGGGGAAGTGCTGAGTTATTATGAGAAAGTATAATAATTTCATTCTCTTCATAATCAGGTAAAAGGAATGGCTTTCTGCTGTAGTTTTTAATATGTGAGCGCACTAGCATAACAGCAAGGGCTTTAAAACCTAGGCCTTTTAAATTTCTGTTAATGTAGAATAAAGTGGATTAAAAGTTGGGGAAAAAAAAAAACCCATGAAAAAACCAATCCTACTTAAGGGTCTGAATTCTCAAAGACTTCTCATTTGTAAATTTTGAAAGCTATTTTTCAGTGAAGACCTTTCATAGTCTAAGGAATTTCATAGCTTCTGGTGTTGTTGTAAAAATATTTATATACATTTCTGGCTTCTTATTTATAACTCATTGTATGTAATTAAAGCATTTAATAGTAGATGTAAAATTAGGTAACCAAGGTACGTGAGTATGTACGTGTGTAATTTACATTCCTGGTTGTTAACGATAGTGAATACCTTTATAATGAAGAAAGGCTAAGACTGAATATAAGACCTCAAAACTTGCACACACTGGTGGAACTAAGCTATAATTTTATTGAAGGGCATACCACACAACAAAGTCATTCCTGTATAAATGAAAACCCGGACATTTATTTTTACAAATACAGTTTTTTCCCCTTGTTTTTGTTGATAAAAAAGACAATAACATATTTTCAGCACCGCTATAGCCAGAGGCTGTGTTTGGGAACATGGTTCTTGCATAAGAGATTTGCAGAACTATGCTGGAATGCATGTCATTACACTGTCTGGGAAAGTAGGTTGGGGGGTGGGTTGGCTTTGGGGATTTTTTTGGTTTGGGTTGTGCTTAGGAAAGTTATGTATGAGCAGGCCCAAAATTCACAATATATTTGGTTATTTTATGAGCTGACATAATACGAGCTTAGAGGTACTCATTCAGCACAGCGCTTTGGTGTGTGCTTAATGCTGACATAAAGTTGGAATCTACTGACCCTGACTGGCGTGGTTACCACGATGTGTATGGTTACAGACAGTCTGTACCAGGACCAGAGTCCTT
The DNA here is from genome assembly GCF_023634155.1 of Falco peregrinus. Classification (NCBI taxonomy): domain Eukaryota; kingdom Metazoa; phylum Chordata; class Aves; order Falconiformes; family Falconidae; genus Falco; species Falco peregrinus. The sequence continues at coordinate 2,491,439 of NC_073724.1, read as the reverse complement.
AGTGCAGCTCTCGTTAACAGCCTCATCCTGGCTTCAGCGAACTGCCCTGGGACTCGGTGCTTCCACCCAGCTGTCACGCAGTGAGTGCCCAATTCCCTCTTGGTTTTGGCAGGCATGCTTTAGGATCTGCGTAGTTTCACTCTTCAGACCTAATCTTACATAGGTCCCATTGATTTTGGAACTGTGTTTCACTAAAGCTCTTGTTGTGACTTGTCCGTGATTTAGTTAACCAAGAGTGAAGTGCCTTGGCAGCCACGTCGTTGCTGTATTTAATGCCCATGCCCTGGTTTTAATGGCTGTGTATTTCATGACACAGTTTTGAAACCTCTGCAGGGCTTGACTTTACAAAACCCTCATTAAAGTGAAATTAGAGGATTTTTCTCTTCGCTAAATTATTCAACCTGCTTAAATATGAAGAAAAAAATAATAAGGGTGCTATTTTAAAATGCTAAAAAGGAATGCCGTGTGTTAAGGTTCAAAGTCAACAGTCTCCTCTTAACACTGGGGCAGACAAACACAGAAATTGTTTGCTACTGTTTAAAGTAGAGACAGCCCTCAGACGGAGTCCATTACGCTTTAATGACAGTGCACTGTTTATTTAAAGCAGTGATGAAAAACAATGTGTACATTGGAACTGCCACCCTATGTCTTCTGTGAATAATCATATGTGAAAATGAATGTTACCTGGGGAAATATTTCCTTCACAAATGTCTGATTTTTTTCTGCGTCTTATCCCAAAACGTATTTTTCTTCTCTGTTTCCTTCCTAGCCTTAGCTGGACATATATATATATATATATATATATATATATATATATATATATATATATAATTCCTTTTCCCCCACCCATTATTTGAAACATCATTAGAACAGAAGGCAAAGTGTTTGGGTAATTGAACATTCAATTAATTAAACCAACTAATATTGAAAGCCAGCGTTATGAATTGACTACTTTCACCTGGCATTTTCCCCCTCTGTTTTTATCCATCCCTGAGATTTCTGAGCACTAGTGTCTGAGTGGTGCCCAGCTTGTTGCTGCTGATGGACAGGGGCAGCCTTCCCTTAATAAAGCACCAAATGGAAACAATCATCTAGTGACTTCATAGAGAATATTAAATGTTTCATTTAATTTTTTTCTCCCAGCGTACTGGCCTCTAAAGGCAACCCACATGTAAGACGCGGTGAAGCTTATATATCTGATGTTGATTCAGCTTGCACTGAGGGGAGCTGGGGCACTTCCCCGAGCAAATCTTCCCAAAGCGGTGGGTGGCTGGGGTGAGAAGCTACCCATCCCCAAAAGCCTTAGGGGAATTCAGCTACCGGCAGCACCTGGGAAATAAGAAAAGAAAAATAAAAAAGGAAAATAATTCTAGAAAAGGGAAAGTGTTCTACATTTAAGCTAAACATGCCAGTTTTTTTCCAAGACAGAGCAGTCTTGTGCCTGGGTCTAAACCTCCTCCTCACGTCCCAGTGGCTGACGAGCCATGGGTTCTGCAGGACCTCCTGGGCCAGGCCACCACGGCAGCTGCTCCCCAGGCCCAACGCTCTTCCTTCCCTCAGCACCCGCCACCGACGTGCCACGTGCCACAGGCAGTGGGAAGCTGTGGCTCGGTTCTGGCTGGCAAGGGGTGCTGAGCAGGATGGCTGCGAGGGAGGGGGGCTGCCCAGCTGGGAAAAGACACCGGAGAGCTGAATTTTCTGTAATTTTCATCTGGGGAAAATGGGAGAGGTCAGGGCTACCTTTCCCGAGGACACAAAATGGAAGAAGGGGGATTATACTCTTGTGTGTGGCGCACGCGAAATGATCCACAACAGAAGTTTCTGATGAAGTGGACGTAGAATGCTTTAAATAAACCCATTCTTCAAAGAGAAATGCTCAGGATTGTTGTAGTTGTGCTGGTAGGAGCCTAAGGCACATCCTCAAGTGTAGGCGAATGCGCGCTGCCTTCCACTGAAGGCTTTGGGAGAAACGAGGCGCGTTTATCCCCAGAAGCTTTGCTTGCCTGCATGCGGCATTGTGAAGGCTGTGCAACTTCTGCGCTGTTAGGAGAAATTATCCCTTGACCATTTATTCTTCCCAGTGCTTATCTACATCTTCCATTTATTATTTTACATCTTCTCTGCCTCCCCAGGTTGTTCTGCAGGCAGAGAGATGTGGCTCGAGGCATCCATCCTGTGTTATTGGTCTCGGTGGTTGTACACTCTGGAGTGTGACTTCAGTGAGAAATCCGCTCCAAGCATAAGCTGGGAAAATAATCTCATTTTTTTCTAAAAACTGCAGCCTCAGTAGGGAAAAAACACAAAATGCTGGCAAATAATCTGTTGTTTGCATACGTATTGTTTCCCGCCTTTTTATTTCAAGTTTTCCCAGAGTGGAAACCCATCTTTGATCAGACAGTTCTCTCCTGCAGCCTTCCCAAGCCCCAGCAGAACAGAGGAACTATTTTAGGATTGCCATCTATTCGGATTGTTTGAAAACCTATTAAAACACTACATAGACAACTTGGAGATAATTTTAAACTCTTCCTGGAACCCATTTGCAGTTGCTGAAGCTCAGAAGCAATCCAGGTGAAAAATGGTTGTATATGGTACCAACTTACATATTTTTTACAACCAAATTAGCTGCTATAGATCATCCCCAAGTATTTGGATATTCATTTGCATGGTAGACACATCTGTACAGGTATGTAGCTGTTCATCCTTCCCAAAGGAGGGAAATAGGGAAGGTTATATAAATGAGCACCTATGTACCATTTTCCTGTTATTCTGCCTCACCTTAAATTATTTTAGGATAATCTTGATTAGATTATGATTATGACCTTAGTTTATTTGCATCAGTCTAGGGAAGCAATGACCTTGAACTCAGATTCTTCCCAGCTACCCTGGGTCATTTGAAACATGTAGGTTTTCTCTGTATTCAGTGTGGGGAGCCAGTGATGTCCAGAAGCTCTGCTGGCTGAGAAACCATTGCTACAGGGCATGGTGGGGGCAGGGGGTGGGGGGGGTGGGGGGGCAGACATTTTTCGACTTCTTTGCCCAGCACTCCCCCAGTCACCTGGCCACTCCAGGCACCTCTGCTGTGAAGAGAGAGGAGCAACAGTAATCTCTACTAACGGCTGAAGCTTTCTACAGGAAATTAGCAGGTGACAGCGCTGTGCATAATGACATCAGAGGCAGTTTTCTCCTCTGTATCCCACTGGAAGTCCAGCCTAGAAGGTAATTATGGGTGACCTCTATGTACATGCTACATGTATGCATGCACAGAGGAGACACAGGTGACATCCATCAGCACCATGCCTCTTACTTGGAGGAAATTGGTCAAAAAGCCTGTCCGGTGTTTTTCAGTTGATAACCGATTCAAGCTGACTTGAGTATTCTGCTGAGGTAAGTAATATTTTCCATCCTCTTTTTTTTTTTTTCCAGTGGGGGAGGCTCATGACAACAAAAATATTTGGATTTTTTGGTTATTTCAATTATGAAAATAAGCATATTGGAAAAATCTAAACATTTATTTATGACATTTTTAAATTAGTGTTTCCCTTTCTTTAAATGTAGATACTGCTAATTTCCATTAAACTTTGATTTAGAAATATTTTTCTGATTTACATAGAAAGAATAACAGCTTTTTATAAAGTTATCAGAACAGAATTTAAACATCCTGGTTTGGGTAAAATGAAATATTTTGTTCAGTGTAAATTTTTATTTTTGAACTTGTTGATTCACTACAAATTGTCATCAAAACGGCAAGAACAAGCAGCTAGGAGAGTTATCCACCAACTGTTACTGCCGACAGCTGTTTAAAGACAGGAAAGTGTCATTTATTTCTAAGACGTCTAGACAAGTTTTTCACTTTCTCTCCTTTTTCGTGCCTTTTATACACTCGTTAATAGTCGGATATTTTGCTAAAGAACTCCAAATGGGTAGTTTTGTTATTCTTAAATGCAAAACAGAACCAATCAATAATTCTGTCTGCTGTTAAATAGACCTAGACTCCTGGTGGTGTTAACAGCAGAGTAAATGAACAATACAGGATTAACAAGTATTTTGATTGCATTGCTTGTTTAATTCCACTAAAATACAATAGTATTTTGTAGGATTAAACAGGAATCTTTATTTAAGAAAATACACATCAAAGGGTTGGTCTCTGCTTGTTGCCTTTTTTTTCCCTTAACCTTCTGTCTGTTTTATTTCAAACTCTTTGCAGGTGTCACACTCTTTTTTCGATGCTGCTATTGCATTCATCCATTTTCTGTATTTACTCAGCGTTAGATGCAGCGGGTACTCGGGTAGCCAGTGCAATAATTCTGCAGAGTGTCACCAGAACCCATCGAAGTCAAGAGAACATCCTTCAGTCACCTCAGCAAACATGTTTAGAAGGAATTTTCAGATGTCAATTGAGCATTGCGATAAAGTCTTTCAAGTGTAAACTTGGTAGCTGCATATCCCCCTCTCTTTATGTCACTTCATTACATCTCATTGCAAAAGGTCAAAGCAATAGATAGTGATACATTTCCTTTTATTAAGGAGCAGTGGCAAGGAGCTGGTGCTTAGGTTTCGTTTGTCCTGTTTGTTACTCTCAATGTCACTGAAACACAGGCTGGAAATTAAAACATCGAAAGGAGATGCAATAATTATGAGTTGCCATCCTTATCTACTGAATAATGGGATCTTTCCTGGAGGCTGTGTTCCCTGTGTCTGGTGACAAGCTCTGGCTGAACCTCAGAAATGTCATTTATTTCAATCTGGATCTTTATATCAGAGTAATTATTAAATCTCCAGAGCAGGGAACTCTTCAAATCAAACATATGCATTGGAGCAAAATATTAATTCAGCAAACATGACACAAGATAGCACATCAGTCAGCTGGTAACGAGCTCCTTTATAACTCTACAGTTATTCTTTTCCTGACCCATAAATGTCACTCACGAACAGAAAGTATTTTACACTTCCTAAAACGCAGAAACTTTACATCCCTATATCGAAAAGCCTGAAGTTTTATTATTCTATTCCAAACTGCAGTAAAATGCTGAAAATTCAAAATACCTGATGAAAAGGGGCACCTGCATGAAGTTTAATGTTGGTGGGCATGACACCATTCTTTTTGCTAACACTGAAGCACTGTGCAGGCACGCGGACCTTTTTATTTTACCTTATGTTACACTTTTCTAATATATGGTACTACATAATATCATTTGAAATACAACTTATTGTGACACCAGGCACCAAAACATTAAATTCTGGGAAAACTGAAACCCTCTACTTTTACTGTGCCAAAAAAATATTTTTTTTGCAAAATCAAAGCTCTTCTTCAGAACCTGTCAGGCTGAAGGGATCAGCATGTTCCCTCAGGATAGTTACTTGTAGCTCCAGGTTTTTGGCTGCAAGGGTCTTGCTTAGCAGTTGCCCCTATCCCACTTTGGGTTTTAGATTCTGCCACAGTATAAACAGGGAATAATAACAAATAATAATCATACATGGAGAAAGAAAGAAGAAACAAGGGAAGTATGAGTTAGCTTTGGAGGCAGCAGCATGCCTCCGAACTTTCAATTCCCCTGTGGTCAGGTTCTGTTTAACACCAAGAGTGCTTTCGTACATGTTTTTCACGAGCTAACAAATATTTCTTCTCCTTAAGGATGAATCTTAGGTGTCAGTGAACATGAAGACAGCGTGTGAGAGGTCTGACTTTGGGGGTCGCTGATCCTTTTAAAAACACTTTAAAAGTAGCTTAGATAAGGAGGTAAAAAAGCTGGGAAAGTGATGTGACCCTGGCAGGAGAGGTGGCTTTGGGGGCCTCAGCTCAAAAGGAACAGTAAGCTAAAATTCGCTGTTGAACTAGTGGGGGAATAATGCTAATGAGAAAGAACAAACCAGCCCCAGCTGGTTGCTAATGTCCTGGTTTATGTCCTGCATCAGGGCGTGCTTTTTGCTTCCCCTCACCTCTCCAGATCTGCTGCTGCAAATGAAGTTTTCTATAGAGGAAGCAAGCAGCTGGAATTAACCTTGTGCGCACGAATTAAGCAAGCATTTCACTGAACAGGGAGGGGAAAGTTAAAAAAAGACAGAGGTAAAGCGCAAGAGAGGCAAGTGAAACAACATGCTAAGTCAGTTGGTAGGCCGTGGTCTTCATTAGCCAGAAAGAGCGACGATCGCTTGGCTGCTGGTATTTGGAATGGAACAAACAAGTCCTCTCCAGATCAAAGCACCGAGGGGCGAAAAGCTGCAAGGAGAAGTGTTCGTCCTGCCTAGCCAGTTAAAATGCCTGCGTTATTGGAGCAGCTACCTGCAGGCTGAAACTGGCAGCATTACAAAAGCGGCAATAGGGTGGGTTTCTCATTTGAAATAGCCACGGGTCTTTCCCACCACACATACGTGTTCCTGCGGGCAGTGGCGGGCAGCAGCCCCTCCCCTTGCATATGCCCACGGGAACCCACGGCATGGCCCTGCGGTGATGCTCGGCGGCACCGTCTCATGTGGCTCCCCCACGCTCTGTCATCGTGCCAACCCGCCAGTATCCCTGAGCTGTAAATTGATTTAAAAACACTCATAATGACCTGCTTGCATCAGATCAATCAAAATTCATTACAGCCATAATAAAGGTATGTTAAAAACTGTCATAGATTTTCTTAATCGCTCCCTTGGATTCCCAGTTCTTTGGTATTCAGACACGTTTTTAAGCAGCCAAGTAGATGCCAATATCTGGGCGAAGTGAGTCGGTGGAGGTGTGCCCTGAAAAGGCGCAGAAACATTTCACACTGACTGTTCAACAGACTGCTTCTAGATTAAAAAACAGCTGGCTGAAAACAGACTATGTTGTGCTATGCTACATATGAATACATCTTTAAATGTCCTAGAAAGCCAGGCTGAAAAATCATGTACACAGGTGCCTCCGGAACATGCTGGGGCCAGGGGCTGCTGACCTGACCTCAGGACGTGGTCCCTGTCCACATCACAGTGACCACTATTGACGCAGTGATGTGCCTGTCTTCCTTGTGTTTCTTCCTGGACGTAGTGATGCTGCTGTCTTCAGCTCTACTGAAGGGAGCAGGGAAAAAAAGATCCAGGAGCTTATCCCACTTCTTTCATTGAATCCAGCTTGAGTCATCTTTCCTTATAGCCAGTGGCTGTTGCCAGCAAGGTGTTCAGCTTACCGAGGTCCCAGTGCTCACAGGGCCTGGAAAAGCTGCGCTTTTCTTTCTGGCCCAACACCGAGCTCCCTGCACTAGACTGAGCTGTTACTGGATGCTTGTGGTAGTATAAGAAAGCTGAAAGTGAGAAGCGAGGTCTAGAAATTGGAAGTGAGTTTGGGAAGGCACTCAAAAATATGGAGGAACATGAATAAAGGAAAGGACAAGCAGCAGGGAAGAGTTTAGGGAAGAGAGGTGTGTGTAGGGATGAGCAAAGGAATCTGTATGTGTTTGAGGAGTGTAGAGCTACATGTCTTCCCGAGAAAAACAGGACATTGCTGCTTGTGTCCAAAGATCAGGACCGCACGGAGAGAGCTGGAGAAGGTTTGCATGGCCTCAGGTGGGAGGCAGTGAGGAGGGACAGCCGGGCAAAGCAGCAGAGAGGAGCTGAGTTCCTGGGTCGCTTATAGGCTCTTGGCATGGCCTAAGACACATCACTCAGTTTTCCCATTACTTTCCCACTTGTAATGACCCTATTTTGTGGAGTTGTTGGGCCAAGAAATATTCATCCAAGATTATGAGATCTTCAGAGGGCTTTGATGGTAAGACTCATGTGCAGAGCAAGTTGGGTAAGAGCTGCCTGCCTGCCCATTCCTGCAGCACCTGTTCCGTGTGTATCTCTGGGAAGGAGCAGGACACGGGGGGCTGTGTGCCTCATGTCTTGGCTGTCAGACCTGGAGCCTGTAGCTCTGGCAGCAGAGCCTCGGATGCTCAGGATAGAAATCTCCAATTCTGAGGCTCTAACCTGGGTCTGGAATTGCAATAGCAGAAGACAGGATATATTTCTATTTGTAGACAGAGGGGAAAAGGGTTTGAGTCTGAGTATGTACATGCCATGTACCTGCATGAGTAAACTGGGTGGAAAGGCGGTTTGCAATTTTGAGTAGATTGTGGGGCAAGGCAGTAATGTGTTCAGGGGAGATTTAAAGAAGCAAAGGCTGCCGAGAGAGGAGAGTCTGCCCGATGGGAGGCTGGAATCAGCATTGTTGTGGCTACGGAAAGGGATTATGGGAGAATTTTGGTGGAAGAGGAGATAGACTAATCGAGAAGATGGAGTGGGACAGAAAGTGAGCAAGTACAGGGAGACACAAAATGGGAAACATGAAAGCAAGAAAAAAGCTTTCTAAAAGGAAGGAGAAGTGCTGAAAAACCCAGGGAAGAAAGGAAGGGAAAAGGTAAAATGGGAAATAGTAAGATAGGAAAAGAAAGAAGAAACTAAGAAAAAAGAAAGGGCAACCTCTTCTGTACTGCATAGGCAAAAAAACCCCAACCTTAAGGAAAAATTAATTTAAATGGTATTTGGAAAGATAAAAGATGACAGAGGAAAAAAGAACAGAACAGAGCGAATTAGCAAAGAGAAAGAGGGAGACAAAGTACATGTAAATGAAATTTTTAATTAGTGCAAAGGATAGAGATATCTACAGAAAAGGAAAAAAAAAAAAAGCAAATGGATGAAATATCAGAGACACTCATTTATGTAGGTCCCTTCAGGCTCAGGGTTTTATGCCTCTTTTTCACTTCTGACATTTTAAAGCTGAACACTGTTCTCCCCTCTTGGTCGTTCTGGCCATTTCCCCTCTATGACTATGTATATCATTGCTCCAGTAACACAGAATGATGTAATACACATTCTTCATGTTTATATTTATGTCTTTGCTCATTTTTTTCCATTGTTTCCTAGTGACACTGATTTCCTTCTTAAAACAATCTTTAGCTGTACTGAATGAGAGTTTCTGGATGACAACTTTTTTTTGGTTTTGGTTTTTGTTTTTTTTTTTATCTGAGGAATTTTGTTTGGTAGAACTGTTGGCACCTGGTTACCGTGCATTTGCTCTGCGGCTCTCAGCACCACTTGCCATGCGTACTTCTCCAGCAATGACACAACTTTCTAAGGAAACAACAGTGGTGAAAACTTACCCAGGCTGCATCTGCCATGAGTTTGTACATGGACAATATGTTTTATGAATACTGTCACGTTTATTTTTCACACAGAAGAGTCCTACGAGTTAGCTTTTGTCAGACAGACACAGAGTCATCAGTTCCCATTCCAGCACCTGACACTGGCACAATCTGTGGGTTTGAACTCTTCATTAAAGATGCTGGATGATAAAATATATTTGTCTTAGAAGCAGACTTAGTTAACGGTGGTGAAATACAATGAAAATCTGAAAGCCCTGATAACTTATTCTTTGCTGTTTTGAAAAGCTTGACATGCTGGTTTGTATTGTAGCTTTTTCCAATTCCCAGTTCTTGTTAGGGAAGCCAGTGCAATGAGGGGGGCAGGCAGGTGAGTAATGGTCCTGCCTTCAGCACCTGGATGGCAGCAGGGGTCCAAGTGTACCTTTAAAAGGGGGCCACAGGTCTGCTGTGTGGTTGTACGTTCTGCTTTTGCAGGCTCTGAATGAATTTGACATGCACTATGAAAAAAGTCTAAAGTAAACTTTGCATGGAAAGGATATAATGAAGGGACCATTTGTCCCACCTCGTTAAACCAAATGGTAAACTTGGAATCATAACTGTGAATTTTAGATGTTGCAACTGAAGGGATGACCCCAGATTGGGCATGTGCACTTGAACAAACTTCAGTCTTGCTAGCAGGGGAGCAAACAGCAGTGGAGACGTGGTAGTCCACACCTGGGCACCAAATGGTCTCAGAAAATTTGCCCAGCTCATAGCAAAGCTCATGTCCTCACTGTGTGTGTCCTGTGGGTGATCACACATGGGGCAGAAGCTGTAAATAGGAGACAGGGTGTCTGAGTGTCCTGACTCGGTGTGCATTTTCCCTTCACCCTCAGAGGCAGTGAAATGACACTAACCCAAAGCACATGTCACACAGGGCAGACCCTGCTTCTGCCTGGGGACGCTGCCTCTGAAAGTACAGTGGGAAGAAACAGTCAAGACCTAGATTTTTGAAGGCATGTGAGAAACTGGGCATCCAGCTTCCATTGCGTTTTAACAAAAATTAGTACCTAAGACTTCAGTTGTGAGAGGTGCTGAGCTTATGCCAATGCCAAGGTCTTCACTCAGAGCAGCAGGTCCTTCTCACTTGACAGGGTCACCCAGGATGTCCGATGGGAAGACCTTGGCTGTAAGACCTACTGTCACCACCAGCAACCTTCATGCATTACTTTTTTATGTGATGCTGCTAGAGTTTTCTTCCATACAGGTTCAATAGCCAAACTACACCTGCCAGACCAAGAGGAAGGAGCTCCTGGACTGCAGTGAGCTGTGGACAAAGCTTGCAAGGAGTGACGGATCTCTTTTGAATGAAAGAAAAGGACCAGGCGGATGGAGAGTAGATGGAAAGGGAGACCTCCAACCAGCCAGCTCACAGTGCAGGGTTTGAAGCATTATCAGCCAAAATAAAAGCCTGGGAACACCATCTCCCATCAAAGCTCTCCTGCAGAAACACGGTTTCAGACTTCCTTGTCAAACCACAAGGTCGGCGTGTCTGGAAGGACATCATGCTTTCTCTGCTAGTAGGCTTGTTCTGTATGGGACTGGTGAGAGAGGGAAATAGAGTAGGGGTTGGAAAGGAGTGTGTCAAAACCTGTAACAGATGGATGCTCTTTCTGTTTAGGCTTTAGTTACTGACTGTACTAGGTACTGTTGGATTTGCGAGGAAATATGCACTTACTTATCATCATCACAGGCAAGATGACACATGAAAGCTGCTTGAAGACTGTGAAGGTCTGTGAAGGTAGTTATGCACACAGATGACACTCTTACATGGCTGTGTAAATCCCATTGAGTTAAAGGAATAATTTTTTTCCTGTTTCCACTCTGCTAACTATGTAATTATGTTTCAGTATAAAGGCAACAGTTGGTAAAGGGAAAAATAAATGTGGCTGGTTTTATGTATACACATACACATATATGTGTGTGCATGTGTGTGTATATATACATAAAGACTTCTACCTCAACAAAGCCAGCCTGGCCAAACTGTTTGTCTGCCTCTGGGAGATTTTGTATTAAGCCTTGTGTTCTTACCAGCCTCACAATGATCTCAGATAAGCAAACTGCACCTTTGTGAACAGAACAGAAGAAAATCTATTGTTCTGATGTTTATCTATTTGCATATTTAGAAAGAAGTGTGATCTCATTCTCCATTCATTGCCCTGTTTTATTCTTCAGTTTATCTCTGAATATATTTTCTTTGACCATCTCTCTGATGCAGATGCTTAAAGTAATCTTAATGAGTGGAAACCCACTGGTTATTATTAAAGCTGTTTAAGCAATGTAAGGTTTCATTTTCTTATGTAGGCTCCTCTTATTCTTAATTGTAATGATCTCATTCCCTAAAGTGTCTGTGCTTCCATTATTAACTTCTATTAATAACTTGTATTAATTATACACCATACAAGTCCCAGTCTGTGCTGAAGCACTGCAAAACAAACCTCGGACAGGGACGGAACAGTTTTCATGCTTTGTTTCAAAAGGAAGCAGAAACATTCCACTTAAAGGTAAAGCCAAAACCAATTATTTCACTGGATTCTTCATTATGCTGGTACTTTACGCTCCTTGTCCTACCTGGAAGCACTGAACAGGTTCTGAATAAACACTGGACAGGTCCTGCCTTGAAAGGCTGAGATACTTGTGGCATGAATTGGGAGTTAATGTCATACTGCCCTTGTGCAGCGCGATGCCAAAGCTGGAACCTTGACTGTGGTATCTTTAGTTGGAAAAATTGTAAATCTGCCCTAAGTTTCCCGAAAATCACTGCAAAGCAGAATGAATTCATAGAGACGCAATACAAACCCAGCAATTACACCATAAGGGTCTGAATCAAGCTGTCACTGCCACGCTGCCGCAGACAGAATCACTGGTGCAGTGAGAGGCATCACCAAGCTGGCACCCGTCTCACTGCAGCTGATGTAAAAATATCTATTACTGCATATATGCATCTGTGACAAGGTGACCTGCTTAGTGGATGAGGGAAAGCCTGTGGATGTTGTCCACCTAGACTTCAGTAAAGCCTTTGAAACCATGTCGCACGGCATTAGCATCCTCCTGGAGAAACCGGTTGCTCATGGCTGGGATGGGCGTACTGTTCGCTGGGTAAAAAGCTGGCTGGGTGGCTGGGCCCGAAGAGGGGTGGGGAGAGGAGTTACACACAGCTGGTGGCTGGTCACACGTGGTGTCACCAGGGCTCGGTGCTGGGCTGGTCCTGTTTCAAATCTTTATCAATGACTGGAATGAGGGGATAGAGCGCTCCCTCAGTAAGGTCGCAGATGACACCAAGCTGGAGGGGAGTGTTGATCTGTTTGAGGACAGGAGGCTCTACAGGGGCATCTGGGCAGGCTGGGCGGATGGACCAAGGCCAGTTGTGTGAGGTTCAACATGGCCAAGTGCCGGGTCCCGCCCGTGGGTCACAGCAGCCCCACAGCGCTGCGGGCTGGGGGCAGAGCGGCTCAAAGCTGCCCCATGGAAAGGGCCCGGGGGTGCTGGTCAGCAGCCGGCTGGACATGAGCCCCCAGTGTGCCCAGGTGGCCCAGGAGGCCAACAGCACCCTGGCTCGGATCCGAAACGGTGTGGCCAGCAGGGCCAGGGCAGTGCCCGTGCCCCTGTGCTCGGCGCTGGTGGGGCCGACCTCGAGCCCTGGGTTCAGTTTCGGGCCCCTCAGGCCCAGAGGGACGTAGGGGGGCTGGAGCGTGTCCAGAGCCGGGCAGGGGGCTGGGGAAGGGGCTGGGGCACACGGCTGGGGGTGCTCAGCATGGGGAGGAGGGGGCTCGGGGGGGACCTGATCGCTCCCTACAGCCGCCTGACAGCGGGTGGTAGCGAGGGGGGGGTCGGTCTCTGCTCCCAGATAACAAGTGACAGGACAAGGGGAAGGCGCCTCAAGTTGCATCAGGGGAGGTTTAGGTTGGATATTAGGAAAAATGTCTTCACCGAAAGGGTGGTCACGCACTGTCACAGGCTGCCCAGGGAGGTGGCTGAGTCACCACCCCTGGGGGTATTTAAGACATTTAAACCCGCAGACATGGCACTTGGGGACATGGTTGAGTGGGGGATGTGGCAGTGCTAGTTTAATGGCTGGACTCAATGATCTTGAAGGTCTTTTCCAACCTAAATGATCTGACGATTCTATGTGAAGCGCACTATGGGGCAGCCTGCGTAGTCCTCATGGATGGGCTGGAAAAAAGAGGATAGGAAAGGAGAAAGCAGAAAGAAGCATGGAAGCAGCCACAAACTCGCTCCATCAGCCATGCCTCCAGCCCCCATCCAGGCGTTCGTGGCTGGGCAGGGAGGCCAGGCAGAGCTCTCACCATGGGCAGGGAGAGCATTGCTGGCCTTCGCCCTGCAGCCCCCAGCACTGCCCAGCCCCTCGGAGCAGCCTGGCCAGCGGTGGAGACTGGGGCAGCGAAGAAGGACTGAAGTCAGGTGTCCAGGGGACACAGTAGCAGGAGGAGAGCTGTGCTTAAATCCTCTGGAGCGCGTGGGCTAAGTTTTTTGCTTAACTAGGACATAACAATTCTGTTTATCATTGTCTCTAAAATTAATGTTTTGTTCTTTCCCCATGGAGTAATTTGCCGTTTTCAAATACGTGGGCTGACCACTTCAACGTTGCCTTTTTTGTAGGACACTTGGTAGTGCCTGACTTTCCCATGCTTCTTGTAAGGACTCGAGCCTGCATCTTAATTAATTTTAAGCAGCACCTTCTAGACACCTGACCCTTCCATCATCGCTGCGGGTGCTGCTGGGCAGAGAGAAGCAGGCACTGCGCCCACACAGAATTACCATGGAGGAGCTGAGCCCTTGTCGTGGTGCGAGCTGAGCTGCAGCCTCTCGCTGGGGAAGGGTGTCCCTGCTGTGTCGGGGAGCCTGGCTGCGCGGCATGTCCTGCGGGATGTGTCCCAGCACACTGCCTCTGCTTCCACTTCTAGCAGCGAGGGCAGGGATAAGCAAAATGCTCCAGTCTGTGCCTGCTGCAGAGATGATCCTCTTGGTTCTCCTACTAAATATTTTATTTGGAACGAGTTCGTGGCTCAGTCAGACTGGCTCCAGAGCCCCTGAATACATGAGAGAGAGGACAGACTCGGCTCAGCTCATCCTTCCCATGTAAGCCACCTCGTGCTACCACAGCCCGTGGGCAGCGGGGAACATGCATGCAAGGGAGCGCTTGCTGGCTTTAGCGGTGCCCCCAACAAGGCGCTTTCTTCCATGGTATCAGCTCTTCCTTCTCCCGCTAGGTCTTTCCCCCTCCCCTCCAGCTTTTCTATCTTGCTTCCTCTTGTGGCTTTAATAAGAAATGAGGCTGAGGGAGGCAGAAGCCAGAACAGTTGCGCAAAGGGATATCAGGTGTCTGAATTCTCCCTGGGTAGAGAAGTACTGCTTAGTAGGTATGGTCACAAATTTCTGGTGGAAGCTGCTCTGAGTTAGATAGTATCAGGTTGCTATAACCAGGATTCTTTGCAGGAAATATTGATTATAATGATGTTTCATTTTGACAAAATGGAAAGTAATGAAGCCACCTCCTCACTTTCTGTAACGCTGTGCTTTGAAGAGACTGAAGCTGATCGGACTGGAACCTCTTGGCTCCATTTTGGAGTGGCTTTCAATGAAAATTTTGCTTTTAAATGAAAAATTATAAATGACAAACATCAAAATAGAAAGTTACATTTTAATTAAAAGCATTTGTAGGGCGAATTCTGAAAATAAACATTCTGTTCTGATCTAATATGGAAAGATTCAAAATCCTGGGCTGTCTCTGGGTCAGAAATTCTGGCTCCTGCATAGCTCTGATGATATCCAGAGCTCAAGTGTTGCATTGATCCTGGATTCCTTGACCAGTAAAACTGCTTTTGTCTATGTGTCTGTGTGTCTGTGTGCCTGTGTGTATGTTTTCTGCAGATGGCTTCCATCCCTCTTTATTATCGCAGTTTTCAATATCAGCCAAAAATATCTGCACAAAAGCCTCTGTTATGTCTCCGGGCTTGAATAATGGCCAGCGTTACATATATGGAGAATAGTAACTCAGTATCTTGAATGGCCCTCTCTTGCATTATACTGTCATAGCCTGAGCTGGATAAAATTCAGCGTGTAAACTGAAATTGAATGAGCCATAAAGACTTAAATTATTCATTTGGGCAGTATGTTCTGAGTGTCACCGAAACCCTAGAGATCAGAGAAAAATAAATAAAAGTATTTTCTCTTTTGCTATTGGCTTGTATCTTTGCTTACTGAACCCTGTGCTGGGCAGCCAGAAAGGTCCTGCAAGGGGCAGAGGCCTTGAAATTTCCATTATGCTGTTGCCCTGTGGCAGTGTTTGGTATAGGTGAAGTGCCTTCTGAAAGCAGCCTCTGCACAGGTCATGCAAAATTTGCAGCAGCTCAAAAGCTACATGGCTTTGCCTCTCATTACTGAAGAAATAAAGCATCCTTTTAGGCTTTGCCACAATAGGGGTTCCAGATGCAGTTTTCTATTACAGACCAGTGACAACAAAGATATGTATTTTCTAGAAGCAAGAGCCTTTTTCCATTCCAATAACCCTGTGTAATTCTATGGCTCTACTACATTTCCCTTATTTTAGGATTAATATATCTGATAAGAGGACTGCTTGTTTGGATCCCCTACAGAGCAAGGGAAAAAGGGTGCTGGTTTTTAGAATAAGATGCCAATTGAAGTACTTAGACTACTCTAAAGTACACGCATTAGTATTTTATAAAGACTGCTATCTGGTAGTCACCATTTACTTTCCATTGCCTGTAGTTCACAAAGCTGGAGAATATACAGCTTGAGAAAGCAAAGCTGAAACCACCTACTCATTATTCTACTGATTTTTACTGCCTTTCCTTACAACACAAAGAGGTTTCCCGTGGCATATATCTCAGGAGTCTCTGCTAAGCCATGCAGGAGTGTTCCTGCCCAGTGCTGGGAGGTGGGCTGCTCACAACGATAGTGCAGCCTGACCAACACAAGGCTTCCCCGAATGGCTGGGGACCCTCATGCCGCAGGATCTGGCCACATGTCAGGGGTCCCCTGACCACCAAAGCTGTCCTTGCAGCTCAGACAGGTTCTCCTTGCTACAGCCCGGGCAGCAGGATATGGCTAGCAGAAGGGTTATCAAGTGTTGCATTGGTGTTTAGTAACGACTATCAATTAAAACAAACTCCATGCAGTATTCGGAGCACGTGCAGGCTCCAGTTAGGAGATGCTCATTGCTCCCGTTCAGTTAAGCCCAAGGGCTCCCTGACCATGCAAGGACTGCTTTAAAAGCATTGTCACACCTCTGGGGTACGCTTGGAAGAGGCCTGAAAGCTTCAGACCAGCACAGAAGAGGGCAGTTTGGGTCTGGTGGTGGGTGGGCGGGGGGGATGGCATTAGAAATCCATCCACCAGCTGCAGAGTGACCCCTTCTCCTCCAGCCAGATTGCAATGCCGGCACCCTGGGAGCACCATGCAGGGTAGTCCATGGACATTCCCACCAGCCGAGGTGGCTTATCTCTGTGCTCCAGCACCAGGAGCGAGAGGCTGAAGTGGGAAGGGATGGGGATGGGACTAGGCAGGGTTGTCAGACATAGCGTTTCAAACACTCTGTAGTGACAGGGAATTTTTCTCTGTCATGGGATCATGCGAGCAGCCCTTTTCCACCCACCTGTATCATTACTGAAACAATGGGTGGCATATCTCGCCTGCTATTGTCTGGGTGGCAAATACACTTTAGGGAGGGAGTGAAAGGTGGGTGTGAAAAAGCTTGACTGCTGTAATTGTCTCCTATTAGCTTAAACATTTCTCCCTTTTGCTGCATGTCGATCCAGCCTTAAGACAAGGGAGAGAGTAAGGAAGATGTTACCTGGGCTTGATTCACTTTCTTGTTTTGTATGTCGTTTGTTGTTTTATTTTTTAATCTGGAAATTAATAGCCAGACTACCCAAGATTATATGTAGGTTTAATGAAACAAAATCATTCAACCCTTTTCTCCTTTTAATTTCAACCAGTCCCTAGAAAGCTCCCCTCAACAGGCTAAATGCTTAGATTTAAATGACATTTCCCTGTTCACAAAGGCAATGATTTCTCATGTGATCCATGTCACTGGGAAAAGTGACATAATTCTTGGGAGGGATAGGATCTTGTAGGTTAGGTTATATGAGTCTTGAGTTACCACAAGAATTTTATTATTCTGGGTAGGTTCCTCATCTTTTTTTTTTTTTTTTTTATGTTTTCATCATATTCCACCAAAGACTTTGACGCACATTCAGCAGCAGATTGAACTGCGACAGGCAAAGCAATTTTCATCTCTAGTTCTGCCTTGTCCCTTTCTGGGAGACTTCTGCCCCCGCATATAGGCTGGGGGCCCCCACCTAAACCTGTGCAGTTAGGAGCCAGGCTTATTAAAGTAAATCCTAACCCTTTTTGATTCATGGCAACAAACTGTCCTGCAAAATGCGATGGTCAAGAGGTAACTCAAAAGCCACCCCAGTCAACTACAGGGACAGCAGCAGCTTTTGGGAGATGATAGAGTGGACAATGAGGGAGTAGAGATCACTTTAGCAGCAGGATTTTAATCCAACAGCAAATGTGTGGCAAGACCCTGAAAGCCTCCCAAGGAACAGAAGCTGCGCAGCAAAATATCTGTGTACTTGTTCCCCCATAGTTGTAATGTTCCTTTCCCTCTTACACCTGCGTAAGTTCTTGGACTGATGATGAGAATGGTGTTGAAAGCTTATGTCATCTTCAGCGCTTTCTTGAATTTTCCAATAACATTCCAGCGTGATATCTGAAGGAGGGATAGCAGCACTGTCTGTCATATTTAGCTGCTGTGAAATTGTGTGACATTAAAGCACAGAGAGGAAAACAAAATCTTGAAATCTGATAATCCCCACACTTTGTTGGCTACAGAAAAACCAGGTTAATCCCAAAATATCGATGCTGTTTCTGGTGCTGACATACCATCTGCTCTTCTTCATGCTAGACGTGACCAGATGTGAACTTTAAAGCCCTTCTTGTAGGTGACACTTACTTGTGTCTTCAGACATTTTACCTTCAGGTAAACGTGCTTTTCCTCTCCCTTGGAGAAAGCCATTTGCTTTAGTGATGTTGTAATTAGCGGATGGCAGCAGACGCTAGGGCCTGGCCTGGGCTTTTTGCATTCTTCCGTCTGGAAGGGTTTTGGTGGCCCCTGTTGCCCCGTTCTCAGGTGCAGCAGGAGGCTCTCCCGCTGTTCTGGCAGTCCCTTTGCCTTGCTCCCAAGTGGCAGGCAAAGCAAGCATGGCTCCATTTTGGCAGCTGTGAGTAGGAAGGGGAGAAAAAGTCTGGCTGAAAACTGGCTAACGCGCTTGGAGAAGCTGGCCCAAGAGCCAAGGGGTAAATCCCCAGCAGAGGTTTGCCTTTTAACAGAAAAATTTGTAGAGGATGGTACACTGACATTTTGAACAAAAGCTAATATTAAGCGTAGCCAGACTGCAAGCAACTCATAAATTCCTCTATTTCTGTAGAAGGACACATTTTGAATGCAGCTACCTGACCAAAGAAGAATGGAATTAAAAAAAAAAAATTATTTTGGCTTGGAGGAAAAAAAAAATAAATTACTTCCTGAGAGCAGTGCTACACCTCGCTTTAGAAAGCATCTTACTTTTGAAATTTTCAGTACCAATAAAACAAATTATTTAAACTCCTTCTAGCATCCCACAACCCAATTTTCCTTTCTTATTACAAGTGTTTATGACAAACACATCATCCAGGAATTTTCTGTGTATGGAGACATAAATACAGCTTCCTTAACTAATGTGATTGCCTGTTTTATGCTAGATACACATTTAAAACATACATTTGTAATACAATTATTGATGCAATGGATTAAATATGGGAATTACAAAACCATACAAGAAATTAATTCCCAGTCACTGATAAGGCTAGAAGGATTTATGTGTACTAGGAGGAACCAGTACAACAAATAGAAAATGTAAACTGTGACAATATTTCCCGCTTTATCAACATTTTGGGAATAAGACTGTACGTCAACAATGGACTTGTTTTGGAGCTGTGTTAAATCACACTGTTTTAAATAAATTTACATACAAGTGTGTGCAGAAATGGTGTTAAAAGAGCTGTTTTATGATTGCAGAGTCACTTTACCAAAAAGCCAGGAAATGTCAGAATTAAAATCATCTGGGAGATAAATCTGTCCCCTCCACCACGCCACGTCTATGTGTTATGACATAGCTGTTAATGATGCAGCCACATATAGATATTTTTTTTCCAAAGGACCATACCTCATTCATCACGCAGGATGGATGCTGCTCACTTCATCAGCAGTTATTCAATCCCTTGTTTACTCCTTATTATGAGATGAGAGGCCCCAAGCCTTATTTACTGCATGCTATTCAAACCCTTCTCTAAATACAGAATTTTCGGTTGCCTCCTGGGCTTTTCTACTGAGCTTATCCCTGTGGTATCTGAGCACTTTGCAATGAATGCATTTATTTATACAAGACCCTTGTGAGAATAAGGGTTATTATTAGCCCTATTTTACAGAGTCACAGACAAAATTTTGGTTTTCCAGTCTGAGGCACCTACGGCCAGATTTTTCCAGTGTGCTCAGCTTTATCTGTTTAAAGCAGAGTTCAGGTCCTATTCAGCTCAGTTGCAGCTGGAATACTCAGCATTTCAGCAAGTCAGGCCCCAGGGTATGAAGTCAGATACCCAGAAAATAACATACGGGGAATTACTTTCTGCTTAGAGAAAGTTGTTTTTTCGCTGTTTCTGACTCCCTGTCCAACCCCCCCTTGTCTCCGACCCCCCCTCCCACCTCTGACAGCTGCCCTGTCGCCAGCCGGGGTCAGGCACAGTGGTGAGATGCTTGGGCAAGGCAGGAAGGCAGCAGGCAGAGGGTGGGCAGCAGGCGGGGGGCAATGGAGGGATTTAGGAACTTTGCCTGCACAGGCAGGCGCGGTGTTAGGGACGGAGCTGGTACCTGTGAGGGATGGCAAGGAAAACAAAAGGAGCTTCTGTGCTGTGTTAGCAGTAAAAGGCTGAACGAGAAAAAATGTGGGACTGTTGCTGAGTGGGGCAGGTGATTTAGTGAAAGCAGACAGAGATCAGCCTGGATATAAGGAAAAATGTATTTCCCAGGGAGAACAGTCAGTTTGTGGAGCTGGTTGCTGAGAGAGGCTGAGCAGGCTCCATCCTTGGAGGTTTAAAGGAGGGTAACTGATAACCTTGTTCTGACTTCTTGACTGACCCTGCTTTCATCAGGAGGTTGGACTGGGGATCTCCCTAGGTTTCATTCCCACTGAGTCATCCTCTGGTCCTGCTGTTTCTCTGGTTTACGAGCATGTTTTTCCCAAACAACAGCTCATCCAAGGTTTGCCAGTGGTCTTTTTGACATTTGAACCACACTGCTCTCTCAGCAATTTCCCTGCAGGGCAGGCACCTCCACGCGGGCTGGCTCACGGGGGGCTGGGGGGCGGCTCAGACACCCACTGCTGGGACCTGGCAGGTTACTTGCCTTTTCCTCACCCATATGAATGGAGAGATTCCCTTCTTCTCTTCCAACGGACTACAGTGAGGTGAAATCTGGGAGATGTATTCACAGGGAGAGGAAAAGGTACATTCCTGATGTAAGAAGAAACTCCACAGTTTCTTTGAAACATGAGGATGCTGGTGCTTTTCAAAGTGAGGCTGGGAGAAAATGCCAAAGAAAGAAAGGGGGGAAAAAAAGGAGAAAATGTTGTGTTTTCCCTTAACTTCATTCTCAGATAAAGAGTGATTATATTTCCCCAAAATAAAGAAAACCAATGACAACAACAAAAGGCAAACAATGCATATTTCCACCCAGACAGCTGTAGTCTGGCAAAGCTGTAAGCAGTACAGGTACAGCCTGGTAGGGAGAAGAGCCTTAAAGCAGTTCATGATCTCCAAATCACCTGGAACAAGGCGGTTTCCAGAAATGCTTCTGCATGTTACCTTCCCACGATAGAGATAAAGCAAGCAGGAAATGAACTTCCAGAAAAGAATGACAAATCTATACTGGCCTCAACTGCGGTTCTCTTGGGTGCACAGCCTGAAGCGTCGCCCTCTTCTCACTCAATAAATTTCTGAATATTCTCTTTTTGTGAGCAATACTGTGGATCACATGAAAGTCCTCAAGAGCTTTTCCATCTATAAATGGATTTCAGACATTTCAAAGTGCATTGCCAATGAAGATGTAGTTTTGAGGTTGCAAAATACAAAAACATTGCCTATGTGTAAAGTTGCACCCTCGATTTTTTGTTCATTTGCTTTCAACCAATAGAATAGTTTTAAGGTTCCATGATGGCAGAGGACATATTATTTCTGTGTGAGAGCAATTTTCTTCCGTTATGTATACCTTTACGTACACACACACAGAAACATGAGTGGAGAAGCAGTTTGGACTAAACTCAGAAAAGCCACATCTGACCTGAGAAAAGGAATTACATGCACACACAGATCTGCATCATTAATTAAGTCAATTTTAAACCCTGGAAGGCTTTGCATCCCTCACTAGATGCAGTGATATAAACATTATTTCCTTAGCTGCATGCTTATTGAGGCCAGCACTGAAATTCCAGCTAGGCAGTGCCTCACCCCCAGAGCAGAGGGCTCTGCAGAACTGGTGGCAGTGCTGGAAAGCTGCAATGCTGCTGTAGCATCAGGAACCTGCACACCCTCTCTGCATGCCCCTTCTAACAGGAAACACCCTAACATTAAAAATCCTTTGCACAAGCAAATGGGCTGCGATGCTCTCGAAGTGTACAGTGCGTGAGTCCAGTGAGATTGCTGGGATCCAGATGGGGCTATTTAACCTGAGCTGCTCCCCAAACAGCCAAAGCAATCAAGTTGTGAGCAATACAATCTTCTCCAACAGCCTCAGGTTTTAACATTTTCATCTCTGGTCACCATGAGCGGTGCTGGTACCCCTTGTAGCCCCATGATGCCCACAGGTAATAAACTGGGAAATCATTTTGCCCCCTTCTCAGCCTGGCTCCCAACTTTATGCCAAGCTGTGCCCTGCAGCACAACTGAAGTTCAATCGGGAGGTGAATGAATGCATAGCTGGCACAGCAGGCTTAATCCCTGTAACTTTAATTTCCTTCACCTTTATAGACTGTCAAAAGGAAGAGGTAACTTTTTTTTTCTTTTTTTTTTTTTTAAGGGAATGAATGCTGTGGCTGTAGGGGATGGGCTTCATTGAAGTAACTTTCTATTTACTATCGAAAAAAGAAAGCTTTAGGTTTATTGGAATCATTCAGTGAAAAAGCACAGAAAAAGCAGGTCATCCTCCTATCTCTCATTTCCTCTGCTTCTTTCCTACCTCTTCATACAGTTTGAGGGGGACTTTTTGACATCTGCACTTCAATTTGGGGCTGTTCTCGGTACTAATTTTTAGTTTCACTGGGAGCATTTGAACTCCTGAATAGTGCTTCTCTTATCATTGCCACACCAAGCGGTTATTGCTACAAAAGAGGTGAGCGATAGAGAGAGGCGCCTGATACTTCCCAGCTGAGGCAACTGCTGCTACTAACCTGCTTTTTTTTTTTTTTTTTACAGAACAGTGAGTCATGCATTAGGGTCGAAACAAGATTTATTATCTGAGTTAGAGGAAATAAATAAAAATTGAGAACAAACAAATAGTAGTCATTGACAGACAGTTGGTACCTAATGAATCATATTCCTGGGTTTGCAGAGATTCGTATGTTTACTGATTAATTTTTTTGCAGAGTGCAGTCGCTCTTGGAGACTTCTGTGCCGGTACTAATTCTGTGATTACAACCCTTTCTCTTAATCCTCTTTGTTTCCTGCTTGTTAATTTTTGCTTCCTTAGAGAAGCCAAAGAAAAATGCCTTTTTTTTTTTTACAACAAGAAGGAAGCATCACGTGTATGGTGAGTCCCTCACTGACATGTGGCTTCCTAAAGCTGTGGCCTCATAGCCAGCTCATGAGTCTGGGTGGGACACGCTTATGGCTGGGCAGACCTGGCCGGTGAATGGGTACAGACATTCTTCCTGATTTTTGGTTGCTAAAGTGCACTGAAAAGATGAAAGCATTTAGTGAATAATTATCTGGCACAAATTTGCTGTGCTGTGTGTTGCTCCACTTGGTCCCAGGCTGTTACCCCAGGGAGAGGGCAGGTGTGAGTTGTCACTGCAAAGACGAAGGGACTGGAAAGTCACTTGGCTCAGTGATGCTGCTGAGCCCATGGTGGGGAAGAAAAAGGAAAAAGCACTGGTTAGGAAGCTACTGTTTCTTTAAATGGGAGATGGAAAGTGGAGGAGACACTTTCGGCAAAGGCTGTGCAGCGAAGGGAAGAAAGGTTCACAGTATTTTTCAGTTGTAAGCTTGTTCTCCTTTTTCTAACACACTCTTTTGTTCAGTTCAGAAGAAAAGATGAATACGAAGGGGCAGGATGGAAGTATAGAAAGCAACGAATGCTAGAGAAATGGTAAATCAGTTATGCTACTTACTGTAGTACAAACATGCAAGATAACAGGATATTGGGAATGTGTCTGTCAAAGCAAAGGATCCAGGGAGAAAGGGCAGATACGAGTGAGAGTTGCCTGTTTTCTGACTTCAATGTCCACAACGGGCATTCATGAACGAGCCCGGACTGTTATTTTTAAGGTCTGCAACACAGTTGTTGCATTTCACATTGATGCCAGGGCAGAGGTGACTGGGATTTGTAAAGGGACAACGGTACACCAGCTCAAGGAGACAAATCAGTTGTCTAGAGACATTCAAAGCCCACACAGGCTACAAAGGCAAGGAGAATATGAGTGACATCTTTGTAACCCGGTAATCCAAGGCCCCTCCACCAGCTCTTGCAAGTGCACAGGGAAGCCCTGGGCTGTGGCCCTGGGAGAAGCGTGTGCTTCAAGGGGGGCTGCTGTAGGAGCTGGAAACCCACCCCGTGCAGTCAGCAGACCCACAGGTCCTCGTGCAAGGCTGCTCTTGGGCAGAGGTGCCTGAGGGTGCAAAAGGGAGGGAAGGAAGCCGTGTTGAGACCGCTGGCTTGGGCTCTATCCCCACGCTACCTAACGGGTCACTGTAGCCCTCGTGGGTGCAGCCCCCAGCATCCCCAAGGTCCTTGTCCATCTTGGCAATGGCAGCTGATGGAGTGCGAAGGCTGCTGAGGGGTTACGGCTCCTGCAGACCCTCAGTCTGAAGGGGAGTGAGCAAGATGCTGCCCCGAGGGCCAGACGGAAATGGAAGTTTATAGCGATGACATTTCAGTTTATGGCAAGCATAAGGAAGGACATGGTGTAACCACTCTGGGATGTTTTCTTAAAGGCTCCTGGCCTCTAGCTGAATATGGATAAATGTATAGCGTTAGTGGTACGGCTGTGGCATTTATGGTACTCACTGCTGAGTATGGCTGGGGAACGGATCAGCACAGGCACTGTTTCTTGAAAACCTTGACCCAAGTTTTAGGATGTTCTTGAAATGGACACTCAAAGATGTGAAAGAGCACAGAAATGATGCTACCTGGGAGCTTTGATTACAATAAATTATAATCAGTAACATACCCTCTCGTAAGACAATCTCCTCTTCTTTTGGTTCGAACCCCTCCTGCTACTTGCGAATCATCAGAGGGCAGTAGAAGTACTTTGGTGCAAAGTTATTTACTTCCAGACTTCTGGTAGGCTGCAGTGAATTATAGTTACTGAATAAGCTTTTATCTAAGGTTCCTGCAACTGAGCAATTAACTTTCTGACTCTTACACTAAAGCAATTAATGTAAACGGATTGTGGTTATGAAGCAAAATGCTTAACAAGTCATAAATTGTGAATCAGTTGTTGATTTGTCCTTTTTTGTTTCTTTTATTTTCTGAACAAAACATAAATTTTCTGTCTGTAATGGGGTGTTTTTTTCTAAACTATTTAAATGTGTTTGGGGTATAGAAGGATCTCTAGGAAGAGTCACAACCCCTGGCAGTTTACCATGCAGGGTGAGAGGATTCCTCTAAGGAACAGGCATTTGGGGAATCATTACAAACAAGACTCCATCAGTTATAATGGAATGTGAATTTATAAATTTATAAGCAGGGAAAAATTACATTGCATTTACCATGAGTAGGAAAATGTAGCTGTGCGGCTAATGTGAGGTAGGTCACGCTATATAAATTAATCACCTTTCTTACCCTTCCTGCTCGGTGACCAGCCAAGCCTACAGGATAAGGAATGTAGCTCCTTTGCATGATGATACTTCTAGCGCTTTGTCCTTGCTTTGCAGAGCTAAGCGGTGTTGCCGTATAAAGTATTATCAATATCACAGAAGCTTGCCCTATTTGAATGCACAGGACAGCTTCAGCCTCTCTGCAGATTCAGACCTGGTTTAACGTAGACTCCTTTGGCTCACAGCTGCAAGAGCTACCTAGATGGTAACTTCTGGAGAGCAATGATATGCCTTTTTCCTTTAAGAGTAGTCCTTGCACCTTCCCTGGAAGATACTGCACTATGAAGATTATGGAGTAGAACAGGATAAGAAAGGACTTCTATGACTCCTTCAACTGCTTAATAATTAACTATATGACCTCTGTTTAGAAGTAAAGCCAAGCTAATTAATGCATACTTCAATAGATTATATTGCCTATTATATGACTATGATGTATAATGTAAATGTAGGAAATATGAAGATTGAGTATGGACAAAATTCTCCATGTACACCATGACAAGGACTGTAAAAGCACTTCTTCGCAAATGTCTTTTCTCATTCATTTTATGGCACTTTGCATCACTATGTAATTATCTATAATTGCTTGAAAAAACACTTAGACTTCTGGCCCCTTGGGGTGCGACTTAGTCAGAGAGAGACAAAAAAAGGGTCAGTTTTTGAGTAAGGAATGAAATTTTCTGCACTAGTACAGCATGTTCCCTGGAAGTGGAAACATTTCTGCAACACCTCCCGCAGGAGGGCTCATCCTAGTGGTCTACATGCTATGTATTTTAATCCAAACGTGAAACATTTTCTGCCACCTACTGCTTTTGCATCATCGTTGTCCTGTTACTTGAAAAAAAAAATCCTGTTTCTGATCAATTAAAACCCAGAAATGTGTTCTGTCAGGTTTCTGAAAGTGATGTTTTAAAAAACCCTTCACAATGTCCAAGTTGGTAAAACAAGTGCAGTTATCTCCCTTTTCAAGAGATCTGGAGGAAAAAGTGGAGTTAGGCTCCTCTGGATGCAGGGTTAGAGGTCTGAGGATGGTCTGGTGTTCTTGAATCCAGCTGTGGTGGGTTAGACAGACAGATGTGTGCTTAACCTTTCTTGCAAGCTTATACATTGCCTAATGGCAGGTTGGGCTTTCTTGCTTTAGGTAAACTCACATGCACAGAATTGACTTTCTGTGATGGCCAGCAATTAACTGAAAGGTTAGTGTAGGAAGAGAAGACAGAGTCCTTTCTCTTTACGAACCCCTTCTGCAGGTATGCACTGTTTCATTAGTTAACTTTGTTATTTGACATCTGCAGAAAGTGTCATGAAGTCTGAATAACTGCAATTACTGCTCACCTTGTCCTCTGTGCCTTGACTTAAATACCTTTAGGTATTTTGCAAAATCCTAAGATAAAGACCGATACGCAAACAACATCCCTGAGATAAATGGCAACAAATGTTCTGCATGACATGCTTTATTTGTGAGGTGCTTGGATGACACAGTGACTGGTGCCTGGTTAGACAGGTGGGGTTTTATTGTTTTTCTCTGATCCTTATAAGTTGGATCTTATATTTTGAAAACCGACTTGACATCCAGGAGGATTGCTCAAACTGAAGGCTGGAGACAGGTTGCTCTAATCCAGCGTTACAAAGGCAGGCAAAATGCAGAAGAGCAGTGAGGGTTAAACTACACTCGCCCTTGAGGGATGGGAAGTAGCATAGCAAGTCTAGACCAGATAGGGGCTGAAAATGTCCCGTCTGGGTGCCTGGGTAGTTAAAGGTGTCTGCTTCTGCGCTGCAGGAGCCATCAGCTGTGGTCAGGGCTTTGGGCTATTGGCTTTTGCCTGCAGCAGCTGCAGGAGCCTCTGGGTCTGCAGCCCGGCAGCATTAAGATGCTGACAGTGACCCTGAGGAACCATCCTGGCAGCTGCAGAAAGGAAGGGAAAATCAACACTAACACAGCCAAGCCTGACGTCTGGCCAAGTTGTGATGTGCAGTCCCAAATCAGAGCAAATATGGAGGTTGTTTCAAGGCCAAAACTTAGTTGCTGGTGTTACTCACGAGCATGTCATTCGCGTCAGCGTGGTGGTGAGAGTTAGCTGGATCACGGGTCTAACTTCTTTGCCTTTCTTCTTCACCCAGCTTTGGAAGGCATCTCTAGACATGTCATTTCTGTCGTGAATTTGGGTTCACCTTTGCAGTAACTTACCAACATGAGGAAACCACCTCTGAACTTACTCCTGGTTAGCGCTTGCTTTTCTTTCCAGGTTAGCAGCAACCCTCAATTCACCCCTCTTCTTCTTTTCCCCACCCTCAAAGAAGAGTAGCCTCTGAGTCTGTGGTTGCAAATCCAAATCTGAAATCTTTAACAAAATCCTCCCTGCCCCAGTCAGCACTTGGCCCTGTCATAATTCAGACCAGAATTGAAACTCTGTGTTGCATGATTTGGAGAAGCATATTTCCTTTCATGCACAAGATTTAATAACCTGCAGATATCCATGCTAGGCCAGCAGCAGTCAGAATCTTGGAGCCATCATCTGTTTTGTTTTTGGCAAAACATTCAGTGGTGTCAACCTAGATGTGAGGGGACAGCATACTATGTGCTAAAATTACAAAGGGAGATTAGAACTATGCTGTAAGTACCTTTTTTTTTAATTTATTTTGGTGTCAAATGAAAAGAAATATTTGTGTTGAACAGAATACTTTTATCATTTCAGTGAGACTTTTTTTTTTTTAATATCAGCCTACAGTGTTTAATTCAAGCAGATTGGCACATTTTGGGAGGTCACACCACTGAATTTCAGGCAGCTGAGAAATGTCTGATTTAGCTGGTCTGTCTACACAGGCCTCCTGAACAAACAGTGGAGGCAGAGGGGTTTTTGCAGGGTCACTCGAAATTTGGGTCACCTCCTGAAGAAGTTGTCTCTGTGTTGGCTAAGTTGAGGGTTATAAATGCTCAGTGCTGGACAACACAGCAGTAGCCCAAATTCAGCTGACAAAAACCACACTTCTAAGACTTTTATTGCAGTTACTTGACCTTTTTTCAGCCTTTTCTAACACATTAGTCAAAGGGAAAAGCAAACTGTGGT
This sequence comes from Falco peregrinus, assembly GCF_023634155.1. Lineage (NCBI taxonomy): Eukaryota > Metazoa > Chordata > Aves > Falconiformes > Falconidae > Falco > Falco peregrinus. The sequence goes on along the minus strand of NC_073724.1, from coordinate 2,463,058 downwards.
AGTTCAGAAATACTGATAGACAATATTTTGATTTTTCTGCGTTTTGCTCTTCCCTCTATTCTTCTGGCAAAAATTATTTGCTGTATTTGATGAAATTTGTGAAGGGCTTTTTGTTGCCTTGGAACAGTATTTTGTAGCAAAATAACCATTCTGCTGGAAAAACATTCAAGGCTAAAGCCATCTATAGATTAAAGCAGATAGCTTCTGTTCTTCCCATAGTCTTTGGATAAACATGAATTCCAGTCTCCCAGGCTGTTAACTTGGCACCTTTCACTAGTGTGTAATTCAGAGACCATATGAAAAATATTTCAAATAAATAGAGGAGTATCTTCCCCCGTTTAGGATGCTGACTCCACCTTCCTCAGTCTCCTTCTGCCGATCCCCTCTGGGGGAAGAGGATCGAGTACACTAATGATGAAATTGCAAATGTGCAAACTCGCTCAAGAAGTGCTTAAAAAGCTGCTTCGTCACAGCAGAATCTGTCGGGACATGGACAGGGGATTGATCCCTTCAGATTCCAAGCAGCCATCGACTTTATTACATACTTTCACCTATGTGAGTTACAAATTAGTGACAAATAGGTTTGAAAGCTAGTCATTACCTCAATCAGTCAATTATTCAAAAGATGTATGTGTGATTAGTTACTCTCAGTTAATTATAGGAACAATAATTAGCTAATAAAGGAATGCCATCATTCATATAATGCCAATTTTCATTGGTTTAGTGACTCTAATTTAAAAAACTCCCTCAAATCTATAAATTGAGAAAACACCCAAGATTACTTTTTAAAACAATGTTATCAAGCTGCAGGGAGCGTTTTACTCTTTCTAGCTCTTTTAGCCAAACTCATGCTTCTGCCATCTCCTCAGCACTGGGTTCTGTTGAAGCTTAATGAATTTACCTTCAAATGGAGCCTTAGTAGTGAATTGCCTTGCGAAGGCTGACTGTCACAGAGATGATTAGACAACTTGCTGCTTTTAATCACTTCACCCCTGGACAAATCAAAAGTGATGCCAAATGCCAGCAAAGACGGGTATGTCAAAGACACTATATCTCATTCTTATAAAGACACAATTTGATCTGAAATTACAGATGCAAGACTGCAAGATTTCATACTTCTCCCTCCCCAAAATTAGTACCAAAGGGACAATGGATGGTGCAGGCATTTTGTTTAAACAAGATTCTGCCTATTTGTTCCTTATATTTGCACTTCTTTCTCAGGACCTTCAGCCCCAACCTGTTAAACCTTTATAGCTCAGTCATGTTCCCAGGTTCTAAAAATGAAGAGAAAAGGCCCAGATCCGCATGGGTAGATCGGGACCTAACTCACCGTGACACCCCAAGAGGCATTTGCAATTCCAGCCCCGCGTGCCTGGCTCGCTCCACAGGGTCAGGCCAAGGGTGATAACCCAGCATTTGGGGCTGAAGCCACCAGATACCCTTCCCGTGGCCAGGGTGGATAAACAGAGTCTGAAAGGAGCTGAGAGTTTTCCAGCGGCTAGGGGGGTGACTGTAAAGCGAAGAGTAGAGGTCTCTACTTGTGATTAAGAAGAGCAGCGCCAAATTTTTTCCATCTCCAGAGGCCGTACTGGCCTGACCGTGGCTAGCTGGCAGAGGCAGCTGAACCACCAAAGCCCAGACCCACCAACCCATGCAGGGTGAGGGGAGCACAGCCCTGCAGGGACATGGAGAGTGGGGAAGTTGGGGTCATTGCTTTTGTCTGCTGCGAGCTGCTGCTTCTGCTTGCCCATATCATCCATCGGAACCGTTAGTGCAGGCTATTTCACCTCTACAGAGCAGCTGGCAACTGTTCAGCCACTCCAAGATAGTAATCTCGGAGTGTAGTACCCTCTTCTTCCTACTTACCTCTAGCTCGTAGTCAAACAGGACCTTGGAAGGTTGTCTTGCAGCCACCTGTAGGCTTTCCCCAATGCACTTACCTGGGAATGCCCTAAATGTTTTTATCACATGCTAGAGACAAGCTTTTAGAAGATTGCCCTTTCTCCCCATCTCTCTTGATATTTTAAAAAACGTGTGATTACCTAAGGCTTTTGGTTTTAATCTTTTTCATTTTCATTTCACCTCTACTCTGAAGGTCTCGATCCCTGTCCCAGTTCTAGCTGCCCTGGGCAACAATTCCATTAACATATCATTAATACACTCCATTTATTTATTTAAAGTATTAATAATAAAAAAGGTTGATAAAGACCAGTTAGATCTCAGTAGAATATGTTCATCTTTAACTTAGCATAGCCTAGTGGTCAAAGCAATAGAATAGAAGCCAGGAAAATCTGCTTCTGAGACAAATTCCCTCAGAAAATCATGTATGCTCTGTATCACAGCTTCTTGATACGTGATGTAGGATTTATACCTGACAAGCTGTTGTGAGACAGCTATATATGGTATGCAGTATTTTGCAGCTCTCCATTTCCTTATCATGGCTCCTAAATGCTAGTTACATGACTTGGACTCACAGTTTTGGCGAGCTCCCTTGCACGCTTTCCAAACAAAACCACCCTTCATTATCTGTTTTTCTTTGTCATACTGGGTAAATAAAAAAAGGTTAGGGGAGCACAGAAATCCTGTTGTATTAAACTTATGGTACCTAGTCCCGTTTAATGCTTTAATCAACAAAAATGTAGTTTATATATAGTTTTCAGGCTGATTTTAAAGAGCTCTTCAGATAGTGAGAGGAGTAAGAGCCCTTGACCATTCAAACCAATGTACTTAATGCATAGAACAAACCATGGAATTGCACTGGTTTTTTTGCAAATATGTGTAAAGGTCTGCAAGATTCATCTGCATGTAACACTGCAGAAAGGTAAAGATTGTAGGACTGAATTATCTGAGCATTTCTGATTACTTTGTCCATACGCATGGGACACTCTCTAGCCAAACCACACCACCTCCAATTCCTCCTGACTGCTGTTGTTTCTTTGCAAGACAGCTGCAGAGCCCTTTCTCAGCTCCAGTATTGAAAGAGATCCCACCCTTCCTGGTGCAACTTCACTTGACAACCTGATCACTATTTTGTCCTTTCCCAGGCTCTGCTGCCTTCCCTGTCTCTTCCTTCTACTTCAATCCGGACAGCTTCTGACTCATCCTTCAGACCTTCTGCTTTCTGTTGTGAACATTTTCCCCCTTCTTTCCTCATTTTTTTTTTTTTTTTTGTCTTCTATTTCATGCAGCAGGCATGGAAAGAAGACTGATGGGAGGCATTAGTCCATGGAGGTATTACTGCCGCGAAAGGGAGAAAGTAAAATAGGTGTCACTGCTGAAAAGAGGGACTGAGATAGATGTTGTGAGTGGATACATCACCGTCTCTGGCACTTGGCAGATGGAGGGGTGAAAAACAAGATGATTAACTGTGTCAGCCACAACAACTATGGAAAAAGCTGTATCAGTAAGAGCGGAAAAGACTAAATTAATTTTTCTGGAAAATTGATGCACTATGGATATGGAAAAATTGGGGTAGCCACAGCCGAATACACCCCTATTGCCATTCCCTTGATACAGCACTTCAGGAATAAAGAGGTCCTTGATGGACCTACAATGACGAGAATCAACAGCTTCTTCATGGCTTCAAAAAAGTCCCTTTTCAGGCCAAATTTAACATCTCCTCACACTCCTTCCTACTGGCACATTTCTGAGGCAGGGGTAAATCATGTCTGAGTAAACATAAAGCTCAGTCAGTGCATTTATTTGATAGCCAGGTGGCCGGGCTGTGTGCCTGTGCGTGACCAAGAACCTCCACCCACGTCACTTGCTCTTCCCTTAGTGCTGCAGGATGGACATCAGGCACCTGGGGCACCCCAAGACCCTTCCTCAGAGGCCAAACATCATCTGCTGAAAAACCACATGGGTTTTCCAGGGAAATCTGAAGAGGAAGTAGTGTGTCTTGGGCATGCCTTCACATCCCTGCAGCCCTGGGAGGTGTAGACAGCCCGTTTCACCAGTGCACAGTGCTGGCAGGGAGCTACTGATGCTCTGCAGGATAGTGGGAGCCGCAGGTGTTTTAAGAAATCAATCCAATAAAACCAACCCAATAAATTTTGAAACCTCTCATTTGGAGATCATTGCTTACAGAAGACATCCAGCTATAGAAGGCATTGCCAGGACTGGAAATGGGGAGTGAGTTGTCACCTATCTGTAGAGGAATTATAGAGGAATGAAGGTAGGTTAATGAACATTGATATACAGCTGTGGGCTTGCTTGGGGCAGCGGGTTGGCTGGTGTGGATAAGGTGCAGCTCCTGGATGAGGAGAGGTTGGCTGGAAGAGGAGCAAGGAGAAGGAAGAATCTGGATGCATCAGAAGCAAGAGGCAGGGTGGACTGGCCTGAAGAGGATGAAGAAACAGCCCGGTCAGAAGATAAAGTTTTGAAACCTTGTGGGGGATTGGTGGCTGTACCGGGGCAAGGTGTGGGAACTGCTTATTGAAGTTAACCTGGGATGGGATGGTAAAAGCCTTGTTGCAGCTTGATAGTTTGGATAGTGCTGTGACACCTATCTACATCTAGTAAGGTCTAAGATGCTGAATGTTACAGCCTTTGAGAGTTGAAGCCTGGGCTGGAAGAACATGTCCAGCCTTGGCATAAAGTGGGGTCCAAGGGAAATACAGTGCGTGAGGGGATTGCCTGTATGGATGGAGGGAGAGGAGGAGAATATACAGAGCATTTCAGCGAAGAAACACTCAGACTTGTCGTGATAGTAACCCAGTGGGATTGGGAATGATGGCAGATCCTGAGCTCCTTGAGCATTCTCCTTGCATAGGTACAGCAACCTTGCCCAGGCTGGTCCTACTCACTGATCTTACTGTTCTTTGCCCAGTTCTTGAAAACTTTGCACCTGTATGATTGAATGAACTATTTATTTCCCCTTCTGGAAAGGCACACCTTCTCGTGCCAGACAACAGAAGCAGTTGCAAATGTTACTGGATCCATCTGATTAAATTACTTTGTGTAATTTTGGATTTAATCTCATTGATAATAATTCAGAGAAATATTCTGAATGGCCTTTCCTTCTTTCTTCCTATGCTCAGCATTATTGTAACAGACACTGGAAAGCACTAATTTTGCCCCTTTCCTCCAACAGCTATAGCAAAACCCCCTTAAATTACTTTAAATGTATTTATTGTGTTTTCAGAAGCTCCTCTTCTCCTCTCCAGAAGCATACACAATTACATACAAAACCACATGCAGTTATGGACTAGACAAATACTTGCAACATAATGTTCTTGTGTAAAAGATTCCCTGCAAAACTGGTCCTTCCTGGACATTAGAACAGGCTCTCCAATAATCAGAAAAGAAAGTAAGAAAGTTGCATGGCAATAAGGAACTGACTAAACAAACTCTAGCATGCTAAAAGGCAGAGGGGTGAGGACAAAGCAAGTCAAAGGCCTGTCTCGAGACCTCTCCTAATCGGCAAATGTTTTCATCACCATGGCGCTGCAGCACCATGAGAAGACAGATGCTCCCTAAAGCAGTCAGCATCCAAATAATTTGATATGTTCCAGGTCAAAGCAAAAAAAGGAATTATTCTTGTAGAAAACTACCCAAACCCCAGAATATTTCATGGTAAACATGTCATCTGCTTCTTCTGGGGAGCACTATGAAACAGGCAGGAGAAAGAGAGAATTTTGCCACTTTTCAGGGAAGAACTGTATAAAATGCAGGAGATAATCAACTCACAGGCTTGGTCTGAAAGAAAATTTTCCTCTGACAGAGAACATGCTGTAAGTGCTCTTGGTCCCTGCTAGCTGTGACCTACCAGGTAGCAAAGGAGCGATGCTCCTCCACATCATTACAGTGTGCACTTGCGCAGCAAAGGTCCGTCAGCTGAGGAGTCTGGAACAACTGTGGCTGTTTCATTCCCAGATACCAGCACTTCTTCAGTCTTAATTCAGCTTTGTATGGCAAAGAAAATGCATATTTTTCAAATACGGGACATTTCCTGTCCTGAAGTTTGACTAGAAGAATTTCAGGGAGTGCAAGACGCCTTTGGAGCTACAGTCAGTAGCATTCATGTGTTTCTCCCTGCTATTTAAATTACTGCAGTTATCTAAATGCTTTAGTCATCCTGGGAATATTTCTGTGTATTGATAAATTTTGGTGGTTGTAATAATTGCCTGCTGAATAAAAGGTGTGTCTATGAAGTGCTACATGTTTTTGTGCAGGTAGCTGCATATAGATACAACCACAGGCATTCAATAGTCATAAAAAAAATGTATGAATGCTGAATTCAGACCCAATACACCTATTGATTAAAATGCCAATAACAGCTATGTATTGTAAAAATCAGGGGCATATTGCAAGATGATATACAAAGCACACAAGTAAATTACTTGCTTAGATTATGTTATTATCCCTAGTGAAAATAGTTCACATAATTGTTCTGTCATGTAAGATTTTCCATTGCGAGTTAGAAAAATGTGGGGAAACCTGTTAACCCCACTTGCCTGACCTGTTCCTGTTAGAACTACCTTTAGTTGGAGCTTCAGAAGCAACAAACTGCATAAAGTCTACGCCCCCTTTCCAACATTATTATCCCCCCTGCTGTTTTAATTTATGTGTTTAATTTTGGTTTTCTGGATGCAATATGGCTAATTGCTAGAGAACTGTGCAATCTTACAAGCAAAATTTTGCTTTTATAATTTGTAGCACATCAAGTGTAATAATGTACATTTAATTTCTCAAAAAGATAATTATGCTAATAGAATTATTTGAATAAAAATTCACACTTTATGCAGGATAATGTCCTCTACCTCTTAATTTATACTAATGTAGGTCTGTAAGGAATTTCTAATAAGCTACTTCAACCTGGGGCCAGGAAGGGATAGACAGAAGCAAAACGCTGACAGGCCTTAAATGGGACAAAAAGGCTTCAGAGGTCTTTGTAGCAAAAGTTGTCAGAAGTGATGCAGGTATTGGATATGGAGAGATGCTACAAGATGCCGTAACCAGCCCTGGTGAGAGGCTGTGGTCTTGCTATGTTCAGCTTATGGAGGAAAAATAAGGAAGAAAAAGACACGGCAAGTGAGCAGCTACATTACACACAAGCTGGGCTTGCAAGGTGCAAGCCCTCATGCAGGCAGCCCACCACCTCCACAATGTGTGCACGTGAGAAGGGCCAGCACCCTGTGGGACTGACCCTGGAGGAGCCAGCACCCAAAGGGACAGGGCACCTGCCTCTCCCAGCAGCCTGGAGAGGCACCTGGAGGGAAAGCACAATGGCAGGAGAGGAACAGCACCTCCCTCAGCCTCGGGGAAATGCAATTTATTTTTACAGCCATCCATTAGGCACCAGTTAGGCGTGAGGGCTTGGAATTGGCTCCAGAGAGATAAGGCACCACATGTACTGCGCTCTGATGCCCAGACATCCTCTGTGCCAGACAAACTCTGTTTCAGCATTTGATCAGTGACTGCAGGAGCATTTCTGGCCAGTAATGAAGCTTTTGGAGCTGGGAGGTGACATGCCGAGGCCGGACTACCCAGGGGGGCTGCTAACTGTAGCTGGGCCAGCATTTCTTCCCACCATCGCCATCCTGGGCGATGCATGTTCAAGCTATTCCATGCCCCTGAGTCCCCCGCACACAGCTGAAGTGCCCCGAGAGGTACCCAGGGGACTTTGATTTTCAAGGGCGGACTTCACATTAACTTTCCTGGAGACGTTAGGCTTCCTGCTGCATTGAGCAACTCTTTGCTTGGAAAGCCATGCCTTCAGCTAGCCCTCTTTGCATCCAGTCTGTAGGAGCCCTATGCAAATGAGGCATTAAAGAAGTGTAGCACTGTTTTCTGTATTTCATTTTGGAAGAAACCAATTATCAGTGTGGCCAGAGTTAAAAATATGTGTGTGATGCCCGTCTCTTCTCAGAGTAAACCACCATTCCCTGCCTCTCACATGCATTGCTCAGCGAAGGGCTGACTGCTGGTCTCTGTGGGCATCAAAACACACTGAAACCTTGTGCAGCAGTACACAGTTGCTTTTAAAATTGCACTGTTGGGGGTTTCCGATGTTGATTATTGCATTCATAGTAATTCCCTAGCCTTGGAATGAGGAAACTATTGCAAATCCTTTGTGAACTTCTTGAACAGGGGAGTATGATAAATTAAAGTTTCTAAAGGTGGTGACTTTCATACTAGATTAATATAAAATACCATGATTAATGCCCAGACTGTCAGTTCATATTTTCTCCCTTAATTATTTCAGGACTTTTTTTTTATATGCCATAAGTGTATTTATAGGTGATAAAAGAGCAGGACTGACAGCCTAAGAGCTTGAAAAAACTATTTATCCATGGAAAGGGTGTAGTTATGAGAAGCAGGTTTTGCAAAACTCTTCTGTGTTTCTTCCCTTTACCAATGTACTTGTCTGTCTTCTCCCTCTGCACTAAGTTAATCATCCATAGGGCTGGTGATTTCAAGGTCACAAATAAAGAGACAGTTTTGCAGCACCTCCTTTTTGCTAGAAAAGAAGAGGGACTGAGGTCAAGCCTATTCATTTCACAAACACTGGCCAACATTAATATCTGAATACCTTCTTGATTTCCTCTTTTAGCTATGGGAAGTAGCTTTAGTATCTTGGACATCACAATGCGGTAGCTATTGCCTTTTAATGCTGATCCCTACAGGCCATCAATCCCTAACCAGTGTTACTACTTACTGAAACTGAGATGGTTTCACTCTGAGATTTATAGGTAAAAGATTCCCTGTCTCATGACTAATTCCTAGAGTTGTATGGTTCCACTTCATTTTTTAAATTCCTTGGGCCATCGACCACCACTGATTTGTAGGTAAAACTCTTCACTGATTTGATTGGGGAGTACTTATAAACATTATTGGATGATACGGCCTCATATTTTTATGGAGTTGAGTTACTTAATGATGTCAGAACATTATTTTTTTTTTTGAGACTTGCTCTTTTTTCGGTTTTGTTTTCCTTTGATAGCTTTAAATCTAAAGTGCCTTATAACTGGGGAAGAGAGAACAAGTTTGTATGAAATAAAAATGGCTATGGATCGTCACTGAAAACACATATCAAGGCTATTTTTACTTTCATTGCTGAGTTTTGCAGAATAAACAGATTATAATAAACAGAATACAGAGAGGTGATAGCATTATTACTATTATTTATACAGCACCATAAATGTGCATTCTGCTTAACAGACAAATAAAAACATCTCAGGAGATCACTTCAAGTTCAACTTCAGCATAAAGTACAACTTTCTCCTGAACATTTCCTTTTTTCACAGTTGCAAAGACCAAATGTTTCAGACTGGAGTGCATTAAACTAAGGAACTCAAATCCTTATCTAGGCTCCAAAAGAAAGTGGTTTGATAGCACTGTTTAAACGTATAGTCCAAAACTCCCTTGCTGATAAACTCCTGACTGCAGTGGAGGCCAGAGCTGACCCAACGTTCCCCTCAGAGCTGCTGGAGTCTGGGAGCGCCCTGAAGTCTGGAAAAATTAAGAATTTTTTTATGTTTTGAAAGGTGATGCCTCACTGTAGGTCATAACACCTCATGAAAATTGCTGCAACGTATCAAACTCTGCATTAAGCACAGCACTGCCTTTCAACTAAACCCTTATTCTTTTTAAAAATGCTATTTAATTTTTTTAAAGAGCATAAACACTTGAAGTGGCCCAGGCCTACAGAAGCTCTGTGGGGAAGGAAAATCTTGGAGGTTGAATTGATTTAGAAACCCCAGCTGGAGCACCAATCTGCGTGATGAAAGACAACTGTGCAAGCCTATCTCCCAAGCTGTCGAGAAGATGTACGTGCACTGCTGTCTCCCATAGGCGTGAGCTGGGAGCCACAGGAGAAGGGAAGAACCCACTCCAGAGGAACAAAATATTCCAAATGAACAGCTTCAAAGGAAATTCACTGACAATATTAATCAAGTAGCACAACAAATTAATTAAAAATAATGCATTAAAAATAATAATTAAAACAAGTGCCTATCTAGTGTAAGGTTTACATATTTCAGTGGGAAGAAAGAAGTTTGTCAGAAACATTTGTAAATTGCAAGGCAATAAGAAACACTGGCAGGTGCCAAGTCTGTTAGGGATAAATCACGGCCAAACTTCAGATGTTAACTCGGGGACGAACATGGATTTCAGTGTATCGGCAACTAAGATCTTTGGCAAGATGCAAAGTTTTTGTGTGCCAGAGGGACACCTCCTCAGAGTGAAGTCTTCATTTTATAGCTTAATTGCTAATGTAAAACCACATTAATACAGACATGGCAAGCAGATTTATCTTAATTTAATTTCTGGGCAAACTGGGTAGTACTTGTAGGCAGCCTTTTTCAATACCTATGAGAATTCACCCCACCAAAAGAAACAACTTCCATGCCCTTTTCACAGTCAACGGGGAGAAATAGTCAGCTTTATCGTACAGTTTGTCTCCTCTTGAAGTCAACATCTGATCAAATTAATTATGTGAAGATGTCTCCCTCGTGCCATTGTTGGGGCACTGAACACTTACTGCGGCAACAAGCAATGAGAAATAGTGCCCCAATAAGAACATCACCCTAATCATTCAGCTTTTTGTCCTCACACAAAGATAAACCCAAGGCAAAACCTTTCCCCTGAATACAAATATCCAGAGTAGTCCTGAGAGCCACACTTCATCTGTTGTCCCTGTCTACTTCCATCGATGCCACAGGAACACTGAGGCATGCTGCCCAGACTTCTGTGGCTCCCCTAAACATGAAATAACGCTACTCTTTCTAATCTTCACTGTCATTTACCTAAGGACTCCCAAAGTCCCAGCTAAACGGTGACAGAGGGTAGACTTCACTATATTGTAAATCTCTACCAGAGAATGGGAGTACTGTGGGTTTTAATGTGCAAAAGTGTGTCCTGAGCATATGCACCACCCATGTCCTGAACTCTCCATAAAAATGCAGGAGCAAACAGAGGCTGCTACATTGCAGCACTGAAAAAGTCTTCCAGAAACCTGTACTTGGCTTTGACATGACCAAAAATCGATTTGTGAAGTCTGTATCGAATGCTTTGTTTTCGGTAGGAACATGGAGAAGCCTTAAAAATTTAAGGAAATGAAAGAAAAAAGGGCAAAACTCATATACTACTTACTTCCAGCCAGGTAAGACCTTCATGCTTTCAGGTAAATATGAACAGTAACAAAGATGTTCTAACATTGCATTATATTCTCAAGATGCAAAAGGTAGTAGATTGGAAACGTGTCATTCCAGACCTGGAGGGATAACAGGGCCTTTTGGTTTTCAACTGTTTCTCCACTCCAATTTAGACCACTTCAGAGTTTGGGAATTCTTCCTTTTCTGTTGGTTTGAGCCAGGGGTTAGGAAATGACCCTACTGGAAAAAAAACCCCAAAACTTCACTCTTGAGAATTCAGTAGGACTTTTGTAGTCAACCATGGCTGAAATGGGATTTCCCTGATTGTTGAAAACAGCTAGAAGCAAACAGCATCAGCCTGATAGAACGTTGTTTAAAGGAGAAAGGAGAAAATGTCTCTTCCAGGGATTAGAAAACACTGAAGCCAATTCTGTTGAATTGGAGCCCACCTTCTGACATACTTTACAGTCCTTCCCAGTGTGATAATTGATTTCAAATACCTCCTGAAAACACTGTGGGATGGCATCCAAAAAAAGGGGGGGACCTGGTATACCTGGCTGACATTTATTATTACAATCCAGTTTCTGAGCAAATGGGTTTGGACACAGCCTTTTTTCTGACCTGAAAAAAGAAGATCAGGAAGATTATAAATCCAATGATGAAAATAAAAATTGACCCGGATATTTTGTTTTGAAAGTCTCAATCCACAAATAGCCTCTAAATCAACAAACAGTCCCTAAAGCTGTTTGAAAGCCCAATACAAAATTTCTGTTTAAGGGCTAAAGGAAACTCCCCCGTTGTCTATGGAAAGGGGTTCAATGAATCTCTCAAGTTCTGTTCTAGCCAGTTTTAAAACTGACTATTTTAGATCTGCTTTACCTTTATAATCCTTCTGAAGACTACCCAGGGAGAGGTCTGTGTGCTCTGACGATTCCGGGATAAAAAGAAGTCTCCAAAGTGGTCTTAGTGCTAACTTCAGCTGCCTCTGGCCCTCTTCCAGCAAAGCACTTAAGTCTGTTCTTTGCTTTGAAATTGGCTTGGTGATGTCAACGTGGCTTCTCATGTATCTGCAGTTAAATACCAGCACAAATGATTATTTAGATCCAACCCCTCTGCACCAGGCCTGAAGTACCCACAGCAGTCGCCGTAAGAGCGGGTGTCTTGTTTTATGTTTCTGGTGAGCACGTTAAGTTACTTCTCTCTTCGAACAAATGTCCTGGCAACTGGCTTGTCACACAGCACTCTGGTTTGGGCTCAAAAACTTCTCTGGCCCAGACTCTTCCTACTCAGTCTTGCCCCTGAACAGCCCCACTCAACCCAACCAAGCACCTTCTTGGTACTCACACAGATTTACTGTAAAAGCCTGTGCCCACTGCTGGGGAGAGCTGGCCCTCGGTGAAGCCAGTGTGGCTGTTACTAATTAAAGAACAACTCACCTTCTCTAGCTTTGCCCTTCGTTTTCTCCTAGAAATCCTTTTCTCCTTAATAGAGAAACGTCTACATGATGAAACAAAGCACAATCTTCTGGTGACCCTTGGTTGAGTAGAAATCTAATAACTGTCTCGCAAGTTGGAGAACCGCCTTTTCTTTTCTTTTTTTTTTTTTTTTCCCCTTAGAACTTTGTAAAAGCTAATTGGAAAGCAATCACAGCCCAGCACTTAATAGACTTCCACATTTCAATAGCAAACAATTTTTTTTCTGTGCTCAACAGGCACGTCCTGGGCAATTTGCTTCCTTTCCTAGAAGGTGGGTAGTTTGATCTTGATTAGAGAGAAGGCTACAGTATATCACTTTTATTACCTACTTTATATGAGAATAAATGTTTTATAAAAGTTCTGAAAATAATTTCTTATGTCAGGGAGGGTGAGACTTAGTTCTAGTACTCAAGATGCTTTAATTAGTTTTCCCTGAGTCTGTTTTCTCAGTTATCTCACTACAACTGGATCAGCTTTATTACCCTGAAGAAATAATTTGCTCTTATTAAGACCAAGTACTCTGTTCAATAATTTAATATGTTACATTCATCTTTAACGCCAACAGGCCTGAGCCAAAGTTCACTGAAATCAATAGAAAGTCTGCTAGGGACACCAGAAGGCTTTGGGTCCTTTTAAGGGAGTTTTAGTCCAAAGAAGCATCTCTACTGCAGCTATTATGTGCAGCATATCTAACTTGAGTATTATTAGAGGTGTAACTATGGTAGTACAGGGCTCTGCGGGGCCAAACGGTAAGTATTTATGCAACTCCTTGAGCAGGTGGGGGTTTTTTGAGTCTGAGCTGTGTTTCATGCTGCTATGGTTACATTACTGGAAATACCTGCCCCAGTTAACTTAAATTTAGCTTACGTATGGTTACACAAGTTGAGGTCACTCCAGTATAGATATATTTACTCTCCCTAGAGGTTTCTTGTGTTATAGTTATATGATTTAATCCCTTAAATCAGATATATATCTGTCTGGTTTTGCTTTATCACTGGCTGGATCATGCTCCTGCTCATCAGCAGTCACCCGTAACAGACAGCCTTCTCTAGCGGTATTGTCATTTTCAGTTACAATCTATTTTCTACTTTCGTTACTTGAAAAGGTTTTGATACTCCTCCTAGGTAAATTTTTTCCTAGGCACCTATGTTTCCCTGGTGGATCTGCTAATAGCAATAAATTAATCCCTAGATGCATTATAGCATGGTTGAACACATTATATTGACAAGTGAGCCAGAAAAACCCTTCTAGCTCAGTTCCTTAGAGACTGAATAAAAAAGCCATCCTAGAACTACATTGATATTAGACAGTATAAAAATTGTGTTGTGTGCTGGAAGCACTATTTCCCTGCAAGTCATAGTCAAGCCTAAAGCTTAGCAAATGTATTTTAGAAACGTCCACTATGCTCACTTATCAATCCAAGAGTCCTGAGGATTTATTCTAATTTCAGAAGAACAGTTAAAATCCCACAATAGGCACCTTGGACATTCATATAGCAAGAGAAAAAGTCCGTTATCAGGTTCATTGATATACAACAAGAGAAAATCTGATGTCTGTCAGCAATCTGATGTACTCGGGTATAGTTTGTTTTTGTTACGGTTTGTCTTGTATGTCCCCTTGAAAATCCTTTGCCGTATCCTAATGTGTCATTGTGGGCCAGGTGCGAAGATGACTCAGACCAAGAAGGAGATGCCGGATATTTTTAATCTCTTTTGCCTTGTACCAACCAGATGGACCTAAACACCTAAAAATCTCTCTCTAACGTGTCTGTAATGCTCATTTTTTCAAAATGTAATGGAGCTTCCTTAAGGCAGGCAATTTTGTGTCCTCGTTTTCTGTTGTTTCAATTTTTGTTGCTTTTTTTGAAGTTTGTGAGATTTTAGGGGAGACAAAAGTAATTTCTTCTAAGTTTCTTCACAAGTGTGACAGCCACAAGTTTTTCAGTAATGCCCTGAATCAAGTGAGTGAGGCATGGAGTACTCTGGCTGCAACAACAGATACCATGAACCCTGCAATTAATTTTCAAGTCATGGTACTGGAACACTTCCACCTTCTGTGTCCTCACTGCATGGACTTCATGAGAAGGTTTACTATGACTTCCAAATGGAAGGAAAAATGAGGGAACAAATTGAGCAGTTATTAAGAATGGAGCTATTTTCCTGATGAAACATGACTCATGCTGACAATGGAGATTCAAAGTACTCTGTAGATTTAATAGTCATAAGTGATATAGTCATACTAGTGATAAGTGATGCTTGAGAAAGATAAATCTTGAAGGCAAAGAAAATCTGCCTCAGTTTGTTCAGACACTTTTGTATCTTTTTTCTTGAATACCTTTACCACAACATCTATACAGAACCAATGCCTATGCTCTGAATCCAGCTGAAACAGCTGAACCTAATTTCTAAGCCTAAAACACGTGCGTCCATAAGCACTGGAGTTTTATCCCATACCGCTTGTAATTTTATCTTTTTACATCAGAACAGAGGCTGTTTCTATTGATATGCATGAACTGATTAAATGAACCACCCTGATACAACCAACTAATAATATATATTCTCACTTATCTTGATGGGTTAAAGAAGACAACTCTTGGCAGGCAGATTTATAACATTCAAAATACCTGGTATGAAGGCATGAATGAGCTCAGAAGCCAAAGGAGGCGCAGGCAGATTTCATGCCTTATTGTCTTTTTGTCTTCGGGAGGTTCAGAAATACAAAGGTTCAAAAAAGCCCTCTTCCTCAATGTGCATGGGTGGCAACAGGACTTAATACATATTAATTATAATCTACCACAAGCCCATCAGAATGCTGTTGCTGGACCAAAGAAAAATACCTCTTCACTGTAATCTTGATGGCGTATAGAGCTATCATAGTTCCTTCTATGCATGTGAGAATGAGTGTATTATGGTATAACTGTATTAAAATTGCTCTGGCAAAAATTCTCAGCTTTTCCAGTGAGTTTTAGAAGCTAATATCAGCATTGATGCAATACAAAAGAAAGATTTTGTTCTTACACTTTTTTAAATGTGAAGTGCATGTTTGATATTCTTCGTACAGTACTGGTTTTTAAGGAGGTTAAAGGCTGCGTGAGATGTCTGTTTCTTGACTGATAGGAAGGCAGAAGGAGAAATTAGTACTGGGAAAGAACATTATTTGCTTCTCTCAGCACGATCTTTTTGTCTTCAAATCTGAACCCTTGATTATTTTCACCCTTGCTCTGTTGAAATTTGGGGTCAGGGGTTACTCAGGTAGCTGGACGTCCCTCCAAGCACATTCAGGTGAACTAAAAAGTCTCATGTGTGTGCTCCTGCTGTGATTCTCTAAATCCTTTAGCTCATCTATTGTCCATCTCCTTTATACTCAATGCTCTGTTCTTCTTTTTCTCTGTTTTCAAGCTGGACAATTCTATTTTCCGCTTCACCGAAATAAGAGTCAAAAGCCTTTGATTTATACCCTCAGTTCTCTCATTTACAGGTAGTACCATTACAGAGATTTTTGACTATCCATTCTGCTTTCAGGTAAGGTTAAAAGTGCTCTGGATCTTGACAGATATGCAGCAGCAGTGGGCTCAGGAGAGCTGCAAGGATGAGTCATGTGTGCTCCAGTGGCAAGCAGGGAGGAATTGGTATTCTCAAGCTGCAAGAGGTGGTTTTCTCCTCTTCTATTTCAAAAACAAGAGTTATTCCTAGGTGTTCTGGCCAACTAAATTGATCAGCAAAACCATCAGTTTCAGGTCAAGAAGAAAGGAAATATGTTTTCAAGCTCAACCAAACGCATCACATCCTTTCTGCTGTGAGGGTAGCCCTATGTCTGCCAGTGTTTCTCATGGGGGGCTTCTCTTCCCTCCACCTCCCCAGGGCCTGACGGAAGAAGGTGCTGGTAGCTGGGGTGCCCAGAAGAAAGTGGCCATGCCCCTTCACTTATCTGCTCCTTGGCCAGCCAACTTCTTTTGGCTGGAGGTCCCCAGAAGCGTAGAGTGCAAGCTGCCCGCTGACAGCAGGTATTTGTGCTGTACTTGTGCAAGCGCCTTATTGCAAAGCTGAGAGCCTTTGGGGGACCAGGCTTTCCTAGCAGTGGGCAGCAGAACAGTTGCAGTCAGGGAGGAGAGTCAGGCCATGCAGACAGGGAGAAACATTCAAAGAGATGCCCAGATCTTACTGGAAGTTGATAGGCATTAGGTACTTAACAGACCCTTTCTACCCCTTCATGCCTTGTCCTGAGACAGAGATGTATTACTCATGCAGGATTCAGTGCTTCTAATATGTTGGGGGTTTATTTTTGCTTTGGTTTTTTTGGTTGCTTTCCCTGCCCCGCTCCCCCCGCCCCTCCCTCCCCCCTTCTTGTTAAGAATGAAAGCACTGTGGTTTAACCACCAGGACAGAGAGAAAGGAAACAATCAACAGCATTACCTTCCAATGAGTTTATAAGTGTAAGTGCCAGAGGGGTTCAGGTTCCCCATCTATATTCTTTCCTAGCTAGAGTCTTAAATATATTGAGTTATAACATAAACTACAACAGAGAAGATCAAGGGCTTTTATTTCCATTTTCTGACAACCCCTGATTTAAATTCATTGCACTAATACATTTAAAAAACAAATTCCCTGTATTTAAAAGGGTTAAAATAAGTAGTAAAAGTGACTACACTTTACAGAAGTCAACCACAGCATTTTCTTTGCCTCAAATATAGTACTATGTCAGGCCACTGTGAATGATATTATACGGGAAGTACATGATAGGTGAGCTTGTAATGTTGGAGATGAGCCATCAAAAAACCTGAATCTACGTGGTTTTGACCAAAAAGATCAGGCTAGGTGTCTAAGAACAGCCTAACGGAGAAGCAACAGGGAGAGGAATCCTTATACATTCATGTATACACACATGGATGGATAGCAGGAAGAAATACGTACTGAGGGAAAAAAGGGGATAGTTCTGTTATGTTTGACAGTCACACACTTACGGATGCATAAGCAAAAAAGCTGAGGTATTAGTCGAAGACAGATGTCGAACAGGACATCAATCTGATCCAGACCCAGCACAAATTGAAACAATTTCAGATAACGGTAATGCTCGGCAAATAGAGCTGGGGGGTGGGGTGGGTGTTTGCACGCACGTGCACATGTGTGTGCATGTGTGTGATACACTCAAGAAGTGCCAGACTGGTGTTAAACTGCAGGCCAGTTGTTTATAGCTTAGAAAATACTTAGCACAACATCAACAAGAAGCCTGCAGAATTATCCATATAAGCACAGTCCTGGGGGCATCACAAACATCTTTGCATAAAGCAAGACCAGCTGGCAGAAAGGAAGAATCATTTTCTCTAATATTTGAAGTTATTAGCCATAAAGAAAGCCTGACTAGAAATGTAAGGCATGACTGCGTGCAACAGGAGGCAGAGGTCAAATAAATGCTGCATATTCTGAATTCCATAGGAAACACCCCTCCAGAGGACACCGCTCACAAGCTGCAGGGACAGTGCTGACTAAAATGAAAGAAGAAAATACAAAGACAGAAGCAGTATCAGAGAAAGACAACCTATTCTGAGCTGGCTGCTACAAATCAAGTTGGTGCGTTGTCCCTTATCAGCTGGAAATTCAGTTTTCTTTCAGCAGAGCTGACTATATGCACTTTCCCAGTCTACTGCAATGGGAAATTCAATCAGCTCAGCTCCAGAAAGCAAGTTGCAATCCCAGATAAATGATATATTAATGAAATACCCCAATCATTTTAAGAGCACCGTGCGAACTTGTTTGAGACACAGCTTTATTGAAATCTTTGTCTCAAGGCATTTTTAGGCTCCCAATGAGGTCTAGGTGGTTATTTAAAAATACAGATGTTAGAGACCTTGTGAATATGGCAGATATTCCGCAACGTCTGTCCTAAGGCTACAAACCACCAGGCTATTCCATCTGGCAAAAAATTATAAAAAAGCCATGAAACTCAGACCTCACTGAAGTAAAAAATAAGACAGGAAAAACTCCAACTGCTGATGTATTCAGTGAGGTTGGAATGACCGCATTTTGTACAGAGTACAGTTACATTCTAAAGCATGCATAAAAAAGAAACACAAGGAAAAGAGAAGAGAGTGAAAAGACCTGAGGGCCAAATGCAGAACAGCTTAGTCTGGGGATCTCAAAGACACAGTGGTGAGATCCAGATACGCAGCGCTGAAGGAGGTCTTCACAGTCGGTGTAGGAAACCCACTTTCTTTCCACCCAAGACGATACTGCCCACAAACCTACCACGCGTTTTCTCATGTCCACAGACCAGACCCTGGCCAGCTGAGCTGGGGGAGGGGGCATCCCTGGCAGACTGGCTGCCGGAGCACACCGACTGACTAGCAGCAGTTCACTCACCTGCCACCTGCAATACCCTCCACCCAGGAGGTACTTCACATGAAAGCAAATGAGGTGTTGGCTGACTTCAGCATTGCAGAGGTCAGTGCTGATGAACGACTAGTGAGCAGGAATGCAAAGGAACAGCTTGACAGGAATGCAATGGCCTGACAGGAGCACGAGAAGCTGAGCATGCCACCTGCATCTATTCCTGAAAAACAGTACGGAGGGAGGTGAAGGGGCTCAGCTGTTTTGCATATAACCTAAGGAAAGAGGACTCGGTGAAGGAGGACCAAAGAAATCAAAAGCAGTTTGTCCAAAAGCGATGACAGTGGCAATGAGCTTTCTGCTGAGCTTCGTACCACCACTTGCCAAGGTCGCGTGGTCCCAGGGCGGCTGCCCCATGGCTGTGGTCCCACACATGTGGCTGTGGTCCCACACAGTGCCTTGTGCGCCGGTACCGGTGGCCCATCGCACCCATGACCACAGCTCACGAGAAGAGAAACCACGTGCCCTGGGCAGGGAGCGTGCCGCCCAAACACACGTGCTTCCCGGGAAACAGCGGGCTGGCAGGGCAGCCCGAAGGGTAAGAAGGAAACTGCAGGCCGAGGAAAGGCTTAGGTCTGCTCCAAAGTTTTCTGTCACTTTTATTTAATGACAGAAAACAGGGGGTTTGGCTAGTTTATATATTCATGAAAAGAGCTGATTCCTGTCAAAAAGCTTCATATTTTTAGGAAGGGGATTAGAAGAAGATGAAATTTTTCATGTGACTGAAAAGACTGCAAACACATCTTGATTGCTCTTAATGTTGTCTCAGTGTAAAGAGCTGCCAAAATGTTCTCTATCACCTCCATAATTGAGTACAGAAATGAACCGCAAGCCAATGAAATCTATTTTAAACAAAGCCTTGTAGTCAGCATTGCCAAAATACATCTTTATCGTTAAAATAATAAATAACATTGACAAAATATGCAAAAATAGGAAAGATCTCTCTGTTATGGACTACCTCAAGAAAAATAAGTGTCAAAATACCTGAGTGACCTTTTGAAAATATTTTGTGCTAAAAAAAATATGAAGCATGAAATTGAACTCATATCCTGCTCCTTAGTTAGTGTCACTGTGTAGAGATAAGAATGAAACCACTTGTTTTGAGGTCTGCTAAAGAATGCAGGCAATAAATATCAGCTTCAGTTGTTTCTCCTTAAACAAGCAGAGCAGTATTTCAACCTACAACTCTCAAGTCACCTTCAATTGTTGCTAACAGCCAAATCCAGTCTAGCAATGGATGTGGATGAAAGTAGGATATAATCTCTGCCTAGTCCTGAAGTCTATACCAAGAATAGCCTTCGCCTGATCCAGAACAGCTTACGGCTCCAGGACGTGAATGCCTTCCCTGTTGCTCACTTACATCCCCTGCTTGCGGGGAATCGGGTTCCTGCTTCCAGTTAGGCTCGTCATCATCATTCATCCACAGAGTCTTACTAATCTGAGAGGCTCTTGTTGCTCTGTGTGTGTGTGTCTACCCCAAGCTGGTGTTTAACCTCATCTCTGCCAGGTCATGGCGTGCGGTAGAAGAGCACAGATAACTCTCGGGGTATGCAGGGGCAGGTAGCTGATGGGAGAGTCGATCAGCAGGTGATGCTGCTTCTGTGCTCCATTTATGTCATGCCTGCTGCTGAGAGATCTGTGTGTCAAGTTGGTTTTTGTTCTTGAACAGCACCCTTAGTTTCCAGTCCTAACATGAACAAATCTATTTCATTTCTTGGTTACAGACAACAGAGTTTACCTGCTGCTGCTATACTAGATAGCTGTTGTACTGCCCAGCTCATGCCTTGGTCCTACACTGATGTTTACTGATGGGTCAGAAGCAGCAGGCTGCCATAGGAAGACACTGCATTATGCATGGCTGAACGTAGGCTCTTTAATCTTGGAGCCTGGCTCCTTTGAACTCCCCTGCTGGTATCTCTTCTGCTGTCAAACTTCCCTTTCCGAATAGAAATGTGCAACATCTTAACTCAAGACTGTATTTCCTTCTTTGCTGAAACAAGGGCATGGAACTAGGAGGGAAGGATTCATCCTGCCTTGTTTTGAGTCACAGCAGCATGATGCTTCCAAGCAGCTTTTGCTCACTGGGCCTCTCAAATAACTCTTTCATCAGGATGAGGGGGCCCCATGCAAAGGGGAAATAAGATGCAGATCTTCTCAGGTGCATGAAGTAGTTCTTTCCTTATGCTCAGCAGGCCTCAGAGGCATTCTTTGTAAGAAGCAAATATCAATTTCTATGTAGATACCCAACCCCCCCAGACAACCTGCATGAGGTATTTGCTGAAACGTGTAAGCCCCTTTCAGTTACCTCCCTTGTCCTGTTCAGATTTTTCTAAAGATTTGTGGTTGCTTCATCATTTTTTTAATGTGCTTGTCATTGTGCTTGGATTTGCTAACCCATTTGCAGGCCTGGCTAAGCTGTTTTTGGTTCTGTTGCCGTTGGACATTAACATATATAAAATTATTCA
Source organism: Falco peregrinus (assembly GCF_023634155.1). NCBI lineage: Eukaryota > Metazoa > Chordata > Aves > Falconiformes > Falconidae > Falco > Falco peregrinus. Next base: position 2,441,639 of record NC_073724.1, on the reverse strand, counting down.
GATACAGAAGTGTTTTCAGAAAAAGAGGCTGTTGCCATCAGATGACTGTGACAATTTACAGGGAGGGAGTTCTCACATGGGAGACGATGCCTTGAAAGAACAGAAAAAAGCAAGAAAGGAACATTGCAGTAACTCAAAGAGCAGAGCTGGGCCTTGTTGAGGAAAAGAGAACTAAATGAAACCCCTGTTAAGAACAGAGCTTGGTACATTCATTTCGGTATCTCTTCAGTTCTGCTGCACACCAGCATTCCCTGCAAAGAGTGATATTTAAATGAAACGTACAATTTTGTCCTTTTCTGTTTGCCAAGATCCAGCCACTGCCCTGTCGCCACAAAATGATATAAAAAATAATCTGGCTCTGAGGCTTCCCAAGGACAACAGATCCATTTAGCTGCCAGAATACCATGTGCAGTGTCCAGTCCCCCAATTTCTGTCTCTGTTTCCAGTTATTGCATTAAAGTGACAAGGTCTGTCAGGGTGATGATGCTGAGCTGGCTAGCTGAGGATGGTGATGCACCACACAGTCCCTTTTTTCCCCTATAATCAGCCATCTGCAAATTTGAGATCCTCATTTTTTATGTGGACTTGCTATCTGGAAAGTTAACTTGTTTCAGAAAGAAAAAGTCACACTTTTCTGCAGGTGTAGGAGGTGTATTTTCCTATGCCACAGGTAGTGTCAAAACTGGTGTTGGTTATTTGGGCAGCACCTTGATGGCTCACGTGTTTTGCCACTCTCACCTTCTGCTGTTATTCTGCCTCTCAGGTTTTCATTACACTGCACCACTGACCACAAGTCTATAGGCCAGCCTGGGGAACCCAGGGAAAAAGAAATAGCCCTTGGAAGCCTGGGCTTGGATTCTTCCTGCAGACCGTGCAGCTGTTCCCATGCGGCTTTCCTTCTCTATATTCTTTCCCTGTACTTTTCGTTTACGGATTTGCATTTGCTTCTGTTTTGCTCTGATTGGCAGCAGATACCTGGGTCTGTTCACTGGCATTTGAATGAGAGAATCGCTTCTATCTTGGATTATTCCCATTGCTGAGTGCACTGGAGTCTACTGCCTGGGTCGTTTCCTTTGCTTTGGCCATGTAACAGTTAGTCAACGTATTTTGCTTTGGCTGCCTCATTTCTGGAAGCTTGCTTCAGACTTCATTGAGTTTATTGCCTTCACTGTGTCAAACTACAGTTCATTATTGTCGTCATTTTATTAAAATGGTCCCTAAGTGCGCCAGATTCTGAATGCTTGACTGCAATATTCCACGGAGATCTACTTTATTTTTATATTGGTCAAAGCCAACAGTAAAGCTGCCATTAGCAGCCAAGCTAACGCCTTCTGAAATGCTGCCATGCTTTCCCAGTGCCTGGCATTTCGTCGTTGGCTCTTGAATGCTGTATCTCGACACTGGGCACATATAAGGGCAAAATGCACTTCCATTGCACAGGAAGCAACATTGAGACTAGCTGAGATCTAGTTCTATATTTAGAGTTTCATGAATTCTTTATAAGTTTTGTGTTATCTTTTCTGATCTGAAAAGGAAAGCAATGTTTTTGGCCTTTATGCTATATATTAAACTCTGGAGTGAGCTTTAATATGTAAAACATGCTGCTTACATTCCTCAGATCTATAGCAGAGATATCGTCTGGTTTAAGTGTAGTGCAACAATTCGAAAGTCTGTGTATTTTAATGCCAAGCTCATAGGGATGCTATAATGAAATGCAGATTCCTGAAAACTTTATAGCAAAGTAGGAGAAAGTCAAAAAGAAAGTGGAAACGGCATTTGTGATTCTTAAGGTGGGGCAATTTGCAGGGCTCTTGTGGTTCTAGGGCAGTGTTGTGAAGAAGCAGCCAAATGCAGAAGTCTTGGCACTTGTGTTCTGACAGTATTTTATTGTTTCCTACAGGCTCAGCAATTACACCATGGAGCATTTTAGACTTCGTCGTGCCTTTATGTCGAGCTTTTCCTGGCAAAGTGGGAAAACATGTGTACAGTAGTGTTTATCTTGTGAGTGAATGACTGTTCTTGAAGTATAGCCATACTGAGAATCTCGCTTCAGTGCAAGTGAAGCTCTTCAGATAATCATGTCTGGGTATTTTTAATAGCCCTTGGTAATATCTTATCCCCTTCCACTCTAAGTACCTTTGAAATCCCTCCAAGTTCTCCAGGAAAATGCTTTGGAGCAGGGCTATATGTGTAACAACTTCAGGTATTATCGAGAAAAACTTTAGATAATAAAAGAAGTTCAAACCTTGGACTTCCCAGTCTTCTACCATTAAGACCCACTGGTTTAATTACAAAACTTTTATGGAGGACTGATAATATGCAACCTTCTTACCAAACTCAGTGTAAAGGAATTCGTTTTGTTAGCTTTTCAAGACAAAGTACAGCAGATTAATCATTGCGTAGGGCTAGTGAGCCAAGTGTGAGGAAACCAAATCATGACCTCAATCATATTAGCACCATCCAAGCGAATAAAATGGCCAAATCTAGTGTTTGAGCCTTGCCTCAAGCAAACAGAATCAAACGATTAACATAAACAAAAAAGTTAAATTTAACAGGTTAGCACTGAGACTAATCAAAGAACAGAACCTTATAAGCATAATTTTGCTTCCATATCTTGTAAAAAAATTACAGTCATATTAATAGATTCTTTTCCCAGAGACTGATTTTGCAGCAGCCCTAAGTGATTACACACATCTGGTGATGTAAGTTAAAAACTGCAGTTATAAAAGGAGATAAACTAAAGACTACAGATTCCCTGTGCTATAATAGATCAGGTTTGGATCCATATCCATTGTCACACCCTTTAAGGGACAAATGCTGCTGCAAATTTGGAAGGACTCAACTGTAAACTTATTTATAACATTGTTATTATTAACATCTGTGTTACAGAGATATTAATTTCCCCGCTGGTGGAAAAGCAGCGTGAAAGATTTTGCTGCACCTCTAAGTTTAACCCAAATACAAGCGGTGTTGTATGGCAGAAATTTCACATCTCAGCGTCCTTGACTGGACCGATAGTTAATCATCACAGATGAATTTTTACAGTAGTTTTCCAAAGCCCCCTCTCCCCTACCCCAAAGCAGTAATATACATTGCAAAAATGTGTAAAGTATACAATTTTTATCATATAGCTCAGAAATATGTCACACGCTTTTGGCTGGCTTATCAAACCCTGACCACTAATCCATCTCTGCTCAGCTGAAACATCCCAGACACCTTGGCAGTATCATCCAGCTGTCATTTTTCAAGCTCTCCAGCAGCGAAAAGTTTCCTTTCTTTCCCAAAACAGACATTCCCTCCTCCCCCTACCATTTCAAGGCAATGTTTAGTGGCAGAATTAGCATTTGATCCTTCTCAAGGCAGCACACAGAGCAACGGGGACCTCGGGAGCTGTGTGCTTCCACCACATAGTGAGGGCTTGGCAGAGCTCGTGTTTATTCCCAGCTATTTATCTTGCCATTACGCTCTTATCTGAACGCCTCACAATCTTTTGGGTCCTCAGAGCAACCCTGTGAGATAAAGGACTATTCCCCTGTTGCAGCTTGGGCAACTAGAGCCAAAATGTGCAAAGGTTTTTAGTACATTGTATGCTGGGTCAGAGGCGGACGGGGAGCGATGGAAGGAGGAAAAGGTTACCCATTTTAAATGCTTTAACAGTTCAAATGCAATCCTGGGCCTGACCTCATTATATTATGAAGCTGTAGGTTTCCGAGTAGTGGATGCTGCTTAATCTATACACCTGGCAGTGAGAGGGATGGAGTCATCAGGGGCTCCCAAGGGCACCATCGCTACCTTGCCCAGGTACTCAGGCCTACGGGCTTGAACCATTTCCATCCTGTGTTGGAAATCTGGGTTCCTGAGCAACCAGCAACATCTTCTGGAGCTCCTCCTGTCTTGGCTCACCAAGGTGTGCTCTACGCCTCTTGTGCCTCTTACCTGTAGGAATTGCATTTGTAGTTGACAGAGTTAGCATCTCACGGCTTAGTCAGTTCCCTCATTCAAGAGACCCGGAACCGAAGTGGTGAAGCAGGGGCTCCCAGATGAGCATTTCTGGCTGTGCTTTAGTTTCTTGCACAAAGTAGTCCTTCTCTGCTGATGCCCATGAGATTAGACTTCCCCTTCTGCAGCCGGCATGTTCAGGAAGAGGAGGGGAGGGTGGCAGGGCACGGCATTGCCACTGAGCTAAACCTCAGCCCTTGGTACCACTGGGATCTAGGCAGCTTCACACAGAGCCTCACTGGGGATCTCCAGCAGCTGGATCTTCACCACCGTAGTGACTTGGCCCTCAAAGCATCATCATCAGACATTGGGAAGCATGACAGTTCTGCATGATGGTTACAAGTTTTTTGGGGAAAATACCTCTTGTGGCCCATGGGCACAGAGTCACACACGAAAATACCATAACAGAGTGCTGGGGAGCCCAGGCTAGACAAGCGCCCAGCTTTTGGGCTTGTTTATATTTTTCTCACTTGAGTGCAGAGGTGACTGAACATACTATATAATTAGTTACAAGTGAGGCAGGTGAGTTTTTTTGTGTATTTCCAAAAGTTACCAGAAATCATCTGGAAAGGCGAACAGAAAGGGAATCTGTATGCCTTTGGGGCTGTCCACTGAATTGTGCTTGAGGCATTGGGCTTTGTAAGTAGAAGGAGAGGCAGATCAGCCAGGCAAAATGTCTGACTTAAGATGCAGGCACACATGGTTATGGTCTGTGCAGAACAGAAAATGATCTTGTTTATGAGTCTGTGTGTGTGTATGTTGGGGGATCTGGCATTTGAGAAGACCTGCATAAAAATTCAGTCTTTGTGTTTTACCTGAGAAGTAATAAACCCGTTCCCAAGTCAGGACAAATTCCTCTTGCCATACAGTAAACTCCAGCTTCTCTGGGGTCATGGTGGTGGGGTAATAAAAAAGAAAATAATTAAAAACACATTTTAAAAATCTTGCTAGACTATTTCTTCTGAAGTACCTTCCTGAAAAGCCAGGCACCTTACTAGCATCAGTCCAGTTACAGGACCCGGAAGGAAGGGAAATTACAAGCAATCATTTCAGAAATAGCCCCAGGATGCACTGTGTGTGCCTCTGAGCCAGGAAAACCCCAAAGGACATAAGTCTGGAATATAGTAGCTGGCTCATTCCCAGGCAGAGATCTGCAGTCTCACTGAAAGCCTGACAGACACACCGCAATGCATATATCTATAACGCAGCACCAGTGGCACTTAGCCATTCGGATCTGGTTCTCAAAAATAATTTGGGTTCCGGAGAGAAAAAAACAGCAGACATTTTGGGGATAAATCCTGAGTATCACTGGGGCTCTGGTCCCACATCCCATTGGAATGATTTCTTTGTTATTATCATTCCATGTAATGATCCATATCCTGTTCTTTCAATGACTAAAGAGCCATGTAAGTTCGTAGAATGAGTGTCCTGGGCAAAGCACCAGACTTGTACAGTCCGCATGATCACAAGCAGACAGAGATTTTTTGTAGGATGCAGTCCTAGGAGCAGCACTCGTCTGTAATGACTGTGGTGACTATCATTATGAAAGAGGATATTGTTTAATGAATGTTCTCTGTGATGCTACCAGCCAGGGCAACACATACTTGTCTGTTTATGCTCATGCTTTCAACTCTATTCACAAATCGATACTGGAGGAGCTTTCTTCTTCCATTTTAATTCTTAACTTTCTTTGCTCCACTTGAAAGTATCGTGGAGGGGAGAGAAGGAGTTACTTAGCATTTGAGTTTTGGAACCAGCACTTGTAAATCTCAGCAGCCAGCCAGCAGCTGACATCTTCTAATGAGAATGATCCTTTTCTGCAAACAGCCAAATTCCTTCTTCTGGGTTCTGCCCTTGCCAGCACACTTCTATAGAAAGACTCTCAGGGACAAAAATACTTTGGAAAGTAGTAGCAGGAAGGGAAATAGCATTGGCTGCAAACCTGTCAACCCAAATCAGACATTAGCTTCCCTTCTTGCTTCCAATGTAGTACAAATATGCTAAGGATTTGAAAATGTGACTTTTGATCAAATATGATCCTATTTTTCACTCCCTGAGTTAAAAAGTGCCATTATATTAGCGGTCTGTCTCTTTCGAGCTTATAAAGTGAAAGAAGAATGTCTTGTTTTTAAAAGGCTGGAAATGTAACAGCGTGACAGTCATTTGCACCTGAACCTTCCTTTTCCTCTCACTCCCCTCCCCACGCCCCATTCAAATCCACAAAGGCCTTTTCCACATCAAGCACATGAGAGCCCTTTGTGTGGTCACATTGTTTTTTGCAGGCACTAATAATTCTGCCTGCTGTTAAGCTTTCAACACAAAAAAGCAGGACATATGCTTTATATGCCTGATTTTTTTATTTCTTTTTTATTATTATTTTATTTTTAGATAAAAGAACAAAACCAAAAGCTCCATAGGGGGCAAGGAGAGAAGAAGTTGTCTGTATAGATACATTGCTCTTGCTTCTTCCGTGAAATCCTCCGTCTCAGGGCTCCCTTCAGCCCTGCAGATATGGGAGCACACGGCACAACTTACTTAGGCTCCAGCTGTGAGAAGCAAGCAACTTGAGTGGGAAATGCAGCTCACTTTCCCTTTTACTCAAAGCGAGTTACAAGTGCTTCAGGTCTCAGAGAACAGCCTAAAACAATGACACAGGTGCAGCCCTCTTGGCCGGAGACAGAAGGCAGATTAAAAATATAATTTAAAAACTCTTGCAATCTTTAACCTAATGTCTTGTTGTCTTTCTGGGAAGTGAGTGAGCCAAAAAGAGTCCACAAATTGTTTTGGAGTGCTTGGGTTTGGCAGTCCTGAGCAGACAGGTAGGCAGACATCTGATGTTTAAAAGACACGATACACAACTACGTACACACTGCACAGAGAGGGAAGCTGGCTGGAGGCCCTGTGCTCTCTCTGTAAATTGCCAAAGGGAATGCAATTCAGAGTAAATGCTCAGACTTTTTGATTAAATCAATCCATTGCCACTACCCAATGCATCTTGTGTTCTTTTTTATTGCAGCACATTACCCAGCAATAGTTGATACCATAAATGATATATACAGTCTTCTGGAGCTCTGGGTGAAATAAGGACAAGCTGGTCTCATTATCTTCAAATTTCCCTACTTTTTAAACTTCAATCAGGCCTTTAACATCCTCTTAAATGTCTTTATATATATATATATATATTTATTGTATGAGAAGATAAAGGAATTCGTTCCGGAGATGCTAAAATAATTGTGAATGAGGTAGGTGTAGAGTCAAGCTGAGCTGCATTCCTTGTTAAAATGAAAATGCTGTGCAGGGGACCCACCTGTGGTGGGGGAACCAGCAAAGGATGGACAGCAAGATTCCTATGTACTTTTAGTCTTCTGTGCCCTTCTCTCTGTTCGTCAATTTGCCTGGTGGGGAGCAGGCCATTGTTTAATTTACTGATGTAGCCTCCTAGCCCTGCTGCCAGGGCCTGTGGACAGCATCATAAATTGTAACCTGCATTTGGGGAATTGGTGCAACAGGCCACAGGGTTGCTTCAGGCTCTTCAGGCAACAAGAGGAAACCTGAGAAACCAAGTCATACTCAATCTTTCCCCCTTTCAAAGGAACACAAAACGTTCTTAATATTGTCCTGGTAAGTTTGTCACATTGCTTTAATGCAGTAAAAAAAAACCCCAGTAATCAATCCTATATATCTGGCACACGAGGTAGTATATGCAGGCAGTCAGGGCTGGCCAAATCCTTGCTTCTCTGGAGGTCTCTGGAGTTGCATAGGCAGACTGTCCACTTCCCTCATCCCCAAAACGTCAGTGGAAAATGTTTCATAAAGTTATAAGCTCATTTAGGTTGGAGGCAGACAGTCTTCCTGGCCCAGCGCCCATCACAAAAGTAAACAAGAGACGCTGCAGAAAATTGCTGGCCATAAAATACCACACACAGGCCCGCACGCATGCACTCTTGGAAGTGGCAGCTGGACCTTTCAGCCTGTCTTTATCAGTTCAGTAGTTCTAAAGAAAACCAGGCAAGACTCTGAGCATCAACAGCTGAACGCCAAACCCCGAGAGCTCGTGTAGCAATTGCACGGAGCGTTCCGTGTGGATGGATGTACTGGGGAGACAAAACACAGAACTACAAAGGACATATATGAACGTGTATACGTGTGCAAGCCTGCGTGTACCTGCAAGGCCTTTGTATTCCTGCCTTCTCCCTGGGACCTAAATAGCTGTGTGGCTGATAACCACAGCACATGCACTAACTGAAACTACATCCCAGAGATGCTCACAGCATTGCCCTCTCACCGGTGTTTCCCAATATCTGCATATGAAACAGACGACCTCAGCCTGGCCTTTCCCAGGTGTCCAACCAGTCACAATGCTAGATGAATTCCACTCCTAAATCTCAACAGTGAAGATTTTCATCACCCCAGCTGTGAATTGTTGCCTTTCCTGTTAAGGTGGGCTTGGCGTGGCCAAGAGGAGTCTGCACAACGCTGTGCCGTGGCTGCCCGGCTGGGGCACAGCACTGGGCGCAGCTCAGCATAGCTCCTTCATGCTGAGAAGTTCAGGGCATGGTCCTGCTCCTAACCCCTGAGAGGCAAGTGGAGGGAGCAGTGTCAGCCTTAGAGGGAGGAGTGAGAACATGACAAGGTGCAGCATCAAGACCTGCCAGGACCCCGCTATGTGACCTGATGTCTGCTGAAGGCTTTCTCAGCCCACTGTGCTGCCTGGAGCAGTTCGGTGAGGCTCGAGTTTTTCCAGAGGAAGGTCAGAGGAGAGCTTTCAGTCCCCCAAGACCCCTGCCCTCTTCATTGTGTTGTGGGCTATATATTCGTATTCCTGACTGGTGGAACTCAGGACCGTTTGTGACTCCATACCAGCAATAATGCAAGGAAGAAAAACAGCAGGCTTGTCTGGGATGACAGTAAAGCAGGGTCAAGTACGAAAGAAAAACACTTATAGGACCCTTTGCAAAGAATAGTGCTTCAGCCTTTATTTTGCAAAGATTCATGCCCACACGACTCCCTCTTCTGAGCAGTAGCTGACATTTCTGGAATAGAAACTTCTTTCCAGCTTTGCAGAAAGTGTGCCCTCGGGGACACCAAGCTGAAGGTGAGCCAGCAGTGCCCTTGCAGCAGAGAAGGCTAATGGTAGCCCGGGCTGCAGCAGGGAGGGTGCTGCCAATGAGATGATCCTTCCCCTCTAGTCAACACTGGTGAGGCCAAATCTGGAGTCCTGTGTCCAGTTCTGGGCTCCCCAGCACAAGAGAGAAATGGACACGCTTGAGACAGTCCAGCAAAGGGCCACAAAGATGATTAAGAGTATCTTGTATGAGGACAGGCTCAGACTGTTCAGCCCAGAGAAGAGAAGGCTCAGGGGATCCCATCAATGTGTACAAATGCCTGGAGGGAGGGAGCAAAGAGGACAGAGCCAGGCTCTTCTCAGTGGTGCCCAGTGACAGGACCAGAGGGGATGGGCACAAAGCAAAGCACAGGAGGTTCCCTCCGAACATCAGGAAACACTTTTTCCTGTGAGGGTGACCGAGCCCTGGCACAGGTTGCCCAGAGAGGTGGTGGAGTCTCCATCCCTGGAGGTACTGAAAAGCCATCTGGCCATGGACCTGGGCCACCAGCTGCAGGTGGCCCTGCTTGAGCAGGGGCAGGACCAGATGACCTCCAGAGGCCCCTTCCAACCTCAACCTTTCTGTGGTTCAGTGATTCTATGAAAACCTTTGTTTTGGCTATAGTTTGCTTTTTTCTCTAACCTTTTAGCTTTCAGCCCCACTCAGAATTAAAAAAAAAAATAAAAGGAAAGCAAACTTAAACATGGAGGAAGATGTCAAAGGGACCTCTCCCATGTGAACCTGTTCCTTCCCTTCCCCTATTGTCTTTTTCTCTCAAAAAGGGCTCGATCAAGGAAAAGATGCTGAACATAGGCCACTAACCCACTAATGGTCAGCACCTCTCACTCAACCCCAACGTTCATGACCCAATAACACTGTTCTCTCTGCCTCATGCAAAACCACATACACACACACACACACACACACACACATTATCTTCCCCAGTCCAGCCACATCTTCCAGAGAAACAATGCTGATGTGTAGTGCACATCACTTCTAATTTTGTTTCAAATAGACATATAAAAAAAGACTCAGTCATTTTTAATTCCCCCCACTGGCCCTTTCCCTGACTGTCACTGGGAGGCATATCACATGTGCATGAAAGCAAGCCAGTGGGCCACTAGTTTCCAGCCCTCATTAGCAAAGATTTGGATGATGAAAAACTTTGACCATATCTAAACATCTTATAAGCGGTAGTCTGAAAGCAGAAGAAACAGTCAATATTTCTCTGCCCACTGCCTTTCTGCTTCACACAGCTAGATGCTGCTGCTATTAGCACCCTGACCAAAAGTAGCCTCTGGTATCTGTATGGAGCTTTAAATACTGGTTTACCTGCTCAGAGTGGAAAAAATAAAGTGCTGTTTAGACCAGAGGGGGTTCTAGGCCTTCGTCTTTACATAACAAGGATTTGTTTTCCCCCTCTGCGTAGGGTAAGGAAAACTTTGTGCTACCATTGCTTTGCAGATGGCATCAGGAAATGTTTCTTTCAGGAGTTTTCGCTTGGGTTCCTGTACTGGGGATAATCCTTAGTCTGCATCGAGCCCTTTGCTCTGCTCTCGCTGGCAAAGCAGCCCGTGGTACACCTTCACCAGAGTGGCTGCGATGGGACAGCTCAGCCTAGCATCACCTGAAGCGACCGTGACAGCCAAATGGAATTGTGGCAGCAGCACAGGCCAAATGCTAAATAACATTTACAAAAACTAAATAAAGTGGCTGGGCCCAAAGGCAATGTGGAAGACAGCATTTGGCAATTGCTCTTTTTAAGGAGGTGTATTTTTAATGGTATTTTTATATCATGCAGATATTGCAAATATGAATTGCTCACCAGTGAACACTCATCTTGCAAAGATTCCAGCACTAACTGGATCTTACTTTCTCACATAAAAGGAATATATCACAGAAAAAATAGGACTATCTCCCACATGCTCAGGTTTTAGCAGAAATTAAAATCTTAAATATCTCCCATTTATTGCTCTGTTGTTAACCAGTGAAGTTAGAGAGCCTGGAAAGATGCCAGCTGACAACTAGTGTACAGGAGAGTCACTGCTTATTCTTGTTTTTAAAAAGACAGATTTCTTTAGCTAGGTAGCTGTGCTCATGCAGGATTATCTTGAACTGGACAGAAAACCATTTTACCATGTCTTTATCATATTCAGGAATGTCTTGGGGTCTCAGCAAGACTGGGGCTCTGTTGCATAAGGCCCAGTGCAGACAGGGAGTCTATGAGCAGTCACAGGCTTTGCAGTTATAGTTGGAACATTTTTTTTTCTGAAAACCATAGCTGCCACATAGAGATTACTGCCTGAAAATCTCACTTTATTTTTAAAGGAGTATGTTTCTCGCCCACAGTGCCTGGAAATGAAAGTCCTAAATGCTTCAGCACCAGAACACATATAAAAAGACTGTAAAATGAAATTGTCTGCTTTCATGGTGTTAAGTCAGTGCTGTGATTGATTGGGGAAAGAAGAGGGTGCGAGGAAGGGAGGGTGTTATTCAGGGTTTCTGAATGCTGGAGTTGGGCAGAACTGCAGGTCCTTGTTCCTTCTCCCCATTCCAAAACTTAGCAATTTTAAACAGAGAGCATCTTAACCAGAGCATCTGCAACCAGAGCATAGGCCACTAAACGCTGGTTCTCCAAGACCAGCATCTGTAGGCTGCTGTGTCATGACATAAGAGAACACTGGTTCTCTTATGAACAAGGACAGTCAGCAATCCTTCACATGCTGAAAAATGCAACTCACACCACACCATACCGCTACGTTCCCACTGTGCTGGTCTTTCTGAGAGTCATTTCTTCAATGTCCATCCTATTTTACTGTGGCTTGTGCTACAGCTTCGTGTTGCCGCTCACCCAGAACTCACAACAGATCTAGGCAGAACCATTGCAGTTCACCATGTGGAACATTAACCCCTGTTCCTAGCATAATCAAGACACAAATTAGCTCACAGTCGCTCATCGTCCCCTTCATTTCAGCAGCCTGGCCTTTTGAGTGTACAAACCAGGTTGATACCAGTGAATTGCTGCATGGCTGCAAAGTTCCTGATGCTCTTTCTCCACGTTATTGCTACCACAGTGGTTCTCAGGTATGATGAGGGACACTTTTATTTCTTTTACTGCTTTGAAGCTGTGCCATGTTGGTGTCTGCTGGACCTCTTGCTTCAGTGTTCTGGTCCCACAGTTCAGAAGGAAAAGGCTTCCATGTGTTTTGCTTTCTGACAGACTCCTTTGGCCACTGCTCAGAAACACGCGAGTTATAGCCAGGCACCACACCAGTACAGCCTCCAGGACAGCTGGGATGGACTCTCCATGACTAAGTTAGAGCTGGGGCAGGCTCTGGTGCTAGAAAAGTTATTTTTCACACAAATCCGCTTGTGGGGCTTATCTTGGAGTTAAACTTTGCTATCTGAGCAACAAGGTTAATCCATTAAATTGGGCTTGAAAAGATAATATTTAGGTAATGATAAGACAAAAAAGGCTTTGTCTAGCAAATGGGACAAAAAGGAGGGAAAATTCATGTAATTTTCTTTTGGAATTTATGGGTCATTTTTTTGAAATGCAAGAAATTTTTGGAAGTCTTTGAGATTTTCCTTAGTTTCTCTTCTAAAGAAAATCACATCATAGTTTGCATTTTTAATGAGATCACATTTGGGGCTTTTAAGATTTCAGAGCCCTTGTTCAGTTTTTTTGTTGGTTGGATGGGTGGGTTGTTTAGTTTGGGTCCCCCCCCCCCCCCCCTCCCCCTTTATAACTTTCTGTTGCATTTCTCTGATTTTTCACTCATCTTTCCACATTTCCTCCTGGGCTGGAGAGCAAGTACCGTCCACCAATTTCATCAGCCAGTATCTCAAACATTGATCTCAGGCTCTGACTTTAAGGGTTCTTCAGTACTGGCCTGAACATTGTGTCTATGAGAATGGTCCCATGATATTGCTTTCCCCTGAGGAGCCACCTGTGGTCTCCTCCAACGGTGCACTGAAAGAGCCATGAGCTTTTGTTCTGAGCAGCTCAGCGTTCGTGGGACCAGGACACTGCAAACAGCGTGAGGGAACTGTGGAGCTGGAAGCGGTGACATTTCTGTTTGCCCATCAGAATGAAAACCAGGAACACCCAACACCTGCAGCAAGAAAGATGGACTGGAAAATATTTTATTCATGTCCTTTTGTTCCAAGTTTCTGTTTGCTCTCCACCATTTCATTACCTATGTTATTCCTTATTGTCTTTTTGGATCAGCAAACCAAGTTAAATATTGATCAGTGAACCTGATTTTTCACTCTCTTTCTTCTTACACTGGTAGGACTAGAGTTACAGTGACCAAAAGGACTGTTGTAGCTGCACAATCACCTGATTCGTGTAGTTTTGATTAGGGGGTTGTAGGAATGGCATACTGGGTCCTGCCCTGCATCATGTCCTTGATGTTAGACCAGCTTAATCACAAGCCATGAGAGGGAGAGCACAACAAAGCATTCCTTCCTCTGGCATTCACTTCCCTTTGCTGTCATTCAGTGGTTTAGGGACTTCGAGTCGCAGAATGACAAAGTCATTAAAAATTGACAATTTTCGACTTCCTGCAGTGGAGGCTGTGCTCGGTTTAATAGCCAGGAAACCAGAACAGTGCTGGGATCTAAGCAAAAGCCCCTGGTTTTCAGCGCACTTCTGTGGATGCTTAGCTTACACGGGCAGGGGTGAAAGCCGCCCTGCTTGTTTGTAAAATGACCTGGAGATCTACAAAAGCCTGCTCTCTCAAATCCATCACCTGGTGTCAAAGTGGGATTACGTCCCCTGGCCACAGCACACCCGCACCCGTGGGTGAGTCATTCCTGTTTGCTCTCACACGCCCATAGGCTGCTGCTGCAGCCTTTTCCCCTTTCACAGGGCAAGGAGTGGCTGTTTGGTTTCTTAGCAGCATGTTCGGATAGAAAGGGGAGCTGCCTGTAGAAAAAGGTGCTTATTGTAGCTTGTGTTTGCACTGGAAATTTTGAAAGCGCAATGCAAACAGGGACATCAAATATAAGCTATATCTCAAATATGGTCTTAAGTCTGAGAAGTGTGAGACAGAGATGACCTCTACCTTGCTGAATGTTAGCGTTGCTAACAGGGCTAGCATAATGTCTGCAGTTGTGCATAGACATCATGATGGATGGTACATTTTCTAGTTCAAAAGTTGTTTTTTTCCCCAACTTAAAATACTGCATCGTTTAATCTCTGATTATACCAGATGTTTATCCACAGTACCAAATGGACCCAACTGTTCACTGTGGATGCTTTTTCTGTTTCCTAAGGAAACCATAAAAGACATACGAGAAGCAAGCAAGAATATAAATAATCTAAAATTTAGAAGGTTAATTCCTTCGCTCTGAAGACATGCCTGGTAAATATTAGAAACATGCTGTGTGACTATATACTGTGTAACTTCCATGGAAGCAGAGCAACAGAAAGGCTAAATCATAGTGAAGTTAGGGTGGGACAGGACAAATATCTGAGAAATGGCAGCAGGAAAATTAATCTCTGTTAAAACTGCAGGTGTAAACCCAGGAATCAAAGTAAGAAAATGTCATGAGACAGAGCAAGATGCTAAAGAGATACATGAAGTGAATAATAGAATAATCTCAAAGGGATGGTAGTCTAACTTTACATGACCTGCACCTAGGTGCTTCAGTGACTGTGACATTGGTTGTAGGGTTCTTCAGTCAAGTAGCAGGGGTTAGCAGGTGCTTCCAAAGCACACAGGAAATAAATGTGAAGACTTGCTGTAGTGGTTGTCCTAAGTGAAAGAGTTAAAGAAGCAGGCTTTGGCTAGGTTTGAATCTGTCCCTTGTACATCTCTCCCAAGAAGAGCTTCTGGTTCCTCGTGTCATGTCCCTTGAAGCAAACTGTTCATTTTCTTAGCAGCCTCTAGCTGCTGAGCATCGACTGGTGGTGTTTGTCTCAGGGAACTGTGAACCTACAAATTGTACAGCTGGTGATTTTGAGGAAGGAGCATCTGAAATGAATAATTGCTTGGGCATGGGCCCCAGACCTCTCCACTTGCAGTGTGCCACAAGATCATCCTCTACGTCAGCAAAGAAATTAAGTTTAAAATGAGAGAGCTAACTAGGAAGGGGGCTAAAAGCAATACAGAGAGTCTGTTCAACTGCAGATAAACAGATCCAAGGTAAAGGTCCTTTTTGAACTAGTGACACTTCTGAAATTTCTGTGAAAAAAATTATGGCAGATCTGATCAGTCAAACCTGAAACGCCACAAACCTCTTTGTTTTGGGTGCCAATCTCTATTTCGGTACTTCTGTGTTTAGGTGACCAGAAGTAAAGAGGCACAAAGAGCAAAAGCCTTTGAAAGCTTCTCAGTTTTACCTAAGATAAGCAGATACAGCTGTCTCAGGGTTTTCAGTATCATTTGTACTTGTCTGTGCCTACTACAGGAAATTCCTTGAATGTTACAAACACGGGAGTTATTTAACTGCAAATAGCAGCTACCGTTGGTAACTAGGTTTTTAAGAGTCTCTGCTGCACAACTTTTCCAAACCTTAACCAGAACCCCATTCAGATTCAAATTGTGGTCAAATGAGCAAAGCCAGTTCTTTATGGCAAACAAATGAGCATTTCTCATCCTGTTCTCCCTTAACCTCAACCTGGCAGGATCGTTGTTCAGCCGTTCCTGAGTTCCGAGAAATGCCTCGGTAATTTGGACATCCCCATCCCAGACTGTTACGAAGTTCTGACAGATGCGGGCTGCCAGTCAAATGCAGATGAAAGCTGCATCGTTGCTGACTTCACACGGGAAGAACCACAGTTTCATTTTGGGATGTTCTCGAAGCACTTCCACATCTCTGAAAACGCAGAGAGCCTCGCGCCAAGGGCAGCAGGGCTGCGCATCGCCCCCAAGCCATGCACCTCCTCCAGGCATGTGTTGGGCTGCTGCACCAGACCTGCCCGCGCTTGTTTGCTGTTTCAGGGAAGTGCCCTGAGTCAGAGAAGGTGCAGACAAACCGTGGAGATGTTGAAATCTGTTTTGGGTGTTGTTTTGTTTCATGTTTTACTTGTGCACACTCCGAGATTTCTTCCCTCTTGCTGCAGTGAGGGCCTCAGTTTATAACAACATGGGAAGGCAATCATCTAGACCTGCCCCAGTTGGATTACACACTATGGAAAGTGTGTTTAATTATGAAAAATTAAAAGACAAGGGGGATATGTTTAGACTAAGAATGTAGACAGTTTCTTGGCTAGAAGCAACGATGAACAAGAAGGGTAAGAATTCTAGAACAATTGCAAAAGATTTATTTACTTTTTTAGAAAATCTACATATGTTTTCACTTACAGATCTTGGGAGGGTCATTTCAAAGATTAGGACTGCTGGCTGCTCACATTTATTTCTACCTCTATTCGCTCTGCTTGCAACTTCAACCTTAATATACAGATCACAGCAAAAGGAAATACATGTCAGGTATGACATATCAAGTGACACAAAAGCTCAGTCACAAGAAACAAATTTTAAATTGATCAAGTGCTGTGAGGCTTTTTAGTAACATTTGTTGGTGCATTTTGCACAGTTCAGGCCACAGGAGTTTCCCAGAGAGTTTCTGGTCTTGATGCCAATGAGAAGTAAAATTTATAATCCTAAGGTGTATTCCTTTTAAGCCCTCCTGAGTCACAAAATAAAATAAAATAAAATAAAATAAAATCAAATCCAAACTTTTTTCTCAATAAGTTTTCTTCAAGGTTTTTCCATTGTTTTGTTTCTGCTTTCTTCACTATACATTTCACGTGGGTTATACTTAATCTCCTCTTTAACTCTCTAAAGCCTCAATAATCCTTACCCTACCTTTCTGGGACACCAAAACCCAGCAGTGCAGTTGATCTACAGATCTGAAAATGGGTCATTAGAGCTATTCATCACAAATGACACAGCACAGTTTAAACAAGAAGAGAGTGCAAATATATGCCATCCTGAGTCAGATTAAATGTCTGTCTGCCATAATATTCTGTTTCAGTAACAAAGGCTCCGTGACCAATTTTCCTGATAACATGGGAAAAAATCAGCAGAGATGATAATGATGGCAAGGGAAAGGACGCTCTGGATTTCTCCAGCAAAATCTTCCTCCTTTAGGAAGGATGATGCTCATGTCACGGAGCTCTCAGGCTGCAGCTCACCCATGCAGCGGGGACAGGGGTCAGCCTAACCGTAGTTTACCTTCCCTAAAGAGCTATTATTACCGTATAGCCACCTCAAGCTCTCAATACAAAGGTCAAAGCTCTTATCCATAGCTGGGCGTCTGGACTGCAGGGCAAGGTGGCCGGAGGCTCTGATTATAGCCTGAGAGCTCCGCAACAGCCAGAGGAAGAGGGACCAAGAGAGGGGGCAGAGCCCTGACGTGCAGCTGATTTTGCCACTCTGGACCTCAGGAGAAAAACAAGGTCCAAAGGCTTCAAACTCCTTTCTGGGTGTTTTGAAATTTCAGTGCTAAGAAAGCGTGGTATGTCATTAAAGAGAAATAAATGCAAACTTTCCTGAGCAACTTGCTGCTTGGCGCACGATGTGTGCAGACCCAAGACAGCCACAGCGAATTTCACTGGAATTTCAAATGCAAAAGGAGGATTCACAAAGTCACGGAAAAACACGTGGCTTGCAGCCATTGCGAGATCTCAGGTTTGTGGCAGCTTTTTAAACAGCAGACCTTCACCTCCGCGCACACACCCCTGTATGCACTTGTAGGGGGTGAAGGAAACAAGCATTACCAGGGCAGTTGTACTGATGACTGTAGCAGATACAGACACCTTTGGCTGCTTGAAGTTCTACACTTCAAGCCCCATGGAGCCAGGTAGGTCACCTGCCCTCAGCTCAAGGATAATTTTTGCCATCTGTGCGCTTAGTGCTGCAACTACACCACGTAGTGATGCTGGGGGTTAAGAATGGAGCGCATGGCACACCCCTAATTGCTAAGGAGAAACAATGGCCATGAAGAACTACCTGAGTGTTGGTGTTGTCAGCCACACCTAGACAACCCAACCCGTGAACTTTCTGTCCCTTCTCCAGGAATGTGTGGCTCTAAGACAGAAAGCAAGCGGCCAAAACAGGCAGGCAGGCACTTGGCAGGAGGCTCCTCTGGCTGAAGCTTTGAGCCAGAAAATGGACATTTTCATGATAGTGGCATACAGACAGAGGATTCCTGGAGGGAAATAAAACTTGTTCTCAATCTCTTCACAGGTGACAACCCCATCTGCTTTGTGCTCCACGTGATCGTGTCGGTTGCATCTTCAGAAAGTGAAAATTTAATGTAAAAATGGTTTCCTAGGTATGATCGGAGGAAAAAGAAATAAGCCTTCCGCTAAATAATGGATCGACTGATTATAAACTGCATGACAGCAAACATTAATGCTCGTGATTCAATGCCACACAGAAAATGGAACTATAAAGAACGCATTTAATTTTGGGGGACTGAGGAGAAGAAACATGAATGACTCCATTGAAAAAAATGTCGTATTATTGTTTCCATCCTTGCTTGCTTTGTACTAGACAGGAATCCATTAACATCAAGTAAGGCCTATTTCTAATCCCCTTGCTAAGCCTCAACCCTCGACCCAGGAGAATTTGTGTTGAAGCAGAAACATGTCAATCATTTTGGCCAATTAAGCACAATAATAAACATGAAGCGAGGAAAAAAATGTGGGCGGCATTGCCAGGATAAGGAGAGTAGTGTTTACACATTCTGCAAGCTTGTCTAGATTATGGGGTTAGCTCAATGAAAAATCATCTACAACTTGTCTCCCAGGTCCAGGGGATATTCCTGATCTATAGCTTATTCATTTCCTCTGCCAGTGACACATGCGTTCAGTATGAGGCAAATGGTACCGGCGTTACATTTCACACATACTTCCCTGAGTTTCTGCTTCCTGAGTGCTCCCCATGCCTCTGTAGCATGTTTCAGGCTAACGGCAACCCAAATGATCACCGGCTTTATCTGGAAGCTTGTGAAATAAATCAAGCGCTTTTTGCAAGCAGCCAGCTTGCTAGATATGCTGGTAACAATGGTGTTGGTGATGCTCTTAGCTGACGAGGAGATAGTTAAGAAATTCCTGTTTGATTTTTAGCTGTTCTCTAAGCTTATCTTGTAAACGGTAACACATTTTCTTCTGACAGCCAGAACAATGTCACTGATTTGCAGAGGGTATCAGAAGTTCCACCAAATTTTTATTATTTATATTGATGGCCTACTTTTCCTCCTTCTGCCTGCTCCGTGACCCTTCTACATTAATTGAGTGGGCCTGCGGCAGGAATTTATGCCTGGCTCTGCTACAGGTGAAGCAAACGACAGCAAACAGAAGCTGGGCAAATTGCCTCTGAAGGCGATGCACACACCCCCTAGAACGTACCAGCTTATCGTGCCATGCAATTAGGAAAGGAAAGGTAAATTTTGGTTAAATATAGTAGCCATAAAATGTAAAACCACTCTGTGATTAGCTGAAGGCTAGTGTCTCTCTCCAGCAGTAGCCCGGCTCCTGTGATGATCGAAATTCTGGGAGGAAAAGCCCACGTGCAGTGTGTGCACAGCCGTGGCGTCTCTCGGGGGTCAGAAAGCAAGCATGGGGGAGGGGGGGGGAAGCCTGGCTTGCTGCCAGCTCACATTTTCATTTCGAACAAATGTGTGTAAAGAGTTTAGACAGGGTCCCTGCAGAGGGTGTTTATCTGCTCAGCTTCAAAGCAAGCCGCCACAGAAGGGCTGTGATGAAATCTGGTGCAATTGTCCCTTTCAAAGCCAAGAAAAAAAAAAAATTATTTTTCTTCTGCTGGAAAAGACTGATGGCTAGGTGAGTGTGGGCCTGAACAGTCCTTATATTGAGGCATAATAAGCCATTTATCATTTCCATTTAGGGGAACTCTGATCTGTCCTTTGCTTTCCAACCACGAGCCGTAGGTACAGCCATTTCACTGGAGGAGTTGATCTGCACTCCCTCAGCCACAGCTCTTGACATATGCTCGTGCAGGCAGGTTGTAGGCTAGCTCTGATTCATGAATTATGTTTTTATTTTCCTTTTATCATTCCCTTTGGTTGAAGCAGTGTCTATAAATACCATATCACCCAAACGCCGAGATGGTGGAAAACAAGTTAGGAATGCTGTATACAGGCAAATCCCTCCTGCTCTCTCCCTGTCTCCCCAGACAAACAGCCCATCTCTGGTTATCCATCCTAAAGTCACCAATGCTTAAGCAAGTGGCTGGCAGGCCCTAAATAATCAGAGGAGCAGGAAAGGCTTTTGGGGATACCAAGTCCCTCCTGCAGGCTGAATAGTACTGTTGTGCATTGTGATGGTCTTGAGCATGGCTGAAGTTTTTTGAGCTCTGGACAAGGCAAGTTTCATAGCTCACACGAGACCCAAGTGAAGCAGACTCTACCTGGGAAGGCTTTATTTATTTTTAACCTTTCTAGCTGTACCATCGGTGATGCTGACATTATGCCAGTAACTTGCTCTTTGCATTTTAATGTTAACTATATATGCATCCTTTGCATAGCTGTTCAATCTACTCTACATTTGTTTCCAGCTTTTTTTTTTTTCCTCTGTCTTGATCTAGCTGATAAATCAATGAGGCCGCTCTTTAGACTTAGAGCCTTTGGAGATTAACATGACCGAAGAAAAGATTATATAAAAAGGGAGGGGGGAATCACTGCACTTTTACAGCGAAATACTGCCAAGAAACAAGCACAAAGAATACAGGGCAGCATATGTTCGGAAACCTTGGGACAGACCTGCACTGCCACTGGCAGTAATATTAACTTTTGTGCAGCTTTAACCTGGGCTGGCTGATAATGTGAAAGGTTTTGCACCATGGGCTGAACATGGGCTGCCAAAGCCAGGCGAGGATGCTAAGGATGCTCATGTCAGCTGAGGCTACTACTCATGGCACCAAAATTAGCCAGACTGAAAGCTACCTGGCATGTGCCACCACAGCAAGATCCCGTAGGCAGGCAGAGGCACAGCCAGCACTGATCTGCTTAAGGAGAACAGCATGACCCACCCCCCCCCACCCACCAGCTTATTGTAGGTGGATAGGTGACGTACAGTTCAGCCTGGGGAGGGTCTGTGTGGTCTGTAGCCAGACTCTCCAGAGCCGGATCTGAAGTCCAGCAGTGCTGTCTGGGGAAGCTGGTATTCCTTTTGATTCAGACAAAACCAAGAGCTTCAGCTTTTCCAGTTATCAGCTCTTTAACCTTCTGCTGTACAAGTGTTTACTCAGCATGCAGTCAGTGTTAGCATAAAATTCACTCAGGGCCTTAATCAAAGGCCACTGTAATCAAGGTAAAGATGAGGAGGAAAGTCAGCAGATATCATCTTCTAGGGATTTTTCTGTGGAAGTTGGGTTCCAAATTCTTAAGGCTGACTTGAGCTGAGTTTCACCTTTGGGTTAGGTTGAGCCAACTTCTCTAGCTAGCTAGGAAATAGCAAAGCTGTCATCCAAACCAGTCACTTCTGACACCAGCTATAACGATCAGGCATCTGGATGAAGCTGCCTTTTAGCTGAGGTTAGACGTGACCTTAAACAGATGTCCCACCTCTGGAGTCACAAGTCTTAAGTAGTTATCTACCTTCCTGTGCCACATGAAAAGTCCTGCCATGTACTTAGCGTCCATGTGGGAAAGGTTTCCTTATGCACCTGGAGAATGCCTAGCCTGATGGCCACTCATCCCAGCTGATGTCTCATCTCTGAGCTACAGATGAGTTAATGACAATTTCTCACTTGATGCCAGTGGCTGCATTGGCTCTGCAGGGCAACAGTGAATCACAGCTGACATTTGCAAGTGCAGCCCCTGTACCCACAGGACATATGACGCTGCCTGAGAGTCAGGGTCAGCGAGCTTGGCAGCACTCTGACAGTCTGGCTTCGCTGGGCATCCAGATGGGGAGACATGTGCATCACAGCTCTCTGACTGTCCACACAGCAACGCTCCCCTCCACAGGAAACCAGAAGTTATGAGACGTGTGGCACACACCAAACTGGTGCCCACACACCTGCAGGCAGGGTACGGCTGAGACACACGGTATGGGTAGGAGGTGAGGAGGTCAGTATGGGTAGGCGAGGAGGTCGTCATGTGTCTCAGCTTTGACACACCCACTAGTCAGGCTTGGACCACCGAGGCCCAAAAGGTAGGGAAATGTAACTGTTTCTGATGCTTTATACATTTTTGTTCATTCCAGACTTTCAATGTGAGTAAAAATGTCTTTTTTGCGAGCTCATTGTATAGCTGTTCACTTATGCTGCACAGCTGGGTAGAGTTTGGTGGTACGAGCTACTAACAATTTCAATGGCAAAGGGATGAAAATGGTTATCTTACCACTGCAGCAAAAATCCATCAACTGTGATGCAACAGCTCAGAAGTCGAGCTGCTTTCTTATGCTGCACTGGCAAGGACTGCTTTTATAGCACTGTCCAGATGCTTTTGCTTTCAAAAGATGTGCACTGAGCATGTATGGTCTAAAAAGGAAGTGAAAAAAGCTCTGAAGTTAGATAATGCAAGCTTTGAGAGGAAGGTGAAGAGAATAATTCATTGAGCATTCTTAGCATTCTCTCTCAAATTTTAAACAAGAAGAAAATGCCTTTCTAACTGAATAAAGTGACAGGTTTTTTTGCTTTACACACTGGATACCATCCACTATCACCCAGTACCCTTATCCCAGTACCCAAGACACTGTCACCTCATATTCACATCTTCTCAGGTGGTTGGTTGGCTTTATGAAAGTATGGTAGAACGGTACTTATCTAACTGAGAGCAGGACACCAGTTTTGTCTCTGCTGATCTACAGCATCATTCCTGAGGTTGTCCTCATCTGACTGAAGACTGCAAGCTCTGTACTCTTATCGATGCAGTACCTTGCCCACAGCACCACACCTGCCCATCCTATTGTACTTCTCCTGTAGAGTGAAGTAGAGGGGATCTAGGGGATCTGGGGGTGGGGATGCCTGGATTGGGTGCTCTCAGTTCAACATTTAGTGCAGCTCTTGATGGCTCTGGGCCACCCATATCCACCTAAACACAATAAATACACCCCTAAACACAGCTTAGATTTCCCCAGAGGGTAATTCTGTTTTCAGCAGGGCATCATGAACAGCTGCTCAACACAAGCTCTCCTGGCTTCCCAGACCAACAGCCCTAAGCCATTCCCACTTCCCACTGTGCAGGGTCCCAGTCCCACCCTCTCCTTCTCTAATCTTCTCTTTGTCCAGTAAAACTGAGATGTCCCAGCCCTCAGCCTCTACCCACATTTTGGATGATCCGCTATCTATCCCTACATCATGAACCAGAAGTGCAGCCCCTCAGACATCCCGTGTAACTTTTCAGCATCCCTGAGTTCACAAAAAAGGCAGCTGCCTCCTTCCACCCCGTGGCAGGAGTCTCAAACAGATGCAATAATTATCCTCTGGAAGTGCCAACGTCTTTGGATCAATGGGAGCAGGCTGTGTGCCATGCTGCTGGATCCCAGGACCTTGGGGCAGTAGCTCGCATCCTTTGATCGGATTTGAAGATGTTGCTCTCGATTAAATGTAAGGGCCTGGTCTACTGTTAATCTGTGAAAATGTCCAAGAAACCTGCAGTCTGTTCTTAAGATACCTCTTCCCATTTGAAAGTTCAATGTTATTTTGCTATTTTGATCCAATTATGCATAAATCAATGTCATTGGTGCCTAAGCACATAACTTTTCCCTTAGGAGAGTAAAATGGGTTTCTTTTAATCATTTAAAAATATTTAGTTTGATGAGCACTTCCTGTGCAGTGATAACTCCCCTGATCTATTACCCAAGTCATACAAATGCGCTCTTTTGTTATAGGCCTACATAGAGACTATTTTTTTTTTTTATAGTAAGATTCATATGAATTTTGATTTGTGTCCCATCTGCCTCTGGTAACAGTTCACAGACAGATACTTACGTTTTGAAAATAGCTTGAGCTGTCTAGTGAATATTTCAAGGCACTCACAAGATGACTCCTTCTAAAAGTCATTGACATTGGTAGGCACCGAGCGTATGATTTTTTTGGTGAGAGACAGATGAGTAAATGGTTCTCAAGAAAGCTGAGAGAAATTTGAAACCTGAACATGGAAGAAAAATAGTTTGCTTTTAAAAGGATCAGTCCATGCCAGTATGAAGGGATATATTACCATTGCAGAATCTTTTTTATCATCCATTCCAGCTAGGGATCCCCTAATATTTTTGAAGTAATTGTGTATTTTTTCTAAGAGTGTCATACTTCAGATATGGGGCAAATGGAACAGCTGAGGGTGTGTCTTTCAAAAAAGTACTTGCAGATCAAGACACGCTGACAATGCATGAAATGCGTGGCTGGATGGTAACCTGTTAAAGGGACAACTCTTTCCTATGCCTTCAGAAATGAAGTGCAAGCTAAATAGACCTTGTTCAGATCAATGGCACTGATAATGCTCTGCTAGGCAGCATTCAAATAAATTAATATTGAGCAAGAAAAGCATTGAGCTACTTTCAGTTGACACCTGTCTTCCACTGGGATCACTGTTCCATGTAATATCCACATTAAGTACAGCTGATATTTGCCTTTACAACAACGAAAAATAAATATTTTTAAACGGGCATTTGTTAGCCCTTGCAGCCATGCAGATAGGAGCCTACAGCCTACAAAATACGGAACGATTCTACAAAGGTCAGAGCTGCTTCTTTTTTTTTCTTTTTTTTTTCTCTTTCTTGTAATAGAAGACCGAGGAGATACCCAAGGAAATAAAAAAGGTAATAACTGTCAGACTGATAAAAGGCAAAATTTGTATATTTGCTGACCACAGCAAAATGGAGGCAAAGTAGGATATGGAAAGGAATTAGTCATATCTAAGAATAATAAAAATATCCACTGTCATATTACTCATGGGATGACTTTCTAAAGAAAATCCTTGTTCCTGGTTTGGGCCCTGAGCAACTGCCTGCTTGCTGGGGTTAGAAAGAACTTTCCCTTGAAGGCAAGAGATGTGTATTTATCTATTTTTATAAGCGTGGTAACTTCCAGTGCAGACTCTGATGCTGGCTGCTACTGGACACCAGAAAAGAATGCCTGTTGCTTTGAAACAAATATAAGAATATTTGGAATGGAGTCTTTCCAGTGCTCACTCTATAGACCTTTATGTCTGAGGCAGATCTGTAATCATCATTGAGAAAACTTTCACTGCAAAAAAAAGTATGTTTACTGAACACACTTTAGGCATGATTGGGCTCTCGTTCTAGATTCTGCAGTAGATGGGCCATTGGTAGGTGTTTATGGTAGATGTTAAGTCCAAGTACAAGAAATGTGTTCTCCAGCTCTTTGAGCCCAGAATCACAACTGACACTGCTGTCAGCAATGGTAGGAGAGGGCCTTGAGACTCTCAGCTCCATGTCTATTTAGGTTTTTTTTACAGCTGGTGAAGGCAGCCTGAAAGAAAAATCTGTGGGAGGTTTATTTTGTCACTGACTGTGTTGTGTCTGTTTCTTCAGAAAAACGGAAAACTTCAGTTTGCAGCATCTTCCACAAGAAGTAACTTAATGCCAGAGTTTAAACAGCACGGAAACACTCTGCTGGGATCCTTACTCATACTCTCACCTATGACTCTCTGCTTGCAGTTTCTAGCTACATGAACGCTTACATTTTCCATGTATTACTCAGGTTATGTATGTTATGAATATGAACAAGAAATTGGCAAAACCTCACATCTCTTAAGACAAAATTCAAATGTCCTCTTAAAGAAAAAACCCTGCATTCTATCTTTTAAGTCTAAAATTTCCTTTGCGTACTTCCAATGGACTATTTATTTTACTGTCATATGGATAGCAAGGAAAGCAGAAAAGTTCCCCCAGCTAGTAAATGATGGCAAGCTTTTGGAGTTACTGAAGCGTACTGAAGCGTGCATTAACACAGTAGGATTGGAAAACTAGTCTACATCTTCAGTCCCACAGCAGTACAGACTTGTGCATACTCATGGTAGACACGTGGGTATATGGTATTTGATGAGACAATCAACACCTTGTGTTGAGAGCAACGCAGCACCCATGTTGTTAACCACCTCCAGCACCTATGGGTTATATGATGTCCAAACTAGGGACCTTGGATGCACACAGGAAGAATTCCACACCTCAGAACAGGGTCTGACATGCACAGAAGATTGAGGAGGAAACCTAAAAAAGACAATAAGGAAAAGCTAAGGTGCACCTCAAGTCTTACTGCCTCCTAAGATTTAGCTGCAATTTCATTCATGATTCACAGCCCTTGAACACTTAATCGTGAAGATCACTTCTTTCCTCCCCCATATTCAAGGAGGATAGGCCTTTGTAGCCTTTAGTGAAGGACTTACCATGCTGAGAGTTTAAAGAGCAGTTCCTACATTACAGCCCACGTGTAAATCTACCAGGGCTCAGCTGTAGGGTAGGTGACAAACTCGACAGCCCTGTCCAAAGAGCTGTAATTTTACCTGTGGCTGGAGACAAAACTCCAGTGCCATGTAAATGCCAGGTAATTTTGAGGTTTTATGGTTTGATCAAAGGTGTTGGGGTGACAGAGATGGCCTTCCCTCTCTAAGCTGATCGCACCCTTCATGTCACCCAGCTGGCACTGGCGGAGGGACCCTTGACATCAAAGAAGCCTTAAAGCTGTCGGCTGAGATAAATACCCTATTGGCAATGCCTTACCAAAAATTCTGTAATGATCATTCAGCGATTAGGTCACAGAGAGCTACAAGGTCAAGGGGGGAGGAAAAAAGGTCACCTAGAAATGGAGAAGTGACAGAGCTGAGCATGGACCCTGCTGTGCAGTGTGCTGACCCCCACGCACGGACCCCCAGCGGAGCCCAACCACAGCCGTGCACCCCGCTCCGCTGGGCTTCCCGGGTAGGCTGGGAGAGCACACAAATAAAGCTGTAGGCAACAAATGTCTTCATAAAAATCTGCTACATAGAAGAGTCATAAATGTATCTCCCTTTTACACACATGAGCAGGGGCTTGGGGAGAGGGATGCTTTCTCTCAAGGCTTGCAGATTATCAAAGGATGTGTCTGGAGGATAGCCAGTGAATGATAAAAACAGAGAGGAGAGAAACATTCACTCCTTGGCTGGGAAGTTATCAGACTTGTAGAGCCTAGGGGCTATCTTCAGATGCATGAGCAGCTCCTGTTGAAGACAAGAGGAATGGTGTGTCTGTGCCCGTGAACAGGAGTTGATCCTGGCCCCAGGTACTTTAGAATGAAGTATTTTCTTGCCTTTCTCTAAAAAAACCCACCACCACCCCTACACAAACCAAAAAAAAATAAAAAAAGAAAAGGATACTTGATTCCTGTTTCAAAAGCAAAAAATAAACATCATAAAACTTGCTATTACAGTCTTGGTGCGGTGCCTCCACCCCCTAGGTTTAGTCTGCCTATCTCCTTGTTATTTAAATAGAAAGTTAGCTGTAGTACCCAACTTTAAAGTAACCTTATATGGTAATTTTGCTGCAACAGTAAAAAATGATCAGTTTCTCTGTCAGACAGCCAAACAACACTTCTGCAGTACTTTTTGCGCTGACTTCCAATCTTATGAACATTTGGTCGAGAAGCATGTTTTTGTTACAGTCCTCATCTCAGCTATGATGTCTGAAGTTTACAACACCCTGAGTGAAAACCAGGCAAGAGCCATCCCCGACAAAAATAGCAACAAGGAGAAAATCCCAGTGAAGGAATTCAAGCCAATCTTTGCAGCATGTCAAGGCTGATATAGGCCCTGCCAATTCAGAAGTAGGCGATGCGTGCTTCACACGCTTAGTACAGAAGCAAGGTGAATGAGAATAAAGTGGCCAGTCGCAAAATGCTCACGAAATCCCGTCCGATAGCATTGTGCACTCAGCCATGCACGGAGACACAGGGAAATGCACCCTTCCTGCGTCGCCTTGGTCCTGCTGATGGGATGGGAGGAGGAGGGCAGTGATGCCACTGCGCGGTGGGAAAGCAACCCAGAGAAGACCCAAATGCCGCAGCAGGACACAAGTCCATTAAGGGGTGCTTACGTAAGGGAGAAAGTTAATTTTTTAAACTCTGATACTTCTCACCTTCATCAAAAGGACACCTTAGCCACAAGACCTTCCTGCTGAGCAATGGCAGGCATTCCCTCTGCATGCACCAGGGAAATTAGAGATAGCAGAGCTATGCCACAACCCTCAGAGTGCAGCCCAGCACAGCCAGCTTTTGTTCATTTTCTCCCTAAAGAAAGGTCACACATCAATTACTGTATATGGTGCACTTCATTGAGAGATTACTGAACACATTGAGAGATTACTGAATGCTATCAATAAGGCTATAATAGAAGTCTGCACTGCATCAGGAAAATCCAGAAGTTTGACTTAGCTGATGGATGCGTCATCCGTTCCCAATATCCTGACTGCTATTAGAAATGAAAATACCTCTTCCTTTAACTGCTTCAGACATTTCATCTGTTCTTCTGGGTGAATGTACCATTAAATGTCAGCCTATATACATATCATCTGGGGGGTGTGGGGGGTGTGAGTAATAGGCTAAATTGTTCATATCCGAGTGAGACACACCAACCCGAACATCAGCGCATAAATAAATGGCTCAGCAGTCACAAAGGGCTCAGCAGTCAAAGCCAAGCAGCTGTAATGCCTCTTGGCATCGCAGGGAGCAGCGCTTCCAAAATCTGAGTGGGGATCAACTGCTCAGGGATGCAGCACAACTCAGTACAGGACTGTCGGCAGAAGCATTGAAAATGGCCATGATTTTCTGTAGTAAGTGTTGGTGAATGGAGGTTGCTTTACTTTTTTTCATGGGATGCCCTCCCGCACTCTCCTACCTTCAGAGCCCTGTGAACCGCAGATGGTTTGGGGAGCAGGTCTGGCAGGGGTACCGGCAGGAGAGGAAGAAGAAGAAATGAGTTAATGGCACAGAGACTGCTTGCCTGAGTGACTGCTCTGCAGAGGGTGGCTGGAGAGGGAAGAGCTGCACCATTTTTCTCTTTAAACGTCTGTTGCAAATGTGCAGATGGTACATCAGGGCTCCTGGGGCATTTTCAATGACATCAGAAGAGATCATTTAACCTCAAGAGGTTAACATTTAATAATTAGGTTAGAACCTGCTGTTATCAAACTTGTCAGTCTTCTACCACTAAAAGAAATTTTAAACATCTGTGGAGGCCACACACTGGGGGAAAAAGTTGTCATGCCTTAAACACTGGGCAGAAAAATGTATAAGGAAAATATTTTCAAAAGTATCCTGGGATCATTTACAACTAAAGTGTTTAAAAATGAAGGTTGATACCTAAAATTGAATGCCTAGTGAGATTAAAAATATCTACTGGAACTTTTGTAGGTGATGCTGCATATGAGTTTTAAATACCCAATACTTTTTTTTCAGTCTAGTCTTAAGTTATTTACATGTTTTGAAAGTTTTTGGTCTTAAGCAGCTAACTCCTTTTACTCACCTGAATTCTCTCAAGTCCCTTGGGTATCTAAGGGAGGCTTAGTCTTCCCCGTTACTAAGGTGCCTTTGAAAATTTAGAGGAATTGCCTTTGCTTTGACACACCTGTCTGAAAGCAAAGGTTGTAAATTCGTTATATACTGGCATTAGACTAGGAGGAAGGAAAGCAGCAGCATGCACATCCTCTGATAGACGGGACATGGTGTTTGCACCAGCCTTCAGTGTACATGCAGAACAGTCACCAGTAGATTAGGGGTTAAAATACAAACTGAAATATAAAAATCACAGAGCAAGACGAGGAAGCACTTGAAAAACAGACACAAAAGTAAAGCTTGCACCACAGCTCGGACCAAATTAAACCAGACCTGCACAACATCTGGTCTGGAGATGGTGTGCTAGCAGCTGAGTGGCAGCATGTCTCACAGGCTGACAGGTAGTCAAGGGAAGGCACATCTCGGGCTGACTGGGAGGCTCTCCCGCCCAGCTTAGCTAGCTTGGGATCCCTGCTCCACTGCTCAGCCTGCAGTGAAGGCAGCCGGTGAAGAGGAGGCCAGGAGGAAGGCTGCAGGGAGGGAGGGAGGGAGGATAGCAACAGGAGAAGACACAAAGTTATAGGGTAGGAGGCATGGGCATGAGTTGCAGAAGAGAAGGAGGTATGTAGGTCTCATGTAATGACAGGTGGAAATACAGGAGAAGGTGTGGGCATGTAAAGGAGCAGAAAAGTGAGGTCCAAAGCTGGAATGCTGAAGTCTCGCTTTCCACTGAGCTGGGGACCCCTGAAGTAAACCCATGGGTTATGCACAGTGGCTTAGACACCCACAGACCAAAGCAGGATGAGGTGTCCACCCTTCACTGTTCCGTCTTCCACCGGCTCGGATCCAAAACGGTGTGGCCAGCAGGGCCAGGGCAGTGCCCGTGCCCCTGTGCTCGGCGCTGGTGGGGCCGCACCTCGAGCCCTGGGTTCAGTTTCGGGCCCCTCAGGCCCAGAGGGACGTAGGGGGGCTGGAGCGTGTCCAGAGCCGGGCAGGGGGCTGGGGAAGGGGCTGGGGCACACGGCTGGGGGTGCTCAGCATGGGGAGGAGGGGGCTCGGGGGGGACCTGATCGCTCCCTACAGCCGCCTGACAGCGGGTGGTAGCGAGGGGGGGGTCGGTCTCTGCTCCCAGATAACAAGTGACAGGTCAAGAAGAAACAGCCTCAAGTTGTGTCAGGGCAGGTTTAGATTGGATATTGGGAAGAATTTCTTCATCAAAAGGGTGGTCACGCATTGGCCCAGGCTGCCCAGGCAGGTGGTGGCATCACCATCCCTGGAGATGTTCAAAAAACATGCATATGCAGAGCTCAGGGACATGGTTTGGTGGTGGAATTGGCAGTGCTGGGCGAACTGTTGGACTTGGTGATCTCAAAGGTCTTTTCCAACCTAAATGACGCTGTGATTCATGATTCACACAGCACTTGGGCCGAGCTGCACTACCTCCCAGGAGAGGACAGCAGCTGTTTGAGGAAGGCGATCAACTGCATGGACTGATGGACGTGAGTGCAGCCCCCAGCCGCAGTAAGGCTACCAAGGTGGTGAGCTGCGCAGTGCCAGCAAAGCTCAGATCGATCCCCTCAGACGGTGGGGTCACGGTTGGCACCATGGACCTGATGCTTCAGTGCTGAAGGGGCTTCACCACCAAGACTTGCAGGAGCCCAGGCACCCAGCCCCACTTCCCAAGCCCGTGGGCTGAGGTGGCTCACTGCCCTCCCTGAACCCTCCCCAGAGCAGCAGGAAGCAGATTATCACCATTTCTTCTCCTATTTCACAGCTACCAAGACTGCTGAACACATACCAATTTTGAAATGTTACAGTTGTGTATGAAATAAAAACACATTTAATTGACTTATTCTTCATCTCAGTTTCACGGATCTGACTATCCCGAATGTCACTTCCTGAATCCTCAGCAGTTTATCAGAACTGGAGTGTGTGCTGTTTCCCGAGTGCCTCATGAAGCCAAGAGAGCACCAACTTACTGTACACCACAAAAAACCAGAAAAGAAACGTAACTAGGGACCACAGGGACTAATTTGCTGAGTCACTCTGTCCAGCCTGCCAGCTTCATCCTAGACTTCTTCCACACTGCCTTGCACTACTGCCCTTCCTCCTCGCCTTGCAAAGATCCCAGTCCTGCACAGATATCCAAGTATGTCCGTGAAACTTCTAGCAGGTGCTTTGGTCTGCCAGTGGGATTTAAGTTGTAGCCTTCTCATGCTGGGGCTCTGCTGTCGCTAATGCTCCCATGCTGCACCAGCCTGCACAGCGGAGTTCAGCACATGTGCAAGGGTTTGCAAGACTGGCTATTTGCTCGGGAACACTTATAAAGAAACATTATACAAGGGCTATAAATATTTGGAAAGTGGCCAAGTACAACTTTTGAAACTATAAAAGTAACATTGGGGGCAAAATGACAACTTCCATAGTCCAAAGAGCAGTGCTTTATTACAATTTACTGGTGTTCTAAATGTTTCCCCCCCCTCCCTTGAAATTACAGAACTATTTGAAGAAAAATATTGCAGGAAGTTTTCTTTAACACAGCTTCTGCATTCTCCTGGAAACAATCCTTTCAGACACTGAAAGAACCAAGGTACACCAGAATTCTAGTAGATTCTTAGTTGTGCTTCAGCATAATCTGGAAGTACTATGCTTGTGGTTTAAAAGACCATTATTTTTAAATGCTGTTTCAGCCGGTGTATAAAAATATCAGGAAAATCAGAATGATTCTGGCAAATCAGCTTTGTGACGCCTTCTCCATTAAGGTTACTTATTCAAAATCATACAGAAATTGATTCAACACAGAACATGCTCAAAGCCATACAATGTCTCTGCTTGCCTAGATGTGACAGATTACAACATCTGACAAAAAGCACATAAAAGGAACTCACAAAAGAGATTGCAGGAAGGAATGATTCACAGGAAACAACATATGTAAATGACAGGAGAAGGGCAAACAAAGTGCCTATCATTATAAAAAGGGGAGGAAGGCAAATTACTGGAAGGAAGAAGCCAGCAACCTAGCTGTAAATACATGGAAGAAAACAAGAAGACAAGCCAACAGCCAGTGAGGATTTCTTAGAGGCAAACCATATCAAACAACTCATTCATGTCAAGATGACAGCAGAGTTTCCCTTTGTGGTTAGGGAAAAGTATACACTTCATATAACTTAATTTTAACAAATTTTTGTGGTTTTGGGTTTTGGGTTTTTTTTGGTGATTGAGGTGGGGGGGGGGTTTGGTCTGTTGTTTTTTTTTTGTGGTGTGTCACAGGAAGACCACATGAGCAAACGAGGGGAGCGTAGAATGGGTGCAACACTTACAGGGGAGTCATAAAGCTGGTTGGAAAGGTGTGTTCAGGGAGGAGACATGAGGGTTCCACGGGCAAGTTACCTGGTGATTCTGGAGGTGTACAAGTGTTTGTCCTTGATCCGGTGATATTTTTTTTATGTTCATTAATGACATCAATGGTGGAAAAAGAGAGGACACATTAAAATTTGGAGATGAAGACCTGACTAAGCAGACCTGCAAGTGGGTCAGAAGAGAGGATGAATCTGGAATGATCTGGATGGGTCATAGAACTGGGGCAATAAAAAGAGACACTAATTCAGCAGGGACAGATGGAAGGTACATAGACAGGAACCATCAACATGAATAAAGTCAGGCTTAAAAATATCTGTACAGGTAGCATTTCTACAGAGCAGATCTAGGGATCTTACTGAATCACAAGCTCAACAAAAGCTGGCAATTTCATGCTGTTTTGGAAAAGGGAAATGCTCTATCAGAAGGTATAAACAGGAATAAGTGAAAAAGACTTTGACCTCTATTCAGAACTCCATAAAGCTTCAGCCGAATATCTGAACATCTGACCAGTTCTGAGCAGAACACCACAATAAATGTAGGGATCAATAGAAAAGAATCCAGCAGAGTTCATGAAGAAATACCGAAAAACACAATCTCTGGCAGCAGATTGAATAAGTTCTGATTGTAGCAGAAAGCAGAGGCATCGCCAAAGCCCACAGTAAGGCAGACAAGCAGCAACAGGCTTATGGTATGACCAGAAAGAGTTAGGTTAGCTGTAATTACAAAACCTGCTAAAACTGAGAGTACTGAAGTGACAGAATAGATTTCCCAGCCATGACTTTTGTTGGAGGTCTTTAAGGACAGGTTAGACAATACCTGTGATGGAGGAGATAAACACCACTGATCTCCCCTCCAGGACAAGGATTTCTTGAGGGGCTACAGAGACAATAATATTGTCTTCTCTAAAGTGCTTTTATAATGTTTCTATAAAGAACTGAGTTTGAAATCGTTGCAGATGGTTTAAGCACTCAAAATTTCCATTCAGGAACTGAATCCTCTTTTTAACTGGGACTGTGAGGTGAAAGGTTCCCTCAAGTGCCGAGAACTCCAGACAAAGCCATAGGATCTGGGTGAGCTTGCAAGACCAGGTCGCAACTGGCTTTGCTAATACTCACCAGAAACTGCAGTCTTTGTAAGAGCTTTTTTGGAATCACACATAAACAAATCTGTTACCTTGCTCAGCCCAAAATTCTGACCTTGGCTGAAATGTTTGCTTGAATCCATTACTGGAAAAGTATATTCCAAGGAAAACTGCATGCGGCAATGGGTTGAAAGCAGAGAAGGAGCCAATATCAGGATCACCTTCTTATTCTGGAAGTTGCATCCAAAAAATCAGATCTTTCAATCATGGAGATAAAATATTGAAATCCAAGAAAGATTGAGACAAAATCAGCAAAGCTGTGTTGGAAAGAGCTTATTATGGAATAAATTGGACTTGATATGTTATGATTTAGTGACGTGCCTTTCTGTACTGAAGTATGGCTTGAAGTGCTGGTCCTGAAGGCTGCTGTGCACCGAAACCAAGCGGGCTCGGTGTTCCGCTGATGCAGACCTAGAAGCTGAGCTAAGTTCAGCTCGCCGAACTCACAAAGGGAAGCCTGGGTGGGGAGAGAGGGATCCGGCTGCATGCACCCCCCCAGAACGTGGTGTAACTCCTCATGGTTAAGGGACTGGTGTGGCAGATAACTGGCACACAGACGGTCATTTATGTGTAGAAGCTGTGAAGCTGTTTGCTGAATGCTGTATAAAATTGTGGTAAATATTAATGGAGTGGTATGCAATAAAAAAAGAAAAAAGACGACTATTTTTCTTGTTGCAGATGACTCCAAAAGCTGGATTTTTTAACATCAAAGACCTGAAAAAGCAAAAGAAAAGAAGGATGGTTGCAACAACAGGAAAGGATGAAGCCAGGGTGCTAAATCACTGAAATTAGAGAGAGCAAACATTATTAACTCTCTTTTCCTGATTATGTAGGACCTTTCCCTTATGGTATAGCCCCCAGTGTACTGCCAAAGCTTGTTTAAAATAATTCAGTCACTTCTTATGGGATGCAACTCTGCTAACGAATCATTTGGATTTCTTTTTTCCCTGATTCTTCTACCCACAATTTTACATCCCACTGCACTAGCCCTTGGATGACCTGCATACAAATTCCTTTCCATAAATGGAACTTGCACCTTTCAGAAAACCCATATGTTGTTGTCACATCAGCCTCCCATTTCATTCTGGGTTGGTCAAAGCTACAACATAATGTTCATATTTATTTCTGGTAATTTCCTTTCATAAATCTGTCCCTCCAGTGCCTTAAACACATCTGTTACTTTTCTCTGAATGTCTTCCAACCTACCAATATCTCCCTGGAACTGAAGGACCTAGGTTTATATCCAGTCTTTTAGGTGAACCATTACTGCAGAAGCATTTTGCACTGTTAGGTCCTATGAACAACTGCAAAAAAATTTAAAAAGCTACATTCCAGTAACCCTGAGACATAAGATTTCAGGGTCTGTTCTGTGTGGCACGAATAACAACATTCTGTGCCTCAGGTGGGACATCACTGGAAAAAAAGACACTGTCATGCTTAAAGCAAACTGGGGCTGCTTCATGGTCTTCTGCAGCTGTTTTGACTTGTGAAGATTATAGGTGCTTCATTGATACTTTCTAGTCCAGTTTGTCTAACGTTTAAATCAGGTAGTGAATAATTGCGGTGCTGAAATTCATCTCTGTGCAGATAATCTGCATGATGCCTAAATTTCCATTCGGGACCTGTTTTGAGGTCTGAGATGTTCTCAGAATGGTTTGCAGGCTTTACATTGACCATATGTTTACCCCTAATACTTACAGAAGTTAGTGACTTTGGTATAAGTGAATCACAACACATATTGAACTGCATTTTTAATTCAGCTTTATGCTTCTCCTTTTCTCCCCTTTTTGCAGCAGGGTTCCTGAGGGACCTGTGGGGTATGGTTTGCATCAGGCACCAGGAAGGAGGAAGATGGGCTGTGGTAATGGGAAGGGTATGACACAAGAACTCTTCCGGGCCCCTCCTTTCCTATTTCACCTTGAATTCATCCTGACCTGGCTCTGGGGTTGTTGCTTGGCAGAGCATTTCTGTTTAGACACTTCCCTTGGTTAGTCAGTCTCCCCTGGCATTTCTGTTGCTGCCTGTTTTATCTGCTGGTGGTTCTGCCTGAGTTTCTCATGAAGCATCGGTAGATGCAGTGCATCAGCACACAGCAGCTCCGCCTTGGATGAGGGAGCCATCGGGACACCAACTCACGCCGTCCACATCTTTCTCCACCCGACCAAGGATGAAGCAGTGCCCTACTTTGCACCCAACTCTAGAAACAAATGGCTGATACTTCAGGAACATTGCCAGCATGGTTATTGCCTGGTAGGGTTTTATTTTCAAGGAAGCTGTGATCAAGCCACATTTATATAGCTACTTGACACGTTGCTGTTCCTTGCTGACAGTCAAATTTTGAATTCCTAGAAAGAGGGGAGTTCCCCACACCACCACATGAACACACACCATCACATGGACATTTCTAAATGCCGCTATTCTGCTCTCTCTCGATGCTGCTCTTTGTTCTTTGAATAGTCCTTGTGATTTTCCCCTTTCTTCCCAGGAACAAGAATCAGAGTAAGCCATGAACCTGCTAACCCTTGTGTGGGTAGGTGGCCCAGTCAAAACTAAAGATTCTTCCTGGGTGAGCTGGAGGACTCCCATATGGGGCTGTAAGAGCAGGCCTGCTGCCTGAGAATCTCTAAAGCAGATTTAATTGCTTTAAAAAGACGGCTGGGCTGTTACCAACTGCTATACTCATGTTCTTCCCACCACTGTTGATATAACTTAGCTTGGAATCTGAGCCTTTAATAAAACATTTGAGTGTTGTATTTTGCATTTTATTTTGTTATGTTTTTTTCTAATGCACATCAAAGTCATTCATAATTCCCAGAATTTTCTACACTGAACTGTTTGCTTAAGCAAAGACTCTAGTGATGGTGTGAATTATTTATTTATACAGTCTACTTTTAAGTTGGGGCCAACATTAATTTGGCTGGGTCACTGGCATTGTGGATTTAATTGCCATGTAAATAGCTATGGAGCCTATGTCTTTAATTAGTGTGCTAAATTCTACACAATTTATGAATAAAATATACTCATTTTGACATTTTAAAACAGTTATTTTATTAATGAAGAATTTATCAGTGTTATGCCAATTCCCTTGCCTTTTGTTAATTATAAGCCTCTCTTGCTTTTTCTGATATGTTAATTTTGTTTGGTATAAATATTTGTCCTCATTAAGATGAATACATTGTCAATGTTGACTCATCCTTTCCCCCCTTGCAACAGATAACTTGAATGTGACTTCAGTTTTTCATCTTGTGGTTCTTACTGATTATAAGAATCATCTAGCTCCATCTTCCATTAACTCCTCTTCAACAAGGTCTAAAATTTCTCCCAGGGAAGGGGCCGGCTTTCCCTGCCTGGTACGCATGCCGCCTTGAAAGGGATACGGCGTCGGATTTAGTGAGCAGCATCTCTCGCAAGAGGGGATGAGGAGCCAAGTTTTGCTAACATAGCACTGTCCCTTCCGTGAACTTCTGCTGCAAGATGGGTAATTCACACATGATGCATGCCGAGAGGCTTAAAGTATGCAGATACGGAACAAGGGGCATGGTCAGAAGGAGGCCGTGGTACCAGAGCACTTCTAGGGCAGTAAGAAAGCCATGAACTTGTACAGGAATAGCTATGTCTCTGTGAAAAGCAAGGGCTCTTTTAACCTCACATTCCTAGCTAGGGTAATGCTGACTCCCTTTTCCTCTCAAAGAACAGGGGACCAAGCAACCAAATAAAATTGACGTACAACCATGAGTCCCTTTTGACACACAGCTTGCTTATTTTTGCTTGCACATGCGCTGATAGCGTGTGGAGATCACCAGGGAGGTACAGGGGATGCATTCACTGGGCAGGGAGAGGCTGGGGGGCAGGTATGAAACCTTCGGAGAAGGCAACAGCAAGTCTGCCTCCGTGAAATGGGAGGGCTGGGAATGGCAGTTACAAATAGTTGTATGAAGAACCACCTTTATTCTAAAAACATGGAATCCCCCAGGATTATCATTTGTTTATTTATTTATTTATTTATTTTTCTAGGCACTTACACAGCCGTTTGGAGTGAGAGCTTATAAGGGAGGCCAGACCTTTAGCTCGGACTGAATGCTGAAGATAAAACTTGCTGATGAGACGAAGCCAAAATATTGACCCCTGGCATGATTCGGGAACCTAAAGAGTTCAAGAAAACAGGCAGAGAAGCAAAGTACGGGGGGAAAACAACTTTACAGGAAATAACAATATAATGATTGAATCGGTTAAATGAAGTGTATTAAGTAAAAAATAATATGCAGCACAAAGATGGAAAAGAACAATGTATCTTGCGTAATGTTTACAAACAACAGAAAAGCCTCGCCACACTGAAATTTTATAAGCTTTAACATGCTAGGAAACACTGACAGTTGGGTGAGGACTTAGAAATAAATCCTGCTCAGGTACCCAGCATTAAGTTGCAAAGGACTCAGGCTGTGGTTGTACCTGGGGGTAGGAAAGCTGATACGAGCGTGAGCTCCATGCGGAATGAACAGCACCTTGGAGGAGAATTTTCTTTTTATGAGCTAGTCACATATAAAAAACCACACTAATAATGACATGAAAAGCAGATGTTCCTAGTTTATTACACTGTTCTGGACAGACTCTATCAAATATTAAGCCCAATTAAGCTGAGGTTACCTGATCTTGTACCTCTTGGCCTCTTAGAGCTGTTAAGAAGAGTTCAGTAGTTCCACTGCTCCTTGTCAGAACAGGCGAGCTTTCTGTTTAATTATGCCTCACCCGTTACAGCCCGGAACCTGGGCTCGGGCACAGCAGGGTGTCAGGAGAAGGCAAACCAAGGGAAGCAGCTGAGAGTAAAACATACTAAAAGCCACACTGCTAAGGATGCCAACAAGTCTGGGAGTGCACAAGTTGATGTGGTTCCAAGTGCACGGATGAGATAAGCTACTGGACAGTAGATGTACTGAGAGTTCCCCAGGCAAACCGTGTCAGGGTCAGGAAAGCCCCTGGGCTGAAGGTTGTTGGAGTGGGCACAATGCTCAGGGACCGTCACGCTTACTTGTCCAGTTCTCTTTTTGCAGGTACACACAGCTCCTGCAGCACACAGGACAGGTCCTGATGGATCTCACCCTGGGTTACCTCAGCCAACACCCTCACTTTGAGTGATGACCTTTCCTTTCATTTGCCTTCCCTTGACTTCCCATTCTGGTCTAACTTAGAAGGCTTAACGCAGAAAGGGTAACTTGTGAAATACAACTTGTAGGCACTCAGTGGCTTGCTAGAGGGACTAAAAAGTCTGTTAGCATTACCCGGTCCGCTGTCACTGCCCCTCTGCACCTCCTTTCCTTAGCCACTGTCTTTTTTGCTCCGTATTTGCACAACACCCAGCATAACGGAGCCCTGCTCTGTGCCCCCAGTGCCGTGCGCTGCTGCCAAGCATGGCTCCAGCTCAGAGATGCTCCAAGGGGCCAGGAGTGTGCACAGGGCATGCACAGCAAGGGGCACCAAGCCAATGCCACCCCACCAGCTGTCCTGTGTCCTTCGCAGCTGATGTGCTACAGCACTTGCAGCAGCTCTGCCACTTGGATGGGTCAAGATATACCATCCAGAAAATTATGGCGTCTCCCTGGGAGGGGGTGAGGCTCATCCTGATGGAATGGGCATGGTGAAATGGAAATACATAGAACTGGAAGAGATATATTGTTCCTTGGAACAAGCCGTAAGCATCTGAGCAATGAGGATGCCAATATGGTTCAGATGGGAACGGCCCCGTGGACTGAGATGCATCTCATCACACCGACTCGTCCTCCCACGCATGGTCACTGCCTGGCCACAGACAGCAGCGCAATGCAGCGGGTTGGATGTGTGCTCATTTTGTAGCCGAGGAGCTTTTAATAGGAAGGCGCTTTTAATCAACAGCTGCACTAAAAGTCTGGAGACGACGCGTCTATGGATACGCATGGGTATGCATCTGCGCAGTGCACCGCTGACACAGGCCGTTTTGATACGCAGATTCGCATGTAATTACCACACCTCGGACCACCTCTGTAAATCTGAACTTTTATGATCCTCACAGACTCTGTACTAGCAACCAGGCTATGTGAAAATGTTGGGGTTTTTTTCAGATCCTACATTTCTTTTCCCCATAAATGTGCTATAAGTAAACTTAGAACAGCCAGGGTTGTGCGCCTGCTGAGGTAAGTTGGTGCCAAAGGGCAGATGGAAGATGTGGGCCTGCGCATGGGTTCGGACCCTGCCTGCTGTAAGTCACCTCAGAGCACAGCGAACCTCTTCTCACTCTTGAGGTCTTCAGCACTTGGATTACTTCCCACTGCAGACAAATTTCAGGTCATCAGGCTTATTTCAGTTGCAGTTAAAACTAGGATTTGAACGCAGATTTAAAAGTAATCCGAGAGTAATCCACTGAGCTCCTTGTTGAGCTATCTCCACCTGTTTCTACTATTTGAATTTTGCCATTTTTGGACTGTGACTACATTCACATTTTCCTTTCTACTTCCACTGTTTATTTTTCTACTGTTCTGCTAATTTGGCATTTTCTGAGGTACAAATGCTTGCAGGCCTTCTCTGAAATTATTTGATCATGTACATTTGTGGAGTGCTTTAGCATCATCTGCTACTTACTTTTGTAACAGGCACTTTAGACAATGTTGTGATTTGTTTGGACATTAAATTCATTTGTGGATGGAAGCCAGCGTACTGCTTTCACATCATAGATCTGTGCTCAATTTTGCAACATTTGGATCAGGAACATTTAGGATTAAATATGTTTTCTAAATGTTTTGAGAAAGCTCTTCTCAACAGAAGCTCTGTTGCAGCATTCACTCTTTTCAGGTAACCGATCTCAAGGCTCTCTGCCTCTGAACAGCAGGACTTGGAAAACTTCAGCCAGGAGGCAACTTGATTAGTTAATCTTGCTTTTTCCTTTGTTTCCTTTCACCTCCTCTATTTTATTACATTTGGAAATTAAAACAAACTCTTCCAACAGCAAATCTGTTTCTATGTTTCCCTTTGTTTGCACTGAGATTTATATATTTGCATACAATTGCCATCCCTTCTTACACTGAAATCAGTTCTGCTTTAGTGTCACTACAGTCTAAGTAAGGGATATCCTACTGCGATTTCAACACAATAAAGACTGATTGAAGTGTCAATGATTTCAGCTGTATTTTGTATTACAAAGTTAAACATGCTTTATTCCATTTAAGCAAAACAATTCCAAGAAATTGAGATGAAAATGTAAAGGGCAATAGTCAAAGATGTGAGGTCTTTAGTGAAGCTTACTGCAACAGGAAAAAGACCCTGATTATATGGCTGCACTTCTTTCTTTCTTTCTTTCTTTCTTTCTTTTTTTTTTTTTTTTTTTTTAAATTGAAGTGAATGATATCCTGGTACAAAGAAATATCTGTTCCCCAGGTGTTCCTGCAATTGGTCACGAGACTTGATTTACAAGGACAGAGAGGAACCACACACAGGTATATACAGAGAAGGATGCTCTAGGAAATTATAAGAACCCACATTATAGGAAGTCCATTAGCTTTCACTTAAATAATTAAACAGCACAGTCATTCACCTTATCTCAAGAAGTAAAAATGCCGCTTTTGCAAAGGGCAACCTCTTTTATTCGAGGAAATATGATGCTTCTGCAGAATGCAGTTTGAAATGTGCTGCAGGAATTCTGGAGAACACAGAGAAATCAATCAAATTTCATTACAAAGGCATATTAAAAACTACAACTTTTCATTACACAGACA
Source organism: Falco peregrinus (assembly GCF_023634155.1). Lineage (NCBI taxonomy): Eukaryota > Metazoa > Chordata > Aves > Falconiformes > Falconidae > Falco > Falco peregrinus. The sequence continues at coordinate 2,399,827 of NC_073724.1, read as the reverse complement.
GTCAATATTTATGCAAGTCGACATGAAGCGATAACTCCACAGTTATTTGTGGATCAACATCACTCATCAGTTGAGCCCATCAGGAATTTTGCAACACAACAGATTTTCTTTAAAGGGAAAAAATGTTGTTCCTTGAAAGCAAAGTGTGTGCAGCAGCAGCTCAGTTTCACCGCGCTGAGGGGTGGTTTGAAAGCCAGCTCTCGGCGGGCTGTGCCCAGTCATACCAGTCCAGCCAAAGCTTTCAGGAACTCGCTTCTTGGCTTTGGGGAAGGAATTCTGGAAGGCTGGAAAACTTCAGCCGTATCTCAGCTTTCCAGGTCACTAAGCCTCCTTACTTTATGCCAGGGGCTTTCCAGACTAATCTTTCAGGATGGCCAAGGTAACAACACAAGTAAAGAACAGATGATTATTTAGTTTCATATTTAATAATTCCAAGATGAGGTATTTATCTTTTTATAAAGTATTTATAAGTATTCTAATTTTCATTCCAAAATAAGAACAAACCTTTCGCTATGTCAGAACTTTCTGCAGCATTAGGAATTCATAACTTTGACCTGCTCTAATCACAAGAATTTAGAGTTTTAATTTTTATTTTTTTTTATGGTAATGTTTGTAAAACATTTGAAATGTATTTAGTTGTGCTGATTAGTTTGAAAACTTAGACCAAACCCACAAGGTTTTATGTATTTTTAGGTGTTCTTTACTAGGCTTCCATATGCATTTTTTAATTAACCAATAAGGAGGCAGAAATAGCAGGATGTGATTTAGGTGCTTGCACTGTCTCAAAAATATTAGTAAGCGCTGACTAATCAAAATCACTAATCATGGACTGATATGTCTTTGTGTAAGTTATTTTCAAATACATCTTATGCTAGTGGAGTATGAGATAGAAATTAGAAGAAATTGGGTCATGTCCTGCCTGGGTAATTAACGGAGGCTACTAATTTGACTAGTTCTAGGAAAACTGATCAGCTACAAATACTGATCTTTATGCATAGGGCTACATATTCTGAGCATCTAAAGACACAAGGAGGCTCAGCTTCAGGGAGGTACCTCCCAGGCCCTGGAGGCACAGCACTGAACGGCTGCCCAGATACTCCCTGGGTGGGTTTGTTTCTCTTTCTCAGGTACAAATGACTGACTGCCAGAGGGAGTGTACAAAACCCAATGGGCAGCAATTCCCCTCTGTCACTGCTAGCAAAAGGTTGATGAAAAAGTTACACAGCACACAGCATTGGTAATGATAGGTTGTGACCAGTTGTAAAGGTCTTAAGCATCAGCTCTACTGGGTGTTCCTGAGTGGCCTCTGCTCTAGGCTCAGACCCCTGAGTCCCCCTGCAGCACCCGTCTGGGGTGTGTGACACAAACCCCTGAGTCCCCCTGCAGCACCTGTCTGGGGTGTGTGACACCACGAACCAACTGCAAAGCTCTTGCGGTTGGTAATCAGGTTTCTTCTGTCAGAAACCACACATATGTGGTCAGGCCACAGGCTGAACAATTCTGCGGGCTCATCACTCCCATCAGGCAAGAAGACATCCCTGTTGTACCCGCCAGCCCCTGCCACCAGCCCCTTGCTGTTTTCCATTGCTCTTCTTTTCCATCGCTTTCTTTCATGACAGTGCACTGAACAGCTGTGACCAAAACCTGAGTACCCGATCCCTACTAAACTTAAAACTGAAAAAAATGAGGTGAGGGGCATGAAAGCACGGAGACTCTTTTTGATCCTTCCTGGCACATTTATAAGTGACAATTCCCTTATTCAAGTGGTTTAAACAAGATAAAAAGTGTCTTAAAACTGCTAGCACCAAGAGAATGTTAAGAAGGCAATATCTCGGAAGTCCCTGAAGACAAATACAGCTGCAGAATGTCCCGTCTGTAGATGTGTGTTATCTGTTCCAATTTGTCGCTCTAGTCTCAAGGGGCAAGTCCAGTCAGACTCCCTAAAATCCCTACTGACAGAGCCCCAGTTCTGAAAAATGTTAGGAAGCTACCGGCCTTCTGAAAAATCAGTCTCCTCCAAGATAGTATTAGATTGCCAAAACCCGTGACCTCCAAAATCGCTTATCAGGTATCTGCACTAATGGTGGCTTACAGCCTTCAGACTGTGCTCCTTAAAAGTCATTGTGTGGCAGACTGAACAAACAAAGCAGCCAGTTTATACTGGTACGGCTTTGTTTCTCATCTGTGCACTGAGATGAAGGGGGTGGAGAAGCTATCTATGCATTTAGCAATCTATGACCATGATTCATTACCACTCCTCTCTCAAAATATATCTCAATACCAGAATGATTTAGGTGTTTTGGTTAACAGGGAAAGAAAAGTTTGATAACCAAAGGTCAAAATCTCACAGGTCAGATTTCACAGGTTTCTGGGTCTTAGTTTCTAACGGCTTCATCTCAGTGCTTCATTTAAAGAATTCTGTAGTTTCACTGAACTCGGTGGGACTGCTCATATGCATAAAATTAAACAGTCTTGAAAATGAGCTGGGATAAGGTTTCTCTACCTTACCATTTTTTGCTCAAAATAGGTGCCCAGAGAGATTTGTAAATGTGCACAAGCAGGGTTCAGTGATTATTTTTATAAATTTTATAAATTTATTAAAATTTATAAATTTTATAAATCTTTTCTCATTGAATTCTGGCGGGGACAAAAATGTCAGTAACGTACTCAAGATAAATATTTGCACAACACTGCGAGGTGTCACTGCTATCCCTGGTGTTTGCCCTGGGGCACAGGACCTCCAGCACAGGTAGGCAGCCCTCCCAGCCTGGCACTGGGGTGTTTCGTTCTGCCACCTCTTGCAGGGCCGAATGAAACACAGATCCCGTCTCTGATCACAGCCAGAGGTGCAGCTTTCTAATCTGCTACATCTGCAGTTGAATCTTGCATCTAATATTACATAGGCACTTCCTTTTATTACGCTTTCGTTACACTTGCTCACTGCAGAGAAAGACAAAACCTGTATGAAACTAGAAAACACAGCCGATTTCACCCGGACCCCAGACCAGGACACTTGCAAGACAGAGTCAGCCAGATATCTTCAAAAATCAACAACTGTCACCTTTTTTGTGAGTTCCGAGGGAAAGCAGCATGTAAAAAAGCTTTAACAAGCAACTGTAGGAGGCCTGTGAAGAACCACATACAATATGTGCAACTTTTTCCCTGTAAATGCGTAGGGCTGAGCCTCTTTAAGGACCGTACCTTTCCATTTCAGCATCGCTGCTAACAAAGGTGATGAAGAACAAGATCTGAGCAAGACCTTCAGACTCTCTTTGTGTAACACAAAAATTTCCTATAAAAGCTTTCCCTACACAATACACCCAAAGGCAGCCCCGAAAATCCTCCGCTAAAGGAGTATATCGCTAGAAGCCAAACATGCCAGTTAAAACCCCCATCACAACGGGAAAGCAGTACAAGTACCTATGCATCTAGGTAATAATTACAAGACTTTATTTCTAGTAATAGGGTTATGTATGTGAGGCAAATACTGATTGATGGTACCAGCAGATCACTTACATAACAAAGTACAGCATGAAAATGCTTTGTGGAAAACGGTAATTGATTCAATACCCAGTAGTTTATATGCATATTGATATCTAGGTTGCCTGAGTAACCTTAAGGCTAAGTACAATACAGAAGGTAATTTAGTGTCACAACTCCCCCAAACCCGATACCTCATTCACACATATATTTTGAGACTCAAACCTGAACCGTGTGAACCATAGTGTCTATCATGTCTCGAAGCAAGCAACAGACACTCCCGGCGTCTCTAGGAAAGCCTGAGAGCTTAGCAGGGTGGGAGAACATGCGGCACGTTTCCTTCCACTGCTCTCCCCTTCGCCTCGGTTCCCTTGGGATCCGGTGGCACTGGGGAGCTCCAGCATTACCTGAGACGAGGCATCAGCTCTGACAGATGCAAGGACATAGTGGGAGGGAGGGGGAAGCAATTTGTATGCCGTTATATTTACTGACTACAATGCTTGGGTTGGAGGTGGTGGCTGCTTTTTTGCTGGACTTCTCATCAGAAAGCTGTGCATTAGCTGGGAGTAACACAGCCGTACCCCCTTGGGGATCAGAGAAGCTGAGCCTAAGCCCTCGAAGCTGCTAGCTTCTGGAGCTCAGGCTGAGCTCCGAACCTGGTGCTTGCTTGGCAGGCAGTTGTTTGCCTGGGTTTTGCCCCTGTCCCACCAAATTCCTGTGAGACAACCCAAAATCCTGACGTGATTTCACAAGGCAAGTCCAGCTTGAGGTATGAACATAGTAGCTCAAGATCGTGTCTGATTACTGAAGCACTAGTCCTGAAGAGAAAATGCAGTTCCCAAGGCCCTCATTGTGAAAAGTGGAAGGATGCTCACTCCAGGTTTAGGCTACCAATCAATTAGGAGTTCCTTAAAATCAAATGCTTGACCTGAAACAGCCAAACCCTCTTTATACTCTGCTTTCAAAAGCATTCTCCTACCTAATGCTGTCCGCTGTAGCATTCCTGTTCACAGCAATCAGTATTCTGGGACACAGACTCTTTCCCTTCTTAATGCAAAGCCTTACTTACATTACACTTCTTTTAGTAGGCTGCATGCTAATAAGGATGGTTTGCAACCTTCGCTGTCAGTTTGAAGTCTCAGGGTAGCTCTCCCTGATTGCTGGCTGGTGGGGTGCGCTGCACATGGCACCCTCTAACTGGGGGGGAAAGGCAAATGATACCTTGTCAATGTGCAGTTAAAGCGAGTTAACACAACGGATGGTTCGTGTTTAATGCCAGGTTGGCATTCCTCAGAGATCTTCTCTGTTGGCCTTTAACAGAGCTTCAGTGTAGTCGCCAACTTTGCTGTGCTTCAGAATCTGGAGGTTGGAAAGCTGAAGCATCACACGTGCCCGTGTGCAGCACACGTGGTTGTGCACGGTAGCAGCAGCATACAGCTCAGCATGGTGTTGTCAGAGACCTGCCTGCTGTTACCTAGATTACTGCTTCACTGGGATGTAACAGGAGATCAGGGTGGCTCTGACCCAGTCACACTACAAGCATCTCCAAGGATTTAACCTCTGATGAGATCACAGTCTCCCGTGCCCTCTGCAAGATGACACACAATGTCAGGAAAGAGCCAGGAACAGGAACTAATTCTTTTGAGAACACTTTCTGATGTAGCCAAAGGAGCACATTGTGGACATACGTGGTGCTATGAACATCTATGCATAGCTCAGCACTCATTCTTTCACATAACTTGGTCAGGGAATAGTTAATATTTTCAAAGAAAAATAAAGAAATAAGTTTCAGTGTCCTCCCAGGATTTAATTTGCTTGCACATTTTCTCCTGAGAAACGCTAAAGCTTCAGGCTATGTGGAGGTGAAATGTAACTTGGCACGGACGAGGGAGAGGAATCCTGCATTAGGTTCAGCTCCTGTCTCAACTACATCTACTGGATCCTCCAGTTTCAGGCTTGTTACTTGATTTGGAAGCCTCGTGAAACTTATGCATACAACTTCTACCTGCTTTCATAGCTTAAAAGCTGTCATTTCACTTTATGCGCAGAGAAATGCTTTTCCTGTCTATGTCAAAGCAATCCACACAGCTCTCCCACGGAATTTTGGAAGTGTCTTCCGAGGTACAGCAGCACAGCGTTTTTTCCGTGAGAGCAATTTGCTCTGCCATTATGTTGTCTGCAGGTATGCAGCTGTATTGTTTTACCACGTTGATCTTGGAAGGAGCTGGAAAGCTCATAAACTGGAAAGCAATTGGTTTCCAGCTGAAGTTTTACTTCTTCCTAGCCCACTGTGCTCTCCAAGGGGATCTCTGCAGGATTTTGTTAAAGAGGAAAAGGAAGACACAGTTGTGTTCAGAGCTGGGGCAGATGCAGCATTACTCCAAATCAAGGGTTACATCCTGCTCTGTTTTTAACTCATTTCTTCTACCAGCTCACACAGATCATCAGCGCACCTCATTCTGCGTCTGCATCAGCTGCCCACAGCTCCCACCGCCCGGCTCCACATTTCTCTCACCGCAGGGAGCCTGCACATTTACTGCAGCCACAGAGATACTTCAAAGGCAAACACAGGCGACTCCTGAAACATGGATGATGAGCACAGGCTGGACAGAAAAAACACTTCATGCAGAGGGGCAGAGGATGTAAGTGGTGCTAACTCACCGATCCAGCATCCCAGACACTTTCTTTTAGATGTAGCACCGGTAGCAATGCCCAGAGTCTGTACTCAGGGCTCCCCAGTAACATTCATCAATGGAAAAAGTGTGGGAGACAAAGGCCACAGACTGCAAGAGAAAGAGGGACAGGGGGGAAAAAAACTCACTCCAAGAAACGGTGCAGAGCTGCTCTGCAGACAGTTAGCACGTATGCGAGCTGCTCGTAGCTTGCCATTATTGATGGGAGTGAAATGTGTGGAGTTCATGGGGAATTTCTATTGAGCCCCATGCAGTTACAGAGGCATTCCTCCTTAAATTTAAGGGAGTTAATTAGAATAATATATGTGCCACTTCAGCGTGATGCCTGATGATCACACTGTGGAGAAAGGAAAGAAAAGCTTGCTGGAGAGAAAATGTGATCATCTACCCAAAGCAAACACAAATCTGGAACTTGGTGTGCACTTCAGAGATGTTGCAGTCGTCAGTCGCACAGTGCACGGCTCTGGTCCCCAGCACAGCGCACATCCGAGCTCTGCAGCCTGCCGCCCAGTGCTAAGTATGGAGCCAGAAAATAAGCAGGCAGGTCACTTCCCGCCTAATTAACACAGTGGGAGGGGGGAGGTCTGAAAAATAAGGCTGTAGCAACAGCCATGAAAGCTTGTTGGAAGCTAACTGATGCCCAAGAGCGAGCCGATGCCCACTCTTTATCTTATTTCTTTTTGTCTCTTTCAGTGGCTCATTTTCAGTCATTCAAAACTGCCAGTGTCTTCTGCCATTCCTAGCATTTAAGAATCCCAAAGCAAAGAAAAAAATTTCTCATTTCCTGAAGCTACAGGAGTGGAGATTTTCTTTTTCTGGAAAAGTAGGAATTATCTCAGTGACCACCTTTTGTGCTATTGTAAAAACACCTTGTGTCAATGTGGGTGTGCTGAGGGTTTGGACAGGGCAGGAGGATGCAGCTGGAGCACTCCCGGCACTCAACCAATGCTACTTTGCTTTTATCATGCTGCACAGAGATTATCAGCCTTGAAGCCACTGCTTCTCTTGTGAGCAATGTCCCAAGGATTTTCATAAAATCACCCTCCTACAGTCTAAATGTGGCTATGTTGGGGTGGGGGTGTTTTGTTTTCTTTGCTTCTCTCTAATGCATTAATTTTTAAAAGCTGCTTACAAGAAACCCTTTAAACAGAAGGGTAAATATGTGGAAGGAAAGGTAGTAAAAAATGTTTGATAAAAGAAAGGAAAAGGTAAAATGTTCGTAAAAAATGAAAAACATGTTTTGTTCAGAATGTGTGCTGAATTCTTAATTCCTAAAGGTTCATCTGTAGCCATTTTTGTTTTGTTGGGTTGAGGGCAGAAGTCTGTATGTGTTGCTTTGATTTTTTTATTTTTTTATTTTTTTTAAAAAAAGGAAGATAAGGTTCTGCTTTTCCCTTATATCACATCATGACTTCTAAATGGAAAGAACTGTGTTGGAAAACAAAGCCTTTTCAGCAGCACATCCTGTTCACACTGTAAACCTTACAGAACCAGCTGTGACACAGGTTAGCAATTATACTGTGAGGAAGCAGACAGCCGGTACACGGCTACTTGCTTGGGGATGCATCAAGAAAACAGAGAATGCAAAGGTCTTGCAACAAAAGCCACTTGCAAAATCCAGGTTCAAGCATGGAAGGCAGGCCTGGGTCAGAAGACAGAGGTAGCCTAAAATACAGTAGCAGGTCTCAACTCAAATAGGCGCTTCAAATCTATGGCTAACCTCCTTACTGTGGAACGATGCTTGCTGGTCCGATACAGTTTGAGACAGTTTCCTCCCATTCATCCGTTTCCAAATGAACCTTCCGAAACGACATATAGTCATTTCTCAGTAATATTTGTACTTGAAATGCTAATGAAAAGGAAGCTTTGGTTGGACAAAACCCAGTTCTTGTTTTTTTGACTGCACTACGTATAAAGCCAGCTTCGTGCCAGATGCCGACTCTGGCAAGGGGCAGCCAGAGCTCATGGTTCCTTGTGGGCTGGGCATGGCCACGGACCAGGCTGGCTGTGAGAGCAGCGCCCACTGCCTGCCTCTCCCCTGCTCGCCTGCCACAGCCTGTGTGCCTGTGGTGGGCTGGTGCTGGGGTGAGTGTCCTTGGCACAGAGTCATGTCACGGGCACTTGTTCCTTGGGTCCCTTGCGGGGGAACAGGTCAGCCTGATGTGAGCCGCGTGGGTGCCTGGTGCTGGCAGAGCATGGCACATCCCACCGCACCTGGCACTGCTGCAGGATTCCACCCACCGCGGTGGGTCTATGGCTGCCTCACGGCACCCCCCAGAAAAGCAAAGAGTTGGTGTGGGCACGGGATACTGCAAGGGGGAGAGGGGTCTTTATATCAGAGCAGGAAACATGATGGTCATCGTGAGGTGTCACACCACTGACAACAAAAGGGGTGACTTTTAATTTATTACCAAACTTTTGTTAGCTGAAGGGATTGGGTGTGAAAGCTGTGGTGCATACAGCTCCACAAAATTAAACACCAATAAAGACAGAAAATGCCTGCCAGCCTGGCTAGCAGAGTTCTGTGAACAGTTCTGCACATTTCCCCATAGAGACCTGGAGGCCATCTGACAAACCACCCCAATGACAAAAATGTAGCTGTGTCTGCCTTGTACGCGCTCTGGAGGCGCAGATGCAGCCACCCATCACGGCACCGGTTGGTGCGGACGGCTGCTTTCTGTGTGCCCCGGGCAGGGACCGGCACACCAACAGCCCCCTGCCCACGTGGTGCCTAGCCCAAGGGTCCTTCTCCCGCGCTGCCCAGCCTGCCCAGTCCCTGCTCCAGGGCAATGGTGGCAGTAGGATTCGCTGCCGTTCTTGCCCCCGTGTCTGCGGGACCTTTGCTCACCTGGCAGAAGGATGCGAGGCTTGCAGCATGCAGCAAGGCAAAAATAGCATGCCAGGAGGTGAACGCAGCAAAGCCTCAGCCTTCCTGTGCTGCAGCCTCCTTTAGTTATTAATTTTCCTCTCCTGTGTTGTAATGACAGCCTGCCACATGCCTTTTCCGATTAGTTCGGGTAGGGAGAGGTTTCAGGAAAGGTTTCTCACTGGAGTTTCAAGTCAGAAAAAATGCCATTAGTTCTCAGTTACAGCATCCACAAAAAGCAGAATGATTCTGTAACAGCTTCAAACCAAACTTTGACTGAAAGTGATAAAAATAACCCAAACAAACCAAAAACAAACAACCAAACCAAACCAAACCAAACCAAAAACCAAAAAACCGTGGGACCATTTTTAACCAAGGAAAATGGAAACAGCACCAACATTTCCTAAGGAAGGTGCTCCCTTCCTCTGAACAGACTTAGTTGTACCCGGGAGTGCAAACCTGACTCCAGCCAAGGGCTGTCTCCAGCAGCCGACTCTCGAAAGGGTGGCGCAGCACCGAGCAGAATGAGACGCTCCTCTCCAATTAGGAACTTCAGATACTTGTGGAAAGTGCGTAACGTAGCTGATGTAACTGTCAATAAACCCAGTAATACTAATTTTGGCACTATTCAGCCCCCACCTCGTGGTGTCCTACACGGTACAACTAAGCACACAGCCTTGTAACCTTCATCCCCGGTAATCAGTGCCCATGTTTATACCCGCGGGACCTGCCCAAGTGGTCTGAATGTTTCCCTTCTCTCAGCAAGGGGAAGAGTTACAGCTGTTTGTGTAAATCAGTGGTGTTTGGGTGAATAAAACCCCCCTCTTTAACTCACCCGTTCGCTGTATAGGAGACATTGTTAAGCTTTGTAAATTAACAAGGGTATGCAAGTTCTTTTCACCTAAATTAATTCTTAGCTACACGAATAGGTTAAATAATTTAACAAGGCTTTAAGTCTACATGAGAGCTTAAATTTAGTGTGCAGCTTTCACTGTGTGCTGAAGTAGTTTCGAGGTCAGTTATATTAAACAAATGCTAGCCTAAAGATGGTGTTAAGCTGTGCAAATAATTCCCTGAACTGGGAAGCACGTAACCAGCAGATAACTCAGTTACACTTAACTTTTAATAGATGTTATTTCTTCCATCTTCTCAGCTTTGGAAATGAAACTCCTCACTGTAGCAATCACAATGACATATGTGCAGCCTTCACTAGAAAAAAAAATATTTTCTGAGCTGGGATCTGAGATTGAGCTTCCCCAAATCAAGGTTTAGACGTTTTTTATCATCTGCTAATACAGGTGCAGGTATACTGTTCTTCAGATTTCCCCCACTGCTTTCTTCAGAATGTATTATTTCTAAGGGACAGTCAAATTAAGTTTCTCGTCTTTGTTTTTTCTCTTTTCCCTTCAGCTCTATATTGTCATACCTTGCCAGCTACTCTTGCTTTTCTTGTGAACAGCATACCCTACCATTTAAGTAAAAGTGGTTTTCAGAAAAAAATATGTCCTATAAGATGTTATGACATTTTGTGAAACAACATAATGCAATGTGACTGATGCAGATGGATATGCCCCATAAAGCTGAGAGATTTAGATATGTAGTTTTCCCCAAAAAAATCACTTCATAAAGCAGTTTTGTTTAAAATATCACTTCAAAATCCTATTTAAACTCCTTGGAATAGATAGCAAATTTATTTAAACTTTTATATAAAAAGCTTTTTACCTGAATGCTTAGAGATTTTCTATGTGCAATGCTTTTTTCAACTCAGTACATAGGGGAAAAAAGTATACAACATATATTGAAGCACCTAGCTAATGCTTCCTTCTTTACTCCTCTCTGTGAAGGAACAGAAATGCTTTAGTGGGATCAATAGTTATAAATCATTACAAATTATTTGAGGTTTTATTTCATCTACTTTTATTATAATGTCCGTGCCATCTGCTGTACATATTGAGCTTATTACACTAATTCATTTTGCAAGCCCCAACCTCTGAGTGAGAGATGTCAAAGGGCAATTGATTAAGGGATATTTGTTCTGTTACACTTTTTTTTTTTTTTTTAATTTCTCTCCATAAGGATTTCAGGTTGAGCAAATGAGCTGACATGATAATGGGGCCTCAGGTCTGGAGATAAATGAGACGTGTGACTTTGTGCATTCATAAATATCAGAACGTCTTTTAAGCCGGTGGTGATGGAAGGAGCAGCCTGTGTCAGCTGTGTGTTAGTGCAAAGCTAGAGGCATGAGGTTGTTTCTCTTCTTCAAAGCTGAAAGACAATGGCTACTTGACATACAAATGATAACTCAGTCTAGGATTCTACCTCCCATACACCCGTTATTATCTGTAGTTAAAAGAATTTTGTGTGATGATAGTAGGACAAAGAGGAAAAGTGGAACAAAGCAAAACTGGAAAGGTCCTCTGGTATAGAATGTGGAATTACTTACACAGTGAGTGAGTATTTGCATGGGATTGAGTATGTGTATCCCTACTACAAAGTAAGAGCTGATTTCTTTTAAACTTTACAGCTCTAAAGTGTATATCCTCAAATCCTTGCCTTCCACATTTACACTGAGCAAACATTAAGATACAAGGGTTATAGGTGCTTGGAAAAAGAAATCCATCACCTTGTCTCCATCAGTTCAAGACAGTGCCAGGAAGAAGAAGTGAACAAGACATGTCATAAATATTAGAGACTTGCTTCGTAACCTTAGAGCAATCAGTCCAAGTATGACAGCAGCCTGAATATTTAAGAACTAACACAAACTTCACAACTGCAACTTGAGCTTCATCACATTTTGACCTATTTATAATTAACTTGTCCATCATGTCTGAGGTTCTGACACTCTACATACAGCTGAGTAACATTTACACAAAAGCAGTTCCGCTGAAGTCCGTGGAAAACCATGAGAAATCTTATTTAGTGGATACTGGTGCTGGATCCTAAACGCATCCAGCCACGCATGGGCACATAGGTCCGAGATCCTCTCTAAAGGTCAGGACAGCATTTTAGCAGAAGGTTCCTGATGGGGGCTCCAGGACCGCCCAGCCAGAACACCTTCCCAGCACGATGCCTGCTGTTCACAAAATAAACCCACGTGGGCTAGAACCCACGTGGCCTTGCCAAGCTGGACCACACGATATAGCTGAGACCAGTCACTTTGACCTGCAGCCCTGCACTTTCTGCATGTATTTTGGAAAGCCTGGGTCTCTGCAACACGCTATTAGTTGCACTCATGTGTGGCTTGCGTCTAGCATGTGCCTCCTTTTATGCCCCAGCTATTGCAGGATTCAAATGCAAGCCCTGTAGCCATCGAATCGCACTCTCCCTGCGTGCCCTCCCATGCCGTTCCTGTTGTGCCAGTGAAGTGCTCAGATCGTCATTTTTCATTTGAAGACAGACTGAACAATTCCCATTCATTTGGGTAAAAATGTCCTTGGACAGTCTTAGTATTATGTAAGGTTCTGTATTAGCCAACGACTACTTCAAACACCAATTCTGCCGATTCTCAAGCACATACTTTACAGTGAAGACAAATGGCACACCACAGAAGCCTGCATTAAACTTCTCATCAGTGGTACCTCTCAGATACTTATCGAATCTGCTGGTCAAGAGCTTTACCGTTATGATGCCTCCAACCACTTTGGAACCGCAATAAGTATATTCCATTTCTGTTCATGAGACGCTGTACGAGATGACACCCCTCAATCTGGTAGCGTCATTTTGTGCATCTAGTTTCCTCAGCACACAAGCTCCTGTTTTCCCTGTTATTAGGCACTTTACAGCTTCAGTGCTAATTGCACAAATCGATTCATTTACAGCCAGCACAACAGAAAACAGGGCAACAATGGATACAAAAAGATTGCAGCAAGGCATTGCAACTGGTGTACTGATGGATGCTGAATAAAACTGCCAGCTGTGTCTTGTCAAAAGAGGGCAACTGAAAAAGAAAATCCCAACAAGGACTTTGTGAATTCAGCCGCATTTTGGTGTCTGCAGGGAAGAAAACAGCAGAAAGGATTACCAAGAGCTCCCCTACCCACTAGGTCATGCCACCGCCCCGTGCTGAAGGGGTGGGGTGCCATTCCGCTGTTAAATGCAGTTTGCACAATACGGGATTTACTGCTGCGTTAAAAACAGAAAACTTTTCTCTGTCATTGACAGAGCTTCAGTGAGCCGTGCCCTGTGGTACCCATGGTACCCATGCCTCTGCGGTCGGTTTTCTCTGCAGCTTACTGACCTGGCAGCACCGAACAGGCAGGACTAAGAGCACGGCAAGTGAGTCAGGAGTCTGACTGCTGGGTAACTTTTTTGCTGGAGAGTAAATAAGCTCCTTTATAGAGGGTAGTCTCAGGAGAGTTCTCCTCCAGTTGGCACAGGCTGTGAAACATGTCCTTTCCCTGCAATACTGGAAGAAAAAGTAATACCCTTCTGCTCTAATCTACCTTGCAGAAAACTAATATATTCTTATTGGCACAGCCCAAGCCACCGGCTACCAGCTGGAGCTGTGCAGGCTCGCAGGACCTGTGCAGAGATGATGAATGCAGGCCACGTGGGAGACAAGCCATTTACATTCTGGCAGTCTCCACAAAGGAGGTCCCAAAAAGAGTTTAAAGCCGTCTTAATCTGGTGGGGAACAGAGATGTGTGTAGCTCTGTCACCATAATGTTTCCTGCCACTGGAAACCTGTGCACCCTGCAGAGCCCTTGCCTCTCATCTAGCCCCCTGGACAGACCTATGGTGCTCACCTGGGCTGACACAGATAAATCTTCCTCAGTATCCAAAACTCTGATCTAAAGCTTCATCCCATGGGTCCGTTCCTGGAGCTAAAGGGAATTATGTAGGGCAGAGGCAAATATTCAAAAGTCCCAGCCCAGGGGTTTCAGTAATTTAATAAGACCAAATAAAGCATAGAAAAAATGATTATCAGGAGCACCTTAGCAGATTAGCACCTCACATACTGAAAGCATTACAGAGTCTAAATATTGCAGCATGAACATCTTGCTTGTCTATGAGCACAGGCAATACTGCAAACCACGTAGGAGTTACATTTTAGATGACTGAGATGCACAGTTAGCTTAAAGAGCCACGGTCATTATTTTTAGACATGGCTGATTAATTTGCTTTACCAAGACTCAAATGTAACATAATGTATATAATGCAATTAGAAGGCTGTGTCTCTATTACTACCCTATTATTTTACTGCAAAATGCAGAGATAAACTTCGGAGCAGCTTGGAGTTGGAGTCTAATAATTATTTACACCTTTATCCTGTCTCTGAGAGCTCATGGACTTCAGCCTGAAAGTTTGGGCATTTGAGAGGCATGTGCACTAATCAGTGTGTTATTGATTTTCCCTCAAATTCCACACCTGAATATGTCTTCCTCAGTTTATGTGACAGCCTAAGAATCTAACAGGACATGACTATATGCTGAGGAGGTCAAAAAAGAGGACAAACATGCAGCAATCAGGTGCCACGGCTGGAAAGCAAATGAAAAGTAGACTTTCTTCCATGTGAGTTTATCTTCTGGAGGACTGGCACGCCAGGCACCCCAGTGTGATGCAAAGGAAGTAATTTCTGCTCCATATTCATCCAGGTGATGATAACTGTGCCGTACATAGCTCACAGAGGGCACTCGTTCACCTTCAGCACTCCTCTGCCAGGACCACAAGGTTAATTCTTCATCTTGGCTACACTGTCTAGCAACACACACAAGAAAGAAATATTTATTTAACATTCTGCAAACTAACAGCTACGTGTTGTCAATCCGACGGTAGGGTTAAAATTCTGGTGCATTTCTAGGCCTGTACGTTGTGTAGAAATAGTCATGTTAAAAAAATCAAACAATGAAACCACAATGAAAAATCCAGTCCTCAAGGAATTAAAATCCCAATCCATGATTGGCAAATAGCCTAGGAACTGATGTAGAGATGCACACTTCATGCAGAGCCTGTTCATAGTTCTCTTTAATAAATTGCATGAGTCATCTTTTCTTCCTTGAAGAGTTCACTGGTCCCTGCTTGTTTCTCATTCACTAATGGGCAAGCAAGAAGCGACCACATTGAAGGGCTCAAAGCTGTCAGCTCGCCTGCAGATATGTTAAATAGGAACTAAGAGTATAAGGATGAAAAAGGTCAGTTCTGGAAAACACCCTACAGGCAGATGAAGTAAATAAGCTAAAGAGACTTAACTATTGTCTAATTGCAGTAGCTATTTATAGAATTTAATACGGTTGAGGTTTTCTTCGCTAGCGCTGCCCAGCAAATTGCCACTAAAGGGTCTCTAAAACTTGAACTTGATTTTATTTTTTGGAACCGTGTTGTAGAACTGATTAGTGTGTGCTTATACAGAAATGCATAAAATAATCTAATTATAGTAATACATGTGTTGTGACTGAGGGGTGATTTCTGTTCCAGACTAGTTCTTTATGTTGTGTATTTATTGTAACTAATCATTTAATAAACAAACACAAAAAAGTACAAACAAGCGGCAGCAGAGCAGACATGCATCCAGCTACTAAGAAACTTAAAAATGGGTGTGTGAACACCCTCATTCTGGAGGGATTTTTCAAAGGGGAAATAAGGCACCTCAGTCTCCATGATCCGTTCAACCCTCCACTCCTTTCTGCATTCAAAACCAGAAAGATCTGGTATCATGATAAAGTTTTCAATAATTGACACAGATGTGTTTGCGTCCTGCACCACTGCAGTTAACGGAGAGCTCCAGGGAGCCAAGATTTTGCTTGTTGTGTATTCATTTATTATTCATTTAAGGAACATGGCCATTTGCCAATAGGAACTGAAATGAAATCACCACCTTCACGCAGGCAATCCAACAACACTCCAGTCGCAATGACATTCAGTTACTAATGGGTTAGTTCAGTTTTAATCTGCTGCCTAGAGATGAATAACATTAATTATTGTAATTGGTAGTGACAGTAATGGGTGCAACATTTCCAGGGCTAATTTACTCTACTTTTGTATCATGCTAATGTGGCTATTCTGCTTCAGTACCCAAGATAACTAAAGCTAGCTCAAATATCTTTCTACTGTAAAGAATTGTGTAACGCCTGCACGTCCTAAGACTTGCGATGTATGAAATGGTATAGAGTTCCTGCGCTTCGGCAATTGACTGGACACAAATGTACAGAGAACCATGAAAGAATGTATGGGAACCCATCACGCATTGGCATGAAATGTTTTGTTCGGTTTGGCAGTCGAGTTGGGGAATAAATACTGGTTTGACTAAATGATAATAAAGAACCCATTTATAACAGGTGGAAATAGGAACCAGATTAAAATAGGTCATTGTCGTCATCATCATCATCATCATCATTATTATTATTATTGTTGTTGTTGTTATTGTTACTATTATTATTATTTTGTACTTTAAAGATTCAGAGCAACAATTTGACCCAAGGTTTCTTACCTCTGGAGTGACTTTCTCAGCCGGTGGGTGAGTAGTGCATGCTGCAGCACGCCTCCCTCAGGCTCGTCTGCTCAGAGGGCTCCCCTTGGAATACCACACTGAAATATTTGGTGAGGGAACACAAATCATTATGTAGCTGCCTGTCAGGATGCTAAAATATAAGGGACCCAACTGCTTATCCCAAAGGGACTAACACCGACAGGAAGGGCGGAGAATAGCTCTCCATCCCCAGCCTCTTGCACAGATGACAAACCTGAGTGTTAGGACACATCACCAGGAAAAGAGGTGCTGGGGAGTTAAGGTGCCCTCCAGCAGGGAAGGGCTGAACCTGTGCCCACATCCTACCAGGGAAATGTCCTAAACTGAGAAGTACTCGATAAAACTGGAACTCGATGAGTTTAAGCACCGAAATCTGATTTTTGGTAACTATAGCTGAGATAAAAACTTAATAAAGCACAGATGAGACTAAATTTGTCTCTGCTTGAAAGAGTTCAGGAAAAATTAACACATTAAAAAAGAAATATCTATGTAGATAGCAATTTAACATATGTACGTATGCATATATGTATACATGTAGACAGTTAGACACTTGTAGGTATCACCAGCAAAGACTATCAAAGAAACAAAACATGTTAAAAAACCCCAGCTATCTTGCCCAAGTAGTATATGTCATCTCAAATATTACAAGGAGCTCCCATTCAGAAAAATTGAATTTAAGTCTGTTGTCATGAGTTACATTAAATTAGATTATTTTTTTATGTACTGACTGGAAAGAAAAAAATACAAGGTCATGAAACAAACAATCAAAAGTAATCCAAAAATGTTTTTTACAGTCAGTCTGAGTGCTTCCAAAAAGGCTTTTATGAAAATAAATCAGTATGAGAATTACATTAAATTCTTCTTTATCAGTTTTTCAAACTTCTGACTCTTTTACTGCTTTTTTACTTCAATTTAATGAAAATTGATACTATTTAAAATGGCATCCTATTTAAAATTATATATATTTATACACAGGGTAAGTTGAATTTCTGAGTTATGCGGATTCTATGAAAAATAGCACAGCTCCTACCAAAGGCAGGTGTGCCCAACACCTGAAGGCTGCCGACGTTCCCAATGAAAGAGAACGTGCTACCCGGAGAAGCGCACGAGACATGACTCTGGGTAGACAGGATGGGAGGTGACCCCTGGGTTACCAAGTCCAGCTCACAGCTGCCATGTGCCCCTGTGCCAGGTCACTATGCTGCCTCAGAAGGAGTTAAGCTCCCACTAGTCCCCTCTGCTCCAGAGCCTCCCTCCTCAGGTGCTCAGAAACCTTTCTCTCCTACACAGCCAGAATTTATTCATTGCCTGTTTAGACTCATTTGTTCCTGTGCCAACATTGTCCTTTGGCTTAAATTGCTCTCCTCCCTCCCTGGTGTTTATCCTCCCCAGGTTATAGATAGCAATCAGAGCCCATCTCAGCTTTCTTGTTGTTAGGCTAAACACACCAAGCTTTTCCCAGTCTCCTCTCCCAAGACAGACACCTTATTCCCTGTTATCCTTATTATCCTGTTATCCTTCTAGTCCTCCTCCACACCTGTTCTTGCGTCAGCTATTGGCTTACGCTAAGAAGCTGAGACACCCACTTGAGGACCAAAGTCCTCTCTCTTCGAGGTGCACGCTGACAGGTGGTGAGGATGGAAGTCCTCTTCCCAGGCAGTGGCGGGTGTCCCAGCTGGCTGGGAGAAGGCTGCCATCCAGAGTGAACCGGTGGCTTCAAATGCTGTCATCACTGGGGCTGCCTCGGCCCTGCCGACCATTGAAACCCCTCATGTATATGCATGGGTTAGCCTATGACTGCACTTAACGGGACACTCATTATGGGATGCACCTAGAAGATCCATCACCGGATTAAATGGCCTGCGCTACTTCAGGCCTGTGGCAATGAGATGTATGCTCTTTGAGAATAACTAAATTAAAAGTATGCATTAATAGGGCTACTGTTCATATTTTCTGACAATGTATTTCCTCTGTACTATTTATAAATCTTACATGAAAAATTACTGGTCAGATTCTCAGCTGGCATACATTGATGAAGCTTCATTAGCTACAATGAAGCCTATCACTGCACCAGCCAATCGGTTGACTATTTATTAATTAAGTTGTAGAACATGCCTTTGAAGGGGATATTTCTTCCCTCTACATAATCCATCCAACCATATTTCTTCCTTCACTTCCCCATGGACAAAATATACTCTTCAGACCGTTGCCAAAACCTGCATGATTCACTATATTGAAATAAATCTCCCTTTCTGGAATTTATGGGCAGGGGTGCTGTGCTGAGTCTGATTAATCTAAGATTTGAAGGGCTTCAGCCCAGCTATGAGTTTCAGTAAAGAGCTGTAATTACAGGTTAAGTATAGCAATTCCACATTGCTGAACATCGCTGCACTGATCTATTCAAATCATTAAATATGGAAGTTCAAATTCATGCACAAAGGCACCATTTTTGAAATCCTGGTAATTTAGGTGGGTTGTGTTTCTGCATGTGGTGGAAAACACTTGTCTAAGCAATGGCTTCTCTCTGCCAGAGAAACTCAAGAGCAGGATGCACAACTAGGACTTTCATTTTATTTCAGAAGGATAATGTTTTTTTGAACTGCCCCCCCTCTTCAGTCATATTCAGACAAAAGCAGAGAGCTCTGAGGGGAAGATTGGGTACCAAATTTCACATCACAGCCATGAACCCAGTGATTTCCCAGGCTGCTATCCATTTGACAATAGGTTCACGCTGTCAAAAAACCACTGCTTTTTCCATAGTCTTCCTTTCCATAATGCTTCCAGTGCAGGGCACCTTTCCTTCCCACCGTAGGAGCTACATAACGGGTCATATAGGGACTGTGAGGTGCTGCTCATCAGTGGGGAGCCCAGCCATCATGGCGTTTAATATAAAAACATGTTACCCCCAAGGCATAGAGGTCTTGTCTCCTCCAGCTAAATCAGAGCACCGTCAGGATGCTCCCATCTGCTCTGGCTACTCCCTTTCCTGCTGGGGCCTCCTGCCCCATCCCATGTTGGCAGGATCACTGCTCACACCAGCTGTACATCACCTCCCAGGTGAGGAGGAGGATGGCGTCATTCTGAGCCTTCTGCCCTAAAGTATAAGGGGAAGCACACTGGGGAGGTGGGGTTGTTGTTTGTGTCCATCTGAGTAAAAATGTTTAAAAAAACCCCAGAAAACTGGGTCCAAGGAGCTGGTTTTTTGCCCTTTTTATTTCCCCCCCGCCCCCCCCCCCCCCCCCCCCCTTTCTTTTTAATTCAGTGACAGTTTTGGTATTTGTTTAACTGCATTCTGTAAGATCAGGGTGGTTGGCTCTTTGTGCCTGTAATCGTATTAAAAGTGCCATGCAGCCTTTCCTATAAGCTAGAATATTGGTATTATGTGTCATCTGTGCAAAACACTTATGAGATCTGGTCCATAATTACAGCTTTCTAACATCACACAAGAACATTTCTCAGACCTACTAATTGTGCTGCCCTTTATGGTCCATCTTATTGATTAAACATCTGTTAGCGTTTTGGCAAAATGAGAATTCACTTGCAATGCGATGTGTCTGGTATATTAAATTCTGTTTAAGTCAGCTCTAACTACAAGTTTGAGATACATGTATTGTATCTCCTTAATTGTATCTTAGCATTTTTTGCCTCTGTTATTTGTACTCTTTGCTGGAGGGCAGGAGTGTTCTAATGTTTTCTTTACAGCAAAGTCAAATTATATTCCCTTAATTCTTTTGCCACTCTTGAACCATTTTAGGTGGACAAAGACTTGGAAACTCAGCAAAATAATAACTTAATACAGACCGTTACCTTTTTTCATATTTTGCAATCCAATTACACAGTAAATTTTGTCCTTTTTGGCCATGTCAGAGAAACTGATGTATGAAGTGAGCTAATAAAAAGAAAGAAAAAAAATCCACAACCAAACCCCCCTACAAAAAACAAAGACTTTTTAATTAGACATTCTTAATTGTGAAGAATTTCCTTTTCAACAACAACAAAAAAAGGCTCTTTGCTCTTTGAACAAGATCCCTTTGCTCCTACTCTTCATAATTCAAATTAAAATAAAAAAAGATGTTAGTATGCTGGTAACCTCTGGGAAATTAAAAGAGTAGCTCTTGCAATGGGATTGCAGAGGAGCAATGCAGAGTCCTTCTCTCTTTCCATTCCCAGTGCCTACTAAAAAGTCAGAAGTCCTACACAAAAGAAATCCAAAAGCTGACACAAATAGAGAGGAGAAAGTCTGTTTCAGTGCCATCCAATGCAATTTCAAACTGACTTACCCTTTTTTTATCTCATTTGCTGACTGATAAGATCTTGACAGTATTAAAAAATAATCTAAGTCCTATTGCATGACTTGTTTTCCTTCTGCATGTTTTACGTATATTGATTGGAGAAATGAAAAAATGCTAATATCCATATGTTGTCACATCAAGAAAATGTGGACCACTTATTTTCTCAAATTACATTATGTCTGGATGATTTCGCAAAGATCTGGGAGCTGAGCTTGCATTCAGTTTCGAGATGAAATGAACTGACCCAACAAAGAAGGAAAATTAGATTACTTCTACCCATATTTTATCCCTTTGACATTTACTTTCAGTGCCCTCCCTCCACCATCTCTCTCAGCCTGACAGTTACAGTATCACCACTGAAATGCTGCCTGGCAAGAAAAATACCCCTTAATTTGTCTCTGATCTGGACCTGGATGAAGTTAAAGGCGCTCTTTCCAAAATTAGGGAGGTTTGGTCAGGTCCTTCACCTTTCTGGATGAGAATGGAAGCCCTCCTGCAGTGCTTTGAGGGGTTTATGCTCCTGCTTAAATATTTCAGAGTCTAACTTGGGAGTGTAAGAACAGCTTCTTAAACTTCAAACAGAAAAGGCACTCACTGAAGGGAACATACACGATCTAGTGTTACACTGGACCTGGGGCTTCATGCTTTATCCAAAACCCAAGCTCAAGAAAAACTGCTGGGGAGGTGTGTGCTACTGTGGCTGGCTACCAAAAAAGCAAAATGGACAAGCCAAGGAAACACCAGAAGAATAAAAAGAACAAAAAGCCACTCTTGGATTCCCATCCCCATCCCCATAAAAAAATAAATAATAGAAAAATTAAGCTAGCAGAACCTGAGACTGCTTGTAAACTAAAGCTTTCTTAAACTGTTCAAGTTGTTTTCCAGTCCCAAAAAATAGGCAGACCTAATTCCTCCATTTATACCCACATGACACCTTTACACTTGTGCAAGGATCTGAACAAACCAGCTCCTGCAATAACTTCAATACACAACATGCAGGCGCAGCAATCCAGCTCTAGAAGTTGCTGGTTTGACTCCATGAAGAGCAGGCAGCAACGTGGGCAGCAGGACTGGGAGTCTCCTCTCTTTTCTGCTGCAGAAGTTCGATTGTGTGGTCACTAAGTCAACGATTAAATATCGGTGATTACAAGACTGCAGGTCAGAGCCCTGTAGAGCCATTTAAACATCTCAAAATTAAATCAGACATCTATACAACTTTAAAATATTGTTCTGCAAATGCCTGAAGTTCACTCCATGAAGACCATCACCTGCAGAACACACAATTCTGGCTCAAGTGAACTGACAGCTGTACCTCTTATCAATGAGGATTTCACCTTAGGTCATTGACCACCAACTTCACTGTGCACCGCCTTCGTGTTTTTTCAGAGACTTCTCTTGCCGTTCAGGTTTCTGAAGGTTCCCACTCCTGCCTTGCTTTGCTTTCAAACAGTACACTGTACCCCGCTGAGGGAAAACCCCCCATGGTCCACGATTTACCTGTTTCGCTGGAGATCTTACGCTGCACCAGCAAAGACCAAGTGCACAGGGACCCTCCAGGGGCAGGTACCAGCTCCGTGCTGAAGCAACAGGCAAGGGCAGTTCCCTGTGGCTTCTACTGTGTGTGGGTTTTTTTAAATTTCTTGATTATCAGGCGTCCCACTGTTTTATGGAGAAATGCTCCTAGGCACTGGCCTGGGAAATCATACTGCCTCCATAGAAATCTAAGGGAATGTTTCCAAATAGTTGGGAAGAAAGATTTTAAAAAAGCCCAACCACTTATATGTGCATTTTTTTATATATATATATATATATATACACATGCACACACATATAATCAGATGATCAGCAGTAGGCAGGAAGGCATGGAAATATTTAAGTGTAAGCTCTTCTGAATCAACCGGACATTTTACAGCCATAGTATACTACTCTAGAAACCTGAAATAATTTTGTGCTTTGTAAACCTGTGTCCTTAATTATAGACAATGTGAGAATTAGGAAGAACCTGAGTTTAATATTGAGTCAGTCGTGA
The DNA here is from genome assembly GCF_023634155.1 of Falco peregrinus. NCBI lineage: Eukaryota > Metazoa > Chordata > Aves > Falconiformes > Falconidae > Falco > Falco peregrinus. Next base: position 2,377,002 of record NC_073724.1, on the reverse strand, counting down.
CTCCAAAAATGTGGAACAGCAAGAAGGATGTGTGGGTGTCTCATATGCTTTGTGAAGTGCTCCAGCATGCAGGTATGCTCAGAAACAATACTTATTTCTAGTAGCCAGCTAACTTACTGCTTTGATTTTCCCTGCTGAAAAGTTTGTCAAACCCTCCCTTTGGACTCATCTCAGATGCACAAAGTGCCCAGGGGACAGCTTACAGCTTAAACAAAACCCCACCAAACAACTTATAAGGGCTGCTATGATTCAATGCATAGCTTCAGCTTTAAATATGAATGTCCCCAGCTTCAGAAGGCATTTAAAATGCGCTTCAGTGTAAACAACTCAGGGACATCATCGCTCCTGCTCTAGGACAGCAAAAAAAAAATCCTCATAATTTTTGCACTAGCTAATGGAAAAGGTCCTGGGTCAAGCCTTGTGGAAGATTATCTCACCTTCCTCAGGACACATCCTACCAAGTCAGCGTGTGAGGGGCAAGAAAGAAGAAAGAAACTGAGGGCTGCATTAAAGGTTTCTGCTGGTCTTAAGGGCAGGATGCAGAAGTAATTGCATCAATGGCTATGGTAGTGCTGTGCCTCACTCTACCAGCTACCTCTGGGCTGTAAAAAAACAGGTGTGATTTTTTTCTGTTAGAAAAAATACCCTCCACCGTACCAGCTCAGTCCAGCCTGCATTGCTGCCGGTTGGCCTCTAAGGTCAAGGAGGTGGCAGCATGGGATACTGGCTGGTGGCTGGGGTGGCAGCTATGGCAGCCCTGCCCATGTCCCAACTGCCCAGAGGGAAGGCTGGGCATCTCTGCTGGGCTGCAGAGCTCTACCCTGGGCTGCTGCCGTGAGTGCACGGCTGCAGGTGGACAGCGGGAATGGGAAGAGCTGCTGAGATGTTAGTGGAACAGCCTGCACAGACATGCCTGCGATCCATGGGAGCTGTCGCCTCTCAGCCTCGTGCCCAACTGGCTTTCCAAATCGGAGCTTAAGCAGGTCCCTGTGTTCGATACAAGCTCTTAATCAAACAGTTTGTCTCAGCTGTTTGGACAAGGAGAGGCACTTCGAAGGTTGTCTCATTCTCTCCTAGAGCAAACGTCAGCCAGTGTTAAATAGGCAAGAGCCGGAGTGAAGCCATGCTAATTGCAGCCTACGGGTTCTTGGCCAGTTCTGGCTGGGCAAAGCTGGCTGTCTTATGCACCTCTGGGAAAGGATCTATCTACACAGAAAAGGGGGGAATCTCTTTAATGGTGAAAAATCTGATATGCCAGAAAGAGCTTAAAATTTTGCTACAAAAATTGTATGCCTGTTTCCTGGCTGTAAAGGCAGATTTAACAGAGTGGGGACTACGGCTCTAGCCTTTGAATGTAACTAGGGCAGCAAAAATGCATTTCGTAATCCTTTTGTTTGAGAATTCTTTCCTTTGCTTCTGCTTGTTTTAGGCAGCATGTACTGGATACATGATGTGTAATACTTAGGTTGTCATGCACAAATATGTAGAAACTGGATACCGTAGCTAAAACAGCAGTCACAGAACAGAACGATCCCAGTGCAAGTGAGCTCGTGTGTGCTGCGACAAACAGCTCCTGCAGAAGCTGTCCTCAAGGTGCTTCCCTCCACTTCTGAAACAAAATTCACTGTATGAGGTAGCGGGTAGCCCTCGCCTTCGTATCAGTACAAGTCTCAGAGCAAACCCCAGACTTTGCTTTCTCAGGCTGAAGCCCCGTATCATTGCCTCTGCAAGCAGCTGAGTCTAATTTCACTTTACACCAAGCAGACCAAAAATCCCATTTGAAAGGTGACAGGCCAGTGCATTAAGCGATTGCACCACTGGTGGGGTTAAGGTGGATAAATTATATAAGACTAGAGTCTGACACTAAAAAACACCAGCTGGATCAAGGACATTTCTATCCATTCTGGCTCATTAGACTTAGGACAACAAGGTCAGCTATGTTAAATTTAATCACAGGGCTTCCTAGAGGGTATGGTAAATGTGTTGGCTAATTTTTCATACCATATTCTAGATAATATATCACCCACAGCTTGAGAGGTAGCTTGCTTGTGTTTAAAGTATTCACTCTACTTATGGCCAGTTAAGACAAATCTGTATTGTTTTTCAACCAGGATGAGCCAAATTAATCACAAGTATTTACCTCCTTCCTCCCCTATTAAAAACAGAGAGGTTGTAGTTCATGTATGTTAGCACTCAGTTTGGCATCATCTTTTTAATGGAAAAATAAACTGAGCTGTCTATTCCAAATTGAATCAGGCAAAATAAATAAGCAAACAAGATTTTTCTTTGCTGTAGGTACAGAGACCATGTCCGGAATGCAGAAGGCTAATTAGTTTTAAACTCTTTGGGGAAAACACTGTCTTTTTGTAGTCTGTTTGTAAGGTCCCTAACACAGTGGGGATCTGTTCTATTACTACAGCTTCCCTGCACTACAGTAATAAAAATAATAATAATGTGAAAGTTATTTAACATTGAGTCTTCTTAGGTGAACTCCATCTCGCCTCTGGAACATCCACTGGTCCTCACAGAACAGTGCCGTGCGTGAAAAGAAGAAATGGTATGAACAACTTCTATGCCACTGATGCAGCTTTTGTGATGCACAGCATTTTATAATAATTAGCTATAAAAATAATATGATAAAGCAGAGGTAGGTAGTACCCTCCCTTCCTTCTGCTGCCAAACATTGTCCTGGAGAAAACAGTGTGATGCCCCACCAGAGTACGGTTTTGCTTTGCTATTGCCAGTCCAGGACCTGCTTGTGTGGATTTTCCATTTCTAGGAACCATCATTTCTCCGTTTCTGGTTGCCTTGCTGGCAATCTTTCTGCTCATTTGAAGGCAGCCCTCATGTGAGACGGTGTGCTGGTCCCAGCCACCAAAGGAGCACACGTCACGTACGTAACACAGGTCCTGCTCAGGGAGGCATGCACTGCAGCTGCTCCCCTCTAGCTAGTGCTGGTGAAAGGGTCAGCTCTCTCGGGGCACTGAAGCAGGTCTAAGCTAGGCTGCAGGTAATGCCTCTAAACTTATTCTCTTGGGAAGTGTTGGAATGATGCTCTAGGAACTTCTGCAATGGCACAAAACACCAGATGACACCACACTATGCCGAAACTTCAGAAGGCTGCACTTTCAGTGTTAGGTGATGGTTTAGCACCAAATTACATGCACGTTGCTTTATCTTCACAGGGCTCTCAGTGGTTTGCTTGGGTATCACCACATCAGAAAAGCACCAACTAGTGAAAAGCCAACCTGAGCTATCAGCAATACTATCTGAGATACTATAATTATGACCTTGTAATTAATTGTCCATCTCAGATACTCTGGTGCAGTAACTAGCAGTTAGGTAGTGTCTTATGAGTGCTACTGAATTTTTCAGTAGCATTAGGTGAGACTTGAAGCCTGACTATGCACTGCTCTGCAATTTGCTGAATTATACACACCAGGATGAGTGAGTATTAAAACGCTAAGAATGTGGTTTAGTGGAACTTGACATTCACCTTCAGCCCTCTATTTCCCTACTGGTATGTAAAGGAAAAAAGCTGGCTTTAAGGTCAGGTGATTAAGCCTTTGTATTTGTATCACTTTTTCCCGTGGAAGTCCTCACAGCACGCAGAAAATTAGGAAGATAACTTGACCACAGGTAATAAGGAGACCTTCAGAAGATTCACTCCTCGGTTCCCATCAGCTGCAAATGCAGGCACTGGAAGGTGCTTTCCGTTGGCTGTAGGGGAAGGGAAGAGCAATAGCATATCCAATTAAAAGAACAAAGGACCATTTAGGCAAGCAGAGCCAGGGAACCTTTTGATGCAAAGCTCTACTGCACTACCAAAGCCAAGGCAGCAACGCTGATTTACACCAGCAGATGAATATCAGACATGAGTTAGAATTTTGCCCAGACCATCTGTTACAAGATCTCTATGCTTAAAGTTCCCTGGGGTTCTTTAATGACTAATAGTCAGCTTATTCATGGGTTTTATGCCTACTCCAAAAGACAACGCACCGCGGGGTTTATAGAATATGGATACTCCTAACCTCATGCTGAGGTGTTGATTCATTACAGATTTGGCAGAGTATTGATTCATTTCACTGAATAACCAACAACTTTTCTTTAAGCACTCTAACATTTCCTAGGGTATCTACTGTCCAAATACTTACCTATTTCATTAAAAAACTCCTATCAATTTTGGAGTCCTGCAGATGAAGACATGCCAGGTTTAATTCATGAACAAAAAATGTGCATAAACAACTCAGTTCCAAACACTAAAAAATGGATTAAAAACTTGTGTTGAGTAGATACCACAATTTTATACTACTGAAGGCGCTCTACTGTTTAGTATGCCAAATTCTAGGACAGATTTGAGCTGATGCACAAAAGAAGTTTGAAATACACTTCATTTCATATAAAAAGAGTTATTATGGTTCTGGGGTATCATGTCCTCCACATGGCACATATTCTGGTTTAGGCTTTTAGAAATAACTGTGGTGAAGAGGACAGAGAATCTGTCTTTCTATCCAGAATGCCCGCATTAATTTGCAAATCCGAGGAATCGGTCTCACCTATAAAGCATTGCTTTACAGGTATTAGCACACACCACACACACACTTACATACACACACACACACGTTTATTTTTGACTGAGGTGCTGAGTTCATAACTACACAAGAATGTGTTGCATTACAAATTATAGTGAACCAGGCAAGCCATCGGATGGTTGCAAATGGAGAGCAGGCATTGTAACTGATGTCCCTGCAATTTGAAGGCTTGTTCGTGACTCTTACCAAATGGATCGATGGTGTCAGTTCACTTATTGGTAGGCATGTGTCCAGATCCACTGTCATCATCCTTATGGTGCATCTAGTGAGTGAATTTCACTTCTGCCTGAAAAGATTTGCCTGTCTGCAGACGTGACACCCGTTTTGCAGTCAGTCATTGGCAGCCGATACATAGCCCTCTCATGGACCTTTTCATTTTCTCTCAATTAAAAGTCAAACATACAGTATAGATATTTTTAATGGAACAGAGCTCAGTGTAGTTTAGCAGAATTTTTTAATTTTTTTTTTTTTAAGGGATGGATGGAAGGCACCATGTCATATAAGAGGAAGAATGCTCTTTCTGCCCTTTACCTCCCAGTCGTGGGATCCGACACTGAGGCTGGGACAGGGGTTTTACATGCCTGCTGTCATTCTGTGCCGCCCTCTGAAAATGCATAAATGCTTTTCATGGCAGCTCGAGAGAAAAAATTAAGCAAGGGTCTGTGCCCAGAAGAACCCAGTACAAGACTGTGTTCAAAGACTTCCTTCAGGATACTGGGACAAGCTGCATTACTTGGAGATTGTCATGGCCCATCCAGATGTCTGGTCACTGCCGCAACACCTGGACTGGCAACAACTGGTAAACTCATCAACAATTTCAGCGTGGAGGCTTATGAGTGAGCAAACACAAGGATGGCACATTTTCTCAAACACACAGGAGGTTTGGGGCATATCAGCAAACAATAAGTCAGTACAACTGTCATTAATGCTATGTATACTTTTAGAATAACTTTTCAGGTCTATCACTCCACAGCTTTGCGTTTATGTCATGCTGATCCCCTGGGCCGTCAAGGAAATAGCCATGTCCTTTGTATCTTACTGATGAATCCTCACTGAATTTAATGGGGCAGAACCTTGCTGGTGTTTAAATCAACACAGCAAGAAGACTCTTTGCTAAACACAGTGCTCTGCTGCGTAGGATCATGTGGATCAGCTAGGAGGAGGAGGAGACAGACAGGGTAACCTCAAAAGCAGATGAAAATAAACACCATAATATAATTTTGCTGAATCTTGACTGGTACATGTTCTTCTCCCTAATGTTTTCTTAGATTTCCTTACAGTTTTGGGGGAGAATGAAAGGGAGATAGAAAGCACCTACGCTTCCTTCCCTGTACACAGGCAGCAGTTTTCTGGAAGGCCATTAGGATGGTGCACGGCAGCGCAAGCACCCCTGCCTGAATTTAAAGACTCAGTTGATGATCTTGAGGCAAACCTATGGCCACTCCAAATAACGTGTGTGCATGTGTATTTGTACAGTGAAAAATGTCAGGGTTTTGTGTTAACAGCATTTTGCTTGATAGATCCTTCACAACCTAAGTACTGTGGCCAGTCCCCATTGTGCTTTTCATTTCCTTGCTTTCTGTTTTCTTAGGAGAATTTTTCTTTTATAGAATATTATTTTTCAGTTCTAATTTTCAAAGGCCCTCACTGTGAGGAGCTTTTCTCTGCTAAAACACTTGTGGGGGGCCTTTGGCTTTCATTTAACATTCCAGATAGGTTTCTGGGGCATAGCTTTACATGCAGAATCCCCCCAGGAATAACAAATAATCCATTTTGTCCCCTTTAACATTTGTTGTATGCTTTCTTACTTTCAACCAAGCAGACACATTCAGCTACCTCTGTCAGCAACTCCTCCACTCCCAAAGACAGCAAGTACAAAAAACAGACTTCGCTTCAGAGGTGGCAGTGGTGGGGGAGAACAACCCAAGGAACGAGGGGCGGTACAGCCTGTTATTGCCAAAACACAAGAATTCAAGCCAGTGCTCAATGAAAATAAACAGGCTGTTGAAAAAGAAGGTGAAAAGTGAATCAAAGTTCTTCTGCCTCAGGGAAAATAACCTCACCGTTTGCTTCATCATCTAAGCCTCTCCTCAGCACTGAGACAAGTATCTTCATCCTTACTAAGTGGAGCATCTAAACATACGCTTAGAGATCAGCAAACATGCAACTTAAGGGATTTGTTTGAATTGCATGCCAAGATAAAACTCCTTTAATTTTTTTCCTTATTGTTTAGTTATTTTTTCACTAGCCATTTAGGAGACAATGCCCTCTGTGGCACTTAACCCCTCCTATTTGTTGCTTATTCTGGTTACCTGTGGAAAGTTCACCCACGTGCCTGCCTGTTCTCCTCATCCCCTGACCACACAACACCCCTCAGATATCAAACCTGCCCATGTAATTCTGCCACCTGACTTCGAGTTTCCCTTCATGAGTCACCGAGAGTCACCCAAGCACAGCTGCTGAAGGATAAGGCAGTGTAAAAACAATAGAAAACACTGTAAAACAGGCATAAATACAAGCCCCAGCCTCTCTTTACTGCTTGCACCCCGAGTAATCATGCGCACCACCACCACATTAAATGCACATACTTAACACTGTTTCTGCGAGCTCCACTCTGAATCACTTTGCAGGGATGCAAGTGACAAAGTAAGGTATAAGGCTGCGAAAAAAATAATAATCATGAAGTCTTGGTCTATTCCTGTTACCTGCTGCACATTACTCTTCTTCAACAGAACCACTCTGATTTACAGCTGGGTGAGAAAGGTGCTGGCTGGAAAAGCAGCAGGTTCGATGGGCAGATGTTTACCCCTCTGCAGCCATGGTGCAGCTCCTTCTTTGAACCGCTGCAGAAGCTGAAACCTGTGTGTGGAGGAGGAAAAAATGCCCTCCAACACCTGCAGCTGAAGTCGGAATTTGAGGTAAATGGGTTAGAGTGCAGCTGATGCCCAACAGGTACCTCAAAAGCATCATGTTTTGTCTGCAGAGGGACGAGTAGGGTTTGGGCAGGTTCACCTATGTTTTGCTATTTGGGTGTCTTTGGGCACATGGTTACACCCTGGTTACAAGTGGTGTAACTCTGGCAAGTCTGAGGGGGGGCATGGAGGGTGTAAGGTTGAGGTAGTACAAAGTGCCATCCTCCCACATTTCCCCAGGCACATCTTCATCCAGCTGAAAATTCTGAGCTAAAGCAGCCAGGGGTCTTAGGCCATTTTTCTGTGGTTTCTGGACACCCACAAGTGTTTGCTAAACATCTGGAAACATGGGGCTTTTTTGGCTTATGCACGTGTACAGGTCAGACCAGTGCTAAAGGCATGCACAGATTAACATGCCCATGTTAATGTACCCAGTGGACCCAGAGGCTCACCACTGGTGTGGGAAGAGAGAAGGGTCTTGCATTTCTCTCCAGGAAAGCCCAGTAAAAAGAGAATATTTTGGCTGTGATGTTAGAAGAGCCACTGTGCTTGCAAAGCCTCTGCCAAAGCTGCACAGCAGGACAGCCCCTGCGAGCAGGGAATATTGCTCCTGTGCTCCAGAGAGCCAGGTTCCAGAAGCTTTGCTTCCTGACACAGCCTGTTCTGCAGCATCCCTTAAGAGCAGATTTCTGCTACTTTCACGTCATGCTATATGCAGATACGTGGTTTATCTGAGATCAGTTGAGTTGCAGTTTTTATTGGCCCTATCAAAATCAGGTGCAAGCTTATAACACTCATGTGTGGGTGTCTGACCTGAAAACAAGAATAATAATAACCCCCCACCACAAAACCAAAACCAAAAACTTACTTGCATTATCAAGTTGGTGTGCAAAAAGCAAAACCATCAGGTAGGGAACACTGCTCATGGGTGACGATCACAAAACCGTGCCAGCATCAGGTGCCGCGTTGTGCTGAAGCCCCTGTAACAAACATGCTGTCAGTGGACACAACTGAAGAACTGTAATTGCTTGGTTTTCCTCAAACTGTGGCCTCTATCACCACAAAAAAAAGTAAAACTTTGTTGAGTGTAGGGTATATTGTGGGCCTGCAAAGCCTGCGTTGTAGAACAGCCTCCAGCCGAAGGAAAAACGATAGATCCTCTAACTTCATTCCTTTTCGTGGAACCCAAATGCCTGCAAGGAACCCTTCAATATTTGTGGCATTGAGCAGAGAAGTGTTGTAAACAAACACTTAAATGAAGATGAGGCACTTTTAAACAAAATGTGATCTCTAATCACCACCCCGACAAAGTCATCTTATGTGCAGCTCATTTCTTTAAAACCTTACCCAAGAGTATTTGAACCTTTTGAGGAGTGATGCGAGGACAGCTGCCCAGGAGCTGTGGGCAGGACACCTTTCTCTGTGCATGACCTTTGGGCATCCTCTCCTCGGGGCCATATGTATAGATTTTGTACAACTAAGATAAAGGCAGTGATCTTACTTGGCATAATCAGCTGAGCTGGTTTTCTCTGGGGTTTTTTCTTAATTTTTTAATCAGGTTGGTTTTATTTCCCTGCTTTTCCTTTAAAGCCTTGCTGTGTTGCTTTCTGAGCTGAAAATCCATAAAGTTGTCTCATCACCACCGTATTTCAGAAAGTAACTCTCTTCTTTCATGACGTAAAGCCTTTAGGTTTGTCCCTGGGAACCACATTTCTAGCAGATACCTTGGCAACAGACAGTGCCTTGGTTTGATCCTTATAAGGCTTTAATCAGAATGATTTTTGAAAACATGGATTAAGCTCCATCTATGCTATAAAGAAACCATTTTTCATTAAGCCATTTTCAGCCAAACTGCATTCACTCAGGACACTAAATCATGCAAACAGAATATATATCACTTAGAGGCTTTATAAATCATGTTGGTCACTGATAAAAAAAAAGAAAATGATTAAAGTATTCATTTAAAAATGAGCTTCAAAAAAAATAATACAACAAACCACTTCCTGCACCTCCATTGCCCAGTGCTGTGTTATTTAACTGGGCTGAGACCTATGTAAGGCAGCAGGTTTTCAAAACCAATGTAAAAATTGCTCAAAGTGGTCAGGAATTTTCGGACTAAACTTTTCTTCTCCCTCCACCCACAAGGAAAAAAAAAAGCAGTCATCTGTCAAAACTGGAATTGATTGATGGCAAAGGTTTGTTTTCAACAAATCTCTCAGCTTAAAAAAAAAATCAAAAGAACCTTTGAATGATTAAGAACTGCTGTTTTGACATTTTTTAAAGTGAAAAGTTTTATTGTCTAATCGAAGGAAACAAGCAAAAACCCCACGTTCCTTTTGTACTAAAAAGAGGCAAGCGCTTAGAAAGGTCACAAGCAAAATATACTCTTAGAACATTATTAAAGTAAAATATTTAGTTTGGCCCCATCTTGATTTTATTTTGGAGATTTTCATCCAAGTTTTAAAAGGACCTTTCCTCCCTGGTGGGACACAGGAAAAATACTGGAATTCCTGAAAACCCTGACAGGGTGAGGAAGCTCCTTGCTATCCAGGTTCAGTAGCTCTTTCCCTCGCTCCAGTTGCACTGGAAGGGTATCAAGGCCGTCTGTTTGTAGGCTCACTCTGAGATGGCTGAAAGGTAGAAATGAAGTTACTTGCAGGCTTTAATTCTCAGTACCTCAGGGATGGACAGGTAAAGATCCCAATCACAGAAAGTCGTATTCTCACCTCAGGTCAACCAGAGCTGCAGCTGGGCTTTCTCTCAGACCCATCGTGTACCAGCACACACACCTGCTACGGTGGCAAATCAGGCCCTATGTCTAAATGCAAACATGGACTATATCGGCTGCGATGCTACCTGTGTTGGCCACCCCTCTGCTAAGCGGGGGGTGAGGGGGGGGTGGGTGTTTGCCATTAAGGTACCTTCTGAGTCCATTTTAAAGAGAAACTAACAAGTCAGCCGCTGATTTACCATGGGACCCATTAGCAGCAGGCATTTAAAACTGCAGACCATTTACTTTAGTGTATTATGGCCCTGCTGGTATCAATCACCTTAACATCACAGACATCAGCAGGGCTGCACCAATTTATATGATCTGAGGATCTGCCTTCTTACCTTTACCAAGGTATTTGCAGTAATTCAGCCTTGATTCCGAGAGCGGTTATTTGCAGCTGGACCCCTCGTAGAGCCTCAGTGAAATAAAATTAGGTGAAGCCATTTCTAAGGCAATTTAAGGCCATTAAACATGACCGAAAAGTGATTAACATTGTTTGTGTGATTTACTGCCCTGGCTGAGCACTGTTTGGTTGAAAATGACTTAGTCAAAAATGTTTTTACATGCAGTATGGAGAGGACTTAATCTGTGCTTTTCAAAACACTGCTTTTAGCCAGACGTGGAGGGTCAGATACAAACACTCGGATTGTTACCAGAGGGGTGGCCGGAGGTATTCCTCTGGGGAAGAAACATGGCTCTCATTTCACATCTAGCCCCGAAACCAGCAGGGCCCCACACATAAACCATGATGCAGTATCGGGGTGTTCCTAAGAAACCCCCTCCATTTCTGCAGTGAGGATTCCTTGGGGTGGGAGGAGGTTTGCAACACAGAAACGGCCCCACGGCCGCCCGGCTGGGGAATCACTGTGGCACATCATAAATGTCCCCCTCCCCTGCCCCGGCGGCCTCCCCTTCCCAGCCTTCCCCAAAGGAGAAACTCACTGTGGAGCATGCCTACATGCACGGCTCCCTGTCACAGACAAAGGGCATGCCTGCCGTGTCAGAGGCAATATTCACAACGCTCTGTAACCCAAATGCTGATTCCTCACAGAGTCCCTGCGATGGTTTCACCCAGCCAGCAGCTGAATCACACGCAGCCGCTCGCTCACCTGGTGGGATGCGGAGGAGAATCAGGAAAAGGTAAAACCCGTGGATTGACATAAGAACAGTTTAATAATTGAAATAAAGTAAACAGTAATAACAACAATAATAATTGTATAGAAGAGGAGTGGGACAGAGAGGAATAAAACTCAAGGGGGGAAAAATTATGCACAATACAAAGGCTCACCCCCCGCTGACCGATGCCCAGCCAGCCCCCCAGCAGCCATCGGCAGCCCCCGCCCAGCTCCCCCCAGGCTATATACTGGGCACGAGGTGCCCTGGTATGGACCAGCCCTTCGGCTGGTGCGGGGCAGCTGTGCTGGCTCTGCTCCCTCCCGGCTCCGTGTGCCCCCGCTCCCAGCAGAGCCTGGGCAGCCCGAGGGTCCCTGACTTGGGGTGGGCGCTGCCCAGCCACAGCTGCAACATCACTCTGCCGTAACAGTCTCTTCCTAAATCCAAAGCACAGCCTGCACCGGCTACTAAGAAGACAATTAACTCCATCCCAGCCAAAATTGGGACAGTACCTCTGTCATTGTTTCTTAAATAGGTACAAGAGGGGTGTGCAGAAGAGCCTTTGGAAAGCTGCTTCTAATTGCTTAGGTTGTGCACCAAATTAAAAATCATCTCATTCAACAATTCTCTGGCATAGATTTGTTTGCTCCCACTGCCAGATGCAACTTAGTGGCACCTGCTCACCTTCTGATTCAGAAGTGAGCTGGCAACACCTGTTCTGATTTAATTTGATGAAGGTAAATCACTGCACGTCCCCTAGCAGCAAGGATCCATTATCGGTAACTACATTATCTGCAGCGTACTAAACATTTGCTCTGAACACGCTTACAGGAAGATAAGCAAAATAACAGGAAGCATCTCAGTAAGCAGTTGCCAATCTAAATTTTTCCCTTTCTAGGAGCACCTAGCTGTGTGGGCAGGAGGGAGGGAAAGTGAGTTTACCATCAGGCTTTTGAAACCTGTAGATGAATACAGTTAATAAATCTGCATTAATGGATGAGGACTTGTAGCTCCACTCAAGAGGACATCTGCAGGAGGTGGAGGACATATTTTGGGCTGCAAGAAAAAAACAGTATGCTGAACAGTTGTCGCTGTGAGAGAGAGAGCTGGTGCGGTGTGTGAAGGTGGGATATCCATCCAGAACTGCATAAGTGGGAAGAGGAGGTGGCTCGTTCGGGCTGCAGGGCACACAGCCACATGGCTCGCTGCTTGTGCATCAGTGGGTTGTAGGACCATTGTGATCTCCCAGCTGCTGCTAAGCTTCTCACTGGGATTCGAAGAATTCAAAAGAAATGTCACGACAGGAATAAAAACTGATTTTGGCAGTGTAGGAAAATAGACCCAAAAGGTCCTCCGACGGGAAATGCAAATGGCTTGTGAAGATGACAGGCAGAGCATTAGAACAGATTTTGTTCTTGTGTCTCCCAAAGTCTGCAGCAATGCACAGCTAAGGCATTGGCAGCAGTGAGGCTTGCCTTCCGTAACCCAGCCCTTCCCAAGCAGTAACTCAGTGTGCTGCCGCTTTCCCCCCTTCCTCACACCGCCCAGCCCCAGCAATGCCCAAGTCCCTTTCAGAGCCAAGTACATCACCGTTCCCACTCTTCACCCGTTCACCAGCAAACCCTGCCTCATATTCTGCCTCCATCCCCATCCCCAAACCAGACAATAGAACTAAAAATTAGGGAGCAGAGGTGTTTGCTCAGAGGCACATCTCCCTCAGGGGCTCAGTGGCCATCCACAGGCATGCTGCGCTGCCAGCCCTTAACAGTCCCTAGACCTTAATTTCACTCCTCTTCCTACAGCAGCCTCAAAGACCTTCATCTGCATGAGCACATACCAGGAGGCAGTGCCATTTTGCTTGCTGTTCACTACTTCCCATTTGACTCAGCTACCACCTTCTTCTTCCTCTTTTTTTTTTTTTTTTTTATTTTACAGCTCAGTTTTGCAAAGCTCAACAGTGAAACCGTAACCAAATGTAGTTCACAGAAGGGGAGAGCTACCTCAGAGGCATTAAGAGAGAGCAAAAGCTTGCATCAGCTTTTGCGCAGGCACAGCAGCTGACATATGGCACAATGCAACTAGCAACCAAACCCAGAGCTATTTGGCAGTGACCTACACATCTGCTGGAGTAAGAACCAGGGCCTCAGGGCACAGCTCAAGCCCAGCTAGTCTGAATGAGAAATGGCAACTTCCCCATTCTTTCTTACAGTGCATCCATCTGTGGTGCAGCTAATATCAGGAATGGGGCCATACCTATTATAACATCCTATGTTATAAAACATTAGTCTAAAATTACATGGTGGGGTTCCCTGCCTAATACTGGATTAAATTTACTTTGTATTCAAGTGAAGAAGTTTATTTTATTTATTTTATTTTATTTTATTAATATTTTCCCCTAACTAGTAGACTAAAGATTCATTCTGGGATCCCACAAAAGCCAAACCCAAACACTTCTATTCTACATTTCTAGCAAGAAACATTGCTTAAACAAAAACTTCCCCCTAAGCAACACCAGGTGATACAGTGGGTTTGGGAACTGGGGAGTTAAAAACCAATTTTTTGTTGTAAAGGAATGAGGATCAGGATTTAGCAGTGGCCTGAAGGTGCAGAGTTAAAGAGGGGAAAATCAAGGTAATGAATCTGGGGAGCATGGAAAGAGGAATATGAATAAGGAACATGGGTTTTGCCACAATGAATTTAAGTGAGTGGCAATGGTATCTGGAAAGGCAGACACTAGGGAAGCAGGCAGAGACGGGAAAGTAATTTGAAATGCATTGCCATAGAGATCTGAGATGTACTGATGTGGGGATAACACGAAGTGGATGTGAGAGAAGGGCTGTTGCAATACCAATGGGAAGCAAGAGGTAAGGACTGCCACAGGAGAGGAGGAAGAGTGGAGATGATGGGCATATGCTGGGAAAAGGCTGAAGGAGGACAGAGATTTGAGAAGGAAAAGGTATCTCCAGTATTGAAAGCAGTAAAAAAGTTCAAGGATGAAATAACCAAAGCAGGCTAACCTCAGAGCATGTTTATATAAAGGGAGCTCCTTGGTGCCTTGCTAGTATCATCAGGAGATGTAATTCAGTCCCAAGTTTTCCATCACGAAAGGGCTGAAAGTGTAACGTATATTTCCCAATTATCACTTCTGATTGAACTACAAGTAACACTTCCCTCCGCTGCTGAACGAAGCTGCAAACATTAGTCAGGGTGTTACTCCATTCTCTGAAATTGTAGTTCTCTTTCTCATGCAGTTCTGAGAGTTGAGGTTGTGGGTGAAGATTAAGGGGCAGGCCAACGTGGGGGACACTTGTGGGTGTTTGCTACAGGCCACCTGATGGAAGAGCAAGTCAATGAGACCTTCTACAGAGCTGGAAGTAGCCTCATGATCATGGGCCCTGGTTCTTGGGGCAGACTTCAGCCCCCCTGATGTCTGCTGGAAAGCCAGCACAGCCAGGCACACACAGCCCAGGAGATTCCTGCAGAGCGTCCCACGCTGGCAGTGAGCGCAGGGGCTGGGCGAGGCGAGGGGACAGCGCGGGGGGCTGGGGCCTGGCTGCAGGCAGAGCTCAGGGGCTGCCACCAGCGGCGCAGGGCCTGGCTGGGGGCTGGAGCTCGCGGGGTTCCCAGGGGCACGGCTGGGTCCCGTCCTGCTCGGCTGATCCACCGCTGGCCTGGGGGAGGGGACGGGGCCCCCAGCACGTGGGCTGGTGGCACAGGCTGGGGGGAGCGGCCGGTGGCCCAAGGGGTGCCGGGGGGTGCCAGCTGCCCGCGGGCCAGCAGTGTGTCCCGGGGGCCAAGGGGCCCGTGGGACCCTGGGGGGCACGAGGAGGAGCGTGGCCGGCAGGGCGAGGGAGGGGATCCTCCCTGCAGTGCTGAGACCAGTGCTGGGCTCCCCAGTTTGAGAGAGATGGGGAACTACTGGGGAGGGTCCAGCAGAGGCTGTGAAGATGATGAGGGGCTGGAGCGTCTCCCTGACGGGGACAGGCTGAGGGAGCTGGGGCTGCTCAGCCTGGAGAGGAGAAGGCTGGGAGGGACCTTACCAGTGTCTACAGACACCTTAAGGGCGGGTGCCAAGAGGACGGGGCCGGGCTCCTTTCTGCGGTGCCCAGGGACAGGACACGGGGCGATGGGCACACACTGCAGCACAGGGGGTTCCTTCTGAATATGAGGAAGAACTTCTTTACCTTGAGGGTGACGGAGCCCTGGGACAGGCTGCCCAGGGAGGCTGTGGGGTCTCCTTCTCCGGAGATATTCAAACCCACCTGGGTGCGATCCCGTGCAACCTGCTCTGGGAGAACCTGCTCTAGCAGGGGTTGGACTGGGTGGTCTCCAGAGGTCCCTTCTGACCCCATCCATTCTGCAGTTCTGTGACTGGCTTGTGGTTTCTTCAGGGTGGTTTGGGTTACCTTTTATTTTCTCTTCATATAGAAAAAAAGTCTGTGAGCTTTGGCAGCAAGACTTGAGTAGGTTCCTCTTTTCTCTAAAGGACTTGCACTATTTCCCTGAGCCATAAACCCGGTTCACACTGGGAACACATGCTAATGCAAAGCAGGATGAGACAGAGGCTGAGAACTCCCCTGCGATGGGGCGGCAACGACACAAGCCGAGGGAGCTGCCAGGAACTTCACAGGGTAAGTCCTAGAAGCAGAGTGAGGTAAGAGGAGTTGCTACTTCCAATAGTGTGAAGTCACTTGAAAGACGCAGACATTTCCAAAATTGGGAACGTGTTCCTGGAGGTGAACGATTCACAGCAGACAGGAAGCAGCGAGTAATTTCCTTTGGGAGGTATTTTCAGTGAAATTGGCCCAACTTCATAAAACCCAGGATGCTATGTTTTTTCCTGCAACAAATCCCCATCACACCAAATCAGTCAGACCTACGACCAAGTAAGAAGACTGCTAGGAGAAATATCCTGTGCTGGGAAGGCAGCTCCTAGGCCCCAAAGGCAGCAGGAGAGTATAACTTAGTTGTGAACTCAGCCAATACATTAGATTTTTTGGGCTAGTTCAGGAAGACCCAAGTCAGCTTTCAGGAATTTCTGGCTATAAGCCCTGCTATTCGGAAGTCAGCAGGAAGAAAATAAAACTAAGAGTCTGCCATGTGATGAAAAAGGAATACCCAGAGCACTAATAGGTAAATCCCACTGCTCACCATGCAAATCCCAGCTCTGAAATGTGAAAGTTCACAGTCACTTAAGAACATCGTGTAGAAAATCCCTAGAGTACTCCAAGGAAGAAGGTGTGTGCATCACCAGCTCTCTCTCACACACACACACATGCACAAACATGCACACTAGCATGGGTTTGCACATGTAGACACTTCTGCTTCTTGGAATCCAAACAGGTATGAATGGTAGCAAACCCTAAATCCTTCACTGCAGAAGGGTGTCCCTGTGGAATGTTGAGCTATAGCACCTTCGGTGAAGTGCTGGTTGGACACCGAGACATGAATCACGTCATCTACTGCAGAGGGCCTTAGGGAGGAACCCCTTAGGCAGAAGAGCAGAGTCACTGCTTTTATCAATAATGCCAAACTCAGAGAGGACAGAGGATTTCCCCATCCTTCTCAGAGATGCATGAAGGTGAGCAACCACCAGTACCATTTCACAGAGGCTGACATGCTCACAAATGTTGCCACATAGGCGATCATTTGTGTACCTGGATGTAAGAGGCAAGTCTGACTCACTAGGTAGGTTGTGTGCTTTTCACATGCACCAGGCTTTCCCTCACGAGGCTGTAAAAACAAGCAAGGTGCCAAGTCCTCAACACCACCCCAATGCTCTCAGAGATTACAAGGGGGGACATGTATTTCCATTTAATTGCAGTCTGTTTCCTTCAGTGATGCTGGGACACCGGGTAAAAGACTTTTGTGCTGACCACCTTCTCCAAAACACTTGAGAGACCCTGGAAAAGCTGCAATAAAAGTGTCTCTTTGAAGGCAATGATATCCCATACTACAAATACATAATTTTATAGTAACTACATATATTACATAATACAAGTCACTTCTACATCAGGTAAAGAAAGCTATTCCCATTATCAAGTGCAGCAATCTGATTCAATTTTTTACAACACAATGCTCTCTGGAGTGAGCAAATTCAGTTTGGCTTTCCACAGAATACAATTATAGGCTTCAAGCAGAAGAGTCTGATGAAGGATTCAACGGTATGTCTTTGTAAATTATACTCTGGGGTTTGCATTTTTCTCCTTATTTGATAGGGTAAGGGTAAAGAGGCAATTGCACAGAGTGGGACTCATAAAAAACATTTCAGTAAAAAAATGCAATCCAAAAAAAAGTTCTATATGATTCAGAGAGCAGGCATGTTGACAGCAGGAAGTTGAACAGCGGCAGGCAAAATAGCCAGGAGAATTAAGGAACTGCAACAGAATGAGGGAACCATCTAGCTATCTTTTGTGGGCTCCAGTTAGTCGGGTGCAATGCACTCTGGAGTTGAGAGTGCATGTGTCTGTTTCCTTATGACTATATTCGATTCTGCAGCTGATAGAAAAGAGAAGCACCCACCAAGAGGCTGGGCCACCACGCTGGCTGCCACCATTTGCAATATTAATATATCTATAAAGAGGAGTCCACTCATTCAACATAACCATCTTTTTCTTGATTAGTTCAGTCACTAATCAGGATTTTCTCACTGTTTTTGTGTCTTTCAATCATGCTCACCCTTCTCTGCCCTGGCCTGATCTGGCTGTGTTTGGAGAACAAACATCTCTAAATCGTTTTTGCATTTGTACTGTGAAGCCTAACAAGCATCTTCATTAAAAATCTAAGACATCATTAAGGTACTGTTTCTCATATTGTCAGTTGTAATGGGGAACACAGAATGTATGCTACGTTACTAAGTTTTTCATTTGATTTCCCTACAGAAGGCAGGAGCGGATAGGGAAGCAAGCAAAGCAATAAACAGGTGTGCTTTTTTTGTGGTTTTGTTTTTTGTTTTTTTTCATAGCTCTGTGGTCTTCAGCCACCTGCTTCATGCATCTAGTGATATGTGTTCCCTCCAGCCTCCTGATACCCAACACTCTAGAAATGATGGCCACATCATTCAAATGGTCTATTTTATTCTCTAACCATAAATTATCATTTCATCAGATGCGACCCTCGCCTAGACATGTCTCAACCTTTACACTGCACATCCCCAGCCTTTATCAATGCTATTCTAAAGGGCAGGCATATTCAATTTAATAGTCTTTTTTCTTTTCCCTTCATTTTCCTGTCTTTTGTGACTTAAACAATCAATCTTATCTCTTTTCTCCCATTTTTTACTCGAGAACTTCTATTTTTACTCTCGTTCCTGCCTGTGTCTCCTTTGTCTCTAACAACCTGTCAGGAAATAGCATTTTCTGTGTTGACACAACTCTTTCCCTTCCGACGGCAGACCAGAGGCACTGGTGTAACTTGGCTCTGCCCTGGAGTCAGGGGAAGGGGTTATTGCCTCTGGGGTGGTGACTGGGAAACAGATAAACTGCTCAGAGGAACAGGGACCACTGTGCTTGCACCGGCAAGCATTTGGGATGCTCTCCCAAATCCCAGCTACCTCATCCTCAAAACCACCCCTGCGTTTGGGTGTCTATCAGCTGGTTAGGATGGCACCGTATGATGATAGATTAGGATGGCTCCTCCAGCATGGCAGCAACACCTCCCCCTCTGACACTTGATTAAACACACACAAATTCAATTTCTCTCACAAATGCCCTTGTGAGCAGGGAACTGTTGCTGCTGGTCATGAGATGCAGGATCCCAAAGTAATTCCCCAGTTTAAAGCCCATCATGATACAAGTGGTAAAGACCAGCTGAGGTCCTTGCAGCTTGCTGGAAATGTGACTAAGCTCACCCCTAACCCCACCTCCCCTCTCCTCTCTGGCTGTACACACAAAATGGCAAGGAGAGAACCCCCGAGGCTCTGGATGCCGAATGGTGCTTCCCACGCTGGTCACCTTCACTCTGCGGCACAGCGAGCCAGCACGGCGCTGAGTGATGGAGAGCTGTTGCATTCATGTGTGTACCAAAGACACCGCTCAGACGAAGAGCTAAGAAATATGATTTCTCCCTCCCTCGTTTGTTTGTACTTTCTCCTCTTAACAAAAAAGGGTCATTTCTGCAGCCAATAGGGATTTTATTGTGGAGCTCATCAGTCACAATATGACTCATAAACACAAAATGCCAGCACAGATCTGTCAAGTCTCTTCCTTGCCACATGACACATACCTCTCTGCTCCCTCCCCACCAATCCGCTGCCCTTTCCGCTCTCCTGTGTCTCCAGGCCAGCAAGACGCACTGCCAGTGCCATGCCAAAGCACTCCTCCAGCTGTGGCTTCCCTCTGCACCAGCTTTGCCTGGCATCACCCTGCCTCTCCTGCCACCCCTCCGGAGAGGGTATTAGCATGGGGTCACACCACGCAGCACACGCTGCTGGAGGCAGGGAGGGGGAGCACATCATCCAGGAGGACTCACCAGGCTGCACCTCATCCTTCTGGGTAGCAAAAGATGTGTCAGGCTTCCTGTGATTTAAATCTGCCTGGAGTATTCCAGATCCCAAAATGAAAACCCAGGGCAAGAACTGGTGGTGTCAGTAAAGCTGCCCCCTCACCCCAGGGATTAGTCTATAGGGCAAAGAAGGGGGCTGTGCTACCCCACACAGGGTAACACATGCACTCTGTGCCAGGGAATCACCAGACATCCCAGCAATGCCTGTCGAGTGCCAGGTCTTCAAGAACACGAATAGCTTGTGCAGTGCTTCAGGGGAGGGTGTTTCAGCAGAAACTCTTGTATGGCTCCATAATGTATTATTGAACTTTAATGCTGTTTGGGCACTGGTTGTTCCCAGGAGTGGGTGCAGCTTGGATGGGAATAGGGAAAGCCCTTTCCTTCACTAGCCTCTGCTCTGCTCACATCACAGACCACGGCGGGGGATGCGGGGCTGCAAGAGGGGGACCGAGACCTTCCTGGGCTGCTGTGCCACTGCACTGCTTGTGTCTGCCCACACCTGGGATCGAGCAGCAGCAAGAAGCCTCTCCCCATACATGCACAGGTGCTGTAGCAGAAGACAAGGGGTAAATAAGGTGCCTGAAGCTCTCACCGTTCAAGCCTTTTTACCACTTTCTCTTCTCTTCCCCAGGTAACCCTATGCCTGATTTATGCAGAACTAGGAAAGCACAGAAGTCAAATCACAAAAGCACAGGCAGGTTTTATTCAGAGGATATTCTGGATCTTTAGAACCCCCTGGTTTATGTTAAAACCCCTGTGCTCTCTCACTGTCCACCTTCCTAGATGAAATTTCACAAAGTTTCAATATATTTCCAAACTATTTTTTTTTTCCTGTAAGTGCCTGTTCTGCTGAGGTCCTGTGACTTGCACAGCAAGCACTTTTAAATCCCTGACCACGGCGACTCCAAGCCCATGTGGGATCCTCTATCAAACCTATGTACTGAAAATCTGGAAGGAGCAAACAGAGCCGGTGTGCAGCCCCCTGAACCCACTCCTGCACTGTGCCATTTTACGTAGAAGAGGCGTGTGCTAAGGAGAGGGGGTGTCAGGTAGTACAGAACTGGTTACACAGCAGGTGAGCAGCAGAACACTCCCCTGATGATGAGGAGATCCACAATAAGAAAAGGTCACTCGCTTCTGAAGGGGACAAGTAAAGCTGCCTGAACAATCCAAGTGTATCTCGGGAAGCTTCTCAGAAGTCCCACATTTCAATCATCTCAGACCCTTAGCAAGTCTAAGTTAAAGATGTTAAATACCTTAAAAACCAGGACTAAGATACCTCCAAAAATACATTTCTATCACATTCTCCCTAAGGCAAGACATTACTGACAAGAGATTTCACATGAAAAAAATCAAGTTCCACTTTCCTGTCCCACTCCCATTCAGTTCAGACTCGATGCAAACAGCTCCTCTTCCTCCAGGAGTATCTGAACTCAAAGAGCTCCTTTGTCTCACCACAGGCTTTGGGTAAGGATCCCACCCTTGCCAACTTCAAAAGCTTCTGTTTACAACTTCCAGCACTAGAAGGTGGTCTCCATGTTTAGGTCTAACAAGCCTATATTTTTCTGTAAAAGTAAAGAAATGTAGCCACCATTGGGTTAAGGCTGTGACTCTGCAAATAAATTCCTGTAGCTAAATCTGTCTGCATTCCCAAACCACCCATAAAGTGATGGCCTAAACACTGAATGCAAAAGTTGCCAAGAAAGCACATCTCTCTTACTCTTATTTGGACCTCCATGTGTACATCAGTAGAAGATTAGCTTATACATCGTACATCACGTTCCACTTTTTTCACACACATTAAAAAAAAAAACCAAACCCAAAATGCGCTGTTTAAATATTTTCTTAACTGTTTAAGGGGATTTCTTTTTATAGTGCAGATAATTAAGTAGTGAAGATGTAGTGATCTCTTTGATACAGAGAGAATAAAAGATTTCAGGAATTTTAAATAAAAAAATATAACCCAAACCCTATCTGAATTGACTACTGTACACTTTGAAGTATAAGGCTGATATTTTACCCCCATTCTTACAAAGTCTTCCAGTTAATGGCTGTGCATATTTATATCACTTAAATTACTTTCATTCTCTCATATTGTTCTATGAATATAAGAGAAATTAAAGGAGGGGGATTAAAAACTTATGAAAATAAGACAGAGTTGAAGTTTGTTCCCTAGTCCATGTAAAGAGCCCAGGCACACAACATTTTGCCAGGTTATAGTGCACTGTATTTCTTCCTATTTCAATAACAATAAAAAAGTGATTTGATGAAAAAAGAGAATTTTCCTGCAGCTTCTTTCTAACTTTCTGTGTAGCCTAATCACTTTTTTTGATTGTAATATAAAAGGGATTTGGACTGTACAGAAACATAATGAGAGACAAAATACCAGAGTCTGGTATCTGCAGAGCCATCAGGTACCTGTTATAGCCATCAACTCAACAAATCACTTAAATGTGCCTATTCTTAGCACTGGCTGAAGCCCTATGGGGCTTAAGCACGTGCTTAATGGTTTGCTGCATTAAAACTGAGACTAAGTAGTAATGACTGTATTTTAATTTGTTTTCTTGCTGCTACCGTAGATAAATATACTTGTCACTGCCTCTAGTAGCAGTGTGTGCTGCACTGTGGCCTTAAAAGTTACTCCACACGTAGAAATCCCACTGAAGTGCATTAGTAAGTGCTTCTTAAAAGGAGCTAAATAAATATCCTTGTTCTTGTTAGCTTCAATGACATTGCTTGCTTGCATTTTCAGCTGTAATTTTGCTAACTTCTTCCCACATCCTTGGGATGCTGTGGGGGTCCCAAGAGCCGGCTAGGACATTACGGGAAGGTGGTGGCTGTGTTCACCAGGCTGGAACACAAGGGTGGCCATCAAAGGAAAGGCGGGAGCACGACACTGAGGCCAAAGGATGGAGGGAGTAGCTGGGAGGAGAGGAAAGTCTGGGAAACAGTTGTGTGAAGTGCACACAGAACCAGTAATACAGGCTTAACTTCCCGAGCCACAAAGCTCAAGAGGGTTTGACAGGTAAAGCAGGTTTTATAACCAGTCCTGAAGGCAGGTCATCATGTGAAACAAGACAAAAGCTCTTCAGAGATGTTTTATTTCCTAACCTCCTTCCCTCTCATCCATACATCCACAGACCAGATATTTTGCGAGATAACTCTTTTTTCAGGTAGAGGTAGATCCAGACCTCTCGCTGCGCCAGCATTTTGCAAGCTGCCAGGTCAAGTGTGCGCCCCCACCACTCTCCCCCTCCTTTCCAACACCCCCCCCCCCCCCGCCCCGGCTCCCTGTTTGAGCTGGGGCTGCATCCGCTTCCGAAGGAAGGAGGCATATTTCATGTCTCCAGGAAACAGGAGACTATCATTGCTCTGGTTCTTTCCAAAAATTCAGATAATTGATTAATGAACTTTTCCTCTCTGCTCATTTGCAGCAGCAGGAGGAGATGGAGGTAATTATGGTACTCATAACTGAAGGTTCAGTACTGTGTGGTTACAACGACCAAAAAGCTTGAAGCGGAATGCACACGACATGAGGTTTCTAAGAGTTTTTTGAACCTCAAGAATGAAAGGGGTATCAGCAACAAGTCCCAGCAAGCTGTGCTGTTTTGGTCTTCCCCTTTCCACACCTTGCCTGACAGTGCAGAAGCTGCGGAAATGGATGCCCCAGATAATCCCAGCCATTGCAGCTCAGGCTACCTGAAAACTCAGGTTCAGAGACATTTGTGTATCACCATATATGTAATCACATCCGCTGCAGCACACGCTTAATCTATTTGTTACCCACCGCACAGCAAAGGTTGGAAGCAGACAAAACACTTCCAAGTGCACTGTTTGCAATGTCAAGCTCACAGTGAGTTCATCTGCATAAAAGCAAGCTCCGTTGTCTTCGGGGAAGGGACTTCAGAGCTATAATTCAGCTATAATAGGATCCACATTTTTTCCTACTGTTCCCAAGCCACTGTTTTACATACACGTGAGCGCCTCTTATCAAACCTGCCTCCCTCCCCTCTTTACAAAGAAAACAAAGCCCCGCACAGAGTCATAGTCTCTGAAGAGCCAGCAAATTATAGATCCCGCGCCTTCAAGGGGCTGCAGACAAACAGCTCACTCCTCCAACAGCCACAGTAACCCACTAACACAGCAGAAACTGGGGTTTCACTCGGTGCCTCCGGGAGAACGGGTACCTGAGCCCAAGGGGGGTACCCAGGGCACAGCTCCAACACCCAGGAAAAACATCGACCACCCTTCTTTCCAGAGGGTGCTGGAACTTGAGCGTGTGTGCTCAGAAGTCTCTGTCACTAAGGGGATTAAATCAAGCCTTAGCTTGTGGGTGCACTCAATTAATTCAGTAATCAATCACCCGAAAATATTCCAAGCAAAAGTAAAGGCGTAATTTGTAACTAAGACCAGAAGAAAAAGAAACAAAATCAATATTAGCATATAACCAAGTATAGGCAAGAGTTTCCAGCACGGGATTACCCATGGGATAAATACAAACACTTAGAAAACAATAACACAGAAAGGTAAATCATCCTGGGATGATACATGTCAAGGACTGCTGTACAGAAGGCAAGAGCCAAATGTGAATAACAAGAAATGAACAGCAGAGAATGGGAACCATTTTTGGTTTTTTTAAAGCTAACCTTCCAAAGATTTTAAAACATCTATAAAGCCATCTAAAATGTATATAAACCCACAAAAATGTACATAAACCCATGACATATGTGTTCAAGGTATTTTCAGGGTTTTAAAATTCCTCTTTGCAGCTTTAGACATGTGAGGCTTTCCAAAGGAAGAAGCTGCCAAACCTGTTGCTTGAGACAAAGAAACACTTTGTTCGGTAGGTTACTTTCCTATCAGGTGAATTAATCTTTGTCACTTTATGCATGAAGAACAGCTGAAAATCTGTGATTTCCTCTTTTTTTTTTTTTTTATGTGTTATTTTCCTCATTTCAATTAATTATCTAGAAGCATAATCAACTTAGCAGGGTGCCTTCAAAAATTCCTTCACTGCAGTGCTATACCACCGAGCAGAGAGTTTAACTAGATGATTTTATTAGGGAGCCAATTAACACTCAGATCCCCCAAAAAAGCAACTAATCCATCTTTTTATTTTACCCTTCTGAGCAAACTCCACATTGTGAGTCTGCAGTCAACCTCCGTTACACATCGTGGATCCCGGACCAGAAAAGGCTTTTGAAGACACGTACTCCTGATTTTGGAGAAATATTATTTGCCTGATCATGGGAAAGCAGCTGTTCTATGCCTTATCGACAGGTAGGGAACAAATGAGAGAAGACGAACTAGAGTGCAGCTTCAAATAAGTGACTGAGCAACGACACTTGATGTGAGAACGGGGATGGGTTTGGTGCCTGGGCTACTCTGGTCACAAACCAGCACAGCAGAGGGAAGGGGAGGGCATCTCAAAGCAAAATGCTGCCTTTTGTTCCAGCAAAACGACATCCCTCTGTACCAAATCACAAAATGTTGTGGGGTGCAATTTTCCGTAATAATGCACTATTTACTGCCATGAGTTGGCACTGGACTTCTTTTCCATTTCCTTAAATCCACATTTTCCTGTCCAAAACTAGTTAGAATGGAAATTTTTCGATATTGGTTTTATGTCATGCATCTGTATAATTCCACTCTGACCCAGCGTGTCTGTACTGGGATTGCACTAAGAGCGTATTAGGCGGCAAATAATTAAGTTTCCAGGAGCAGAAAAAGAAAAACCAAATCAACTTAGTGGAGCCTAAACCAGAGAACTAGGAGTCAGGAATGGTATGTAGGCATAGAAACAGCAAGAAGGCACAACGAAGGGGCTGAGCTGCCAGTATCAGCTTGGCCTGGGGTCCTGAACAGCCTCCACCAATTTGCAGAGGGGCTGGCCCTGCCTTCCCCCGCTTCTGTCTTTGCTGTAGCTTTACAGTATCACCTGTACTCAAAGCCAGAGGATGCCCACATGCTTGCATTTTCTCTCCAGAAATGCTGTCTCCTCTCCGCAATGACCTTCAACTTTCTCCCTGTAAGGACTCCTGTGCCACACTGATATTTGCCCATGCTGCTGCGGAGCAACAAAACCCAAAGGTCTGAAGGCGAGAAATGAAAGAAATGTGTTTAAACACAGGGGTGCATAAAAGAGCTGAGAAAAATAAGATGGGTTTTTACAAGATCTCATACGGGCAAGCAAGCACCTCAATAAATTAAAAGAAAGGATGGACTCAGTAATAGCTCCAAAGGGCCAGATTTTCAATTTCTGCTCCAGGAGACAGACTGCAGGAAACAATCTCGCACAGACACAAAAATAGCTGAAAGGTCTGAAAAACACTTTCCATACTCTCTGACAAGGTGACGAACTGCTGATAAACAGTGTCCAGCTCTAAAACGGTGCACTCCAAATTTGGAGTCCCCAAAATACTCGTGAAGGAGAAGGGGAGATATCGAAGTCCAAGTCCAGAATTCTTACTTCAATTTAGAACAAAAATCCCACGAAGCCAGGCTTTGACTTTAAAGAATAACTTCTTTATCAGCAACCACAGGACATAGGCAACTAACCCAGCTGGTTAGTTGGCGCTCTGTGAAGCCAGTTATCCAGGATTGATTGTAAATGAAAGAGATGGGCACCGCCAGAAGACATGTCCCCTCCAATAAAAACGCACCTGCAGGAAGAAACTCATCCCCTGCTGCCTAATGCCAGAGGCCCAGGTGGTTAGCTTAGATAAGACACTTTTAGACAGTTCATTTCTTCACCCTCCAAAAGCTGTCCCATCTTTTCTTGGGGTTTGGCCTTGTTTTTTCGTAGGTCTAAATTTTGGCTCTATAACGAAAGACAAAGCAGCGAAGCTAAGTCCACTTTGGTTTTGCTGGGAAAGATTTGCATAGCTTGAAGCAGACACAAAGCAGCCAGCAGCATCGATGCCAGCCAGACTGATCAGGAGCAATGATTTTAGCCCCAGCTCTTGGTACAAGGTTGTGTGGAGCAGAGAAAAAACCCCAAACCCCAGTTACCTACGTGAGAGGTGCTGAGCTGAAGCAGCAGACGACTGGGAAACCAGGGCACAGTAGGTGTAGGCAGTGACCTTGCCCGGCTCCTGCTGCAAGGGGGAAGGTGGAGACAGGCAAATCCCACCGCCCTATGGCAATTCTCAGCTGCTGGAGGTCTCTGCATCTTGTGAAGCCAGCCTTTGGCAGGGTCCCCTCCTCTTCCCCCTTCTCCCACCTCATGATTTACGTTCTCACAGTATCATGAAAATTACTGCTCTCCATTTCCATAGCTTCGGTTAGCTGTATTTGAATTTTGGATGTTATTTACCAATTACCTTCACTTCAGAAGATATCTGCTTTTAGTAGCCTAGCTGTGTAAAGACTGACAGCAACCTTCATCAGAGGATAATTTCCAAATGAGGGAAGTATCCACGTGGGACTGTCAGAAGCACTGAATTGATTTGTGCCTACACCACAGGTCAGATTTCAACCCATTTTTCTTGAAGACAAACTAGACTGATTTATCCTCAGGAGCCTTGCCCTCCACTCCTTACAAGCCTCAAAACCCAGAAATAAATGATGTATGTTCATTTAGTACACCCATATCATGTGAGGGCAATTGATTCAATTGCATTATAGCTACTGGAAACAAAGCAGCCATATGGCAAGATTTCTGCCCCGAAGTAAAGGATGCTGCACAGCCACAGCTCTGAGCTGGGAGTCAGCTCCCCGCATGGATGCTGCCCCCTAAACAGCCTTCCCTGGGGGGAGAGCTTTCCCAGAGCCACAGGGAATTCCAAGTTCAAGCCTGCTTAAGATAAACGTCTAAACCTTAGGATGCTTCTCTGAAGCTTTATCTGAACTAGCCAGACCTCCTGAGTCTACAAAACTACAATGCAAATCTCGTAAGAAAAGGTTTTGTGTGTGCAAGTGTGCATGGGTGTGCGGGCACTTCTGTTCGTGCTTTGTGTCACCTCTTGATGCTGGGAGAACAAGAAATAGATTGAGAGGAAAAGCAGTAACTGTACTCTGTTTTGCTTCATATGCCATGCACAGTGTTGGCTCTAAAGACACACAAAATTCAATCACGAGCCAAATCTAGCCTTAAATCAATAAAGTTCTGCCGGCTTCAATGGAGCAATTGCAGAGATGTACTCCAGACACTGCTCTAAGCCCACCCATTTTCACACCCTCTCTGCTTTCCAGCAGGCTGTCTGGGCTGCCAGCCGGAGCTGGAAAACACAAAGATTCACAGATAGCTACGAAATCTGCATTAGAAGTAGGATGGGGACGTTCAGCCTGGTTTTTGAAACAAAAAAAAAAAAAACAAAAAAAAACAAATAAGAAAGGGGCGGGAGGGGGGGAAGGACAGAAGAACCCCAGCTTCCCCCTTAACTGCAAAGGGAAGGTTTAGTTGAACAAGTTTTGTTCTGACTGTTGGAACATTCACCCAGAACCTCATTGCCAGGCCAGGTTTTCTACCTCTGAGCAAAACCCCCTTTGGTCCAAAAAAGGCCCAATATTAAAAGTAGCTCTGGGAATAGGTCTGACTTCCTCCTAATGAATTAAAAATGTGACAGCAGCTTTGGGATTTTTGCGGTTTGCCTGCGTATCTATTCTGCCCATGAAGAGCCTGCTAGTTTTACCTCAACTAAGTAGAGCAGTTAACCTCAGAACAGGCAATATTTACTTGTACTTCCCAATACTTAAGACAGGAAATGCCTTAAATCTTGCAAATATTGAGGTTATAAAACTGTAAACGTTTGCCTGTCGGAGGCACCTGACGAGTTTTTACAGCACTCAGCTGCATGGAGGCAGTCACCCCCACGCCGGGGCTCGCTCTGTCCTCCCCTTTCCCGTGCTGCAGAGCTCCATGCAGAACAGATCTTATTGTGCACTTGAGTTTCAAGGTTACTGTCCTATCAGCACAAAAGGCGATTCAGGTTTCACTGAATCCTTTAATTATCTCCTTTTATTGATGGAAAGCTAAATCTCTGCTTATGTTTTGTTTTGTTAGCTGGCTACAGAGGCTCAAGGCTTCAAACATGTTCCTCAAATTATTTTAAAAAGAGAAAATCAGCAGGTAACCGTTGAGAGGATTGATGCAAATTATTTCTTTTTACTGAATGATCTAAGCGCATGCAGCATGGCATATGTCAGGACACAGTGCAACAGTAGCTTTTTGACACCATTTTCCTCTATGATACCTTCAAAATTTGGCCAAGCAGTCATCCTGCCTGGTGTTTCATTGCAAGCTTACTGCCTTGGGTATTTCCACACTCATTCTTGCATAGGCCTCTTGGAAGTGAGATTAAAATCTGCAGCCTGGCTTCTCCACCTGCCTATGCCAGCTGTACAGCAGCCACGGCACCCAGCGCACCAGCTGTGCAGCAGCCATGGCACCCAGCGCTGCAGCTGCATGGCAGCCATGGCACCCAGCGCACCAGCTGTGCAGCAGCCATGGCACCCAGCGCTGCAGCTGCATGGCAGCCATGGCACCCAGCGCACCAGCTGTGCAGCAGCCATGGCACCCAGCGCTGCAGCTGCATGGCAGCCATGGCACCCAGCGCACCAGCTGTGCAGCAGCCATGGCACCCAGCGCTGCAGCTGCATGGCAGCCATGGCACCCAGTGCACCAGCTGTGCAGCAGCCATGGCACCCAGCGCTGCAGCTGCATGGCAGCCATGGCACCCAGCACACTGGCCGTGCAGCAGCCATGGCACCCAGCGCTGCAGCTGCATGGCAGCCATGGCACCCAGCGCACCAGCTGTGCAGCAGCCATGGCACCCAGCGCTGCAGCTGCATGGCAGCCATGGCACCCAGTGCACCAGCTGTGCAGCAGCCATGGCACCCAGCGCTGCAGCTGCATGGCAGCCATGGCACCCAGCACACTGGCCGTGCAACAGCCATGGCACCCAGCGCTGCAGCTGCATGGCAGCCATGGCACCCAGCGCACTGGCCGTGCAACAGCCATGGCACCCAGCGCACTGGCTGCACTCACGCCAGGGAGTGAAACCAGCACAACCCCCCCACCCCAACCAGAACCAACAACCCAGGACGTAGCTTCTGCCATGAGGCTGCTGTAGAAGTGAGATAGGCAATTTCTAGACTTTTTTTTTTGTTGTTGACTGCGAGCTGTTACTAGTGCAGTCACATTCTGTCTCTGTGGCTAGCATTGCACCCCAGAGCGGGGGCTGGGGTGGCCAGGGGGGTCTGCCAACCTGTCTGTCTAGGATCTCAGGTGGTTATGCAGGCAGCTGCCTGCTGCTGGAGCCCCCACTGCCCCCCACCCTGTTGCTGGGATGCGTGCTGGCCTGGCACCCTTCACCTTGCTGGCCAGGCACCCTGTAGCTCGGGTGCCATGATTGCTCCTTGCTGCTGCAGTGCAGGTCTGGGGACCCCCACGAGAAGGGATTTGGGGCACTGGCGCAGTGTCTGCTCTGGGTTGTCCCCATGCTGCTATGGAAAGGAGCCTGTATCAGCCCGACTGTCCTCTGGGAAGCAGTCATTCCTCAGAAAAGACTCTGGTAAGGGCCAAAATAATAACGTTGTTTGGGTGTGCTAAAGCCCCTGCCCCTGCCAGCTCTGCCCGGGATGTGTTTCACTTGCTGTCTTCCAGAAACGCTGCAATAACACTTGAGCACCAGGAGCCTTATTAAATATCGGTGGCCCAGCTGAGCACATTCTAGCGGAGTTTTTATTACAAACCACTATATGTCCTTGTCATTAAACTGGCTGCTAATTCATTATTTTGGACATTAACAGAATGCAGAAAGTATCTTAAAATAACATCTTAATTTATATTTTTAACATCTTGGCACCTCTAATTTTTATTTTATAAGCTCCATTAATGCTTAATGTCTGCTGCTGCATGGCAGCACAGCTATACTGACAGCTATTGTTGCAAGTCTTTAATCTTTGATCCACCCAATTGGTCAAACAGTGAATTTAGTACAATTTCCTCGAATCCAAAACATTCCAACTTTTGCCATTGCTTCTGCGATAGGGGTAGATTTTTAATAATGTTCCACCTGAAATATAAACCAACATACTTTTAAAAATACATGTATCAACGAAAATTTTCTCCAACATTTTAGAGGACTTCTGTCTTCTCCAAGGATATCAGTATTTCATATGTGTGAATGCAAGGGTAGCAAAATAATAATTTATAACGTTACCAAATTATTTGCCAGTTGTTAATATATTTGGCATTTGGACAAAAAAAAAAAAAAAAAAAAAAAAAAAAAAAGCTAAGCACAACCCTCCAAAAAGTAAAAAAATAACCTGCTTACAGGGAAAAGGGAGAATAATTTATTCTGACCCTTCACCAGTTACATTATTCCACTGCTCAAAAACATGTTACTTATGATTTATGCACACATCATGTTTTGCTATGTTTCAGCATTTTTGAAAAATGGACACCCTCTTTAAAGTCTCAAAGACAATCGCCATATAGTGGGCTTGCAGTCTCTTCAGGACTTAAGAAAAATGTATAGAATAGTGCAAATAACTGCACACATACAGGACTATTTTTAAGCTTAAAAAAACAATCTAACACAGTGATTCTAAACACAACTTTAATTGGAAACCAGACTAAATATTTTTATATGAGGCAAGCTGAGCAGAACCTGAATATTCTTTTTGACTTTGTGAGTTTTCTCTCTCTTCCACAGCCTCTTGTTCCTTAATGTAAGAGGAGCTGCCAGTCCCGGGTATCCTCTGTCTTATACGTGGTTTTCACGAGGATTCGCTCCCAGGTGTCCCAAAAGGTAGCCGGGAAGCAGCTGAGGGAATGCCACGGCACAGCCGGAGATCGGCGCATCCCCTGACAACCATCCCCTGGGCGCAGGCAGCCCCCAGCCCCAAACACTGCTCCTTAACTGCCAGGCAGCAGGACAGTTTCCTTAGCAGCCAAGGAATTTTCTCCCAAAGCAAACCCAGGTTCCATATATTGCCGTATCATTTGCACCAGTCAACATTAAATGCTTCAGAGGCAAGTGTAAACAACGAGCCCCATTTAGCAAAGTAACAGCTGCTTTGCTTTAAGTGTGCCTAAGACTCCCAGCTTCAGCCTTCACTGAAAGACAATCACAACCTCAGTAGCACCTCAAACATACATTTAACATATAGACTCCAGGTTACTTGAACACATTTTTACCTTGCATGCAAAATGCTGCCAGAGGACTGAACCCGGTGCCTAAAGCCAAGTAGGAATTTCAGCGCTTACTCAGCCAGGGATAAATAAGGGCACATAACTGAGCGCACTGGTCAATCGGGTTATGTTGATACAACAAAATAAAAGCCAGCCAAGAACCGATCTTGGCCCCCGGGGCCAGAGAGTTGCCCTTTCTGTGGCAGGTTTGTCTTCGAAACAAATATTTGGAATAGTTGGAAGGGGAGCCAGGGGCTGAGCTGGCTCGCAAACTAGCGGGGACAGTGAGAGCACAGGCTCGCCCTCCCAACACACCTTTATGTAGCGGTACGGACATACCCCCAGGATGCTACACCCCAGTTCTCATGCCAATTTTCTGTTCAGGCAGCACCACAGATGTCACTTCTGTTATTCCTACCTACACCAGTGCATGCCCCTCAAAGGTCCAAATAATTTTCATATTTATGCAATCCTAAGTCCCAGGAAAGTTTTTTTTTCCCCCCCAGGTCAGGATGCTAATGCCATGAGGTAAACATGTTTGTATACCCTGGGAGTCTCAGGCTTCTCTGCATTACTGATGTTTTGTCCATTTCTGTTTAATCTGCCTCTTCCATCACTACCTGGGACTGGTTCATTCCACTTCTGTTCTGGAAATGTCAGTCATGTACTTTGATTTGTTGTCAGATGATGAAAACGGACTTAAGCAAAACTTTCCTCGGGAACAAGAGTGAATCAGAGCTGTAACTGGACCTTGATAAAAATATGGTATTTAGAAAGTCGTTGTTACCTCACTGATCTGATCAATCCAATTTACCTCAAGGGGCAGTTACCGTCTGAAATGTCACAGACTCTGTATACCATTTTTCTGGAAATATTTCCTCCATAAAAGATTTTTCTTATGGCACAGTGAGGATGTTGGTGTAAAAAGCCTGGCCATAAATTTCTGCATTTTAAAGCAAATACCAGTATTCTTGGAGCCAGGTTCCAGGCTTCCAGCTCTTTGAGATTGACAGGTTTGTCTTTAAAATCTCTGTATTTACTTTAAAATTCCTAACTGCTGTAATCAGCAGATGAAACAACAGCTAGAATACCGTGCAGAAAGAAGTAATGGTGGAAGTGAATTATTTTTTTTTTTAATCTCTAAGTATCACGTTTATTTTTTCACTACACATTTCTATTTCATAAGTTAAAGCATCTTTAGCCAGTCCTAGTTCAATCCTTTTTCGTAAGGTGATGGGAGTACCTCGCACAATGCAGCTACACTGAGATCCCTTTACTTGATATTTCATAAAGAGGTCAGATCTCAAAGGCAAAAGAGGAAAAAGGAAACATGATGACAGACTGTTCCAAACTATAATTTGATCATCACAAAAAAGAATTTTTCATTTTGTTGTAAATAGAATCAGAAAATGGTCCCGTTCCCGAAATCAAGGAACCTGCAGATCCTTTTTATAGCAGCAAGCTAACCAGCATTTTTTATCAATATTTTTACTGCTTCTGCTGAATGAGAAAAAAAAAAAATAAGGCTGAGCTATGGAATGAAGCATAATTTACAATTTATCATTTAAACATGCAGGCATCTATGGGAAAAAGACTGGAACATGTAGGAGAAAGAAGACAATTATATATCACATTCCAGAGGTCCTTTCAGCCCATACCTCAACAGTTCCTAGCTACTCAGTCTGTCACTTATTTTTAGATCTAAATTTCTCTCCGTCACACATGAACCTGTTATCTAATTTATAAGGTACTCCATCAAAACTTCCAGTTCTTAACCATGAGGTAACAGAAAGCATCAAACACGTTAACTAAAGGACCTCCCAGGCAATTTTAAGCTCCATTTTTTCTGGTATTCTGCCTCCTTTATTCTACTCCCTTTTTTTCCCTTGCCATCTTTACAGTAATTTTACATCTATCATGGGACAGTGCCTGAGCAATGTATCTAAATAACTTGTATTTAAGATTAAAGAAGGGGGGGAACACCAAACAAACCCAACCTTAGGAAAAATGAATGTTCATAGCTCCATGTGAGCGAGCACAAGGGTGCAGAAGCCATCCAGTAGCAGTGGCCCCCTTGACCCCAGCTGCCGAGCAGCACAGCGGGCCCTGCAAGGCAGGCAGCAGCTCCCACAGGACAAGGGCAATAACCATGATGCAGCAGCACTGCAGAGGCAGCGTTTGGCCGGGGACAGGTTGAAAAGCAGAGCTGCTGCTGCGGACAGCCCCCGTGCTCAGCACCGCCGCCACCCTGGGCAGCTGCCGAAGCCACTGGCTCCCCCCGCGCCAAGCACAGCTCTCGCTGCTGGCTGTTTTCATGGGGCACCGGTTGGCTTCAGGATGGGGGGGAAGGTCTCACAAGGGTCCCTTGTCCCCTTCATGCCACCACTGCAGCCACATTTCAGTCAGTACAGAAAATGGCAAGCACGGTGCCATGGTGCAGTCCTTTCTCTATCTGAAAAAACAGCTGGAGGCCTTACTTTCCTGGGTAGTGTGGTTGCCACCGCGGTGTCCCCAGGGTGAAAACCGCTGTATAAAACATGCTCTTCTTCTCCCCCTCTGATGCAGCCCCCTGGAAAGGTTTTTAAGCCCTTGGACTGGTGCCGATTGCCTGGCAAGCTCACCTTTGCTTTACGCAAACTGGGAACTATGCACTAGATGGTGTGATCAAGAGCTGATAATTAGCATCTTAAATCTAATGCTATGGCCAGCAGACACGTCGAATATTTCATGCCTTTAACAAAAATAGAAAGGCAAATGCTTCTCTGCAAAGTCAAGGCATGTGTGTCCTATTTGGCAATTCTAATACCTTTCTCTAGCAGATCTGCTTTCATCCCTTAAAGCTCTTTAAAATAACACAGGAATACCCATTATAATATTGTATGTAGTATTGCTCAGCTCTCTTTTCAGCAGACGGAGTAAGAGAGCCCACCTTGTAAAACTGCCTTCTTATCACTGTATTTCGTTTGTGGCTTTCCATGCATTATACATCCTTAAACAGGAAAAAAAAAGGCACTCAGTATTGTAACATCAACGAAGCTCTTAAGCAATGGAGTAATCCTC
The DNA here is from genome assembly GCF_023634155.1 of Falco peregrinus. Taxonomy (NCBI): domain Eukaryota; kingdom Metazoa; phylum Chordata; class Aves; order Falconiformes; family Falconidae; genus Falco; species Falco peregrinus. Next base: position 2,341,911 of record NC_073724.1, on the reverse strand, counting down.
TACTTCCTTTACACATCCTTGAAAAAATATGCAGGCTTTCCTAACTTGCTTCAGCTGGCAAACCCCGATCCAACCCTTCACGCTGAACTAGAGCAACTTAGCTGGGTGCTAAAGGGATTTACAAAACAGCCTTTTGTGAAGAAATTCACCCTCTTACACAGCAAAATAACTTCCAGGCCAGTCAGCAGCTCATAGATCCAGTGCAGGGAATATCTTATTTAGTCATTCCCTGGGCAAACTGAAAAGTGACTGCAAACTTCAGCTTTTTCAGTGATTTTATTAAAAAGTTAATGTCAAGAGGAGAAAAATACTGCTTGTACTTGGTTGAAACAAGCAAAAATATTTTACTTTTTATTTTCAGGTTATTTATCTAACTCCTTTCTTCCTGGAAAAGCCTCTCACTCAAAATAAAATTTAAAGGGTAGGCTGAAATCACATCACTCGGTGCTGCAAGGACATGCTGCCGCACGGGTCTCTGCTGGGGGGATGATCCGTGGGAGCAACAGCAATGCACCCCGGGCACAGCACTGCCTGTGAGCTGTGTCAAACAGACACACACACCAGTAAAACCACCAGCAGCTGGGCCTCAGCAGATGCAGAAGCTGGGACATGCGGGGGGAGTAAAGGACAGCCTGTGGGGCAGGAATTTCTGTGATTTTTACTGTTGTAACAAACTTCAGGGCCCCTACTACCCCCCACACCTCTGAGATAGCCTCATGCTGCTAGCAGAGCTGTCAGTTCCTCTTAGTCGGTTTCGTTTAAGAGGGAACTCAATATCAGGAGGTTTGTTGGGTATCAGTAGCAGCTGATGCCCTTTCTGTTTGAGTTTACATCCTGCACTAAACAGCAGAAAAGAGCTTTCTCATGTCACAGAAAAGTGATTTCCTATGTCTTTCTTCTCTTCCTAGCTCTTACCATAAAGAGGGTGGGAACAAATTTGTAGCATCCTCCTCCTGCACTACTTCCCAAGGCAGTGAAGTTGAGCAGGCAGCTGAAGCATAAGTGCGGACCCTGGCTGCTGGTCTGGGGGGAGGATGGCAGCCCTGGGCTGTGGCTGATGGAGAGAAGGATGCAGGACGGACTGCAGGGTGGAAAGGCTGGCGAGATGGACTGTGGGGTGGAAAGGCTGGCAATACAGGACTGCAGCCACGGCCAGTGGCTTTGAAAAAGGGGAAGATGTTGTCATCTACCGGCGGCAGGCGGTCACGCCTGGAGACAGAAAGGGGCCTCACCAAGCCACAGCTGTCAGGCACTCCTCCCCCAGGGCTGTTAGCTAAAGGGCACCCCAGCACAGAGTAAATACATCGTACCTGCCAAAAGTTGCCTGAATAGAGCATGACACACTCCTCCTGCCCTAAGGGCTTGCTGTGGGTGGGGTGTGCACAGCAAGTTGCTCTTTCCCTGATCTCAGAAGCGCTGCAATTCCCTCTGAGACTAAAAAGGATACCTGCACATACTGGTGGTCTTGCTGTGTTTTACTTGCACACCACTTAAATTCCATTTAAATCCGATAGTTGTTAATTTAGGCACACAAACAGACAGATAAGTCCATCAAGCAGATGCTACTGACATTTTCCATGTTGAGGGCTGGATGGCAATAACAAGCAGAGGTGCCTATACTGCTGTGTGTCAACATTTTAAAACCAGCTCCACAAATGCCATCATCTCTCAGCACCTAATAAACTGTTCAGGAGGAAGTTGTTGAAGCTGCCAAAAGGGGTTTTAAAACTAGAGTGTCTCACAGAAGCCAAAGGCACACACAGCTTGCACTCAGAATGCCTCTCCCACCTTGCAGGTGGAAGCACTGGAAGCCCTGCAGGCTCTGGGTGTTACAAAACGGCTCGTTAGCGGGCATCCCTGCCTGAGCCAGGCAAGGCAGCGGCTCTGCAGGCTGAAGCCCAGGTTCCCCCCTCTCCTCCCCTGAAATAATCAACTCTCCGCTCTGCTGACCAGCCTCTGGAGCTCCCCTTCCATCAGGCACCCATCAGCAGGCAAACACCCTCCAGGAGCTCTCTTGGAAGCACAGGCAACAGGATGCTGCCTCGGGGCAGGGCACTGGCAGGCTCCTCTGCCCCTTTGAGAAATCTCTCAGTCTCTAACTCCCCAAACCTGCACTGGGAGATCCAGGATGATGCCCACGGGAGGCACAGAGAAGAAAGTCTGCCCAGCCCCTTGGTTTAGCACTCGTGCATTGATAGAGACCCGCTAGCATGAAAAGAGCTGTACCACTGTAAGATGCGGGTATGATTAATTTTATTGACGTGTGAGTTAGAAGAGATGAATTGGTGCTAAGTGCTTTGAGACAAAACACTATGATGTGTTTCCAAAGGGAACTTGAGAAAATAAACTTTACAAAACAACAGGCAAGGTTAATATGAATTGGGAGTTGGAAGCCGAATAGAACATTTGATGCTTTGGTATTTGACTCAAGCCCAAACTTTGATTATCACATCGATCAGTTGATTAAAACTAGTCACCTGAAACCTGGTATTATGTGCTGTGCAGGACATCAGAAGATAGTGTTTAAGCCAAGAAGCATAAAAGGTTATTGCGTCTCAAATCTTCATTCCATACTTATGCTGTGGTGATGCCATTTATAAAGATAGCAGGAATGCCACATTTGAACAGAGCCAGTGTTATGTATGACTGCAAATGTTGTTGACTTATTCTGGGTCATTGGAGATTAACATTTGGGAAACTGCAGACATGCAGAAGATACGGTGTATGATATATGGAACAAGCCTGTTCTTGCAAGATTTCAAACTCAATTATGCAGACACAAGAAGTTTAGATAAACTTTTCAGATTATAGCAAATTAACTTTTGGTTGCTTATCTGGACTGACCCTCTGAAAGCATTTGAGATTATTCTGAATGCTGCTGTTGTTGCTGGAAATAACAGCAAGTTACAAATTTGGCCTTAAGTTTTACATTTCTCAAGTCTGGTTTGCCTGATCGTGCAAGGGGTGGGACAGATTCCAAACTCTTTGCCTATTTTCATCAACATTTCATTATATCTAGCTGTCTGCAGTTAATAGTTGCTCTTCAGTGCAAAGAAATCACAACTTGAGCCTTAGAGTCACATTAGAAGTCACATTTGCAAATTGAACTATGAAACACTTTGCTTGTTTTTTTGTGAGAACATAATAAGAAAAAAAACCCAAACAAACAACACCCACCCTCCCACAAGACTTCAGTTTCAGGGGGACGATAGACATGCTTCATGGTTTTGCTGGTTTCTACCTCATCCAGGTCAGGACTTCACATACCCCTGTGCTAGAAGGGAACAGCACCTGGTCAGTCCTGGAAAACATTAAGTCAAGATGGGTTTTCCATTTGCAGGCTCCACCTCCTAGCCTGGATCTGCTGCTGTAAGGTCACTCAGTTACTGAACCGTGCCTGGAGGTGGGGAGGGAGCAGTAGTCACTGGATTTCATCCTTCTTCCAGGCACTTCCCCATCCCTGCACTTCCAGCCACGCCGGAGTAGGAGGTCACGGCAGGGCTGGGACAGTGGTGACACCAGTCACCTCTGTGGGAATGCTGACAGCATCTTGCATGAGCTGCAAGCTTGGGGCTCCAAGGAGACCTGTCAGTGCCGAAGAGGAGGGCTCAGGGGAACAGGCGGAGGGAGGGAGGGCTGGCGTAGAAAGGAGTGGGGAAATCTGAGAAAGAAGGGCATGCAGGTGAGACTCCCTGGAAAGTAAAGGCTGGGGGACAGTAGGGTTGGGGGTGCACCAGCACAGGGCCACGCTGAGCTGATGCTTTGTGGCCAGGCTGCCAGGAAGGCACCAGGCGTGCACAGCCCCAGGCACACATCCTGTGTTCTGTTTTCAGAAATGCGTGGTCTGTGAAGGTGCTGGGCTGCTGCGGCTGTGCTGCACTCGGCAGAGGCTCTCGACAAGGCACTGCCCTGCAGCTCATGTGGTCCTGATGGAGACTTTCTGAAGAGCTCAGGCTACACTTTACAGCCGCCTCCTAGTCGGTAAATGAAAGACCCCAATATCAGAAGCTTGATCCTGAAACAGTTCCTGGCATTGGTGATAGCAGGGATTTATAGCCTTAGACCATACAGAATCTTCCTCAGCTTGACCCTTCGCCAAAATTCCCTACAGCCCTTCCTAACCAGGTAGCTGGGCTGTTTGCTCTTCTGAAAAATGGTAAAGAGCAACCATTCAACTGTACTGAAGTTTTCCAAAAGAGGGGAGGAAATACTGCCTGCCACTAAGATCATACAATTTTTTTAAAAGAAGTCTGATTACCAAAGTTATCCTGAAAGTTACAGGACACAAAAAAGTAAATGACTGAATTTTATAGGTACTGTAAACTGCAGTAAGCTGCGGTCAGAGCATACAGCTGAATTTACCACATCGGTGCTCATACCCATTCAGCAACGATACAAAAGCTCTCCAATGCTGAAGTTCAAAGAAGTAACTGCATTTCACAAGGGAGGTCAAGCTGTAACACCCGTACCAACACACACGTGTGCAGCAGCTCTCCACAGGGTGGTAGCTGGTCATCACCACCACGGCCATTCATCTGGCTAACAATAAAAAATTCCTCTAGGTTGGTTGCCGTACTTGAAATATAGTTTGGAAATGCAAATAAGCTCAGCCTTGGAAAGCTCATGTTTATCTAACCCCTCCTATTTAAGCACAAGAACAATCTTTTGGCTTCCAGAAGCCAACGCATATAGAAATCTATTTGAAATCTAAAGGGGAGAAATATTTGTGCCTCAGCACCTAAAAATTAGAGTGGGTTCACGCAACATTTAGAAATACCTGTACTCCGAAAACTCTGCCATGCGCTAATGCCACCATGCTCATAGTGTTCACATTTCACAGGTGTAGGTGTCAGCAGCTAAACATAAACCTTATATATGATGCCGCATTATTTATGGTAACCAGCGCTGCCCAGAAAGCCATGGCCCACAGCTGCAATTACACCTGTCACTCATTTGAATAAAAATGACATCTTGCCATTACTACCCGGTAGGAAAAAAAAAAAAAGAGAAAGAGAAAAAAAAGTAGCAAAACTTGTTTTTCTTAAGAGGAAGGAGGGGGAAAAAAAGTAATCTCACAGCATAAGTTTAACGAGTTCTCACATGTCAGCTGCGGGCCGCGTGTGGCTGCGCAGCTCGTGCCAGGCAGCGCCCTGGGGAGAAGCAGCTCCCAGCCCAGTATTGCAGGGCTGCACTGGGCACCGTGGGTGGGAGGCTGCTGGTAGCAGGGGATCTCCACAGGCAGCTGCCAGCGGTGCTTCTCTAATACCGATACAGACTGGGGCTGGTTAATGTCAGTACGTTTAAGCATGTAAACTCCCTCCCCGACTTGTGACTGTAATGAGATATTCCCACTAGTACCTCAAGCCGAGAACCATTCATTTGTGAACAGCCAGTAAGTCATTGCCCAGACAGCTAAAATAAATCAGAATATCTATTTCCCAGAAATATAAAGTAACTCTATTTGTTTTGACGGCAAAATACACAGCATTAATCTCCATTAATTTTTTTTGACCTTCTGCGTAGAAATCCTGGTATTGGAGAAGGCTCAGAAATGGAAACCTATCAAGACTGTCATTGCCTTTCAAAGAGAACAGACCTGTGTGCTGACACGTACTGAACGAATGTGCCCATCTGTATAGACGTGAACGAGTGTGTGGCTCACCCCCCGCAGCCCCACGGGTGCCTGGGACGCCCCGACAGAGGCAAGCAGCTTCTCCCTCATCTACTCAGACAGACAAGATCTCTGGCAGGTGCAAAGCCCATGTCATGGGGGCAGGTGGAAGCACACTGAGGGACATACATGATGGCTGAAGGACATTTTGCTCTTCTAATACTCTTTCAATGTGGTTGCCTCTCCGAGGTGACCTCTGCCAGGAAAATCCAGAATAGACATATAAACCATCCTCCTTCCACCCCCTCCCTTCTTCCTGACTACAGAGAAGACACGGTATCTTTAAGATACTGCCCCTTTGGCTCTCTCTGCCTCCCTGGGCCATGCATGGAGCATGCCTCAGCTAAGAAAACTAAAACAGAAGGCCTGGCTGTCACCAGGGAAGCAAGGTGCTGGAGACCACCAGATGGACACAGCCCTGCTGCTTGCCAATCCTCCTGCCCCACCAACCCTTTGTCTTGTCCCCAGCTGCCCTGCTTCCCATGGCATGTCCCTCCTTGGACTCATAATTAGCTTTGCTAATGAGAAGAAGCCCTGGACTGCGTGAGCTGGTCACACACAGCCACTGGCAGTAGAATTGATGGTGGGAATCTTTGCACATGAGAAACAAAGACCATGGAGCTTTCCTTCCAGAAGCCAACACCAGGCACATGGTGGAAGCCATATTTTCAGCCTCTGTAGAAGTGCAATGAGTTTCCTTTAGATCTCTTCAGGAAGCCTTATACCCAAAGGCGTTTTTTCAGGACAGAAACCTATTTTACCGACTTGAGGAACAACAGCTTGCAACCCCTGAATGAGCGCATCTCTCTCAATGAGAAGCTTCAATTGGGGGGAAATCCCTCTGAAGCCCAGCAGAACCAGCTGGAGAATTGCATAAGGGCTCCCACCATGTGGGATGCTCCCAACATTTATCTGACACCAAAGTAGGGGTTTCAGGGCAGACACTATGGGAGGATGTAAAGGATTCAGCCTGTTCTCAGACGGTAAGCAGTAAATGGCATTAATATTGCAGATTCAAAAAACCTCCTCCTTGCGGGCTGGCTTACCACCAGGCAGTGCTCTGCTAGCCAGCCTTCTGAACTGCCTAAACTATAGGCTCCTCAGGAATGTATGCAACAGGCTGTAGCTGCTGCTCCAAGCAATTTCAAACAGTACACAACCTTTAAAAACTTATCCAGAGCTGAAACAGCCTGGAAATTTACAAGTGGAGGGTTCCTGCTGACTTAGGAGACCAGCCTAAAGGAAGACTGCCGGGAAGTGCCTTAATTTCTGACAACAGCAGGATCTGAAGCACTTGAGTGTTTTTAACCATTTCAAATTAACTCAGAAGTGGCTGACGGTGAAACCATAACGCAGAAACGTGAAGCACTTCGCATGAAAGTGAACAAGGTATGGTTGAAAATAACCAAGTGCCAGGAGAAAGTGGAGAGAGTGAAGAGCTCAAAACCACCCTTGGGCTGAGCGCAAGGTTGCTGGTGTGACTAGCGACCTCGCTGGTGCTCATGGTGCGTTGGGCAGACGTGCCCCAGCCAGCCTGCTGTGTCACCCTGCCGAGCTCCAAGGTGCTGCTGGAGGAGGGTGGCTTGGTGAGGACTCTGCCCAAGGTATCTCCTACCATGTGCCTGCCAGGTGCTGATACGGGCTTGGTGGCCAGTGGGCACCTGACTTGTGGAAAGCTCATGTCAAGGGGACATCTTGCCCTTGATGTTGCTGGCTCCGAGAGCTGCCATGGGGCTGCTCCACACTGTACGTCAGACCTCATACCTCCACACAAAGAGCCGGGCCAGGGAGCCGACAGATTTCATTCCCCTCAGATCTGCTCACTGGCTGCCTTTGTAGCTGACCTGGCCTAAACCACCGTATGACTCAAAACACACAAAGCTTCACCTTAGTGTCTGGAACCGACTTTCAGCGTTTTGCTGTTGAGAAAGGCAACCTAACCCAGCCAGAGGCCAGTGAACAACACTCTGATGTTACTGAGGATCTCACACTACAGGCAAGGAGCAAGCAAGGAAGAACATGCTAAATCAAAGGCAGGCTCCATGGGAAGCAGAACGTGAATCTGCAGACACTGCAGTGAACAGCAAGAGCCAAATCTGTGCCTGGTATTCAGAAAGAGAAGAAATAAGATAAAGATATAAACCAAAATAAGCGAAAATCGTCTATCTGGTGGCAAAGTAACTCTTCTGGATCAAACCAGGCAGAGATTTATTTGTTTTGATGGAAGCTCTTACCTAGCTCTTGTGGCTAACAGAAAGCATTAGAAGGAGATGCTGACACAAAACCTGAGACTGAGAATATCTATTTTCTCTAGATATCATATCCCCAATGTGGTAACAGCTGACAATAGGCCTGAATTTAGTAGATATTAAATTTTAGCAGTAAAAGGAAAGATTAAACAAGAGAAGTCTCATTATCAGCCACCCAAGTGGTTGGTGGAAAACAAAATGTCAAGCGATGCAGAACAGAGTCAAACGCGCATCTGCACTTAACACTGCTGCAGAGCAACGCCGATGAAGGCAGCTTGTCACCTGTTTTGTTCCATGAAAAGCAGAAAGTAAAACTGCCTACGCTGTTGGAACCAATGTCAGAGTTACTGGGGGCATGCAGATAGATAGAGACAGGCAGAACAAAACCAATTAACGTGAGAGTCAGCACCCTGGCCACGCCAAATGAGGCAGCGTTTCTTGGTAGTTGGAAACAAATAGGTATGAGCAGCGATGATATTGCCAGGAGATTAGAGGAGGTTCTCCCTCTCTATCAAACATAAAGAACATCTGTACACCACCCACCACCACCACCCCAAGTTGTTTTTTCGCCTAAAATGTCTTGGACAGTCTAAACCATAGCAAATTTAGATAGCTGAACCCTACAACATGATGATAGACTCAAATTCAGTAGGTATGAATTTGAGCAGTGAAGTGTAAGTTCAGATGCTCATATCCAGAACTAATCCACTTATCTCTACCTGACCATAGTGACGGTGATACTCAGGAGGACTCAATAAATTACAGGCACTTCAGGGATTATTGGAGCATTGCTATTTATATGTATTTGAAGTGGAATTTTATGATATACTCAGGCTGATGAACTGTTCTTATTTCTGACTGTAGCTTTAAGAAGTCCTCCCTTTGAACAGACTGAACCTGTTTATTGCATTACCCACAAACTCGTGCTGCAGTGACACAAGTGGTTGTAATCAAGGCACCGAAGGAAGCCAGCGTCTGCCTGGCTCCGAACCCCGAACCCCGGCTGGACTGCACCCTGACCTTACAGCCCGCGTGCCGGGCCAGCAGGGAAAGCGGTGACGCAGCCCCCAGCCCTGCGCCCCACCTCTGCTTACTCCTTCTAGGCTGGGGGGTCCGTTGCACCCCCCTGCTTGCAGCGTTCCCCAGCCCCTGTCAAGGCAGCTGGCATGTCTGCAGCTGCGGTCTGGCTCTGGGTAGGGAAGACAAGGAAGAGACAGCGAGAAATTATCTCGGTGACTATGTGAGATGGAGAACACATTCCCTCAAATAACCCACTCTGCCTGCTGAAGCTACCCGAGCATGCCACCCTAGCGCTGGCTAGTGCCAGGTTAAGTTCAGTTTGCAGCTGCATGTTCTGTAGGAGATCTGTCCTTAATTGAACAGCAAGCTCGGGGACCACAGCTACATGTAATATCTGCTAGGAAAACACATCCATCTCAAAAGACATTTTTCAAAGAGGCACATGCAATCTTGTTAAGAGCAGGAACTCTAACGGCCGTTTGTTCCATCGTACACCTGCAGCAGGTACGGCAGGGAAGGGAACAGCTGCTTAGTTGCTTCTGCGATCTATTTTGTCTAGATGTTTGTATGTTTGGGAGAGTGGCCTGGCCCTTTTGCAGCTCTCAGATGAATCACTCTGCTAATGGACTAGCAAGTGCATGGATAACATTATCAGCGATGCAGACCATGGTTTCTATATTGCCTTAATATGCCTCCAAACCAATCTGGTAAATTACTTCCATTATAGGATTTAGATAGTATCCCATTACAGATCAAGCTTTTGGTTAAACGTCATTTCTTTGAAAGACATATTTGGTGTCAAGGTCTGCTTGGCAGTTTCAGAAGAGACTGAACAGAGTCCCAGGCTTCCTTACTCATTCTTCAAAGCGTTCCCTCTAACCAGCAATCGAAGGGTGGAACCACAAAGGCCAGGAGACATGGGGAGAACATCTTCCATCAACAGAGGAGCGCCAGCTAGACAGTTTTTCACCAAGGTCTGTCCCTGGACTACTGTAAACATGCAGGTCTCTTGGTCGCATACTGAAAATTGTTTCTAGGCTGCGTTGGGTTATTCTAAAATTAAAGGGACTATCTACCATTACACTATTACACCAGAAGAGTATTTCTGCGTACAGGCTGCTGTTAAAGAAACTGGCTTTTCAGTACCTTTCCAGTGGTTTACTCCTGATGCTTCAGTAAAACGACAGAGCCCATCCTAGCTCTCAAAGTACAGGCAGTCTATGCTGCATTTATTATTGCATAGTTCCCTTGCTTGGTCTGACAGCAGATCTAAATAAATTATTTTTTTTTCAAGTCCAAGTGGAAAATACCCTGCAACAACACCAAGCCATACAAATGTTTCTATTTGTATTAGAAAATATAAATGTTCTTCCTCTTTTTGAAACAAAATGAAGACGTTTGTGTCCAACCTATGCTTCTTTCCAAGATTTCTATGCACCGTTTTTACTTTATAGTTTGTAAAAAGAGGCATTTCATTCTAGCAAAGTCCTGGCATATTAAAACTAAAGTGATGTGGCATATTGGAGGCACTTGCCAATATTACCTATCTTTAAATGATAATTTATTCTGTGTTTAGTGTTCAATGTTTGCAGTATTTAATACAGCTAAAACATAATGGTGCTGTTTTATTCAAACAGTAAACTACATGATCATTAAAAATAGATGGAAATGTAAACATCATGTCAGGGTTCAGTATTTCAGAAAGGAGCTGTTAATCCTTGCAAACAGTTTCATTATAATAAGAAGTCCAATCAATTAATGATTTTGTTTCCTTATGTATTTACTTGGTATTATGTATCCATTTAGAGTAATTAATCTGGTTATATTTCAAATTTGTATATATTTACATTTGTACATTATTATAAAGGAATGTGTCATTTTTTCTTCTGATTTGGTAAGAAATATAGATCGGCAAAATCTGTTTAACTACAAAGCTGGGAGCTCAGATCAATCTCCATTTCACTTGAGGATTGAAAGCACAAAGCTTCTGGCTCTACAGCAGCTTTGTCAGCTTTGGCAATTTGCATTATGTTACCCATGACAGTATGCACAAGGATCCATTGCCACCAATGCAATTTAAGAAAACACTTTCAGTTCTTTTTACTCCTTTCTTAGTATTTTCAGGCAGCTGGAGTGCCTTTTTTCCCTTTGGTGTAGAGACATTACTTATTACTTGTGTTTAACTGAAGAATAATAAAAAATCTTGAAAGGTAATAAATAAGTTGTGTTCCTAAGAGAAACTTTTCAGGGCTTTTCATGCAAAGGGGCAAAGCAAGAGGGATTTTGCTGGAGCCTGGTGGCGTACTGCTCTGGAGAGCGAGAGTCCCCGCCGAGCAGAGGAGTGGGGAAAGCCAGGGTGGGGTTTCTCTGGGAGCGCTTTTCCTAGCCCCCTGTCTCTTCCTACTAACCTGGCACTACCTCGGCCACTTCTCAGTGTAAGCTGGCCACTGAGGCTCTGTGCGCTTAGTGACAGTATCAGCACAGCGTCAGAAAGTTTTCAGCTATGGGTTTTGCAGGAAGATGCGGACAGTGGGGGCCGATGCCTGAACTAATTAGTATGCAGCCTTGGGCATTTTTCACTGTCGGGCAAAAGTGTCTCTGTCTTTACTGAGGTCAGGATTTCATCCCCAGAACCTGAAGATTCAATACCAGCCAGATACAAGAGTTGACCCATACCTGGCATGGCTGTCTCCCCACTCAAACACCACTCTTGATGCAAGACTCTTTAACTGTTTCATCAGGTTACTCGAGGGCTTGTTGCATTGGGGTTATCTTCCTCCAAATCTGACTTCCCTTTCCCTACCAGGTTCCTGCAACTCAGCCTGACCAACTGCAAAATGCTCGGAATAGCTCTGCTGCGCAGACAGTGAGCAATCCCAGAAAATAGACAAGCCTTATCTGTTGCCTTTGGGCAGAAGGACACTGATAACGGTACACTCAGGATTTTCCTGCGAGGCACAAAGAGAACAAGGTATTAACTTGCAACTTAGCTAGGGTCTGCATTTTGCCATCCCTGTGGAAGCTCTCCGCTTGCAGATGAGTCACGTTTCTTAAGAAAAGCCCGCATCACAAGGGAGAGGGTGAAATCTGGAGGTCTTTCTAGGAAATCACACAGATTCTGCTTTGATCTAAATGGAAAACTCAACTTTGGGGTGACTGGGTGAAAGTTTAAAATGGAACATGAGTTAAAACTCACTTAAAACTCAGTGTTGAGTTACCTGTGTGAACAGATGAAAGTCTGGGCTCAGCACCTGAGGCTCAGTCATCTAGCTGATTCTTCTAACTTTAAAGTCTCCGAGACTGGGGTTGTGATGCTCCATTTTGTTGTCAATTGTTTGTCCTCAACACTATGCAAATTCAGCATGAAAATTCGTTTCTTACAGGCACTTAATTTATACCATCCATTACCCCTGCCTGCGTGACTGACATGTACTGCGTGATGCCTGGTAAGTAGTGCTGGCAGCTGAGAGCCAGGAGACCTGGTGTCTCTAGCTGATGTTACTATCTTTGGTAAGTCGCTTCATCTCTTCTATTGCATTCACTTAATCACGGTCATCATCTTCAATTGAGCTGTTTGAAGGGACTCTATTATTACAGCTGTTACACCCAATACAACAAGGCTTGAATTATTTTCAGGGAACACAGCAATACAAGACCGTGAATTATTAGGTAGCACGCCTAACCTAAAGTATTCGGCAGATGCAGTCACAGAGTTGAATGTCACACCATCCAGGGCTTTTCCACCCAGTCAGCAGTGTAGATAAGCAAAAAGCAATGTCCCTCACCCACCGTGCTGCAGAACAGGGCGTTCATTTTGCCCGGTCTTTGATCATTATTGGTTTTTTTCACGGGCTTGATCCAAAGTCTGACGCTGCTGTCTGGGGTCTTTTCCTTCTCTTCGTTCCCTGTTTAAGTAACAAAGTGTTCCCCCAGCTCACACTCCCCTGTTGAAACTGTTGGAAAACAGGAAGCTAAGCTGACATAGAGGGAGCCACAAATCTGTTAGCTGCACAAATTTGCACCAGATAAATGCCCTAGACCATCCTTTTCTCTCTTGATACCTCCAAATAGTATCATGTTTTATCTCTGGTGTTCCTGAGAAAAACCAGGATGCTGATTTAATGAGGACAAAGAACCTAATTCAGGAAACATGAGAAGCCTCCAATGCAATTCATCTGATGCAGAATCAAACTTTACCCAGAACTCTGTTACCAGCATGACACGGTTAAGCAGAATTTTCACGTCCTTCAGCCATTAGCACTAAGAGTCCTAAAAGGAGCTAGAGGACATCTTGTGACAATGCCTGTATCAAGGGCATCAGGCAGTTTGCTAGCTCTCTTTTTACAGAACAATTTTCAGAGACATTTTGGATAGTAGCATCCTAATATTTGAAACTGAAATCTTATATATTTGAATACTATCTTATATATTTGAATATTTGAAGCTTTGGGAATTCAAACTTCTCTTGGGATCACTGCATTGATTTCACATGGGCTGCAGAAAAAGAAAACATTACAGGTCCTCTAAATCCTCGTGCTAATCCATTTCCATCCCTGGTGTAACAAAACATTCAGAGGCACAGACTTCCACAAATGATCTCAATATTACAAGGACCATTTATTATTTACTGAGCTCTAACCATGTCCTTGGCACTTGGCAACTCATGAAGACCTCCCTACTTAGAGGAGTCTCTCTGAGTAGCAGGCAGGAGCTGAGACCTGCTGGAAAACCATGGGCAGGAGGAGGTCAGAGTCCCTCTCTTCTGCTGTTTCTCCACCACCCTTTGTCCAGGTACTGAACCTGTTATTTAGCAAGTTGTCTCCGAAGCCTCTGCCTCACTGGTGGTGTGTTCCCTGGCCACCAGCATCACTGCGGGGAGCCACTGCACTGCCCCCGTCCCTGGCATCGCCAGGCTGTCCCCTCCCCTCGGCTTGCTGCTGAGTCCCCAAAGCACCACACGTTTCTGGAGGACTCGGTGTTGCAGAAGGTAGGTACGTGTCACTGAAAAAGGAACATCATTTCACAGCTATTTTCCTGCATCCTTAATGTTAAATTTTAAGGTGATTTTTGCCCTGTTGTAATTCTGTAGCAAGCATAACTTAATTATTTGGCCAATTATAATATCAGGGAATATAACAGCCATTACGCGAATGGGTGTTGAATCAGCACATTTTCCACTCCACAGTAAGCAACAGGAAAGAGAGAAGAAAATGTATTAACTGAGCAGAATCTAATAAACATAACGCTACCTACAGATATGTGCTCTTTAATCTCATGAAAGGATTTTATGCTTCTGTTCACATGGCAATATCAGATAACATCTCACCAAAGGAAGCAGTGACTCCAATGTGCCAGTCCAACACCAGAAAAATAATGATTTTGTTTTGATATCTGCATGCAAACAAAATGTTGTCTTTCTCAGTCATTCTTAAATGCGGGGGGAAATTGTACAAAGGTGTTAACATATTTTTGGCTATATCCAGGTATAAAATGCTGCCATTGCCTTCAATCCAAGCTTTCCAGACAAGTCTGTGAGCTTCCCTAGGACAGGCACATCTCCTGTTTGTCTGTGTAGACCTTCCCTGGCTGGGGCTGGAGCTGGCTGGAACGGGGTGTTACCAGCTCCTGCCGATACGGAGAGTGAGGGTCTCTCATCACGAGTTCAGTTAAAACACATCTGCCGGGCTCCACTCTGCTGTTGTGGACAAGTCCAAGGTCTGACAAACTCCCCACCCACCCATGAAATTCAGATGTTTCAATCCAGAGAAGCATGAATAATGACTTGGTCAGAAGCTGTGCTGGAAAATGAGAAGGGGTAAAAAACCTCCCTAACATATCAGGCTTTAATTTTCCTCTGTACCCTTCACCTTAGGAGGATGGGGGGGTGTAGGGGAGAAGGAGGCACAATAGGGGATGGCTAAGCTTTTCGAAAATAAGCTAATGTAAGAAACAAAACAAAGTTTGAAAGAACCAACACTTCAGCTCAAGAGGCAAACGTTTGTCCTGAACCTGAAGTCATGCGGCGCTCCACAATTGTTACATGTCCTTTCATTACTATCAGCTGTAACAGCTACGTGTGGTATTGGTTGTGTTAACAACCAGGATAACATCCTGGAGAGGAACTGTTAGATCTCCTAACAGTGATTAGTACATTAATTGCGATCGGCTATACAATTACAGAGTTGTTAAGGTGGTGTTTGGTTGCTTAACATGGCATTTTATAAGTCAGCCACCACTTAGGACATCAGCGGACCCAAGTTGGAATGTTCACACTTGTAAAGTAAGTAACATTTTCTAAATATAGAATTCTCTTTTTAACATTCATTGACTAAATAGGATCCTCAAGTAGAATGTTTCTGCATGCCTCTTGGAATGGAAGCCCACAGCATCCATCCAAGTCTAAATCTTTTCAAAAAGAATAACCACATTTTTGGTGACCTTCTGTAGCATCTGAATACATCTCTAAGCTGAATTTGTTATTACTATTCCTCTGATACAGGAAATGATCCCCTAAGAGCCATACATCATGTAGTCCTTCTCCAGACACTATTAAAGTAAATGGGAAGGGTCCTTTTGTTCAGGAACTTAATGCAAATCCTAAATTAGGCGCTTTGAAAAGTTAAATTTTACATAATTTAGGTTGTGTTCTTATTTTCAGATTCAAAATAAGACCTGACTAAAGCATTAAACAGAGATTTTTACTGCAGATGGAGTACCCACTTGTACAAGTTAACATTAGATATATCAGACTATAAATTCTGATTTTTTGAGAACTACACCTGGACTGCACATTTGTTTTTCTCATGAAAAATGGCTGACACAAGAAAGATTTCTAGATATATCAAAATCAGGAATTTATTTATGTTTAGCACTGATAAAACAGTGGAGCCTTATTTTTCGTGTTTATAGAAGGCAAGAAAAATAAGGATCAGCTGTCACATTGCAAACACCACCTATTTTACATACCTGCAGCTAACTCTGTGGGGACAGGTAAAACCAGATTTTTATCTTTTTGGTACACAGACATATCAGGCAACCCTAGAAGTATGAGGGAATCTTGACAAAACAACCATATCTACACTTTAAAAACAATTTTAAAAGTGCGTGGTACTGCAACCCACGGTGTCTTCTTGTTATAAAATAAAAACCAGCTATGCTGAATGCATCTCACATTTTTTCAGAACGTACTATTATGCTGCTCTTGCAATTGCTCTTTCTTCTTGGCCATACTTAGCATAGTGACAACTGCTTTTGTAGCCCAGATTCACACTGCAGGGTTTTAACAACTGGTGTATGGGTCCCTCCAGGCAAATTTCAGGAAACTGGCAAATCTGTTTCTCTTTTAAGCCTGATTACATCTCCTACCTCGAATAGCACAAGGTCTCAGAAGACACATGGTCATCAAGATCACCTGCATAGATGCTGCGCTGTGTCCCAGCAGCCCTCAAGAAACAGTCACCTACAACATCTGTATCCATGATGGTGACGAAGCCACAAAGTCCCATGACTCAGACTGCAGACATCTACCCGTATTTCCCCATGGAGATGCCTTTGCTGCAGCAGCCCGTTGCCATCACCCGACACATAATGGTCCACAGAAGATGAGAGCATCGCTTCAGCTCTGTGCTGTTGGACAAGTGCAAGGTCACTCCAGCCTGCAGGGGCAGGGGACCATTTCAGCCCCGCTCTAAGGGCGGCCAAAGCAGCAAGAACAGCAGGTCTGCTGTTGCAAAGAGGACAGACACCAGCAGCCACAAGGGAAAGAAAGGTGGCCAGAACTCAGCCCAGGGAGCCTGCCCTGGCGAAGCACAACCACAATCCACACAGCTTCCTTGGAGATCACCAAAAACAGCCCCGGTTTGGGAGCAGTCGCTCCTCTCCGGTGGAGCCTTCCTCCACACACTCAGTAGCACTACGGATGTGTCAACGGGATGGAAGAGCCCCTGGGGAATAGGAAGGGGAGGGTGGGGGGGTTGGCACTGCCATGAGGACATAGGATGTCGCTTAAATAAAATCCTACCCTTAAAACATCTTGTCTCCACATGCAGCACATAAGCCCGTCCTCTCTCACATCCTCTTTAAAAATGGCAGTCCTTTGTAGAGTCGAAAAAATAAATAGCAGGGAGAGAAGCTGGTTGATTTCAAAAAAACTGTCCTAGCTATGTGGCAAGAAACAGTGTGAGCCATCTGGTGGGGTTTCAACTGCTGCAAAACAGAAATACACCAGGAATACATTTCATAAATCAGTAAAATAGTGATCCAGGTTCCCAAGCACAAAATAAGTGACACAAGGACTTAAAAGTGTGTTCCCTGAAAAACTTGCTAGTGACTTTAGCCTGAGGTCTTGTTTTTTTGTTTTGTTTTGTTTTTTAAAGTCCCCAGTATTCATGCACTGAAAAACACAGAACTGTAAGCTCAAGACCAATTTTCCACCTCCAGACAGACCAAGCTGTGGCAGAAGGTGGCAAAGGGAACACTAGTTCAGCTTATTTCAGGAAGAATTTCTGTTGTCTGTTATGCATTGCTAGTGAGCAACAAGAGTCTTCTCTCCTTGCACAGCATTTATTGATCACTCTTAACATCATCACTTTTTTAGCTGGTCTCAACAGCGTTTGCCAGGAGATGCCCATCAGTCCTTAGCTGCTCCATTGCATGGTAGAAAACATAATCACGACTAGATGTAAGCAAACCAGGTTCACCAGCAGCTTGCACTTCTTCAGCGGTGTAAGAACAGATAACAGGCAACTCTCACATCCACAGATTCTCTTTCTTGCTCTGAACGGGTTAAGTTTATTTCTTTTTTTAGACTTTTTGCGCACACTGAAAATGTGTGATAAAGTTCAGCATTAACACATGAGAACCAGTAAATGTTTTGTACCACCTTTTTCCTTCCTTTTGACAAGATCAACAACATTATAAATATTTGATCTATTTACACAAGAAAAGTACCAAAAATAAGCAACAATTAAGCACATGTTAAGACATGGTGATAAAGTGGTATCTCCCTCAGCTTCAGCTTCGTGACTCTGTGTTAAAAAACCAACAGCTTTTTTCCATTTGTTTCCTTCTTCTAGTCACCACATCATCTTTGCCACACCAAATTCTCTGCAATACATAGCAAGAAGCAATAGTAGGAAACCTGCTTGCCTCAGAGAGCCGTGGGCAACTCAGCCTGCTAACAGTATGCCAAGTGTTCCCTGGCTTCAGGGTGGCAGAAGACAGGGGACCCCTGCGCTCACATCAGGGGGGCTGGCTCCGGTGTCTGCTTTGGACAGCAAGCAGAGACACCGGCTGCACCAAGCCTGGCGTTCTGCTCCAGGGCTGGCCACAGCGAGCACCAACACTGCCTCGTCACCGCACCATCACGCATCTCTCAGAGACAGCTGCCAGGCTGGACCACAGCCCATGCAGTACAACAGGCACCTCACGGTTGAAAAACAAGAGGAAGAAAGAGCAAGAAATCAGGCTTTGAGACTGCAAAAATATCACAGGCTAGTGGGAAACCTCTCCCACCAGCCATCCCCCTGGGTGCTGCTAGGTCTCCCAGGCTCCATTACCCCTACCACCCGCCAGGTGCTCACCTGCACCGCCTGCTTCCTCTTCCTGAAAGATCCTGTTAGCTCCGTAGAAGCTGTCATTTAAATTACACCAGACCCAGGTTAATTGTGTAGCTTAGCTACGAGCAGACATCAGATATGAGCAGGAACCATGACCATGCATGGGAGAGGCAGCTGCTGCCTGCTGGGGATTTTAGGTGGTAAATAAAAGAAATGGTGGAAAGCCATCCTCACCCACCCATGGCCTCCTCAGCTCTCCTCTGTGCTTTTCTGTGGACCACAAAAAAAAAGTATGTCCTGCGAGATACAATGCCAGAGGGCAGTTTGGGGAATGAGCCAGGGGACTGCATGAAGGATGAGCTCAAGCAGCAAAATTTGGGTTTTTTTGGAGCACATGTCAAAGTCAGCTGTTGCACGCTGATAAAATTTGTAGCAGCAAGCTTTTTAGTGTAAACATAGCCTCACTTACACTAAAGCAACTGGTCCTACACCCTTCTGCCAGGGGGTAAAGCCATCTCTGCGAAGCAGGAAAACATGACAAAAGTCAGATAAAATGCGTGATCATTCACTAAAAAAATTATAGAGGAACGGATAACTCATAAACATGTTAAGCAGTTTACTCCATATGGCTCAAACCCTGCTAATGTTTAGGATTGCCTCTCACAAAAATGTATACAACTCATATCAAGAATTTCCCTCCCAGAGCACTCTTGCTAAACAGAGATTTTCAAAAGCATTTTCTGCTGGGCTAAGCTTTGCTTCCCTCAAAATCCCCTGTGCTCCAGTTGAACTGACGGAGCGAAGCGAGGCCAAATCCCACCCACCAAGTTTTATTTACTAAATGCAGGGTGCTAATGCTGATATCTCCACAGCCATATGAAATCACAGCTCCCGTGGTGTGTGCCTGGAAAAGTGAACTCAGGACTTTCTAGCAATAGAGAGCCTCAGATAAGAGCCCATGCCACCTCCACACAGATTATCTCTTCATATGAATGACTTTTCATCAAACCCTAGTTATAAATGCTTAGGTAAGGGTGTCAATATTACACTATTGCATTGGGGAACCAAAAATAAAGAAATCTAACACCAGCAAAAATTAAAAAAATAAAAGAACAATAAAGCCTGGACATGCTTTGCATTCTTTTTCAAACCAGAAGCATTCACTGTTCAGGCAGCAGCCAACTCAGCGGCTCGGACTACAAGTCTCCCCTGCAATGCGAGACAGGACTATCAGAATTAAGGAGGAGAGATAACACAGAAAAATAGAATTCAACAAATAAAGAAATAAAAACACAGAGGACTAAACTTATTTCAGCCTAGCAGACCCTACTAATAAGGCACATCTTATCTCTATAGTCTTAATAAAAGCACAAAAGGACAACATCTTCCTTTTCAGTACACACTGAAATCACTCAAAATAAACTGTTGTTTGGTTGTAGATAGAGCTACTGAGGAGCGTAATTACACGCAAAGAAAATGGATATATCCAACGTAAAAGCTTTCTACACAGAACTAAAATGCAATAGCGAAGATAATTACTTTGATCCTTAAGTCTTTTCCACAATGACAAAAATCTTGCCAAGCTAGAAGTTGCTTGTGCAATTTTTAATGTCTTTTAAGATAACTTATTTCCTCCCGCTACCCCCCACCAACCAGTAAGTTCCAGATTTTTTAAAACAAATTACTTAAGGGGACATGTCCACTTCAAAATACACTTTTTCCTTTCTTTTTTTCTTTTTTTCCTTTCCTTTCTCATCTCTCCTTTTCACTACTGCTACGACAAGTAACACTTAAGGTCGAATCACAGAATGGTTTGGGCTGGAAGTGATGTTAAAGACCATCTAGTCCCACCCCCCTGCCAGGGACAGGGACCCCTTCCCCCAGCCCCGGCTGCTCCCAGCCCCGTCCAGCCTGGGCTTGGGCCCTGCCAGGGATGGGGCACCCACAGCTGCTCCGGGCAGCCTGTCCCATGCCTCACCACCCTCACTATAAAAACACTTCTTCCTTTTATCTAGTACGAATCTACTGTCTTTTAGTTTAAAAACTCTGTCCACATCTTCCTTAAAAGCCCCACATAAGTACTGGCAGGCTGCTATGAGGTCCCCCTGAAGCCTTCTCCTCTCCAGGCTGAGCAACCCCAACTCTCCCAGCCTGTCCCCACAGCAGGGGGGCTCCAGCCCCCTGAGCATCTTTGTGGCCTCCTCTGAACTCCCTCCAACAGGTCCATGTCCTTCTTGGACTGTACTCCAACTGAAAAATAGTAAAGATGGGGAGGAAACAAAAAAAAGTCATACTGGGGAGGGCAGGTCCCCCCACTAGTTATGTTTACTTTTGACAAAATCCTGCATAATTAATTGCCAGAGGGTTTTTTGTCGTGGGCATTTTAATGGGATTGGAATGGAATACAATAATAGCAACAGTAATAGTCTTTTTCATTGCTTCCTATCCTGAAATCATTTAGTTACTTCCTCAGTTTGATACAGGAAGCTCTGGTGTTGCAGCAGGGAAAATACCTTTTTTTTTTTTTTTTTTTAATCTGACAGTCAGCAAGGGTTGCTGTTGAATGGTGCACATGGGAGCAGTTGAGGGCAGGGAACCAAGGCATCTTTACAGGGGGATCTGGCAAAGCGCTCACTGTTCCTCACTCACACCAAGTGACACAGTACGCAACTAGAAGCATTTCCCGACACCCATAACTGTGACGCTGCACACTGAGGTCACGGAAGACTATTCCTCTGGCAAAACATATCCAGGAACCTTCCGCTGATCTGTTGCCACACCTTATTGCTGATTTGGAAAATTAAAATATGACTTGGTACACATTCCTGCCGAGGACCTTTCCAAACAGAAACTGTTGGGCAGCAAAGAAGAGTTTGTAGCTGGATCTATTTTGGCCAGGTACCGCAGGGCAGCCGGAGCCGTGTGACTGCACACTCGCACCCCTGTGTGCATCTATCCCTTTTGCTTCTTCCCTCTCCACCCGCCCTGTAATCTTTGAGACTTAAATTCTAACCCATTTCACAGGAGAATAAAGCTCAGATTCTCACCCCCCTACAATACAGTAAGAAAAGGAGTTGGATAATGAAGATCTTACTGGAGCCTCTGCTGAGGGAAAGGTGGTTGTGGAGCTCAGTGAATATTAAATACCACCCAGCCTACACAGGACTTCATTCTTGAGGCACGAATTTAAAGAAAAACAAGCCCCCACTGTTCACACAGCTGTTTTTTCTCTACCTGGCTGTACTCTTGATAGATGGTCTCCCTTTAATTTTGGTGAACATGCACCCACTGACACATCAATTGCCCTCAGCAGCACCAGGCACTGGAGCCCTGTGAGCAGGCTGATGTAGGTGCAGGCTGACAGACTGAACGGTTTCTGCTGATGTGCTACCTGTTCAGCAGCGGGCTAAATATATATATATATATGTATACCTGTCAGTGTATATATTACCCATGCAGGAACAGTTTGGTCCAGCGCTGTTGTGGATTTTGAAACAACGGTCTTGGCCTGAGGTACAAACAACAGCAGAACATGGACTGACTTTTTAAAGGTGTTTTTGAAATAGGAGCCCAGGCTTTGTTTGGATACAGAGTGTAACGCGCCTACCCCACCGCTCCACAGGAACGCCACTGGACCACATTCCCACAGAGGGATGGTAGTAACCACACACCTCTGACATGCCTAGTTATGCTGCCCAGCTGGATTCACCCTTTTTTCCCCCCTGTGCAGAGTACATGAAGTAGGAAAGGTGGCTCATAGGTTGGGCAGCGATTCTCCCCTTTCCTCTGTAGGCTGCACTCTACAGCTAAACAAGGAGAGGAATTAAGTCAGCAACTAATGACTGTCAACCTGGCAGAAAAGGAGAATTGAAAAGCAATGCACGCTTGAGGACACAGGCATAAATTACTCCAGGTAAGCCACACACAGCATGTCAGCAGCTCTGCAGGATCTCCCTTCACACATCTACTCTGCCACAGCCAGTGGCAAAGGTTCATTTATCCCTTTGTCCCTGCAACTTTCTGAAGCACAAATGCCTTCCAGGGCTGTCCCTGGAACAACGCCACTTAAGCAACATCCATAGCCCTGGAAGAAATCTTACCATGTGTATTTCCTTTGCTCCTTAAAGTTGAATCTATTAGGGGCTTTCATACAGTACCTACTTTCTTCATGCTCATGTAATACAGGCTTTTACTGTCAGGATTTAATGCATCAGCAGGGAAGAAGAAAGTAATTTCAGCTCTATACATTTCTCCATTTACATCCATTTCTTTAGGGAGAATACAATATTCCCATTTGAAAGCAGGAAAAAGGGTTTCCAGGTGAATGAGTGCTTCAAGTATAGTACTTCAACACTATTACAGAAGCACCCAGTGATTCCAAGGACATACATGCAATACTTTTGAGTAACCCATTTCAAATGTTTTGCTATTGAGCTGATAGAGCATGATCACGGCAAGCGACGGCTTCTGGCCTATTTTACAGACAAGTAAATAAAGACAGAGGAAACAATGCAGGTCTTTCAGTTCAGGTTTAGATTCCAGTGCTACGCATACAACAGTGAAATGTTTTCTGTGTGTTTTCACAACAGTGACAATATTTCCTGAAATGACACACGGTAGTAAAAAGTGGCTTTTAATTACAGGTGTTTTGTCCCAGACCCACAGATTTGCCGCTGTTAAATATTACGTTAAAATTAAACAATACAGCTTCAGGGAAATCATCTGTTGAATGCTTTTTTCTGCTTAGAGAACACCTAGAGAGAAAGAAGCCTCAGAAGTTTTGCTCTTCTATCATATCCAAGCCACAAGAAACTTAGTGTTTAACACTGATTTTGTTTCAAACCACTTGTTTGCACTTCTCATGTGAAGCAAATTATTCCATTTTGTACTTCTGCAGGTTAGCTAAGAATCAGTCCCAGGCAAGGCAGTTAAGCAGATAATACGCAGTTACGGCAGTTAAGCAGATAATACGCAGTTACGCTGAGAGTTGGTCAAGCTTTTTTCCAGTTTTTCTTGGTTTTTTTAAGAAAAAAAGCAAAAGGATTTTTTAGGAGCTTGGAAAAGATATTTTTTCTGCAGAGAATCTGTTTTCACCAGACTTTAACTGCTGTCCTGTTAGAAACCTGCATTTATTTGCAAGCAATGCAAACAGTTCTTCAGCTCAGAGACGATATAATGAGAAAGCCCCTAGCATGATGGAGTGCTGATGTCACCTGGGTGATACTTCAATGAAATCAGTAAAAAAGCATAGTGAAATCTCAGCCTGAAAGGGACTGATGTTCTAAGTCTGTATTGCCTTTTTCTTGTTTTTCCATTCATTTCGTCCAGACCATGTAACTGACTTTGGTCTTAAACGAGGCAGGGCCCTTCGGAGGATTTTCACTAAGCTTTCCCCAGCTGCTGGATTAACGGGACACTCAGATGCATTTTTTTCCTGTAACGCTAAGTATCCTGTCACTTCTAATTCAAACTGACCTACTGCAATAGCATTAGTTCCAGCGCAGTTTGTTCGGGGTGAATGAACGCTTTACATTGTCTTTGACAGAAATTTCAGTGTAAGTACAATGCAACATTTACCGCTATAAAACCAAACAAATCACGACCTTTAAACGCCAGGGCCACTTCATGTAACGGCAGGGACTTTGGGAAGAACAGGAGGCTTTCGTAAACTGGAAGTGGCACTGCAGAAATGGCATTAGCAGAGTGAAGAAAGTTTAATGGAAAATATGGCAGCTCAGGATTAAAGGGCAGGCAGAGGTAAAACTATTTCAACGTGAGCTCCTGCTTTCTGCTCAGCAGATTTTGACTAGGCGAGCCTAAACTGTTTGCATATAGCTGTTGTTCCTTGTCCAGAAAAATAGATTAACTTCATTTCCTAAGAATTTCCACCCCCCTCCACAATTGCATGGCTTCTTTCTATACTCCTGGTGTGGAAAATATAAATCCTGAGCAACTGTCTTCAGGCTGCTGCTCTCTGCAGATGCACCCAAGGTTATACCGATGCTCTTCCCACACACACCCCCCACCCCCCAAGAAAACTGCAATGATGCCTCAGTGCACGGTGCTCCCCCAGAAGATTTTAAATATCCAGCAATCAAGACTAAACAAATATAGGCTGACCAGGAAAGGAAATTTTTGAGTAGGTCTCGCAATAAATGGCAAGTCTTAAAGGAGAGGTTGCACCCCCGTATTTCCATTTTGCGCAGTCATTCACAAATCCATAATTCCCCTCCCCTGCTGCTAGCTCCTCTCCCCTGAAGGTCAGCACTTTTCTTCCCATGGCATTACAGAAAAGGGCTTTCTTAACCCCAGCCCTAACCTCCCATGTGTGTGTCCAGCTTCCTTCATAAAAACCTCTTTCTTCATAACGTGAAGTTAGATGGAAGTGCTGGGTGCATTTCACCCACTACAGACTGTTCTGATCCTTTCTGCTTACTGAGGGAAAAACAAAAGGGGGAGAGAAGGGGGAGGAGAAGAAGAAGAAGAGGAGGAGGAAAAAGGAAAAGATAAGAAGAAGAGGAAAAAGAAAAAGAAAAGATGAAGAAGCAGGAAAAGAAGAAAATAAGAAAAAGGAGAAAAAAAAAAAGAAAAAAAAAGAAAAGTTTCATGAATATTTGACCATGTACTACTTAACTGTGAGCTGCTAGGGCAGCTCCTTACTAGGTCCAAAGACTGAAGACATTTTTTTGCTCCCAGCATGGTTTCCCAGGTGGGGACACCCAAGGAGAGGTGTGACAGGGATGTGCGTGCTGCCTGTGACTGCCTGTGATTCCCTTCTCCCACGGGGAGGGAGAAGACTCCCGTCGCCAGGGATGTCAACCAGGCGTTTAATTTGCAATAACAAAGCATTCCTTTAAGCCAGACATCTATTTAATAATGCTTACTCTTTACTCAAAATTGCAGACAAACCTGTTCATGATCAGATAACACAAGAAAGCCCTGACAGATGGCTGGTGACTTCTGTGCCTGCCCCTTTCCCCACACTCCAGCGCTGTGTTGTGAGCATCCCAGAGAGGCAGGCAGCTGCGAGCATCCCAGAGAGGCAGGCGGTGAGGCACAGGCAGCCTGGCACCCCTGGGCAGCGGGGAGCATAACCTGCTGGTTAAAGCAATTATCAAAACAGTTTGGACACTGTTCCTGGCCCCACAGAGCGTTCACGTGTCCTGTACAACTTGACAGGTGGTGGTTGTGTAAGGTTGGGGAGACTTTTTTGTAGTGCCACTGAAAAATCTGGGATTTAAACTTTTTTTTTTCTATCTTGCTGAGTAAAGGAAGTTTTGCAATGGAAATATATTACCTTTGACAGCATTGCTGCCATTATACTGAAATTACCAAAACAAAGAAAACCTCTGCAAATCTTTCCTTGCTTTCAAAAACCAGAAATCACAGTGGTGTTTATAGGTGTTCTCAAGGAACTGTAATGCATACTGGTACACCACACATTACTAAAGCCTGATGCTTTAGTCAAACAGTTCATCTGATTTATTCAGGTGGCCAGGTTAGACCAGCACTTCATCCAAGCTGGTGAGGCTATTAATTGGCAATAAATAGAAACATGCTATTTAAAACACTTTTGACTAATGCAAACCCAGATAAATCCGAGTTGGCAGATTTATTAGCACCCAACATTATACTATGACTCAAGGACTGATTAGCCAGGACCCTTGACAGGCTGAAGATATATGATCTGATACGGCAGTCTGTTTTCGGCATCTATCGAGAGATGATTTGAGGTGTGTGGGTGTTTGTTTACTGCTCATGTAAATTGTTAGATTGATAGCCCTGAATTACGAAACTTTATTGTCAAAACTGGGCACAGTGTGGGTCCTTTTTTAGACCGCTGTACTGCACCTTAAACCAGGCTCAGGGGCTCATTGCCAAGAGCAGGACAGGAGAGTCACTTGGTACTTAGTCACCAAGCAGACAGCTAAGAAGTTTAATGGGATATTTCTTTGCAATGTAGAAGGTATGAAAATAGCTGGGACATGCTTCATGTTCCTGGTGAGTACAGAATTGGTCATCTTTAAAACATCTTACAAACTTCTCATGCTGCACACCTACATTTGCTTTCTGTTGTACTTCATCCTGAAGAATTAGTTATCCCTAAAGGGATATCTTAGTGAAAGCACTGGAGAGAACAAGTACAAAGCAAGCTCTCCAAAGATAAAGAGAGAATTTGAGAAATTTCTCCTCCTCCCCCCCACCCCTTTTTGCCTTGCAAAGGGCATCAGCGTACAACTTCCTTCAAATTGAAGTAAGCTTTGCAAATTCAGCAAGTTTCAGCAATAGCCTGATCCAGAAAAGTCTAAATTAACTGATTAACTACCCAGAATAACCTGAGGAAAGGGTTCATGCAGAGATGGAGGGCAAAGGACGGGCATAAGTAAAACCAAGATGACAAAAGGGTCTTGAAATTTCCAGTGAGCACCTGAATTTTGTGAGCCACCTCAAGCCCAAGAAGAACATGTTAGCCATAAGCAACAGGGCTGCAGCTGAGCTCCTGACAGAGCTGTAATAGAAAGAGAAACATCGCATGGACAGGGGGTATTAATGGCCATTTCCTTTTATTATTCCCTGCTTTCTTAAATTCTTATTAGGAAATTAATAAACACATATGGTATGCAGAAGAAATCCAGGCACTTAGAACTTTCCAGAGTATTACCTTTTCTTTTTTTTATATTACTAATGGTAATTATGCCTACAGGTGAAGTAACAGCTGAGTGACTCAAGTTACCCTGCTGTTTAATTTAATCAAAGGAGTCATGAATCCTTTAACAAGACCTTTAGAAAAGTCCTTTAGAAAAAGGACAAAGGAAATTTCCCCTATTATTGGGTTACAAAGAATACAAAGAATTTATTCCATAACACCTAATATATAGGAAAGCTCTATAAGGAGAGAAAGAGGAAAGGAGAGGGGATCAATAAAGCCACTTGAAGGCATGTTGATTTTTTTTCTTCTCTGAAATTCTGTGGCATGTTCTTAAATCACTGCCATAATCTAGAGGCCTTATAGATCCTACAAATTAGTCAAAACAACTGTGTGTTACATTTACAGATTGTGAAGTTAACGGAAAGAACATTTGACTGCTGCTTGTCTCTAGAGCACGCAGCACACATCAGGAGGAGGCAAAACTCCATCTACCAACACTAAATCTTAGGAAGCTGGGCTGAGACTTCATTATTTCTGCTGCTCAAAGCCTGAGGCTTGCAGAACAAACTCTTGCATAACCTGGGACTCAGAAGCAGCAGAAAAGAGCTACTTATCTGTGGTGTATTCTGTCTTCTCTGATGTCCCAAAATATGATAAATTTGAGACTAGACAATAATTTGAGAGGTTAGAACTAAACGTGGAATTTAATAAAGCTCTGATAGAATTTAAGCACCTTACTTCTTGAGCACTGATGCTCCTGAAGATTATAGCATAGAATAAACCCTGGCTTATCGATACAACTCTGCTACTACTGGGTTCCTCACTTCATAAAAATATTGGGAGTTAATGCACCAACTCCACTGCCAGAACAAGAGCTGCAATCCCTCCCACTCGTAGCGTGTCTCTTCACTGATCTGTTTCTCCCGTTCTCATCTTATGGTGTAGAAAGAAAATATAAGGACAAAAGAGCCTAGAACAGTCTTTAACCGGTCCCTTGCAGTAAGCAGCAAACAGCGATAACCTTCACAGCAACCCGAGTCGGCTCACGGCTGGATTAGAGAGGAGCCGGCGGGACTACCCAGTTCCCGCAGCGTGGCTTCTCGCCCGCTCAGTGTACGCGTAGCCACTGCTCCTCACACCGGCTAATTCAGCCACAGGGAAGGAGCTACAGTGTCTCTGTGTGCCTGCAAAATAAACCCTCTGCCTCGGTGCTGGATCGCCCAACAGCCTGGGTGCATGCGACGTGGCTCTGGTTCCCTCAACACCCAAACCCGAGCAGGTTTGCCCGAGCTGTATCTGCCTTTTTTGGGGAGATGCCTGATGGAAACATAAAGGCTACGTGCCTACAGTCACACAGCTGCTCAGTGGCTAACATAAGAGTAGAACAATTTTCTACCCAAGAGATCTTTTTTTTCCAGACTCCAGCCCAACCCCGAAAGTCAAGAAATTAACTTGTACGGCAACCTTTCACTTAAAGAGCTCATCTGTAGAAATTTCTGTTATGTTAAAGGCTAATTAAGGTCAAGCATACCACACTATGCAGGAAGGTTTAAGTCATTCACTCTCTGCAGGAGCAGTGTTGGTTTCCGCAGGACACGTGCCAGTTATTTTGTTCAAACTTTCAGAAGTCACAAGCAACAGGGAGTTTGAGTAGTTCCTTTGCAAGACACTTCAGGTGTCCTGGCACCCAAAAGCTCTAACCTTTGACTTTTGGCTTAAATGTATCCCCACTTCAGTTTTACATCCCCATGCCTCTTGATGGTGCTTGGGTGCATCAAACAACGCTTCTTTCATTCCTGGATGTTTGCACACTTCAAACATTATGTTAAAACACTGTTGCTCCTTAGTCATTACCTAGTGGTACACTGGATTTTAAAATCATTCTAGTATTTTGTCTGAGTTCTTTCCTTCCACTCCCAATATTTGCTGCTTCCTTCTGAACCCCCTCCAATTTGTTCCTCTGGTAACACAGCACTCCAAACGCATTCAGCAGGCAAAATTCAATACTCAATGTACCACATGCTACTGTTTCACTATATTTTCTTTTCTATTAGTCATGTCTGTCCCATCTCCACACACCCCCCACCACACCCCCCCACCCGCATTTTACACCCTTCTGAAGATCAGGTCCCTATCTAGCATCTCATTAAAATAACCAGGTGTGTTTAGCGTCCAGGCTAACCCTTGACATATAAAACATTAAACATGCTGAACTCCCAGGACACAAAGGAAATGGCCTTGCACTCACTTGCCCAAGGATAAAGCTGAGTGCCTTCTAAAACCCGCGCCACTGCAGCACCACTGGAAACAACCTGAGCCCCAGTGCCCGTTGCCACCTCCACTCTGCCAGCAGCAATGGGGAGCTGATTCCTTAAGCGCCGTGAGTAACCCACGAATAAAGACTGGGGTGCAAAGGAAGCTAAGGACACACTGCTCTTTGGTTATCGGGTGAGAATAAAATGAAAGCGTTGGTCAGGATGGGCTTGGGAAGCATCCATCCCCCTCCTCCCTTCCCAGGCAGGGAGAGCTCCCCCACCCAGACCTCCCCCTGCCCACGCCCTGGGCTGGGGGCTCCTTCCCGGCCCCTCCCCGTAAGGGAAAAGAGGGGATTTCAGCAGGGGCACGGCATTCCCTCCTGGCACAAAGCAAAGCTTCGAAGCCACACAGGAAAACAGCATCTGCTGTACTTCTGCAGGCAGAAAACATATGCTTCAAGAAATAAAAGCATTGCACCAGCATTTATAAGCAAGCTGTTAAACAAAAGCTGGGGCTCCCCTGCTTCCCCACACTTCTGCTGGATGGGAGGCACCTGGAAAAGAACTGTATGAGGAGAAAACTTCCATGACATGATCCCCCCTTACACCTCACTCCTGGGGGTGGCCAGGGTGCCCCAAGCCAGCCCAGCAGCCAGGGCAGGAGGCTGAGCGATGGGGTCCCACATCTCACCACCAGCCTTGGTGCCTCAGGGAATCCTTCCGAGGTGGAAAAAGATCCCAGCCAACTCTCCAGTGTGTCACCGCATGAAATTAAGGGCACTGGTGTTATTCTCCTGAGCGCTGGGAGAGCTCAGCCCAGCACGGATCCCTGCTGCTGCGGCGGCTGCGGGGCACCAGTGTCCGAAGCAAGGCTTGCCCTGGCTTCAGCTGGTGTATCCTTTATCACACCCCTTTTCAAACACTGGTATTTTCCAAAGGAAAAGAAAACAATTTGTGCTATCTGGAATTTTCCATGGTTAGGCTTTGCCCAGAAGTGACTTTTCCCTCCCAGAAAACTTTCAGCATTATGTAACTTCTTTTGTTTGTTTTGTTGTTGTTGGGGGGGGTTTTTATTATTATTATTTTATTCTGTTGTTTGTATCTACAGAGGCCGTCAGATAAATGGGGAAAGAAATGAAAGAATAGCTTGAGACTCTTATCAGAGCGCAGAGCTAGGATGACTCAATGATCAGCTGCTCTGGAAAGTTTTAGGCTTTTGTTAATGGAAGATTGCTGAAATTCCAGGATGACGGGGGGGTCATCCTAGAATCTTTCTCACAGAGGAAAATGTAATTTTAAGAGAGGGGTGTGACTGGAAATACCTAGAGGGAATGCCAGTTTTAATTCTGAGATCCTATCAAACTGTGCTTTCATAAAGAGCTAAATGTTCAAATAACTGCTTGAGGATATGGGTTTTGTCAATATTTAGAAAAAATGTATAAATATTAGTGATTTTAGAAGCTACAATTTTGCATCCCACTGTTAAAGTTTAAATACACAGTTTAGTTGTAACCACTGTTACCCGAATTGCCACTTTCTGAACATTTGAACCCCTCAGCCCCATGCACCTTTTGGAAAGTGTGTTGATTCCTCCCAGATTCAGCTCTAAACTCACCCTCCTCACTGCTCCGTAACATAAAAGTTGGACATCAAGCATTTTTCTGTGTTATTGCATAATTCTTGCACACAGTGATACTGTAGTATAGTTTCTAAACAATACAATTACTCACGCCAAACCTATGTGCGCCCACAGTCCGCAAAAGAGTTGGGGGGCTGGTTCATCAAGATGAACAAAGTGTCCTGTCATAAATGTATTTTCATTGTGAGGCGGTTTGTGTGTGGACAATTTAATTACTTGCTTAACCAATGGAATTCCCACAACAGTAAAGGCTCGCCGGCATACCCATTTCTCACTTGATTAACCTGCTGAAACGCAAGACACCTGTTCCAAACTAACAGATTTGTATGGAATGAGTAATGGAGGAGTTGACACTTTGCCACCATCTTGGCATCATATTTCACATAAGATCCCCCCTCTGGCCAAAAAAATTGCCATTCATTCTGTGTGACAGACACATTTGCCTGGAGCTGTTATCAGGAAGAATGCAGAACACCTTGTCAAAAGGCAAATGTCTTTTTTTTAAAAAAAAGAAGATATGATCTCAAGGGGGAGGGGGGGGATGGACAAAAAGAAGTAGAACAGTATACTGATCATCCATATCCAGAGGCTAAGAGGCTAAATCCTTTTGTTATTGATCTACTGGGTTAGGAATTCAGGAGATAAATGTGTGCCTCTGCATGTCTGTGCTCTGCTGGTCTGTGCTGTGCTCCTTCTGGGACACAGATGAAAAGCTAAGTTCAAGCGCCTGTCCTAAATTAATCTTTTATTCATAGCATTGCCGATGCCCATGGGTTGTAATACCCAAGGCGCCAGAGGTCTGTAAGCATCCCCCAAAGCATTGCAGTATGCCCCATTGAGGCAAAAAGTGACTCAAAAACAGGGGAAAGGGCTGTTGTTTCATTTTGTTGCTTGAAAAATATTATACCCCTTGTGTCATGGGATTTAGAACATCAACCCATCTGCTCTGGCGGTTCAACTCACTTATCTGTTGAGATCAAACTCTTAGCCGAGGGAATTTCAAATAAAATTAACCTCCTCCTTCTCTGGTATACCAGTTGGGGATCACTTTTCTCCTCTACATCCTGGGAGAGCTCATGGTGCAAGTTCCCCGTGGGGCTTGCTCTGTGCTGCCTGTGCAGGGACACGGGAGCAGCAGGGGACCTTCTGGGGGACCTTCTGGGGACCTCTTGCACAAGCCCTTCAGCGGTGCTGTCCCACAGCAGGTCTGTGGCAAGGAACTTTCTGAATGACAAGGGAGCAACCGTTTATGCCATTAGGTTAAAGAATTCAAAGTAAATTATTTCATTGGGAAAAAACCCCAAAACGAACCACCCTTGTTTCTACTCCAGCGGTTGATTATGCCCAAGCCTGACAGCAGCGGGTACCAGCTATAAGAAAACCTGAGAAGTTCCGGCTGAAAGAGACCGTCAGGAGGACCGCGGGGCCCCGGCAGCCCTGCCCTCCCTCCTCGCCGGCAGGTACCACCGCTCTGCCTCCGATTCCCCACTTCTGGCACGCAGAGGC
Source organism: Falco peregrinus (assembly GCF_023634155.1). Lineage (NCBI taxonomy): Eukaryota > Metazoa > Chordata > Aves > Falconiformes > Falconidae > Falco > Falco peregrinus. Next base: position 2,309,364 of record NC_073724.1, on the reverse strand, counting down.
TGCAGCTGCCTTTTCCCAAAGCAAATTCAGCTTTTGCAACAGGCCAGTGACAGGTCCCTGTCTGGCCGTGCCGGGTGACACAGACAGCCCCGCGCAGGGGTGCAGCATCCCGGCCGCAGGGCGCTGCCAGTGGCGCAGCCGAGGGGGCTCTGCCGCCAGCCTCAGCCCCTCGGCCACCCGCGAGCACAGGGTGACGCCCCACTGCAGCCAGCGGGTCCTGTCATGTGGGACACAGCCTGGCTGCACCCTTAGCGCTGATACCGCTTACCCTCCACACCGCGCCAGCCAACAGAAGGTTAACCACCAAACCCATGGTTTGGCCATGCCTATCCTTGGACATTTTCAGGTGTAGAAATGCCGTCATAAATCGTAACTCCTGACACATTTTCAGAAGAGGTTTGGCCTTCAGAAACCCGCTTTAAGCAAAGCCGACGCTGCAACGCAATCACTGGCTGGTATCGGTGGAAATGAAACAAACACAGTATCCAAATGGAAAAACATCCTGTTGTCCATCACCAGTATGATGAAGCACTCAGTACCTGGTGTAAACCACAATTAACACTGCACGTGGATGAGTCACTCGATGATTTCAGCTCTCTGAAGGAAACGCTGTTGCCTGCTTTCCTCCTTAGATGCTCCACACTCGCCCAAAGACACCTAAGGTTATGGTATGTATTAAGCCTTGTTCCTAAGGGTCAGTATAGCATATCAATGGGAGAAGTACAGCTTGTTGCTAACTTTCTGCATGCATCATTTGCAGTTCTGTTCCAGGGGCACTTGCTGACTGAAGTAATCTCAATAATAAAGGTGAAAAATATCTGTTCCTAGAAGACTATTATATGGAATGACATAGGATGTGATACCCTGTAGCCACAGAGAAACGATGACTTTAAATGAGTGAAACCAGTGCTGCTTATGTGGTGACAGGAGGATACTGCCTTTTTAAAAATATATATATCTGTAATGAAAGCTAAGCTGTTATTATGTGTAAAGCAGCTGCAAGGAAAGTGATAGCATTAAAGGCATTAGAACAAAGATTATCTGTTCTCAGTAATTAAATCCTTTTCCTGGCTTTATACCAGATGACTCCTCAGGTCACATGAGCCTAATTCAAGCATCACCCTTGAAACTAGCCTGAAGAGGTTGGAGACAGTCACTGGAAACTCCCTTAACCTACAGGGATTTAATTGTTCAGTTGTTTGCATCCTGCCTTCTCTCTGCAGGAGCGGAGAGCTGTAACATCGATCCTGAAAGTATCGGGGAACGGGCTGGTTCTTGCACAGCTCCCACATCCCACACACCTTTTGCTGGTGACCTCTCCTACATTTGTGGTGACAACACATAAATACCACTCTCGCGCACTGCAGGTAGATTATTCGCATCCTAGTTCCAAAAGCTGCATGATATAAAAATACAAAATACTCATTGTGGCCCTTGAAGTGGGAATAGCCATCTCCCAGAAAGAGAGCGTGCTGTCAGGCCATTCCCTGCAGGAATCAGGGGGACGGAGGAGCGTGCCTGCAGATCTGTGGCAAACACAGGCACTCCTCAACCGCCTCCCATCAGCCTGTCACTCCGGCCAGGCTAAGGGATTAGCTCCACGCTCTCCGATGCGGCTTTCCTCCTCGTCTGACACCACACCTCACTTGTTGCTCACCTAATACTCTCCCCCTATAAGCAGTCACACAGGTTTAAAAACAATAAAGGTTTTTGCACAGTCTGGAAGGAGGGGAAGAGGGACTCCTGCTAGTTCAAACTCTGATCCACGTCATGGGCGATCAAAGAAAGAAAACAAGGAAAAAGGAAAAAAAAAATATCACTGCTCTTTGGTGGTTTATGAGAGCTGCTGGTCGCAGTCTAGTCACAAGAGGGAAAAAATAAATAAATAAAAATCTATTCACATGGATACCCTCAGCCTGGTAAAAGGGTCTCAGCACTTGGAGGGCAGGAAGGCTAAACTAACCTTTCCTTTACCTAGGGTCCCTTTGGGTGGGAGTTGGAGATGAAAAGAAGGTAACAACGGTCAGACCTGAATTGTGCCACATCCCTTCACAGCCAGAAAAATCAAAGGCTGACCCAGGCCACCATCCTTCCGCACCAACCATTCTCCTGCCAGACAAAGTAGCCTCCCTCCAGTACAGTCCTAAGGAAAGCAAGCTGTGACATTTACAATCTGTTTCCTTTTATAATAACATCCATTTTTCAGCTTGCAAGACAAGTTTGTCCCTACTTAATCTTAGTACTGAAAGAAGAAGAAAAATAGAGGCAGACTGACTTGAGACACACAATAGTTTGAAAAAATTGAGATATGAAATCCCTCTCTTTTTTCTTTTACGCAGACAAAACAGGTGTAAATGCACCAGCTCTGCCAGAACCAAGGTGGGAAAAAAGCCTGGAGCCTCTGTAACTCGCCCAGGAGCCCCAGCGGTGCTGGTGGTGGGAGAGCAGGCGAGGTGGAAGAGCCCCAGCTGCCCAGTGAAGCCCAGTGGCACGAAGGCAGGCTGGCTGGGCACGGGCAAGCGGCACCAGCCCTCGTCACTCCACTGAAGCTCAGTCTCTGCTCCTGCCTTCATTTCTCCCGACTTGCTGTCCCAGCTTGCTCCTTCCCTTACCACCTCCACCCGTGTCTCAAGCAGCAGCCTGCCCAGGTGACCATCACCCCATCAGCTCTGAGGATTCCCCAGACCCTCGTTCTGCTTTGCATGCTTCATAATCTATGGCATGTCCCGACAGCACTATCCTTCAGAGAGAGACGCACACGTGGAAGAGAGGACAACAGCAGCACATAAGCCTGGTCAGGTAAATGAACACACCCCCACCCCCACTGGGGTGACACAAACTGGGGAGAGTCGGAGCCAGAGCAAACAGTGAAGGTCTGGAGAGCTCAGGCTCTTGCTGTAGTCAGTGGCCAACACAACTAACACAAGGAATGGTGTTTTTCTTAACCAGAACTTTTTCTCCCAAGCTTACAAAGGCTACTGCATTTTACAAAACTCGGTTGTATTTATGTTCAGAGCTTTATTAGGCTTCTTTTGCTGAGCGGTTAAAGGATATTCTGAGAAGCCATGTGAACATGTAAACTAAACCAGAAGACTGACAAGAGGAAGAAGAAAGCAAATGAAATTTTATGTGAATGTGCATATGAAGCCGTGGGTGCTGCAGGACCGTGGCTTCCCCGTGCACTGTTCCATGCCGCGCAGCAGAGGATGCTCAGCTGGCACCAGGGAGCCAGGAGAAGGCAGCAGGTCAGCCCCCCTGGTTCTGCACAGCATGGCAACATGCTGCCAAGCCAAGTCTACAAAACACTCCTACAGCTGTAATGTCGGTGACCACTTCCCTACAGCCCCCCATAAATTCCTTTTACTCTCTAGAGGGGGCTTAGCTGCAAAGATTTGAGATGGATTTTTTCTTTTTCTTTTTTTTTTCCCTGTAGGGACTAGCTTTTGCTTACTGAATCAACAGAAGAAAATTGCAAACTATATAAAAGTTTATACTGGAAATGAGGACAAGACTGGGAATATGTGTTTGCAGAGAGGTAGAGGGGTGTGTTCAAAAGCAGAGAACGAAGCAGGTCTTTTGCTACAAGACTTACAACACATTGCAGTACTGAAAGCCAAAGCAAACAGGACTGGCTAAGGCTGCTTTCTCATATCCTTTTTACAAAGGCATCGTAAAATCAGGCATTCCACTATCCTGTCTCTGACACTTCAGCTCAACGTACGAGTAAATGGTATGTTGACAAATGATGGATTTAAGGAGAGCTTATTTCTTAACCAAGGGAATTAAAAGTTGGTTTACGCCACAGAGAACAAAGCTACATTTGTACATTTTTAGTCTATATAAAGCAACAGAATATTTTAGGTATACGCAAGTTGCTTGTAGAATCCTACCTTTTCACTCTTCTTGTACTATCTGGCAGCATTTACTACATGGTCTAAACTTGCCACATTAAAAAAAAACAAACAAAAAAAACCCCAAACCAAAAAAAACCCTCACACCCCAAACCAAACAACAAACCAACAAAAACCCAAACAAACACAAACAAAAATTTTCTGATTGTTTTCTTGGTTTAGTACCTACTTGCATTCTAGCATTAATAAGTTTTATTAGTATTAGCATTGTTTTGGAGAAGCGGGAAGAACATGATGTACAAAGACAGGCTGCGAGAAGTGGGTTTACTCAGTTCTAAGAAGAAATGGCAAAATCATGTCCTACTGCTTTCAACTCCCTAACAGGTGCACAGAGAGAAGGCAGAGCCAGTCTTCTCGAAGGGTCAGGTTTCTAGGATGGGAGGTAACAGGTCCAGGTTGCAACAAGGGAAATTTCAGTGGTGCTTTAGGGCTGGAGGGGGTGCCTGGGAGCCTGTGGAACCTCCATCCTCAGAGACACTTTAACTTCAGCTGGATGAGGCCCTCATCTCATTTGCTCCGTCTTTGGGCAGGATGACCTCCAGCAGTCCCATCCCACCTAAACCACCCCACGGCACTGCTGCCCCACCTTGCTTTACTTCGTTAAAGCAGCTTCTTACTCAGGTTCTTACAGCAGACTTTCATCAGCGGTAAATCTGTAACATATCAGCAACAGTACCTGGTGTAAAGATCCCCTGCACCAGTATTCTCTGAGTTTGTTCCATGACATGCACTTCCAAGAGTTTAAAGTTCATTCAAATGTATAGGTATTAAGTTTCTGTGGGGGAAAAAAATAAATCCACTGTAGCTTTCATTCTGGATCCCAGAATACATTATAAAATGGTACCGCTCATTTCTGCCCACCCCCCCAGCTGTGTGCTTTAGGCGTTTGGGTTTCATACAAAACTATCTTAATTTAGCCATCCCAGGCAAAACAATCCTCATGGACATCTGCTGAAGTGCTTCAGCTAGCAGGTTGTTTGCAGTAGAAGGAAATTCCTAGGAAAAGCCTGAGTCCTTCTGCCTCCAGGACATAACCTCCAAGCAAGCCCAGACCCTTGTCTGTGGCAGGGGACTGGGGTAGGTAGCTGTTCAGTGTCAGATAAACGAGAATGAAACCCTTCCTAAGCACCAAAACAAGGTTGTTTTGTTTTTAGGAGGCATTAAATGATTGAAGGATAAGGTCTTCAATATAAGCAAGTTTGAAAGTAACAGATAACTATTTTTACCAATATAAATATTTATATTAAATAATACAGATAAACAATATAGATATAAATAAGCATATCGCTTTACAGACACTAGTCCATTTAACCTCATGTTAAAATAGCCATTTAAATCCACCCAAGGAAGCCATCTCAGACAGGTGGTAGAAGTTACTTTACATTTTCAGCAGCAAACCACCTCCCATAGCACCAAACGCTCCATCTCCTGCCCTGCTGAGTTTCTGGGGACCCACATTTTCCTCTGCACCTTTGCCAGGTCACCCACTACCCTCCAAACTCCTGCTCTGCCCTCTGGTTTTCCATGGGATAGATGTTTCTAGCATATGATACACATATCTCTACAGTTCCTCTACACTCACCCACCCCATTGTGCTCTGCTTTCATTAGTACCCTACCCAGCCTCTCTTCCCGGTGTTTTTCCTCTTCATTTGTCATTGATGTTTTCCTTTGTGTAGATTAGGCTCCTTCCCCCCCCCCCCCCCCTTCTTCCCCATGTGCTTTCATTTTCCTTCTATTGTGATTAAGATTTCATTTTAATGCTAATTTCAAAGCAAAATATTGTTATTCCCAAATGCTACATGCACACTCCTATTTGAACAAGACAGAAACACTTCTCATCCCTTACCTTTTGTTCTAGGCTTTCCCACCTTGCTATGGTGGTTTCTTTCTTCCTCTGGATTAATATCTCATTTCTTTCTTTGATGCTCTTTTCTTTAATAGCACAATTGTTTTTCTTTGATGGTACGTTAAAATTCTTTTATCAGCATTTAAAGCTTGATTGATGTTTGACTTCTTTTGTCACCATTTTCTTTGAATACCTTATTTATTCCTTCCTACTCTTGGACTGCAATTTTATTCCATCGCCATTTTCAGCAATACACCTCAAAGATCATGCTAAAGGAAGGCACTGTTTCTTAGAGGGCTAAATACTATTACATCCTTCATATGTGCAAACACTAAAATTAGTAACAGTGCACACCTGCAAGACAGAGTACATAAACTTCCCCCAACCCCACCCCACCCCTTTTACTTTTTTCTTTTTTTTTTTTTTTAACTCAAGGCACTTCTAGGGTCTGGTGCTGCCAGTAGTTTGCACCTTGAATATGCAAATGTAGAGAAAAGCAGGTGTTAAACGTTGCACTTCAGAGCCACTTAGCAGTGTGAAGTCAGAAGCCCTGCTTTCCCCTTCCCCCAGCCAGGCCATAATCGAGGCTAAATAGAAGACTACAGGTCTCTTTCTAACGAGTCTGTAAGTCTGTAGTCAATTCATTGAAAAATTATGTTTGTGACCTTTTGTTCTGGCATGAACAGCCACCAAACTCCATTTTCCACGAAGCGTTGTCAAACATGGATGTTTTATCAACTTAACTCTAGAAACTGAAAACCAGAAGCTCTGGAATTTAAATAACACCCTGGTAAATACTGAGGGGTAAAATTAAAGTTTTGCTTATTCAACCACAACCTAGGACCTGATCTTGCATGTGCTGAGGTGCATGATTAACTCTAGGAAGCAAGGGAAGTTGTAACAGACCTACAAAAAGTGTTTTCTATAGAAGAAAGAGGTTATGGAAGATTTAAACTAATAGTTCTGCTCTTGATAGTAATTGCTCCAGGCCCAGCAATTCCTCACAGACAATTCAATTAAATGCTGACAGAAACACAAATAGAGCTCACACGGTCTTCTAGTCCTTTCAGTGTTGCACTGATGTCATCTTGTCTGGAGGTTACTGCGGAGGCTGCTCCTGCCCAACACAGAGCTACTAAATAACACCGAGGTGTCCAAAGAAATTAGGAAAACAACAACCCTGTGCTTCAAAACCTGAGTTTCCCAATCTCCAGCATTGACCTTGTGGTACCTGGCAATCTCATAGTCGATAATGTATATCTCTGCATTCCAAACTTTGATGGGTTTTGCATTTCTCCCTCTTGGGTTTATGCGTGCATTTGTGAGGGCTCTCTGACAGTAACTGAAATAGGCTGCACTTGTTGTAGCGCTGAAATTAGCAGCAATGAATCACCTGGATTGGAATTTTTTCAGTGTGTAACTAGTTTACTCGCTCTAATCTGTTCTTGCACAGATATTTGTCTTTCTGAAATTAATCTTGTCAATGAATATCATTCAGTTACAACTTGTCTCTCCTGATTTAATGATAGAGTACAGTATTACATAAATATATATAAAATATCAAGTACAGTTTTGAAATGCCAGTGTTTTTAATGGAAAAAAAATGTCTGCAAAGCAAGGCAAAACAGCATTGTAGAGACATACAAATAGGCACGTAGAAAGATCAAGTGTTACAATAAATTGACACAGTGTGAAATTTGGGCTAGTATTAAGTTTGCGGTAAAAAATTCCAAAGCAAGTATACCTATAATTAATTTTATAATAAGGCAGACTGTAAACTTACAAACCACACTAGGATGGAGGGAAATCTGAGAGTGTTTCTTGCAATATTAATAGCAAGCAACTTAAGGAAATCTTCAATCATCTTAAAGCAAAGCCTTATAAAATGAGGGTAAGCTTAAAAAGAATATCAAAAGCTGCTAACATATGGAAGCGCCCACTTAAGCCTCTCAAAGAGCTTTAACTCTGACCGCCAGTGATGCTGTTGCAGAACAGTATTCAATAACCGCCTAACGCAGTAAATGCATGTTTGTATTTATCATCTCAAAGTAGGAAAACGTGCCTTTCAGACGTCATTAAAAGAATTTGCACATACGTGGCAGCACTTCGCCGCAGAATCAGAGTGCGGGCACAGTGGCTGTTCGTTGCCCAGTTGTGTTGGATGAGTGTTAAATAAAAGTTTTATTATTTGTTGGCAACATTTTCTAGGGCAGGTTGAACATTTATACTCAAAGTAGTTAAAATGTTTTAAAATGTAAGGAATCCATGTTTGTATCTTCTTAAGTTCTGGGGCCAAACTGGTTACGGCCCCAGATGTGTTTGTGACTGACTCTGATACCAGTTATTAGTGCTTGGCAAATATGTATAGAAATAGGTAAACCCTTGCCTACCAAAACTGTTGTGGTTTCCTTTTTTCTTTTTTTTTTTCCATCTGCTTCAGTTATAAATTTTCATATAAATAACCCTGTTAAAGCTTTACCACAAGATTCTGCAGTATCACAAAAATATTTAATGAACCAAACTCCAGCAAGTTTGGTTCCATAAACCCAACTTGAATAGCATCCCACAATTCAAGCAAGCAAAACTGGTGGCATTCTAATGGCTTTATTTGGGTCTAAGCTTCACTAAAATTTCTTGATGAACTTTACAATCCAGCCATTTCTTGGACTCCTTTGATGAGAAATCTCTCCTCAAATCAACCATTTCTCATTACCTGAAGATTTTTACACTCTTTCTTTCATAACCAAGACTGTATCTAGCTATGCTTACTCCTTCCTGATGTTTCACTTGCTTATATAAAAAAAAAAGTACTGGCAATCCAAGCTGGTTTTATTTTTGTATCTCTCAGCAAGTTCTAATAAAGTAAATTGCGCGATATTCTCAGTTTATTGTATTGATAAACAGACTGTAAAGTGTTTTATGATTTGGTACTTCTCGTATGAAAGACACTAGACTAACATAAATTGCAATTGTAACTGTAAAGTACTAAAATATATTTTCCCTCTAGGGCTCACTAGTATATTTGGCTGAAAAAAATAAAATAAAATAAAATAAAATAAAATAGACTTGTTTATTGTGTATATTTTTTGTAGTGTAATTAAATGTCTCTATGGTTTCCACTCAGAAACAAAGTCCTCTTTCCCTGCTCAAAGCAGTCTTAAAGGCCCACAAATAACTTTACAGAGCTGCCTTGTTCCAAATTGGAGGCGAAAAAGCACTTTCTTTTTCACTTTCTCCAAACTGTCTCGAGAGGAACGGATCTCTCACCACTCATAGCCCTGTCATTTCCAGGCCATGCTGATAGTCATTAATAAAAAAAAAGCATCAGACTCCTGAGTGACTCTTCCCCACTGCCCCAGGCATACTGCCTTGCTGCAATCTGGACCGACCCGCAAATTTCCATTCTTCACCCAAGCTGGCGTCGAGCGGATTCCATGTGGCCATTATTTTGGATCTCGATCAACCTGAGCATCAAGCAAGAAGGTATCTACCCCCCAAGGACTAGGACTTGTCAGTGTGGTATCTCCTGCATCCTAAGGGATGCAAAAGCTGGAGGCAGCTGCCTGGGCCGGTGCAGGCGCAGAGATGCTCTGCCTCTCCGGCGGGACAGCCAGCCCGGGCACAGCTCCCACGGACCCCCACCAGGCCAACATGATGCAGCTCTGCCACACGCGCAGTGAAAATTAGTCCTCGAGGGTTTTATTGGGGAAAAAAACAGAAATTTGCAGGGATGTAATAATGTAGCTACAGACTCCAGACAGGTCTCGCGCTGCACAGGGCAGCTGCACTTTGAAGCCCAGCTCTCCAAAGACACCGGGACCTACTCTGATCCCTCTTATGGTGCTCACCAGCAGGAAAATTACTGAAGTGCCTGGAAGTGCTGAAGGGAACAGTGTGAATCAGAGCCACATCCAGACCCGAGGGCAGCAGTCTTTGTTCAGTAGATACAAACCCTCCAGTTTCACACCTCCTTGCCTTAACAGCTCTTCCCACCCAGACCTCCCATTGAGAAGAAAGTGCTAATGGAGCTGTTGTAATCCTTCTTCAGGCAAAAGGCAGCTGTTGAAATAATGGGTAACTGAGGAAAGAGTCCTCATGGAAAAGTCAAAGGACAGGTAATGGATCTTTGAAATAAGGGTGGAGGTGAGATACTTAAAAAATTAACCTCCTTCTCTCTTTTGGTCTTCCTTTAATAAAGCAGTGACAAACCCATTACCTGTTTTAAGGTTCAGAGCAGCTGCATAATGAATCTGCTGTAATACACAGGGAAGTGTAAATTCACCATTACACTTCAACAGCTCCTGCTCCACTCTGAATGAGATGGAGGATTATACAAGCACAAAACCACTCCCTGGAGCAGCTGAATGGAGCCGCTAGAATTAAGGCTGAAACGGTTGCAGTTAACTCCCGACCCATGTGCACATGCTTTAAGCCCTTCTTTGACACAGATTTTCATAAGCTTTGATTGTCCTTACATAAAATTTCAGATGAGACTTCTCTCAGTCTCAGCTTGCCTAAAAAGGCGGAGGGGGAAGGGGAAACACCTCCCTAGCCACATATGAAGGATCTGCTCGCTTCCCCATGGCTCTTTCTAGATTGTATAACACTCTCTTGTGAAATTCAGGATTTATTTTGGTGTTTGGAACAGTAGTATTTGCTAAATCTCTCTTGAGCAGTGGTCTATCTTGGATGTGAACCTGCCATTCTAATTTGAATGTATTATTCTAACACGTGCATTCTCCAGTATTTACTCTTGCCCAAGCCTTCCTAAATATTCTTAAACATTTCTTTTTCCGTGAGCATCTTATAACAGATAAAACCCTCATTGCTCAAATATAGCATAAGATAAATATTTTGTGTTGTCTCATTGACTCATTCTTCAACCAGAGAATCATACTTAATGGTTTGAACACCTATGAGGCAGAATTTGTCTCACATCTGTATCTCGTTGTACCCATCATTACACTGTTTTGGCTCAAAACAGCCAACCTCTTCTATCCTGAACTTTCTGAAGAGGTCATGTCTTATGATAAAGCAAAGTATGATAGGGGCACAAAATTTGAGGCTTGCAAAGCTGATCCTACACTTCTGTGATAAAGCTGGCAAAGCAGCAGTAATGTTAGCTGTATAGAATACTTTTTTCTCCCAAACTCTGGGGAACGTTTGAAAAGGAGGGAAAAAACCCAAAATCCCAAACCCAACCAACACTAGCAAGCAGATATCACAGAAGTGTACAGAATCTCAGGAAATGATAGACTTAAGTCTTGATTAATTCATACATAACTGGTCCAAGCCATAAGCTGGGCCAGAGCAGCAGGGTCCCCCTCAGCCAGGCGAGCGTACCGACTGCTGAGGTTCCCTTTGGGAAACAACCAGCATTTGACAAGCAGGACCTCTCACCGGTAGCCTGAAGGAAGAAGGAACGGGTACTTGAGGTGACACTTTTCTTCAGCATCCTAGCAGTAAGTAGTGTGTGTGCCAGGTTTTGTACTCTGCAGAACCCCCGTGAGGGAAGAAAAAAAAAAAAAAAAAAGACAAAAAAGCAGATCCCTAAGCCAATATGTTTTGTGATAGCCCTGGGTATGATCAGAATTCATATATGTTCTTACTATATAAAGATGGTATTGTATTGCAGACCTCCTCAAATAACTTTTTTAGAGTATTTTCCTTTTAGATTACTTGATAAATTTGTTGGTTCATGCACACAAAATCCATCTGCTCCCTGAAGACTGCCTCCGGACTGTAGAGCGCTGCCTTTAATAATGCACATCCTTCTTCTTGTGTGTTTTCCTTTTTTCCTGGGATGTGTATGGAGTGGTTTTGATGTTTCTTCTCTATAATCATGATAGAGGATGCACCAAACTTTAACCTTGCATGTCAGAAACAAACAGACACCCCTCTAAAGAAGACCTTATGTACACTTTTGGGGATGTGAGGAACTCCCTCCTGTCACCATTTCATCAGTTGAGATACGCCACAGTCGAAAAGCAAGCAGGTAGGTAGCCTGCCCCAAGCAGAGGGAACATGTGGTTCCTTTGCACACAGCAGAACTAATGAAGCCAGGTCTGCCCTGTGTGGATTCCCAGGTGTCTAATAAAGGACGAATGTCTTAGTCTCCTCCTTGGAAGGAGACCCTAATAGGATCTCTCTGTTCTCCCTGGTCACCTGTTCACACAGAACTTGCAAGATACTCTGAGGTGAAACTGAATTGAGTTTTGCCACTGGGTTTGGGGTTGCCTGGAGTGGAGAAGATGACAAAAGCCCAACCGAGTATGCTCGTTCCTGTAGAAGACGGGGCTAAAGATCCCGTTCAGCTGGGGAGAGGTGGAGGGAAGGTGAGGGGTGAGAAACATTGGCAAAGGAAAATCACCATCAGGATAAAGCAGAGATGAACCAAAAGGCTGGTAAACCACATAAGCACCAAATCTTTCTTGCAAGTCTTTTAGCCCTTCATCTCCGAATTCCACTTTACAATTCAAACTTGAATAATCAATATTTCTCCAGGTTGGAATAAAAATACAAATGTAGCCTTTTCTCTTCAGAATATAAATAATATACTCATGTCAGAGAAAACAAAGATTTGTTTATCAGTAAATAAAGCATCACATGCCTTCACTTAGTGACTTTATGGATGCTTTGCTCAGTAGGAATAACTCTAAACTATTCCCCAATGCATATAGTTGTACAACAATTCTGCCTCATCCTACTAGGTTCTAGGGATTGAATCTGGCCTCTTGGTGCCCCCTTCTTCCATGTTTTCCTACTGGAGGTAAAGCAACTGTTCAGTCAGGAAACACTTCAGCAAAAGACATGATTTTTTTCTGACATTTGCTCACAGCCCAGCACAGGTTGCATGTTGCCACTGTTGCTGTAGCTTCTGGGGAAAAAATGTGAAGAGGAAGAGGACGGGTATCTGCAGGAGGAGGAAGGAGAAGAAAGGGTTCCAAATGGGGACGCTGTGACAGGTCCCAGCCTATGAATTCTCCTCTCCTGCCTTGGCCCTGCCCTTGCAAGAGGAGTGGGTGATGCTTTAGCCAAGGTTCGTGAACAGATACTGAATTAAGTGGCCTGAGGGGTGTGAATAAAACTTCCCAAAGGCAATCTGTCCAGTGACTTTAGGTCTGACCACAGTGTGTATATCTGCAGTATCTGGACTCTGGATTAGGAAGCTTTTTATACGTGCTGCCATTCTGGTGCCTTCAGTGGGAAGCTACCGAAAGCTGAAGCTAGGAATGTGTTTCAGTGCCTGCATCCATAAAGATCTATATTGCTGGTGTTGTGGGATGGGTTAAGTCAATATAACAAGCTCTACCCAGTAAGGCTTTCCTTTGTTTTACAGCTGGAGATATCTGTTAGAGATTATCCGAGTGCAAACACCACAAACTCAGTGGGACTTTTAACTTGTGAGTTTTTAGGCATAATGGTGATTTATGGCAGAAAGAAGGGGATATTTTCAATGCCACTCCTTGGCAGAGGAGATCAGCGTTTGGCCTGCTGCTCTAAGCTCATTTTGTAGTTGTTGTATATAATGGCATTTTAAGAGCACAGCTAAGCAGGCGACTCACCTGTTTCCCTTGGCTTGGCTGTTCCCCTCTGGGTCAAACAGTCCCCCTGGAAAGAGGGAGAGCTTGTCTACTCCTTGAAGACTGGCCACCATGCTTAGCTCCAGCTGTAAAGTGAGGCGGGAGGAAAGGATGGCTGCAGGAAGAGACAAACCTGCTGCACGGCTCCAAAATGCTCTGTACAGCTGACAAGACACTTGGGCAATCATGCCTTACTAACAGAATGGGGCTTGCATGTAGGCTGGAAAAACAAAACCCTTTACCTGGGTTCAAGGCAACACTGGAAGAGGTTGAGAATCAGAGCCAATGTTGTCTCAGGAATGTTGGCTTTCCCTGGAAAGAAAAGAAACTTGTTGTGTGTTTGAGGGGGAGAAGAGGCAGGGAATCTGAATCTAATCTGACGTATCATGTTGGGGTTTTTTTATTATTCTCTGCAACAAAAACACTCCTAACAGCTCTATTTTTCCATTTCATGCCAATAATACAACAGTTTCTGATTGACCAAAGCCTGATTGGAACAATTGGAAAATTGTTGTCAGCAAGTTTGCTGGCCCACCTGCTCATTCCAGTGCAATGCAGTTGGGCAGTATGAAATAAGTTTGCTGTTGTTATTAAAACCCACATCCAGCATGACTCAGTGGGGCTATTTCAGTATTAGTTACAGCAGAGACAAGGACCAAACGCAACTGAGCACCTCTGAACAGCTTCTGAAATAGATACATTGATCTAATGTGTCTTTACATAGTGCCTCCTATTATTTTTGCAAATTAAAATACAACGGGGCAAGTTCATCAACAACATTCTCCAAAATGTGTAGGGTCTATATGGAGAAGGTGGAGCATTTTTCTGAAGGACTACCAACCATCTATACCATTCTTACCCTCCTCCCTAGCGTTGCTGTGACTTGCATGGCTGGAAAACAAATGTTGCTACCCTTGATGGCTTTCTTAACCCAGCCCTCACTCTACATTCCATTCTGATGGGTTTGGTTTGGGATTTTTTTTCCTCTTAACCTTCATTCCTGGTCCTTGGTTGGGAAGTTGCAAGTGGGTGGGAGATCCAGATGCACTCTTTGCTAACTTAGATGGCAACTTGCCTTGAACGTTTGCCCTCTTCCTCTTGGAACCCTGTTGCTCAGCTCCTGTGGACTGGCCTGAAGGTGCCCGTACTCACCCCCTGCCTGCCCCTTTGTCCCCTGAGGATACAGCAAGCTGCACAGGACAGAGCTGATGGAGGAGGACCTAACAGAAAGAAAAAGAGCAGAAGCAGCTGTAGGAGAGACACTAAGATGTGTCCAGCCGTTTCCACCCTTGCTCTGTTTCTCACGGGTGTTGATAGGTCCACTCCTTGCTGAGCACTGGAAAGGAGAAATTGGGCTACACTAAATGCACCCTCAGAAGGAGAGGGGCAGGGGCAGTGCTCTTCACTCAGACCAAATGGAAGCATCACTCCTCAGGCCAGGCCTCTGCCGCTTAGTGCCCGAGTCCTGAGCCCTCCCTGCCACTGTGAACCAAAGGCGCCTTCACTTTCTCAGGGAATTGATATAGAAATGAGGAGCCAAATTTTCCCCTCAGAAGTTCCAAGCTATCAGGCTCTCCACGTTACTTTCCTGCCTAATCATCCAACCCTTCATCTCTGGGGAGTTTAAAAGAATACTCAGATCACAAGCAATGAAATTGAGTTTCCTTCCTAATCTCCCACCTCACCAGCAATCCCTCACCGCCCGTGTGATCCTGATGAGGAATAAAAACCTGTTCTCCACACCTCATCCTCCTTCCTCCTCACCTCCACTTCAAGCTGAAACAACAGAATTAAGGACTGTATAAAGGTACCGCTAATGGGGATAAACCTACATACAACAGAAGCTTCTAATCGCTCTCTGCACCTTAAACGTGTGAGTTATCAGGTAATGTATAAATAAATAGTGCATATGATGCCTATCGACCTGAATCCTAAGCACATTTGTAAAACAATATTAAGACCAGTGACTAAGTGTAAAGCCCGTGATTACAAACCAAACCTCGGTCTCCTCTGTATGAGTCACTTTTTTTAAAGCACCAAGAGTACAAACCGGAGGGAGCAAGCCCAGCAGTAACGGACAAAGCCCTCCCCAAGGCCATTCTTACTCAACAGCAAAATAAAGGCTGTACAGCTACAAAACCTACCTGGAATTTTCAAAATTCAAAACTTAAACAGACAGATTACACTGTATGCTATATCAATGGAAAAACATATTCTTAATTTATTTTTACTGACTGAGACCCTTCTCAAGTAGCTGTATTTTCTGATAACTGGCCCAGCACATTACAATCTCTTTATTTCAATATTATCTAAGTCTGCCAGAGGATAAATGCTGTCTGCAACTGAGCAGAAAATTATATATATAGTATCATTAGTGCTTTAATGCTCCAAAAGATTATGGAGCTCAGGGGTTTGGGCTTCTCATTTACTGTTCTAAACATGATGGGGGTAGGCACTTGTAGGGTTTTTGTCAAAATTTCCTACTTCGGAATTCCAGTTCGTCTAGCCCAAAACTGCAAGTTTTTCACTCTTGTTTTCCACCTGCTTATTTCCACAAGGTCCTGTTCATGCAAAACTTTTTTTGCATGAAAGGACAGGAGAAATCAAGATAAGCGAAAATGCCAGCAGAGTATTATCTCCTTCTACATAGCCATGTACTTTCTGACTGCCAGTAAAAGCCCTATTATACCTTGCTTTTGTCTGCTGCGTTATGCCTACCATTCCATGGCAATAAGAATGGAGAAGGATAGCTTTGCTTGATGCCTTTTCATAATTACAAAGTCTTTAAAGTCACTCCTTTCAGATAAATACAGGTAGACAATGACTAGCATTCAGTGAAATTGATGAATACTACATTGAATGCAAAATGTATATAGAGCAACAAAGAGAAAAATGTGATGTTTCACACTGAAACCAACACGTCTTCAGGGCTTTTGTATGACTTTCTGTCCTCATTGCTGAATATACATAACTTTTCAAAGATCTTTTCAAAGAGCTGCCAAAGAGGTAATTCACATTTTTATAAAAGGAGAGAACAAAATGTTTAATTCTACTGTTAAATGTATTCACCCCTGCCCCTAGCATTCACCCTCCATTTTATATACATGAGGGTTTTTTTGAGAATGTGTGTTTTGATTTGAACTGCCACATTTTGGCAGTTTGAGTCAAAACGGATTACTGAGGTTGCTAGCCACCCATGAAGACAGAGGGGGGGAAACCACATCATCCTACACCCGTCAAGGTTTTGTCTCTCTGGATTTGACAGGAAAGCTCAGTTTAGTTACTATGACTATTTTTTTCTTTATCCAAGACCAGAACTTTAATTGCACCCGTAACTTCTCTTATCAACACATCTGTATCCAACTGTGCTAGCACTTCGCTCACCTTCAACTTTTTTTGTTTGTTTTGGGAACATTTCTTTGTGGTTCTAAACAACATAAATTTGGTTTCCTCATCAAGAAGCTCATTTAGCTGCAGCTTGATTGCAAGTAATTTGCCCTAACTGTCTTCGTCTTTTAATTGTTTGTGCCTTTTTCTAATCTATAAACTGTAACTTCAGGCAGGCCATTTTTGTCTTACCATTTCCTCTTTGGAAAGGCATATCTAATAACCCACCTCATATTCCGTGGCTTTAGGCATCCGAAATCATATGAACAGAAGGGATAGACCATCGATTCAACTCCAAGTTCATTTGAAAAAAATACCTCCATAAAATCTCCTTTTTAAGAAACAGGAAAATAAAACCTCATCCATGAAATTTAGTTTGGTGGAAAATAAACATGCATCACCATTGGTACAGAACTGACTCCCTGTTCTGTTTCCACAGCATTTCCTTATGACCTCCGAGAGACATGAAATTCTAAGTGCCAATTTGGGTACCGCTGCAATCCTTGAGTTAATCAGAGTCCAATGAATTTTATTCCCACAGTTCTGAACTGGCACAATGTACCCTACTGGAGACAGAACACATGATCTCATTAGAGTCTCTGGACGTAGTCAAGCCTAGGCATAAGGCATTTTTTTTTAAATTTTATTTCTTTTTAAAGTAATCTCATTAGAAGTTCTACCAAATATGGTATCCATATCAAATCTCTTTAATTCCTCCCACCTAATCCCCTTTACCCCCAAAGTGTAACATAAATGTATTAGTCAGATTAGCTGCATATTCAGGAGTAATCCCTTCCAAAACAAGAGAACTATATGTATTTTTCCTGATCCCCAAACTTTTGTTTGTGTTAATTATTCTAAAGCTGACTGACAGTGTGAATAATACTCTTCCCCCCTCCAGTCTGAATAGCAATTAAGGAATTTGCATTTGCTGCTTCTTTTCCTTACAAAATAAGATATTTTCTCTGCATTTTTTGTTCTGAGCAAGTGCCTGCTCTGACTCCCGCTGAAGTCTGTGGCCAAGCTCCCAAATGAATGTTTTCAGCTGCATCTTGCCTTAGAGCACTTGCACAAAACATAAAACACATACAGGAGTACGGCAGCCTTGGGATGGGGAAAGAATGCCAAGCACAGCAGGACCTCTTTCTCCTAAAGCTCCTTAGACAGGTATCTTCTCCCATGATCTCAGAACCACCGTTATTGCACTTGCCTGATGGGGACCAGGGATTCCATCGAGAGGAGCGAGTGCTCCGAGCAAAAGGGATGGGAAGCGTTTTCTGACTGTGGTGACAGACACTCAGAAAGCTTTATCGCTGCCTTGAGAGATTTTCCTTTCCATTGTTTAAACCACTGAAAATATCAAGACCACATTATGAAATGAAGACCACATTCATGCAGCCCGACTTGAAACAAATGCCACTGCAATGCTTTTAACCTGTCTGGGCAGCTCTCCGTGAAGGAATCAGCAGGTGTGGGCACACACACTCAGCGAGACATGTGCGAGGCACACGCATGCATGTATCGTCCCTTCAGAGCTCACTTGTCTATGTAATGTGTTTTCCTGATGGATAAATAGAAAGAAGACAAGTGATCAGACAGCCTGAACAATGTCAATAAGCTATTTTGAGAAGAAGACATGTTGACTGAGAAGTTCTGTTTTATAAGTGAAGTGGCTGATGGCTTCTTGTATGACCTGCAAATTATTGAAGTGTTCCTGAAGATTTTCCAGTTTCCTTTGAAACCAGTTCAAATTGTACTGGAAGTTCCAGGAGTTGATTATACCGCAGTATCTTACATGTAAACCATGGAGACATTTCCATCCAGCAAAGCCAAACTGGCACGAAACAACACCAAGACCCCTCAAAAACAACATAGCCAAATACTTCATTGTACTGTTAAAAGGAAGGTAAAAAGAATACTTTTAATTCCGAGAAAGAGGTTGATTTTGTGTGAAAGCTCTGACTTCACACACACACACATGCATGCACAACCACCTGAAACAAGGAATTAATTTCCAATTGCCCAATTCCAGTTAGGAAAAGAAACTCCAGCTAGCTTATGGATACAAACTTCTCTTGCCTGAAAGACTCAGAATGCCAAGCCCCATTTTAAAATGTGATATAAGTTCTTGGGACCTTAAAGGACATAGGAGTTAACAGGACTGAATTGCTAAATCACTTCTAAATAAGTTCCATCAGCATAACATTTCTCAAAGTCCCCTGGGGACAAAGCAGTGCAAGTCCCAGTTGGAGACCATACAGCAGGGTCCCAGATCTCATCTGCAGGGGGACTCATGCCCTCCTTTCAGTGAAAATTCTGTATCACTTACAAAAGTCCTTTGGGCTCCTTTCCTCCCTGTTCCCATCGCAGCTAGCGAGACACTGGGCTGTCTGAGAATGCAGAAATAAGGTATTTAGGACATTAAAAGAACACATTCATTGTACAAGAAGAGTATTGAGTCTTTGGATTAATGAAGCAGATATTGTTAATAACAGGAAAGACACCAAAAAAATGCCACTAGCATGCTGAGTGGGAATAATATAATACACCATGACCATATGGACTCAGGAGAGTAATTACATATGAGTAACCCATCTGATCTTTCATGTTGCCAGGCTTTTATCTCAGATAGTCATTTTTCTCTGCTATTACCAGCTTTTTGTTCTAATGAAGAACATCCTCCCCTTTCACCATCCTTATTATGTCTAAGTAATCATTATACATGGATACGGAAGAGGGTAAATTCCTCAAAGCAGATGCATGCCGAGGAATAATAATACTTCCTTTCTGCAAGGCCAGAACAAGCTAGATAGGCTCATTTGGTACCAGCAGATAATTCAAGTTTGTCTGGTTTTAATGGGCACTCCCACTAATTTTAATGCAATTCATATAGTGAAGTACTGCTCAAAAATAATAATATATATACCTTACTTTTAGAATGATATTTTTCATTTAAAAATACAGAGAGAGAGAGACTTGCATTTGATCACAATATCGATAGACTCACTGGTCAGTTCAAGTGAAGGGGAAGCACATTGGACAAAATAGGGATCTGGCTTTTGGAAATATAGAGTATATCCCACAGGGGAGTAATGATGCCTCAGGGTTCTCCATAAGCACAAATTTTCCTCCTGTCTTCCTGTCTGCATTGGAAACCAAAGAAACAGCTTTCCGTGTGAAACAGGTGCTTAGCCCTTAAAGAAATTTTACACAAGAGGCAAGAAGAACAGAATAGTGGAGCTGTGATCTGAAATACATAACTGGGACTGGAGGCTAAGAAGGTAGATTGTGTTTTCCAGGAGAAAATGACAAAATTCTACTTTTCCTAGCTTTGTGGAACTTCATAAAAATGCCCATGCACGCATGCTTGCTAAGGCCGGCTGCAGGCACTGCTCCATCGCTCACTGGCTTTTAAAGAGAGGCAAAGGAGAAAGGGCCAGGCCAAGGCAGGGGGACTCTGAACAGGTGAACAGATGCACTTGTTCACCTCAAGTGGGGAGGAACCTGGAGCAGTTCCAGCTAGATCAGAGGCAGAGGAAATGTCTCTGCTATGAGAAGA
The DNA here is from genome assembly GCF_023634155.1 of Falco peregrinus. Classification (NCBI taxonomy): domain Eukaryota; kingdom Metazoa; phylum Chordata; class Aves; order Falconiformes; family Falconidae; genus Falco; species Falco peregrinus. The sequence goes on along the minus strand of NC_073724.1, from coordinate 2,289,076 downwards.
TTAAAACCAGGCATCGCTACAGTCCCTAACAGCTTCCCCATAGTTCACCTTTTAATATTCTGGGGAGCTGTTCAGACCCAGTATGCCCCTTTCTAGTGGGTGCTGCAGAAACACAAAGGATTGCAGTTTCCTACCACAGGAGGTACCAAACCACAGCCTCCTGGGAGACTTTACAACCTGTGAGAAACTCAGGCTGCATACGCTAAAGAATCTGACGCACCTCGGAGCAGCACTTGGTTCTCTTGGTTACTGGCTGTAGAACACGAGAGCTCACGGGAGTGATTTTTGTGCCCATGTGTAAACTGATTACACCAGGCTGGCACCAAAATGATGAAGATCATTTGCTCCATTCCGGTAAGGCAATGATTTTACTCACTTGTTCATGTCTGGTGTTGAATGTGTTATTAACCCACATGCAGGAATTATTTGCACATCGCAAATCTGATTGAAAGAAAATTTTCCTAAAATACTGGCTAGGGAGCCCCGACCAGGCCGACAGATCTCTGACAAGCTCCTCTCTGTGGCTTTGAGAAGAGCTACTTGCTTAGACTGAAGGCAAAAATAGGCAAGATTCGACTCAGTGGCCAAAGCACAATTTTTCATGAATTTGCACGAGATGAAAGTTTGCTCAGCTTTTAGGAAACAAAAACGTCAACTGTTTGACTAAAAAATGAGCATTTTGCAGCAAACACCCATTGTTTGCCTTTTCTGTACACACAAAAAATGTCTTTCCTCTATATAGAAGAAAGGGCACTAAGAAAACACATTTTTGCTTTCTCTGAAGGCTGAGTTCCCCACTGAAGACAGTTTTTCCTATGTAGCTATAGGTTTTTGGAATCTTGGAACCACATTTCTTTTCTCAGTTGGTGGCTTGTAGTCACATTAGCCCCATTAAATCCCCTTGCTGTGCTCCAGATTGCCACTGGAGTTTCCCTGACAGACAGCCTAGCGCCTGCACCTGAGGATTAGTTCCACTTACCCTGGGCTGCAACAAAAGCTCTTGTTTTCTTGGGGTGGTTTGAGACAGTCTTCTGATGTGCTATGAAGTTATTAATGTTGCTTGATATTTGCTTTGACAGCTGCTCTGTACCCTCTTTAATCATCTTCATCATGGTTCACAGCTCTTTTTTCCCTTCATTTCACTTTTGCCTATGCTTCCTAGGGAGAATGATGCAACACACAAGTTGACAAATCTTTCAGCCCTTCGTGTATTTCCCCCCTTTATCTTCACTTCCAAAGTTTCGCTGTTTGACATTTTTTTCCCTGCTGTTCAATAAGAGAACAGAGAAATGTTCCAGATGCAAATACCACTGGAGTACAGTATTTTTAAAATATTCTGACTCTTGTGGGAGAAAATTAGTTTGCAGCCCACACCCATTCAACAGGTAATTTGGTTATGCGTTAAAAGGGCTCCTTCAATACTTGAGAAAACTTTTAAAAATCATGTTCTGAACATTAGCTGCCTGCCTGTATTGTAATAATACCTAGAGGAGCAACCTTTGCTATGCGAGAGCTTTCTCCTCTCATGACACTTTCTGGAACGATGTCATACACCTGCTTTCCACTTCCCAGGGCAAAGCATCCCCTGTGAAGCCGTAGCTGTGTCCGCCTTGTCTGCTGCCAGCCAGGCTCCCCTTTCTGCCTGACCGGTGCAGTGCAGGAGCACAGATTCTCTAACCAATGTCACTGCCCCCCTCAGCTCCCCCACCAGTCCTGGTCCCTCCGGTGCTGCCAGGGGTACAACCCGGTTTGGATGCCCGTGCTCCAGGCTTAAGATCTGAGATCCGACCAGTTCCCCAGCAGCGACTGGCAAAGGTTGCAGGCTATGTGCTGCCTCCTCCGATACCACCCCAGGGTCAGCAGGCAGGGATGTCGGAGGACTGCAATACTGCAACTGAAAAAGGAACGTTCCACCAACCGGAGCGATCACAAAGCTTCCCAGAGGGCCAGGACACCCTCCAGCTTCTCAGTCTACATGAAATCGACAGCATTAGAGACAGCCAAGAAAATCCATCCCCCAAAGCTGGCTTCCAGGCCCTGCAACCTATTCCGCACATCATGGGACAGTGTCCACAGTCCCTGAGCATCTCTGTGGAGTCAAGTGTCTACATTTACATGTCCTTTCACAATGGTATAGACAGGGATTTGCAAAACATCAAGATACTCTGTCTGGTTGGTATTACCGAGGAGGCCGATGAACAGCCAAGCTTTGATCTCCTTCACAGCTGTGCAGTTCAGAGATCAAGGACGTCTGCATCAATCTGGGAAATTCATAACCCCCCAAAAAACCAAAAATAGGGCACACACCCACCACCACCACCACCAACTGTCAACAAAAACCTAACCTAAAAAAAAAAAAAAAATCAGAAAATTGAAAAAGAGAAAGAAATTCTCCCATCATCTGTCAGGCATGTGGAAAATACTGTTCTACTTCAGATTTTACAAACAGGATCCCTGACTTCAAATTCTTGGGATCAAACTTCTGTTACTCTCAATCACATTAAATGCATTCTTTTCATGTCAGTAGATTGCATACATCACAGAAGAAAAATGGCTCTTGATATCTGTCGGTTTCAAAGTCAGATGATTATGATCAAAGTTTAGAATCTCAGCGCCTTACAGGGAAAATCCATTTAGAAATACAAGGGGGGAAGCAAGAGCAGAGCTACTCCACTTTGATTTCCAGCCAGGGTGTATCTAGGAACTGAAAATACACAGGTATGATCTTTCCCTTGTTCTTCATACACAGCAGTATTCATGAGGGAGTCTCTGGGTGGCTGCTTGCCCCACACACGTACCCTTTCTGTCTCAGCTCTCAGAAAAACAACATTTAGCAGTGTGGAAATGCAGAGCTTCTGTAAGGTGACTTTCTCCATTTCAGTACAATCTTTCGTCCAGCTGTACCCTGCCACACATGACAATCGTCTCCAGCTAAGCTACTGCAACATCAAAAGCCGCAGGAGACACTGCTGTCTCCCAAACACTGCTCTGTATCACGGCATCTGACTCCTCCTAATTAATTTCCTTTGTTGTACAGAGAGCATCCAGGAGCTAATTGTTCTGATGAGACAGATAAAACATCAAAGGAGGTTTTAAAACGTGTTTAAAAACGTGGCATGTTGACAGCACTGCACTCTGAAGCCCACCCGAAGCCCACCTGTGCCTGTGCCAGGGAAAGCCGGTCCCGGGGGGCTCGCCAGGGTGCCCAGCAGTGCCTCCACAGCCTGCTTCCCCAGGGAGGGGGAGCCTGGGGAACGGTTCTATCCCCATAGTTTGCTTCCTTAGCCGAGGCTGTGGACAAGGATGCTCTCTCAGTTGTAAGGGAAGGTGCTGTATGTGAAGTGCCAGATGATTCCCTGCTCCTTTACCTTCCCCGCCCCCTCCCCTAATTTCAAGTAAGTCCTAAGTGGCCATTAGACAGTAACGAGTTTTTGCAGTAGGCAAGCTGGATGGATTTGAACTACTGGCCCAAGAATTAAATACTCCATATGTGGTTTTCTGTGCATTCAGAATTTGTCCGTGTCTCACTAAGCACGGCAGCCAGCTTGGATTTCTGACCAGACCCTTCCACTTCCCAAAAAAGTACTGGTAATCTCGGCTGGAAACAGGATGCACTCAAGCCCCCGCCACCTGATGCTGAAGCTGCCTTTGTGCTCTAAACAGAAGAAAAAAGTGATGTAAAAACCCACCAGCCCAACTCTAGCCACTGCAGAGAAGTTTTTTCCCTTTAAAATGTTCACACAACAAACAAGAAAGGCGAAGAAAGGAAAAGTCAGGATCAGCCCCTGATGACTGCTAACACAGGCGCGCTCACCGGGCTTCGTGGGGCTGGCGTAGGTGCCCAAGCACCAACGGGACTGGGACTGCTCTGTGCAACGGGCCTCGGGAAAGGGGGAAGGCGAGAGCAAAGAAAATCTGGGAATCTGTTAAAATATCTGAAAAGGAATCGGAGGCAAAGACGTAAAATAGCTGAAAGAAACAAAGGAAACGGGCAACAGATGAACTGTGCTCAAGGTGTGATGAAAGGAAAAAGCAAGGCCATGGTACAAAAAGTCATGGTAGCACGGGGAGGGTGCGAGGAGAGCACTGGGCTGTACGGGGAGCTGCTGGGAACCACAGCCCAGATGAGATGGAGCAACCTGGCAGCAAACAGGAGCCCTCGCACACTGCAAACCAGCCTACTCCTGCCCTGTCCCAGTGTTCCCAGCACCGAGGGACTGGTCCCAGCTCCCAACAGCTTTGCAGGAAAGGGCTGGACAACTGTTACGCAAAATGCCTTTGGGCACTGCAGGATTTACAGCAAATATCTGAGCAAAATTCTCTCCTGTCCCTGGGCTGTCAGCAGTTTTGGGGGATGGAAGCCGGTGGTACTGTTTTGATAACAAACCCTGCTGATGCAGGTACAAAAAGGAGGCTCCTGGAGGTCAGCCACCACCCTCAGAAATGGAGCGACAAGTGTGACAGACTCACAATGTTGTTTTCAGTGTTTGACCTTAAACAATACATGAAGCTTACAGGATAAAAGAAAAACAGAGTTATAAACATGAACTGAAACAAGTTTTTCAGAGTTCTATTTAAAATGCAAACATGAAAAGGAAACTGAGAAAATAACCACATACGAATAGAAAAAAGGGGAAAGAAAAAAAAAAAAAGAAAAAAAAAAAAAAAAAACCACAACACAACCAAAAAGCTGCTATTAGAACTACAAGGGGGGAAGTATTCAGAGCAGATACATTGCCTGTCACAGTATTTTTTTATGATTCGGGCCAAACATGCAAAAGGGCCGGGCACTCCATCCCGAGTGGAAAGGTGATTTGCCCATGTTAGCTCTCAGGCTTTGCTTTAGGTTATTTCCAGCACTGCTGATGGAATGAGATGAAGAGAGACAGTTTTATCTACACTGTGCTAAGGATACGCAGACAGAATTTATCTCCAGATCCAAGCCCAAGCCCAGGCCTGGAGGTACGGTGGCACCAGGCACAGTGGCTTTGGTGGCCACCACCATGCTCAGCACCTCCCAGGATTCAGCCTTATGCGTGAAGGCTTGAAAATAACTTTTGGCCAGATGGTTCTCTCCCAAGGATAGATGTAGTTTCTCTGAAAACACTGTCATGCTCAGTGTGACATGACACTCCTAATGTGTTCTGCTTTCCTGGAGTTCTAAACTTCTTTACAGAGAGGCTAACACCACATTATATCAAATATAAATACCTAAGAGATACAGACAACCTATATGGGAGAAAACAGATATTTATAAGGAGTCTTTGAAAGCAAATTTTTCTGATGTGGGATCTGATTGTATTTTTTCACTTTCAAATGAGGACAAAATGTCAGTATTTTCCTATTTACTTATTTTTTCCCTTCAACTGCAATTTTTAAAACTCATTGGGCATTTTTGATATGCATTTTCAAAGCGTATTTCAAAAAATGAAAAGTCACTGTAAAGTAAAACTTCAAATTTCTGATTCGTAAGAACATCTTCAAAAGTTCTTATTAGAAATAAAGACATTCCAGCATACTGACATGGCACTAAATTTAGAATAGTCAAAATGGAAAGCTGTTCTTGAAGAAAGTTTTGCAGATGGCTGCAATAGTCACTGTAAATTTGACATAAGAAGCAGCACGCTGAGCTCCTGACCGCATGTCCTAGATAGCACGGTAACAACACAGGGCATTCCTCGGGATTTCCTCTCCAGAAAGGGAGAGTCCTGCCAGAAGTCAAGCTCAGGGTTATCATTTCCATCTCACTGTGAGGTGAGAGGGCTTGCCTAGGGACGTGGAAAAAGCCAGAGCTGAAGGTGGGTCAGACCGCTGTGGTTGGTCATTGCTAATCGTTCATGCAAATCACCATTTCCCATTACAGGGAGCAGTGGAGAAGAGAAAGAACAGGCTTAGAAGGGACTTGAAAGTCTCATTACAATGAGAGCCGTTCCTTGGGGGAATCCTGGATGAAACTGAGAGCTCATCCTCTGGTGATGGGGATAACAGCCCTGTGTGGGAGGTGCTTCCAGCTGGGAACTCCAGCACACCAAGTGCAGGAATTGGCCTCAGAACCACTGGGCTGAGAGGAGGGACCAGAGGCTGGGTAGGACTAATTGCTGACCTGGTTTTAGTTGTTTTCCCATTGCTGACACAAACAAATTTGCTTACGCAGCATCCTGTTGGTTGAAAATGCTGTAAGCACTGTTTGGTTCTTCCCCCCCGATCCCCTTTGCAAACGTGGAGATGTATTTCACGTCTGTGTCCTCCCAGCCCTACTCTGCAGCCTTCTGTTTAGATAATAATGGTGAAATACTGCTTTTTTCAAAAGCTAGAAGCCAGATTTCCTTGCCATTCATCCATGAGAGAGCAAGAATATGAAAATGAATACTCTTATATCCATTATATATATCAAGAGACTGAATCTACCTTTTCATTCTGTGAGCTAGAGATGACTGCATAGCTCATGAATTACAAAGCAATTTTGAGACACAACAGCAGCAGAAACAGTAGCAGTGTTTGGCACAATGTACCACACAGATGCGGTATCCAGAGATTGAAAAGTGAAGGGAATTTCTATCTATTTATCCATCCATCTCGTTACTGTGTGGCTTTTACTTCCAATGTGGGAAAATAAAATCTTCTTTTACATGCTATTTTTTCCATGCGTACTTGACTTAAATGCTGTTGATTTATGAAGCCTATATCAGTGGCGTAAAATATAACTATGTCACAGGATTTGGAGAGGTATGTTCAGACAAATATGCTGGAATACCTGAATCTGTGAATTAAGATGCATAGTATAAAAATAATAAATATACTGTTACCATAAATTAAAGCTGTAAAGATTTTTTTCTTAGTTGTTGGCAAAGGGAGCGATCTCTCCAGTCAGCATTGAACTGCAGGGCACTAATAAAACATGACACAAATAACAAATAAATTTCCTCTGTATTGAATGGTTTGAGATTTACTGAGGTCTCTTATACCAAGATCTATTGGGAGTTGTATAATCTAACGTATAAAATTTATATCTAGGAGATAAAATGTGGATAAGATAACCATTACCTTACAATATTATTTCAACTCCTGCATCTGATTTGAATATTGTTTAATACAAAACATGCAGCTTTGGTGGAGAAAGGCATTTACACCGACTGAAAGTCATGACAGTACTTTGAAACTGAATTACGAAAAGAAGAGAGGGTACATTACGTTTTCCTGACATTTTACAAGTACACAGATTTACATATAAACCAGTGATCAACTCCCTTTAACTCCATGGGGTTTGCAGTCGTTTGTACACACGTATATTTTTTTCCAGTTCTCAACAGACTTCTGCCCCTTTCAGCAAAGATTTTAGCTATCCTACCCCGGCAAATTTGAACAGCACAGAGCAGATCCTCAGCTGCAGACACAGCACGGAGGGGCACTGATTTCTCCTACCTTAAAACCTGGCCAAGTCCAGCTCTGAAAATAAATCCTGATCAACCTGATTGTAGGGATACCAGCGCAAGCAAGTATGGACTGTAGCTCTGCTTCTGTTTTCATTCATAGTGGTGTCATTTCAGAGATAATGCAATGACTTCCATTTCGGCTTGAATGTAAGCCAGCAGGAGAAAAAACAATCGGTTCTTTGGACCTACCTAATTTTACCTCTGCTTGATTCTATGCTGATGAAACCACACTGACACAAAAGGGCGATCACTCCCTACTTATACAAGTATACATAGAAACAGAAATGACTTCACATTTCATTTGACTTCTGTTCCATTTTGCAGGACTTGTCAGGGCAGATATCGCATTTTTCAAAACTTCATTATCCTTTGACACTGTCAATTTAACTGAAAAATATATAGCTCCTTGTTCAATAAGCATAACTTAATTTTTCACAAAATTCCCCATATGGAAAATTTGGATGCAGAAGATTGCTGACAGCAGACCTGAGCCTTTCACTGTGAAAGTTATTCAGGAAAGCCTGAAATAGAAAAGATCCTCCTTTCCTGAAAATTTAAAGCAGGTGTCTCTATTTCTTTATTTTCAACTACTCTCATTAAAGAGGTCCTGAAAAATACTGTCACCAGCTGAGGAGAGCAACCTGCTTTCCTCTGCACCATACAAACTTCTTGGAAAGAATTCCACACTAAGGTAAGGTGCCCTGGAAATCCAAGTCTTCCCAGGAAGCCCAAAGAGGTTGGATATTTGCAGGGATGGGGCAACCTCCCTCCATGCTATCAGACCACCTAGCAGCAGCCATGGTGTTCAATGTGGGCTTCCAGAAGGCGAGAAGTGAACAGAGGAACGGCCTTTAAGCTGCATGAGGGGAGGATTAGCCTGGATGTTAAGAAACATTTCTTGGCCTAACAGGTTGTCAAGCACCAGCACAGGCTGCCCAAGGAAGTTGCCGAGTCACCATCCCTGGAGGCATTTCAAAGATGTAGCCACAGTGCTTAGGGACAGAGACGTGGTGCAGCGGTGGGCTCAGCAGCCTGGGTTTGTGGTTGGACTTGGTGATCTTAAGGGTCTTTCCCAACCCAAATGATTCTATGATTTCATTCTGCCCAGGCAGGCTAACAACACGAAATAGCTGTTTACCTAAATGTTGTATTTATCAGAATGTCGACACCTACTCTGGATTATTGAACAAAGAACTACCAGCAGCTGCCAGAGGTAATGGTGTGTTTAGTGTTTACCTTGGAGCCAGATGTAATCAGTGACCTTGAGGTGAAAGGCTCGGGAACCTCTTCCTGGTCTGCTGAGCCCTTCCAGTTACAGAGCTTAGGTCAGAAGTATCTTGCTGAGCTTCTTTCAGAGAAACTGCCCCAAAGATTTCACTGCTAATGCTTTCTCTGACTGTTTCTACCACTCTAACCCTTTTTCTGTGATGGCCTTAGGGAACCCACTGTTCCAAGTGCTATGAATTAGTATAAAATCTCCCTCCCGCTCTTAAGTTCAAGCACTTGATTGTAATTTGTGAGTTGGTGTGCTGCTCAGCACAGACATGATCCTACAGCTACTGTAACAATGGGCTGAGGCGTTCCTCCTGTTCTCATCCCCCTCGGCACAGTGTGGGGAGCCGGCGGTCCTGGCTCAGCCGTGCACAACAAACTAACACAGAGCCGCGCACTCTGCTGAGGCCGGAGGTACATGGACCTTCTGGCCCACGGCTGCCCTGCACGGCTTTGGTTATGACCTAGTGCAATATCGCAGTGTTCACCTTTGCACCACGGATACTTGATTGTCTTCCAGCTGTTTGGTGCCTGCTTTTATCTGTTTGATATTTGACTGCCCCACACGCAGAACAGTGCAAGGACAGTTTGACAAATAACTTACCCCGAAACCAACCCTCAGCTTTTGGATGAAATGGTTTGCCCCCCGCATTCCTTGTGAGAGAGCTTAAATAGCATCAGTCACATGTCAGGAGTAAGCTTTTGTACCTCAGGGGCAATCATTTGGGCTAGGACACGGGACAGACCATAATGGTTAATCAACGTTAATGGTTTGGGCAACTGGGATGCCTCCTGTCATTCTGATATTGCATTTTGCTGTCCTTGATTTACCTTTTAATTAATTATTCTGTGTGTAAAGCGGGTTTCGTGCTTATACGTACCTGTCCGTAAGGAGTGGTGTTTACGCCTGGTGAATACAGGTTTCCTGAACTCCCTGGACGAAAGTAACTGTGTAAGTGCAAATTATCCTCTCGTCTATCCTCTCTGAAGCCTAACCTACTTTGATGTGATCATGAGCTATGGCACTTGTAGTGGTCTTATAGGAGGGGTTCTCACCCCCACGAATGTAAGTAAAGCCTTGAGTAACACAAAGTAACTCATGAATGTGTAAGTTCAAACACAGGACGGAAATTATTATTTTAGGCATAGTTCCAGGATTTGGTTAAATTATCTTTAGTTTTTAAATTACTTGCTCTCCATTTTCAGACACAAGCTAGCTTTCACATCCTCCTTGACTCATTAGAGGCCAGACCCTCAGGCTGCTATAAATCATCAGTACTTTACCGGTACCAACAGAGCCGTCCTGATTTGTACGTAGCTGAGCACCTAGTCCTGTGAGGTTTATTCACAAAATGTAGCTGGGGGCAGCACTCCATTGAGATGGTCAGTAAAAGTAATGTGAATAAAAGCTGCCAAATATGAAAGCTGAAATTTTTATATTTTATAGTCTTACTTATAGGGTGACTATAGAGATTAAGTAAACAACCTCTGGATTTGTACCACCGTTCACTCTTGACCTTTGCACTAAGAATGCTTTAAGGAACCATTAGCAATTCCTTGTAAATATTTGAATATAAATACGGATATGTCAATTCTGATGTAAACCTGAGAAGGGGTGAGAAGTAATGCAGACTTTGAGAAACAATTCCTGCTGTCCCGCCTCTGCAGGTCCCCCAGCCGAGCCAGCCGTGCCCGCAGGTGAGCGAGGTCGCTCGCACACGGCTGTCTGGCTTCCCTTGCTGCACTGTCTGCTCAGGTAGCACAGGAACACCGCATGGCTATGGGCTCCTCTCTGCAGGAATAATAGCGATTGCTGTTGAAGGCTTTCTCTTAGGAGAAAACAAAAGAAAAAGCTTCCTTCTTCTAGTCCTACAACAAAAAGTTAGTGGGGAATAGAGTTTGCAGCAGGGGAAAAGGAAGGAAAAAAGAGGGAGGAAAGGAGGAGAGAGCTAAAAATGGAGAAAATTTAAAGGATGCATGGGGAGAAGGATAGATGTCAGGAAGATTTGTCAGAAAGGTAGTTTTTCAGTTCCATCTCTCCTGAAAAGTTCACTGGCTCCAATGAACCCAGGTCCCAGCAAACTACTACCACAGAGCTCTCACAGGCAGCGTGCAGGATTTTTTTTAAATCTCCAAAACCTTGATTCAACCTCCCCAAACTCCTTCTTGAGTACACAGTATTCCTGCAGACAAGATGCTACGTGCACCTTCCTATGAGGTCCATACTATGTGTGCAAGTGCAAGAGGAGGAGAGCAGCAGCTTCAACGAGATCAAACCCAACTCAGCGACTGAGCTGGGTGCTCCTTCTCACTCCCAGTCTCCAAGCAGCACCTGATTCACCACAATAATTCTGCCCAGCGCTCTTGGGTTTTTGTAATTATTTCTCAAAAAAACCTCTCAAAGAACCTTCCCTTGATGCAAATCACAAGCAGGCAAAATATGCCTACAGATTCAGGCGTTCACCCTGTTGCTGCTCTTCCTTTTCACCTATCCTCTTTCCACCTTTGTTTTAAACCAGAGGGACTTGCGCTTCACCCCTTGTAAACCCAACAGCAAAACTGTAGCTGGTTTCAATGGAACAAATGCTTTAAATTGTAACGGAATACTTATGCTTACTATTTTATTAAACTGCTGTATTTCTCCACCCATGAAGCATCTCTCACCCCCTTTCTGTTGCACTGAATGACTAATTTGATCTGTTTAATCTGTAATTAAACCCAGTCTTAAACACATAAGTTCTTTCCCTTGATGATATTTTGAGACTTATTTTCTTCGCTGCCAAAACGTTTTTATGCCAATGAAATTTTTTTTGCACCATCATTACATTTAGTCCTAACTCGCACAAAAAGCACAGCAGCGTCTCCTTCCAAAATCTGCTGTTAAGGAAAATAAGACTTGGCCAATAATAAGAATGATTTTTATTTTTTTTTCCCAAAGCACTGCACAAGGGGAGGAGGGGTGATTTTACAGCACACGCTCAACTCCGATTACCATAAGAGGCATTTGAAGTGTTCAGCCCTTCGGTTTCAATGTGGGCTCTAATGAGTCAACTTTGGTGCAGACTCTAAAATACCAAGTTTCTGACATTAAAACAAAAAAATTCCTTTGTGTGGATGCAAAACAGAATAACAATAAAGGAGCCTGAAGCCTAGACAACACTCTTTCTGCCTTCACTGATACCCATTCCCTGGATGTGTAAGTGGTGGCCGGTTGGATATCAATAGGCAACAGGCAGGAGGCTGTTCTGCAAGAAGCAGCGTTTTGTGGGTGTTTAGTTCATACTCCTCTGTTCCTGGCCACTGCTAGGGGCAGGATCCAGCTAGGCTACCCGGACCTTAAGTCTGATTTGTATATTCTTAAGAGCCACCCGACGATGAGAACACAGCAGCAATGCAAAGCACCTTGAAGGGCCCCCCTTGTGCAGGGAGCTGGGGGCGGCTGGTGCCGCTGAAGGTCAGACCACTGCTTCGAGTACCGATAAGGACCAGCAGAGCAGGTACGGTCTGACCATGTAAGACCCTGATTGTGCCGCATTGCTCTGCTGCCTTCTGCAATGCCGTTACAGCGATGTGGTTACAGCCCAAAAGGTGTTGGTTTTTGGGGTTTTTTTTGTAAAAGAAGGTGACTGCACTTGATAGGCCTAATTGCCCTCCAGCTGAAATGATATCACCGGCTTCATCAGACGGCCAAATTAGGCTTTTGTTGCTCTGCACGGGCATATTTTGAATCTCTGCTAGCTCGTGGTGTTCTGAGACAAGCAATTAATAGTGCTAACAATTTTGGTTAATATTAGGGCAAAGAGACACTCCTCCTGATATGCCATTTAGGTTAAATGCATTCTCCTTCTGTTCAACTTGTCTGATACTGTAATGTTAAGCCAAGAACTTATCTAGGTAAAAAGATTAAACATATCTCTGAGGAATGCACAACATCATTACAGTTGAATCATGAGGTTAAAGTGTTGCACTCAGGTTGCAAAATATCAGACAGAGAAGAGATTGAAAGGATAAATCCTTACTCATTTAGCATAGTTGCCCTATTCCACCTGCTAATGAGATTGGTAGGTAAAGTGCATTGGAAGGGGCTCTGCACGTCAGACATTTCCGTACAAGTTACAGTGCATTCTGCTATGGAAAGTGATGGCTTATTGTAATTATTCTTTAGGCTTGTTTTTCACTTGGGATCAGAGAAATGTAATTCAAACATAAAGAGAGTTGCCAATAACTCATTCTTAAAGAGCCCTATAAAGATATGTGGCCAATACTGTGGCCTCTTTCAGGAAAAATAATGGTCAGACATTTTGCATGAAATTATAATTTCATTAACGTACCGATCGTTCCAAGTGCTTTCAGACTTAAGTATGAATTAAACAGTATCATATTCATCTTAGAGCTGTAGATACAAGCCTTATCACCTGCCATAGCGTTACATTTTATTCACCTCTGGAAACAGACTTGTGTTTATATATCTGAGCACTAAAAGCCCGATGAAGAAAAGCACTTCATCACATGCTTAAACAATTTAGTGGAGCAGGGTCTAGAGTGGGTGCTAACCCTCTTCACTGGTGAGCATTTCAAAAACAAGCAGACCAATTTTAAAACAATTAAGAAGACATTGGAAGGTGAGACTGCATCAAAGAGTAATTAGACTGTGCTGTCACTGGGTAATATTAGGGACACGGGATGTTTTCCAGCCTTTCCTAGCAAGTTTGCATGCATAAGCTAAATGTAATATTCCTTTAAGGCAATGCAGTCTACGGATGGGAAATACAACCTGACGTTGCCTTAAAATTCAGGATGGTATTTTTCAGTCAGTGGGAAATGAGAAGCCTCTGCCACATTTTCCATTAAGCAAGTAATATATGACAGCACTTGTGTCTTAAGCTGCCAGAGGCATCCAAAGGTGGGTTTTGAACTAACAGACTGGAGAAGCATTGGAAACAGATCGCCAAAAGAATCTAATTTAGACATGAAGTACATGCCTTAAGTTCTGTCCAAATGAAATTCCTGTGACCTCATGGCTGTGGCCTTTGATTCTCTTGGAAGGGGGTGAAGATTTCCCTGAGCCAGCTGATGGGTATCTCAGAAAACCGTCTGTGGGTCCATGTAAAAACGTTATTTGCTATGACGGCTGAGCTTCTGATCTCATCGCGCAACTCTGCTGGGGCTGTGGTTTCCAGGCATACATGCCTTACACAAGCTTTAAGCACAGCCAAGGCAGGGGCAGGAACATAAACCCTACACCCACGTCTGCCCTGGGTTAGTCCTTGTAGTGCTAATCCCTGAAAAACAAGTGTTCCCTAGACAGGAAGACTAATGAGCCTCATTTCCTGTAAATTTATGGCTCGTGGCTAATTGGATTTGGCTGTTGGGAAGATGAAAGAGCCACCTGGAGTTTTCCTTGCAGCTGTAGCTCCTCTATGGGCTTCTTCCTGAGTGAGTGGATTCTTGAAGTCTAGTAAGGATTCAACTCTTCCTACTTCCTTTTACTTATTTGCCCAGGGCACTTATTCCTGTGCTTACACATCTGTTTTTATACATTATTTATTTATTTTTTTTAAGGAATGTTATTCCTAAATTCTACCCACATCAGACTTGATTGGAATTGGACAGTGGGTCAGAATACCCTAGTGTGAGTGCAGACGATGCAAAACAGAAATCTTGCTTCCATTAAAAAAGCGGCTTTGGAGGACAGCCTAGGTCTACAGAGCAAATTCATTGTCCCATTCCAGAAACAAGGAGTCAGGAGCTCAGAAAAAAATGCAGGTGAAAGTTGGGCAAGTAGCACTAGCATCACAACAAGGGCTGAGAAACAGGACCCAGCTCTGCAGCATGCAGCAGAACTGAAGAGACTGGGGCAGGGGGTTCTGCTGGAAAATTTGACAATTTCTCAGCATCCATAACCAGCACTTTTCCAAAACACTCGGGCTCAGGTGCTGTCTCATCACACTGTTTATTCCCTAGGGAATATGATCCATTAAATAGAAATCACCGTTACTACCTGGAAACTGGGAGAGTGGAGAGAGACCACTGCCTCCACCTCGTACCACTCGGGAGCCATCAGACAGCTGCCAACGTGACTTCAGGGGGGTACACAGCAGGCAACCGAGGGGAACATCTTCCACCCCCCTCTTCTTCTTTAGCTCCCCGAAACTTACGCTCCTCAAGTCGGGTCCTGAGCCACCTCCTGACCCTGCATCCCCCTTGGTGAATTATTTCCCCTTCCCGTGCCTTCGGTTCCTCCTCTGCACAACAAAGACAGTGTCAGGCTGACACAACCACCGCCTGCAGCTATCCTGACGGGTACCAGAAAACTCCAGGGTGTGTTACCGGCTGTATTTTATAGGTGGGAAAATTAAGATATAGAGATTTTAAGTGACTTGGTCTGACAGGAATCATGGTCCGATGCCTTTATGTGAGCCTTACCCGACAGCACCCATCAAAATGCAAGCGTGTGTGTAACTGGGCTATGGAAAAGCAACAGCGACTTCTGTTGGTGGGGCTGTCACTCACTTAACCAGTTAGTTAGCTCTGACCCAACCTCCCCAGTAAATTCATTTAGCAACCTCTATTTACTGTGCTCTAGGAAGTCCAACACAACTTACTGCTGGCTGGCAGAATGCTTTGGGACTGTGTCTTAAGCTCTGAGATTGCTGAAAATCTTCTAAAGGGATTTTGTGTCTGTTGATGGGTGAGGAGAGAGGTGGCACAGAGAGAGAGAGAAGGGAGGGGAAGATCATGAGGTCCTTCAAAAAGTGTCTTTGGCTGGAGATTTCAGGGAGAGAAAAGTGGTTTGGAGCTTTCTGGAGGATTTTACCTCCCCAGAAAACTAAGAGGTGAATGAAATATGTAGCTTCAGCCGTTTTTAAAGGGTGAAAACTACCACCCAAAAATATCCATGAAAAGGAACCAACAAATAAATGCAAGCAAAAAAACTCCTAAGCCAGCACAACTCCCCAGCCACCAGTTTAATATTCTCCACATGTGAAATATTTATATGCATTCAACATCAGATGAAATTTCACAGTGGTTGTCTTATGTAACCACAAGGTTGCATTAACAAGTCTGGAGGTGACAAAAGCATGAATGAATGTGGTAAGCTCTTTATGCATGAAAGAAACAAGGCCAACAAAGACCTAAACAGAAAAACCTTTAGTTTATTTTGCTTTTCAAGCACCCACAGTAGTGGAATACCTAACTGTGTATTTTCTGCAGTCCTGGGTTTGCATTACTGCAAACATTTACAGCCTTATATTAAATTCCAGAAGTGAATCAGGGATTTGCCTTTTTGCATTTCATAGCCATAATTCAAGAGGAAGAGAAAGAATCATTTAACAGAGAAAACGAAAATATTATTTTGTTAGCACTACAGCCACAAGTAAACATGGGGACAAAGAAATTAAAGTAAGAAATATGGATATTTTGGTAGAAAATAGAATATATCAGGCATGATAAAACTCACAGTAGCATAATGCGGACTTACTTAGCTCCTTAATAACTTAAATATGTCCACGTAGAAACATACACAAAATGGAGAGACAGAGGAGTACCTAGACACACTGATTTAGAGAGATCTGTGTGGGCTGCTTTGTTGTTGCTGTTATTATTGGGTTTTGGGGAGAATCCTGCCCAACACGCTTTCCTGTTTCTGCTCTTCACAATGCTATGAAACCAAGGAGAGCTTAGCCAAAGCCGAAGAGAATGTAGTAATTTTTTCATGACAATTATGAAGTGTTTGGTGCAAAGGTCTGGAGCCCATTCCCGAGGCCAGCCTCCCCTCCACTGCAGTCAGCCAGGCCACATCATCCCGCCACCGCCGCGCGCCGAGATCCCCCACACGTGCACGCAGCGCTGGCCTTCCAGTGCTCTACTTCCTACAGCGGACAGAAACCTCACGCTAAGCCTAAACCATGAGTCACAGCCAAATCATGCCACTTGGCCTTCCATCCACATTGTCTTTTTGCTTTTGTGGCTCGCCCTTTCCTTCATGATTATAAAGGGCAACCAGATCCCTCTTAAGCTTTATTCTGCTAGGCTAAGCCAACCAAGCCTTTTCATCCTCCTTTTAAGACAATCTTCAGTCTTTCAGTGATCTAAACACTTTGCTTTTTCTGGTTTCGATGTCCCACCTTCAGTTCATCTTGAATCAGACACAGACTATGGAACAGGCACTGCCCTGTCAGCAACCTGTGCCTTGAACAGCGGCTCCAAGACGTTCCCTTCCTCCACCGCAAACACCCTCCCAGAGCATCTCTGCATCACACCTGCCCTCCTCGTGGCTGGAAAGCACTAGCTGTCACCTTCATCTGTGGATTAATTGCTGTACGCAGATCTTTCCCTTATTTCCAAGTGCCAATACCAGGGTGACAGTAGGTACATAAATGCGACCCGAACACCCGTGATATCACTTACTACAATATGTTATCTCAGAGCATGACACCCTGATACAGTGAATAATAGGGAAAATTACTCTCTACTTTTCAGACCTGTGGTATGAAATATTCAACCCATAATACCCGTGTGCTGTATTAGAGGGAGCGCTATTGGACAGCTTTGGATGCCAAATTGGTCTCCAATTAGCATTTTCTGTTTTATGTTTTTCACAACAGGGACCAGCAGGAAACCAATGAATGGCAGCTAAGCAATGAGAGAAATAAAAGCACTTGAAAGCAAAAATCATCAAGTCAATAATAATGCAGTTCCTATTATTGAGGGAAAGCATAAGTGTTGTATAAATGAGCCTAATTGTTTTGTATGCCAGTCCATAAATACCTAGTTCTGCAGGCAGAAATCAAAACTAAGTGATGCACTGCAACAGATACAATTAGGGAACAAGTCTGGAAATACTTTCTCCCTCTCTTCTTGACAAAAATTTTCTTCTCTTCCACACATACGTGATTCTTGTCACACCAGAGAACTTTCAGTGGAGCAAGTATGAACCCTCACAGTTACAACAATGGAATATGCAAAAGAGAGACGAATGGAAGATAACTTTGCAATGTTGATCATACTAATTCCTTCTGTAGCTAAAAGCTGGAGTGGGAATAATTCAAGGTGTAATTATTAAGTCAGAAATTGATGAGCAACCCCTAGGAGCTTGGAAAAAAAAGGGAGGCAGAAATCAAAGGATCCCCAAGACGTAACCTAATATGCAAAAACATTACATATTTAAATATGAAAATGGATCAGCTTCCTTCTCATGCAAAATTGGAAAACGTCTCCTGAATATATCTTTAAAACAGAAATAAAACCACCCATCACCAGCAGAACACTAACATTCGCTAATGAAGCTTGGATGTCAAGGAGAAAACTAATACCTAATGTGTGGAAACAACCTAAGACAAAGACATACCTTGCTCTAAAGCCCACTGAACCTACTACACAGATACTCCAGGTCACCGTGGAAGGACTTTGACGGGTCCCAGTTTGTACTGAAGTAAAGGCAGACTCACAGAAAGTATCACAAGTTCAGGTGTCTCTATTTTTCCAATAACATTAGCTAAGAAGGGGATTCAGATACTAAAGATGCAGGAAACTCCATCCTGCAGTTATCCTTTTTCAAAAGACACTTAAAGTCCTTTACTCCTTTTTCTGGTGAGAGTTTGAAAACACAGCATATTTTCTACCCACAACAAAACGATCAGGACCCCCGCCGGCCAAAGGCATGCCCGAAGTTCTGGGGAAGTACTTGTTCTTTCTTCCCTGCTGCCGTCCATCGGGTGGGTAATTCTCACTGCTGCAGCCCAGGCTCAGAGGATGCCCTCCGAGTGCAGCTAAGAAAGATGAAAGCTCCACAACATGTAGTAAGGTTAGTGGCCTCCTCATGTACTTTGGGCTATTCAGTGGACTGCCACTGAGCTCCTGCTACCTAAGAAGAGCTCATCAGCTTTCAGGTTTTATATTGCCTTTCCCCCCCCCCCCCCCCCCTCCCATTTCAAGTAAAAATTCTCTATAGCAACTGGTTTGCATCCCAGTGCATCTGAAGGATGGGGACAAAAGAGAAGCAGTTTATTTCAAGAGATGCTTTCATTTCCAAAAGTCGCTTTGTAAACAGCATGTGTGCATCATATGTATGTAGTTTTTATAGCGAAAATGTCCAGACTTCCCCTGGATTCCTGTGACCGACCTCCCACAAAAAGCCAAGCCTCAGTGCCCTATCTGAGATTCCTGATAGGACCTGGCTCGGCAAGAGCGATGCTCCCACCCTCTGGAAAATTGACCCCCAAAGTCTGGTCCCAAAATAATCACGTTCATCCTTCAAACTGCACTTACCCAGAGCATGCTGCAGACGTGTCCAAGCGTGTAGCCCAGGGTCTCCCCGAGGTAAAGCATTCCACCGTTCCACCCGGCCGCACCGCGCTGAAGTCCTTATCATCCAGTGCCCACAAGGAGAAACAAAGACACTGAACACAACAACTTTGAAATTAATATACATTCAAAAGCACTTTGTGCCTGGTTTATCATGAAAACATATTCAGACAAAAGGTTTCTCCCACACAAAACCACCATTCCCAGAAAGCTGCCATTTTGCCCTCACCTTGGCAGTGTTTACTTTTCAGCTGTGGCTCTGAATATTACAAGTACATGCCTTTTGCCTTTTAGGCTAATTTAATTAAAAACGATACTAGATTGTATTATACCTCCTTAAAATACCGTTGTAAGTAACAGCCTGGGGAACCACTCCCCAGCTGCTTCAGAACAATGCAGAATTCTGTTTAACTTCCCGAGCAGCGAGCAATGCTGGTTTATCATAACTACTTGGAAGGTTGCCATGCCACAACCTAACAGTTCTTTTCTTTATTATTGTAATTTCTTATTTCTTAAACTCGGAGGATGGATACCCAATGGACTAGGGAGAATAATTTGCGTGATTCTGACACCTTTGAGAAAACCAAGCTTCGCTGTTGGCTTGTCACTCACCGAACATGGAAAATCTCAGGAAATACATGCACGCTCCAGTAACAGTGCAGTGCCTTTGGATGTAAGCATCTGTGAGATATAACGTTTGCCGGGAAAGTGCTTTGAACAGAGAAAGCATGACATGTGCAGTTAAAAAGCCATGTGTTGTGGGCCTGCAAGAGTATATGCTCTCTCCAAAACACACATACCATTTTGTTGGGTTCAACATTTATAATCACATACTTCAGAAGCAGTTCAGCTTGTGAATTACAGCTAGAGGTTACCTCTAGAGGTAAGTAAAAGTAAGCATAAATTTTGGGATGAATAGGTATAGGTCAATTTTTACAATAAGGCAGATTTTTAGGGCCTGAAATGTTTATTTGCATGTCAAAAATTATGGGAAAGAAAAGCGGTTGCTCTAGCTGGAACTGGTGACCTCAGTTTCATGAAAATACAGTCCATGTGTCATAATATTCATTCAAGTTTGTTTTCATTCTGTTGAGCAGCACTGCAAGCATTTAATTCCTGATGGGGAAAACCCACCCAAATTCTTTGGAGGTAGTGGGTCGTAGGGAATGTCTCAGCCATGTCGGGACTGACTGTCACTGCCTGACAGCAAAGCAGTGCTACCCAGGCTGGCCAGCATCGCGTCTGACCCCCAGGATGAGGAGGTTTCATTTCACCACAGGCAGAAGCGCAGGAGTTGACCAGGCAGCCACATGAGCAGGAGAAGTGCTTGGCACAACTCCTTGCCTGGCTGAGGAGACTGTGGGTACTCAGACCCTCTCAGGACCGAGTCTGCTCTCTTTTCAAGAACACTAGCAATGGGAATTCATGGCTGAGCTCAACTAGCTTTGGGATAATTTGTCCTCTAGATGAAAAGGGTCCTCATGCCAAGAGAAACAATACTGAAACGGATGGAAAGCGTTTTGCTTTTGGTGGAATGGAGCATCTGCAGTTTAAAGTATTATTTATTTTTTACAGGGGTCTGATTCATTCTAGTATTTGAATACCAGAAGGGTTTGATTTGGGGGGGATTGTGTTTGTGGTTTCTTACAAGTTTTACAATAATATCAATATTGCAGGAACACAGAAATTAATTAGGTTCCTTGTTCTTTTCTGGTTTTCTCCTAGATACTCATTTATCTCTGTGAATAAGCAAGTCTACAGGAGAATCAGACTCGGGTATTTCCATCCATTTCAGGGGGGGGGGGGGGGGGGGGGGGGGGAAAGAAAAAAAGAAAGAAAAAGGAACCCAAAGATGATGAGCATCATTATCGCCGATGAAAAATCTTTTACCTTTAACAAACAAAGGCCATAAAACCCTCTGATCTCCACTTATCTTTACTTGGTCAAAATTCCTATTAAAGCCAATAGAAATTTTGCCTAATAAAAAAGAGAAAGCTCCTTCCCCAAAACTACAGTATTTCAGAAAAATGTTTTAAAAAACTGCAGTTGTAATAGGGTCATTTAGAAACCCTTCCAGAATGGTTATACTAGTTTTCCATAATAGTATTGCAGCCAATATTTGTACAAATGTAGACATGAATCAGGTTAAAATTACTCTCAAGTTGGCTGTAAGATTCTGGAATCAATATTTAGGTTAGTAATTAATTAAGCTAAATTACTTTAATTAATTAATTAAAGTTTAATGGATTTAGCTTAAACTTTAGAAGAACCAGAAGAAGGGAATCTTTGACAGGTGGGGCTTGTCTGCTCTTCAGATTTTCTGTTGTCTTTTTCTGTGTTTTTAAATTACTACAGAGCTTGTTAAGCCTGACTTTCTCCAGTCTGCCTATATTACAACTAGGATATACCCAATATTTACAGAAGAAGGTCAAACACAAGGTTTTTGGTTTTTTCACCTTGGTGATGCCTTGAGTGACCCCCTGTAAATTCCTTAGTCAGTCTGTATATTTGTTTAAAAAGGAAAAGTTACGCCACCAATAATATTCCAAACTCACCAAAGGCGCTGCACATTTTAATTAACTTTTAAACATGCTCAGTGATCCCTAGCTGGCAGAGTCCAAGTACAGCGTGACTGTTACACCTTGGAGAGGTGCACAACTGCTAAAATAAACCTCCCCACATAGTACACCTGATAAATCCTGAGAAAAACGGAGCGCTGCAGCTCAGATGCCGCTGAACTTCCGCAGCCGGGTTATAAAAGCTGTTGTATATGTGCATACACGTTCCAACACCAAGCTCTACGTACTGCTGTTAGCCTTACTATTCCTGTGTATTTTTCTTCTACTAGCAGGTTCCAGCAATCAGATGGATTAATGACATGTTGCTTCATAACAACAAGTCAAGTGTTCCTCCTCGTGAAAAGATAAAACAAAATAAAACACTTCACTAACGAGATTCATTAAAAAGGAAAGCAGGCTGACTCAAAGCGATCCAGCCCAGCGCACCTGCTGCTCAGCCTGCCTACCAGCTCCAGCTGTGGGTGCTGAGGAGGGGTAAAGAGCTGGATGCAATCCAATGTGCCTGCCCGCACTCAATGCGTTATCCTTTGGAGAACGTGCCAGGATGCAGAGCAAATCCCCGCAAAAGACTTTACGCAATTTCCATGTTAAATTTTTTGCCTAGATCACAAAAGGTCTTGCTTCAAGAAAATGCAAAATTAACTAATGCATTTTCCAGGCCTTCCAACACTGCTGTTTCTCACCTTCTCTCTTATCCCCCAACACAAGCTGCTAGAAACAGTAAAAGCACAAACTGCATAAACACCACACTGAATAGCTGAGCCTGGCAAGTGATAACAATCCTCAGTTCAAGTTGGTGAACCCTGGGGATGCTCATCTTTTAGTTCAAACCTTTAGCAGCTCCTAGGCTCAACCTCAAAACCGCCATCAGTCAGCCGCCAGCCTCTTTTAGCCAGCCCACCATGCTGCGGCACAGATCTCAGCATCTGTGGGGCGTTACCATTGCATCTCTTACGCCTGCCCAACCCACCCGTACCTTTACCATGGTTATCACTACTGACATAAAAGACATGGGAAACGGCTTCAGAAAACTAGTAGACACAAGTGGTGCAGATTTTGAGGGTTCTGTGGGTTTTTTTCCCTAAGGCAACACATGCAAATCCATTGCAGGGCTTACTATTTCTGTTTCCCTTATAATGTGGCTGTTTGCACTGTTTCTGTCACAGGGTGCAACACAGGCAACTGAATGTCATGCTCCTGCTGAAACTGCAGCAGCTCTGATTTCCCTGAGCCTGGATTTACGTACCATGCCTCCTCTCTGTGTTCTCTTACCCCACCGATTCTAGTTCTGAGCCGATGCACCTCTAAATGTCACGGCACGCTCTGTAGTGCCAACATTGTGAATAAAGAAGTGCTCGATGGCAGGTGGGGTAACTAACACACGTCCGACGCCACAAGTGCCAGTTGTTTTTCCATACTGTTTCTCACCAGAGATGGCTCTGATGGTTCTTAGGAAGCATCAGGGCTAGGACTGAAAAGAATGGTAAGCCTTTAATCTTGGAAATGACAAATAAAAAGGTTGGAAGAGACAGAGAGGGACCTTTCTGAGCCTGTCAGGCTGCTAGAGCTAACTAACACTAACTCACCTGCCTTGGAGCGCTTTGGGAGGCAAAAAGGATGCTCTATTTTGGTGTGAGATTTTTGAAGTTATCCTATAGAGCGCCGTTTCACGCGTTACGGAGCGATTCTGGGCTTCTCAATCACAAGTTCAATAACTGAGAAGTGCTCTTACACCATGTGCCAATTATAAGGAAAATTTTTTGTGAAGAGCCTGTGTGTGTAGAGACCTTTTTGTGGGGCAGGGCACAAAACGACAGCGCCTCTCCACGCTGAATGTGAAGGAGAGTGCCGATGCTGGACAGGCACGGCACGGCCCTCGGGCTGAACGTGGCGCTCCACAGCACCTCTTCAGACATTTTCTGAGGAGGAAAGGAATTTGGCGCGTAGGAAGGAGAAGCTGTCCCAGCCACGAGGGGCAGCTTGGCAGGCTGGAGGAGGAGACAAAGCTGCCGGTCCTATGGATGTTGAAGGCACAGGGAAGTCACACCGGGGTGGAAGGGAGGGCTGCAGATGGCCAGGGAAGAGGGGATGAGGCTGCACTTGGCTCTACGTGACCAGACCACAGTAACATCCTGCTGAACAAACTTACGAGGAACGACTGAGAAAAGTATCTGCGGCACGGGCAACCCACGTACAGTTAGAACCCGGGACCCAGCTTCACTGAAATTATTATTTTTCCTTCAGCCCACACATTTGTGTGCTATTGATGAAGATTTCTGTTCCCTATGAATTCATTGCAAGCCTCAGCCTGAATAACCCCAGTAGTGAACCCGTGATCTTTTAAGCCATGTGGTCAGGCAGGGGGCTGCAGCAATGTGCAGCAGAGCTAACACCAAGCGGCAGGGTACAATGGCCCCATTATTGAGTTCTCTTGCACTTGTCCAACACTGGGTGAAATCCCCTGAACAATGTCAAGACCTCCGAAATGTCAACCCTTCCTGGGTGGGGGCACTTCTGCCTGAAATAGCAGCAGGGGCTGGACTGCAAAGAGCAACTGCAAACTGCTTCCTGAGGAAAGCAAGCAGGAGCAAATAAAAAGAAGAAAAACGTGCCTGGGAAAAGAGAATTTTGCAGCAATCTGTGAGATTTCACCTGGTAATTAACTTAGGAAACATGCAATTGTTGCAAACAGTTGACCTGAGGCTGCCCCCTGGCTTGAGAGCTAGATTTTGTATTTACGAGTTACCTTGGGAGAGCTGGAGCAGATTGAAAGTAGCAGTGTTGAGGAGTATTTATTAACAAATCACTTTTAAAGTGAAGGGCAAATAGCCAGAGAAATCTGGCTTGTGAATTTAGCATGGGTTTGTCAGCATATGGTACCACTCAGGGGACAAAAAGGAGGCATTTTTGTTACATATGTGCGTGTGACTGGCAAGGAAGCTGTAATAAGAAGACTGAAGCAAAAATAGATGTTTCTTGTAAAAACATTTGAGCAGAGGAAATGAAGCAACAGTGAAACTGTTGGAACGTGCATTAGCGATAACAGCACTTCTTGTGAATTTCGAGCTGCACCTTGCAGGGCAAATATGCCGAACTCCCTCTAGCAGAAATGGGGATACCCAAACAAAGAAACAAGCAAATGCATGAGTAGCACTTTGTTTTGTTGAAGTCATTTGTGCAAAAGTATTATTAATTGCAAGTCAAGGCTTTGGGGGAAAAAAAAATCATCCACAATAAAGTGATTCAGTATGGATGGACTCATCCCATGTCTATGCTCCAAAACTCCCCCAGACCTCACAGGGTGCCCAGCCCCAATCCGTTGCATCTTTTTTATTCTTCAACCAGAGCCCATATTTGAACTTAACTGGAACTCACAGAAAACTCACGAACTGCAAACAAAGAAAGAGGAAAAAGATGTCCCACACGAACTTGGAAACATTCCTAGTGTTCTCATTCTACCCTTGGAAAGATTTCAGTGGACTTTGGCTCAAGTCTGTGAACATGGGGAAGGTATTAGGAACAACAGAAATTTTCAGCAAATTAGTTCTTTTGCACTAATTCCCTAGAATATAATACTTCAAGAGTGCTGGAAGACCCGTGTGCTAGGCACTTCACTTTTGGTAAGTGCAGTAACCTCCCTGCAGACAAGTCTTTAATCCTTCATTTACTACCCACCACATGCTGCGGACACCCACACTTGTTGGGCAGTGTAGCTCTCCCTTAACTGCAGGACACAGCCCAGCTGAGCTAGGTATTTGCTGAAGTAGCGCAATAATCAGGAATTACTCCACTTCTTCTGATATCTCTTGTGTTACTGAAAAAAATCAGTCCAAAAATGTCACATCTAAATCCATGACACATACAGGTACAATGATACAACTATCTCCTGCAGTCACATTTTTCTTTGCTCCTTATATCTGTCATGAACTCAAATGGAACCAGAATGGATTCAGGTTTTGGGTGAGGGTTTTTTTGGTTTTCAGTTTGGTGGTTTTTTTCTTATTGTTTTGTTAAATAAGGAACAAAACTTATACCACACTTGAGAGAAAAATTACAAAAATATGAAGTTGAACGTGACACGATTCCTTCATGGTCTGATACTTTTCAATTGACTCAAAGATGGAAAGGGAAGGGGAAGGAAAGCTAGGAACGGTGGTTCTTCTATACATGAAGCAAGTTCTGCTACCTGATTTGGTAGCTATTTGCCTCCCAAAAGCAGCCATGGTATGTGACTAGAAATTCAGGCCACAGAATATTACAGCACCAACAGAAAAGCCTCATCAAATACTGTTTAGAAAATACTTCCATTATAAGCATGTTTTCAAATACTTAGAACATCCTTAAAGACTAAGGGAGGCAGGGAGGAAGGAAGGCAAAAAATGAAGGCAAGGTATCCTTGGGCAGGATATCTTTAAATAGTCTTGCACCCAACAGAGACTTTTTAAGAATTCCCTTCATCTCTTTTAGAAGTTCCAAGTAATTCTTCCCAGTTAATTTGTACTGCCTTATTTATATTTTACTATTTTGTTCTCTTTAATAAAATTTAGAAATAAATCCAGACTTTGATGTGACTATCAGTGGCCTTTAGCTTTTGGTCCCTTCTCTTTGTTCTTACATTTGGTCTCTCCGTTTATCAAATGCTACTACATCTGATGATCAAATATTTGAGTGGGATCACTGTCCATTATGTTACAGCTTTGTGGCTGACATTCACTTAAAAAACTACAGGGTGGAAGACAGAAAGGTAATATTTTTGCAGAGCTTCCAGCAAATAGGCATTAATCTAGTCTGAAGATCTCATTATTTAAGTCAAGACCTACTTTTAGTTCTAGGCGCATACATGCAAAATGTCCTCAACAACTTGTCTGATGATTTGTGTAGGATGTCCACTAAGAAGCCACGAGTCTCCTAAAAAAGTATTCATTATTCACCAGTATTCACAGAGATTCGTCACCTGCCTGCCGCATCGCCTGTGCGCGGTTCATTGTGCAGAGCCGAGATCTGAATTTCCAGTTGCTTTTACTAAACAGAAGTCATAGCGTTCATTTCAGTTTCTCGGTTGGCCAAGTATAGCTTGTGAAAGGATCAGTTTGAGCAAACTCTAACGACTGCGCTTTAAAAAGTGAGCCCCTTCCAGTGATCACTTTGCAATACAGATTTGGTATTTGCTATTGTGAAGAATATTCCTGTGTGGAAAACAGCATACATACCACTTGCAAAAAGAGGTACCAATACGGAATAAAAGAGTTTGAGTAAAGATCACAGTAGACATTGGCAGCCTGTCAGGTTTGCGTGCAATGAGCTAGCTGCCATCACTGCCAGGGCTGCGGGCTCTGCACGCCTGCCCGGCTGCAGGACCTTGTGTCAGTTGGGTACCGGGGGCCCGATCTCACTGCTCATCGGCATGGCTGGGGGCGTGCTGCACACCGCAGAGCATGGCCAGAGCTGCAAGATGCAGGAGGAGGTGAGGCATCATTCTTTGGGAAGGCACGGACCTTCCGAGAGTGTGGGGTCTACTCGGATCCCACCACAGTGACTCCGGGAGCTCGCACCCGAAAGCTCTGCATGGGCAGACATGCGTGGGCAGCCGTGCCGGGGGAAGCAGAGGGACCAGGGTCTGACCCCCGGCACTGTGCCACGCTGCCCACCCCCTACGCTGCTCCTCCAGACCAGCAGCCTGCATGACTCCCTTTAGAGGTGTGAACTGCAACTCCAGCAAGGCAGCTACTGCCGTTTGAGGTTCAGCTGTGCCTAAGAATTTCAGGACAAAAAAGCAGCAACTGCTTCAACTCCCTTTTTTTTTCTCCTTCAACATGGGATTTACCTTTTAATGCAATTGAAACTTTTAGTTAGGATGTGGCAGAAGCTATTTTGCTAAAGCAGCAGCAGCCTTAAATTTCAGACAGATCTTAAAATAACTCCAATCTTTATGGAAGTTCAGAAAGAAAACATTGGTAAACTTAAAGAGGAAGGGGAAAGGGGCAGCCTGAAAAGCGAGTGAACAAAAATGCCTGGTGTGATAGCCACAGTGAAAACATTCCACAAATAAGCACAATACAGGCAACTGTACTCCCATGCCAGTCACTTAAGGGCTTACAGCTCTAAATAAAATGTATCCTACTGATTTTGTGGTCTTTTAAATAATTAGCTTCTGCTACACTTGTAACACTTGGCCAGAGCTACCCTTAGCACCAGTGGGCCAGGTCTCCTCTGCTTTCCACCATTCCCGGCCAAAAAAAATTTTTTTTTTTTTTTTTTTAAATTACTTAGAAAGCAACTTTAAAGCGCATGTTTAATACCTGCTGACATGACAGGAAATTTTAAATTCCCACCGGCAAATGTGTGAGCCATAAGTGTTTCCTTGTCCATCCAATTAGTGGGAGGAGGAAAAAGAAAAAAAAGAAAGAAAATGTGCCATGTGAGTCCTCCAAATAATCCCAGCTTAGCAACACAGTTCAATGCTGCAATATTTGTAATCAGTCTATACAGTGAAAACAAAAAGTATTTTTATTGAAGACTTTTGAATAATGGATAAATTTAAGGAAATTTATTCATTGTAAATTATGTGCTCAAGTCTGCTACTGTGTCTTCATATACATACATTCATTTTCTGGCATCTCTGCTGAGCTTGCTAATGAGGATACCAATTAGTAACAATGGTACTGGTGGTTTTATTTTAGCTTTACTTGCCTCTGCATTTCCTGGTTTTGTCTGGTACCAAAAGCTGATGTACTAAAAGGACATGGATACTTCCATTTCAAAAAAACCCAGAAAAAACTGGAAGTCTAAAAAACAAAACAAAACAAACACACCACCAAAAAACAAATAGACAACTTGTCTGAGCTTTACAGCCTGATCCTTCAGTCAGGAGTTTGAAGCCATTCCAGCGAGGGCCCAGGCTTTGCTATAGGTATTTGGAATAAGCCTTCCAGTTCTCACAGTTGTTTCATGTATCCAGTTATGAAATGACAAAACAGATAGCTGCCCTCGGTAACACACAGACCTCCAGCTCAGGGTCTGCAGCATAAAGCTTACTCTACCCGCAACTACTTATGCTTGTGTAGTGATTTGGAAAGTTAACATGCTGCACATCTGACTTGGTAAACCCAAGTCAAGTCAGTCACAGAAAAATCCACCTGAGGCTTCCCAAGAGACTGACCAGTGTGAGGAGCTGCTTCATGGACAGCCCGTACACGATGGGTTCAGCAAAGCCCTTAGGTTTTTGTTTGGGGGGGTTTGTTTTGTTGTGTTTTGTTGGGTTTTTCTCTGTTGGTTTGTTTTTTAAATTAAATTCAAGCCTTTCAAAAGTTTGAGACAACATTGAACTAAAGAACTCTAGGGTGGAATAATTTGATCTGGTTTTATATATCTTCAACATAGATATCGGCCAGAGACTGCCCTCCGTGGCTGCTTTATAACAGCGCTTTTTACTGCAGATCCTCCGACTTCAGGTGCCTGCTCAGGTTGACACGACCTACTGGGTCAGCCACTTTCTCTCATGGATTGCAAGGTAGAATAGGGGGGTGACTAGCTCCCCGCTTTAGGAGGTGAAGTCAACCACAACGTAGACGTCTGCCTGACCACAGGACCAAATCAGAGATGGGTGTGGAACTGTGCAGTAACGTCTGCGAACAGATGCCAACCAGTAACACGTGTTGACCGTGCAAAACGCCGTCCCCTCTATTTAAGAAAATGATCCAATATACGAAGAACAAGCAAGACCGTTAAAGCCCCAGTACCTGCTGCCTTCCTCTAAAACCAAAGTTTACTAAAGCCAAGCATGTTTTTATTTACTAAATCATATAATATATATATAAACTAAATTAATGCAATATCATCATAATCAATACTAAAAACTAGGATGTGAAACCACAAAAGCCCAGAAAAATGACATACCATTTTCCAGCTTTTGTTTAGGTTTCACTTGTTTCACCTCCCTTGCCCAGTGGAAACAATTAAGATAACTTAAGCAAAAGTGATGAGTAATGATAAGTAAAATTAACCAAGGTGTAGTGTGTCCAAAATGGGCAACATGGCTTATGCCTACATAACTAAGTTGCCTTTGACTGCCAGCCCAGCGTGGCCTCATCCATACCAGTTGTTTAAAACAGTTTCTGACCTGCAGTACTCTCTGAACTGTGTCCAGGCGCTGTGTGAAAAATAGTAATAGCCATGGGCCAAAGCTGCCAGGGAGCATGCTAACAATTTAGCAGTGTGGGTCACCAGGGAGCACTGGTTCAAGACCATCCCTTTATCTCCTTAGCTCCCCAGCCTGATCTCACTAGGGCTAGCCTGGATTATCTGGCCTTATACCTATTCAATGAGGTAAAAATTAAGTGACAGGCAACAAGTCAAGGGAAAATCTGGAAATCTTCAGGCTTTACTGAGCTACATCTTCACCTAAAATTCATGGGCTTGCTTTGTTACACTCTTACATCCTACATCAGTCAAGCCTGCAGGGCCCCAGTCCTTTCATTGCTTGCTCTGCTTATACACTGCCTGGCAAAGGTCTAAGTTGATATTCTTCCTGTTCCACAAATGAACGCTATCCTTTTCTCTGGAAAAGACATACAAATAGAGCTTACACGATGTGATATGGAAGAGCTAGTGGAAAAACTGTAGATTGACAGTCTCTCTTCCAAACCTCTCTTCTCAACTCCTTCATTGAATTTATTTAAAAAAACACTCCTTGAAATGTCAGCTTGCAGTTAACACTTCCATGGCATTTTTATTTGGTTTTTAAATGACCTGACTTTATCTGCTAAGCTAACCCATGACTGTTCTCTGTGCAGTCTTCCAATTCCTCTTCATATCTGCATCTCACCCTCAGTGTGTACCTGATCTTACATGGGGCCGCTGCAGCAAAGAGACTGATACATTTTCTTACCCTAAAACTATCAACAGATCTCTTGCCATGTGATGTAAGACTTTGAGATAACCCAACTGGACACAAACTGGCAGGATATAGCACTGCAGAGATTACTTAGTCACATAATTGCTCAGTCTAAAAATGACAGAGAACACAGGCAGGGCACTGAACATGCCTGTACACCCCCCACCCCCTTTCACAGCTCTCGCTCCCTTGCCAGGTGCCCCTTTGCAGCCAGCTGGGGCAGCGCATCGGGAAGTCTCAGAACTTCTGAAGGACGGTGAAACGTTTTGTGAAGGATTAACACAGCAATGAAGCAGCACTACGAAACCAGAACAGAACTTCCTCATAAATGAAACAGTTGATTGTCAAAACAACAGCCTGTGCCCCAGGGATTTGTTATTATTTGGCTCCTAGACCTTTGACCTCATCAAGGGTGGATATCAGGGTCTGGACATCCCTCACTGTCTGTCTCTTCAGAGAGAGAGGATCTGGGAGATGCGGTAGCAGCACGTATTCTGTTCATTCTCAGGTAGGAGTCAGCATGAAGCTTCACCTGAGCGTGAAGGTTTACCTGGCGATGCTGGTTTCCAGAGAAAACTCCTAGCGTCACACTGGAATAAGACTGAGGACTTGGATGTGGGCAATACCGGCACCACCATCCTCTCCTGAAGGTCACCGACATGACCACCTGGGCTCAGTATTCTCCATGGATTGCCTATCAATCTATACTGTCCATCAAAATACTTCTGGGATTAATTGTTATACTTTCCTACGTAGCCCTGAGGAATTGCACTGACAGGGGATTGTTTCAAGGGGAACGGCAGCGAAAATGATCCTGAAGGTCTTTTCTGTCAACTGCTCTGCACGGATGAATGCACTCATTAGAGGTGTTGGACTGGGCATGGGGGGGAGTGCACACGCAACAGGCCATCCCAAAGATCTACAGAGATAGAAGGAGATTGCTTTATTTTCTCTACTGCATAACCTGTGATTTGCTGGATGATTATTCAGCTTGGTTTCTGTTGCTATGTAAAAATCACTGAGACCCAGCACTTCTCAGTAGAGCCAATGCCGGGTTGTCTTTGTTTCCTGCTCACAAAGTCTCTCAGTTCCTCACTAGATGCCCCCAGTGACAGCAGAGTTGACATTGGCACAGTTTACATCACATAGACAAGCTGTTAGGAGCCAAAAGAAAGCTGATTCTTTCCTACATTAGTGTTGATTTTCAGTATAATTAATCTCTGCGGTCTAAATGGCATGGGGCCGGATACTGTTCTTTCTTTTTAAACTTAGCAGCTACCCTTGCTGAAAAAGCCTAGTCTTATTTTAGTTGCCTTTTATTGTGCAGTCCAATAAATCGTGAAGATGGTTATTCTGCATACAGCATGGTTCATTATTCATCCCTATAAATCTTGGTCTAAAGAACAGCAAACATCACACTTTTTACTGTATGAACAGTAAGTAATAAATAATACAAAACCAGAGAATTATCATTCTGCAGATTACCTGGTGCAAAACAAACAATTTCAGACTCACTTTATCCACTTTTAATTACTCTTTCAGGTATTTAGAACTTACTCATCTCTTCACCCAGCTGCCTTATATATGCTAAACTTACTGGCAAGTAACTAGCATGAACTAATGAAGTAATATTTATATATTTCACTGATTATCACTACAACAGAGGGAGAGAGCAGCCAATTAAATGACAACCAGATCTGTGGGAGACTTTAAGGACAATGAGGAAGGACAATGTTTCCAAATCAATGAGTAAGTGGAACCCTGCACTTACAAATTTTCCCATTTCCTAATTACAAAGCAAATTACATAGCTCCTTTTTTCACCCCTGAAATAAAAATGTGCCAGGCCTCTAGTTCTGAAAGGCTTAGTGAGAAAATGCTTTTTTTGAAACCTAAAACATTAATTTAACCCATGAGTATTGCAAGTGCCAAACACTGCTTTTTATTGAATTCATGCTCATTTTTCAAAATGCAATTTCTTATCAAGGTGCCTTATTAACTTCAGCTAAGGGTTTTAACTATCTTGGGCTTTAACCTGAACTGGACTTCAGAGAAACACACTTAAAGGCCAGGCAACAAGGAATCAACCATCTACAGCAGGGAAGAACTGCTCGTGTGGGCTACACAGCTGTGGGACCAGTTCAGCGCTAGGTTTGGTGCAGGTGGCCCACAGACTAAGCAACACAGCCCAGCCGGGGGGGGTTAAAGGCAGTCTCCTAAAGCCACCCACCCATTAAGAACCTGAAATAAAGGTGCCCTGTTAGACCAAGGAAAGACAAATCAAACTATTGTCAACAGGAGGCTCTGGGCACCTTTGGGAAAGCAAAGCATTTCAGTTCTGGTGCCAAAGTACATATTTGTGTTGGTTTCAATGATGTGGCCGGGATGTATGGGAACACACACAAGGTTTCTGACACTGTCCACCCAGAGCCAGCAGTGCCCGACCTGCAGACGCCTCCATAAATTGCACCTTTCTGTTGCTGCCGAGTTGCGGCTATCAGCCTTGTTTGGGAGGTGGGTGCAGACCCTTTGCTAGCCTGCTGCTTTCAAGGGCTCCATCTTGAAAATTATTTAGGGGATTTTGTGCCCACCCACCAAAGCATAGAAGAACGAGAAGAAGAGTTTGTAAAACATGACCTGACTGGCAACTGCTGCAAACTGCATAGCGCAGCATATCTACCTGCACAGTGCAGTACCTGAAATCCTACCATCTCCCCCCAGCTCAGCAAGGCAGCTACCCGGGCAGCTGCTGCGACTGCAGTGCAACCATCCATGCTCTGACTTCTGCACGTATGGAGAACCTGAATCACAGCAGCTGCTGCTACCAGTGCCCCCACTCACTGCGTGGATGCATTCTGAAAAGTCATCCCATGAGCTCACCGCAGCCCCGTGCAACACAGAGACTGACAATCCACTGCCGAGTTCCACAGGGGAGGGGATTCCCGCTGCTGGGAGCCACCATAACCAGCCGCGTTCCCACCGCCGCGTGCGTGCGGCTGAAAACAACCCTAACCACACAATGCCCACACAAATGGCCTTTGGCATTGTTTCAATCAACAATAGAAAGGAAAGAATATTTGTTTCAGCAGAATTAAAATGAAGAAAAAAACCACCCTGACAATGTAAACATGGCATCTAATTTTGTTTTGTTTCTTTAGATGCTGCTAACTTCTCTTAAAAATACATCAATTGCTTAACAAAATTATCTGCATTCCCTTTCTTTCTTTGGCTAGTAACGTGTTCTGATTTTAGTACGAATGTGTCTATTCCTTTGGTCAGGACAAAAAAAAAAAAAAAAAAAGAAAAAGAAAAAGAAAAAGAAAAAAAAACCTACCAGAAAATAACATCAATACCACTATTGATCTAGTTGTGACTGCTTCCTTCAAAGTTACAGGCAAGAGGTGCCCGTGCCCAGAAAGTACAAATTTTCAAAAATATCAGAGTGTTTCTAAAGCACCATGCTGCACTGGGGGGGAAGGTGGAAGAGGGGTATGGTGCCAAGCACACTGCTGCCAGTGTCATGCCCACTGCATTCTCTAACATTGTACGTACAGTGACCTTGTCCTATTTTTGGGATATAATGCTACAGCTTTGGTCCAACTGCTAGTCTTGCAAACTGCAAGAAAACTTTCCCTCTTTTGGGAAAAAAACAGCTAATCAGATGTGCAAGCAACCTCAACTGAATTCTAGATATGGGTGAGAAACAGTACATAAGGCCAAATCTGCAGCACTTTTGCTCATTGCTCTCGTTTTTATCTACCTCAAAGTCATTATATAAAAAAGACGGTTAAATAACCTAGCTAGAAATAAGGGTGATGGAACAGGCCAAGGAAGACCAGCATCCTGGTTGTCAATGCCATGGCCACCGGGGACTCGCTTGAGGAACAGGTGTTCCTGAACGTTGTGTTGGAAAGCATGACCACTCCAATTAATATATTCAAGCTAATGAAAGACAACAGAAAAGACGACAATTTTCCATAGCCAGTCAAGAAAGGCACTGATAATCACAGTGTGGCAGTTTCAGGCTGCTGTGCTTTTATTTGACTGCTTGAACTAGGTCATGGAATAGATTTTGTGGATATATTCTAGAGTAAGACAGCTTGCTATTCAGAAATTCTGGGTGTACATAGGGATTTTTTTCTTGGGAAAGACACATTAGAAAACTTCGTGAGGCCACTAAAAAAGGGAGGATTTTTTTTCTCCTCCAATTGTATTATGGACTCTATTTTCACCACCTGAGTAATTGTTCTAGTTTCTGCTGTTTATAAGCCTGGTTGTTCCTAGCATGGCTGCAGCACAAGTTGCCTTGACAAATGCAGAGTGGGAATTATTCTGAGAAGGTGTTAGCAGAACCATCCAGGTGTGGCAAATATATTAAATAAAAGCTTTATTGAAATAAATATACAAGATGAAATGCTACAATAGTACCTACCTCACTGACAGGTTAATAGCTCAGTGTTTAAAGGCACAAAAACAAGAGCGGGTGAGAACTGTTGATGGGTTGCAAGATGCCACACTTGAACCTTTCTATATACTGGACTCGCATAACTCCCATTTCCAGGCTCTGCAAGGTGATGCATTGCCTTTCGAAGAAACTGATTTCTTTCCACTTACAACACAGGCAGCCTAGGAGCTCAAGCCTTTTATCCTGAGCAAATAATATTTTGAGTCCTATCCATAGCCTTCCAGGTTTACAAGACCTAGCATCAAGTCATACCCCAAATTTACCCTGCTTAAGTCTGTTGCCCACTGTTCCAGATGCTTCTTGCACCACGG
This sequence comes from Falco peregrinus, assembly GCF_023634155.1. Taxonomy (NCBI): domain Eukaryota; kingdom Metazoa; phylum Chordata; class Aves; order Falconiformes; family Falconidae; genus Falco; species Falco peregrinus. The sequence goes on along the minus strand of NC_073724.1, from coordinate 2,253,816 downwards.
CTTGTAAGTAGGGTCATGGATTGGTCTCTGCAGGGCTGGCACCGAAGGAAAAACCCTCCCGCTTGCTTTGCAGGCAGCTTTTGTGCCAATGTGTGTCTCAGTCCAAAATAAAGGCAAGAGGATTGAGACTGGGAGACAAAAAATACAGGGGAGGAGACTGGTCCAAACACAAATGAGGAAAAATTCTGGCAACAACCCTTCAAAAGTATTCTGGGCGTGTAAACTTGTTGATGCTCTTACTCAGCTCAGGCAAGAAGTGACCCAAGTACAAACCATGCTATAAAAGGGATAAGTGACAACAAAAAGATTTTGACTCTTTCTTCTTTTTTTCTCTTTTTTTATGGAAGAAAAGTAGTTAATACTGTCATTCATAGCACTCAAAGGGCTCTATAGGAGATTTAGATTCAAATCCTTAACCTAGGGAGTTGTTGTGTACAAGCAAGCTTAAAAAAAAAATAAATAAAATAAAAAAGGCTAAACATCCCAAAGCAGCTGGTACCTGAAGGAAGCAGTAAGGACAGAGCAATCATGCAGAACAAGAATTGGAATCCGAGTTCCCTGCGCTGCAGATCCTGGCTCCATTTGGAATTATTTTCTTTTAAGGTATCTAAAAGTTTTATGGGAGAGGAAAGCAATTTATTGTCCAGAGTAACTAAAAGCTGACACAGCTTTCAAGCTTCAAACATCTATTTGCAGGGGGACGTTAGAAACTGGAAGACTCTTACCAGCAATGCCCTTCACAGCCGTACAGATCAATACGGCTCTATACCACAGTCTCTGATGGACTTTGTCATTTCCCTGAGCCAAGAGCAGCAAAGGCATTTGTCATTCAGCCGAGGGCCTCAGGATCTAATGCTCCCAAAATTGCAAGTGGCAAAATTTAGAGGTCTGCGTGGAACATCTCAGAGATATTAAAATATGACACAAATTTGGTGAGAAAACAGCATAACTTTGCGTAAATATTGGCATTAATAGCAGCAATGGGACAAAAAAAAACCTCAAAACAAACCCAAGTAAACTAAGAGAGCAGACTTGGGGAAAAAAATACCAGACCTTATATTGACAGAGATGGCATTGATTCTGTAAAATTAATCCAGTATTTGAACAGAGGAAAAATGAATACTAAGATAGACAGACTGTAAGAGGAATACTTTTTTTTTTTTTTTTTTTTTTTTTTTAAATGGCTGAAAAAACATGTGGTGAGTGGCTGAGCTGGGAATTTCACCACTGAACTTCTTTCCCAATAATACCAGGGGTGGGGGGGTGGGAAGCAGGTTTCCAGAGCACCAACCACATTGTTAATTAGCAGTATAATTTGTGCTCCTTGTAATGATGGTTTATTCTGCTCTGGCTGTCAGGAGAGGAAAACAGGAAGGGCATTTGGAAACCTTATGAAAATTGGCCACAGTTTTAGGGCATTTGGGCTTGAAAAATGTACAGCTGTTGATGGATTAAAACACACACACGCACACACAACTCCCATAAACATTCAAAGAATAATAGATGGAAGGAAAATAGGTAATAAGAGAGTGAAAGATTTTGTTTATAGACTTGACTGGTTGACTAGGGTATAATTATGAGACCTGCTTCCCAATCCATCCTATGTAAAATAATTGGTGTGTACAGGAGACAGATTTGCTCATAATAAATGGATCTCCTCACGATGGAGCAGAATGATATCGGTGTGAATACACTAGAATGACAGCATAATTTAACAGGAGTGATGCTGGAGGGTGGACGTTATTAACTTCAGCATTTCTGAAGGCATGTTATACTTGCAGGCACATCTTATTTTCACACAGAAGGTGCACAAGGTAAAAGAAGTGGCAGTCTTATAGATCAGAAGTTTTAAAGGAGTTAATTAGATTGCACTAATCTTCCAGCTGTACTGCTGCCAAGCTGTGCTAGGTGCTGCAGAAAGAAACGTGGCCAGCCTCAGCTCAGGCAAAACTGCTCATCTCCGTTTGGAGACTGTCCTTGGATATGGAGAATGTCCGTACTGCTCTCTCAGAGCTGAGCCAGCCAAGGCAGGTAAGAATAATAGAAGGTGCAAACACCTGCTGTGTTGCTCCACCACCACACCAAAAAAAAAACCCAGCCCCAATACTGAGAGTTGTTCTACCTAGTACTACTGGCTATATCAGAGTCAGGGGGCTACCCTGCCCCTTCCTAGCACACACTTCCAGTCCCCATGGCTAGTGAGCAATGAGGAGCTAGGTCTGGCTACAGAACGGGCACCAAAGTTGAGTACAGACTGCAAATAAAAGGAACTGCAACCATAGCCCTGGTGCAGCTTTAAGAACCCCTCTGTGGTTCTGAAGGGCTGAGATGTGTTCAATGCACACGCTGCTATCAGCAATAACCGTGAATTTATGAATCCTCCCTGATGAATTTGGTATTCTGAGTAGAATTTGAGCAGTTCAGATGTGCTCAGAGTTAACCAAGCAGCTTCCGCTATATGTTAAAAACATTCTCATGGACAGGTTTCAGGAAAAGCTATCCCCACCGACCTACCACAACCCTCAATCGCTCCTGGGGACTGAGGATCTGGAGATGGTCCTTCCAGTCCAGGTAAGTGATATACTGGCAGATCAGCACCCCAGTACTGCCATCACCACTATTTTCTCCCTGCAAGCAGTGGGCAAGGCTACCGAAAACAGACACGGGCCATCAGAGCTGGACAGCCCAGCCCAGCAAGCAGAACCCTGGGCTGGGAGCTGGGACTCCTGGGTCCCACAGCTTACCGGGTAGCCGCCTTTCCTTGCTTACTGTTGTATGACAGAGTCCATCTTGCCTATTTCCTTGAGTGTTGCAGATCAAAAGGCACAGATACTATCGTTATTATATTCGCTAATACTTTAGTAGACACAATTACTAAAAGAAGTCCAAAAGTTAACTGCTCTGCAGTGTGTCATAAATAGTACTACTATTACTACTAGTGACGATTAGTTGCTGTGCAGAGAGTTGCAAAGAGTTACTTCAGGGTAATATACTGTCACCTATGCTTATATTTAGTGGAAACAAGTAACAGGGTATCTCTGTGGAAAAGCCATTTAAAAATATATACTCTGCAGAAGAATATGTGGTGAATGATTTATGCAACACACTAAAGACATTAAAATGCTTAGGCATAATTTATTTATTTTTGTTAGATATCTGTTAATTTCATTTTGGAGGTCTTCATCCCCTACTTCTAATGCTAGGTTGACAAATCCTCCGAAGGCTGGCACAGATCAAAGCTATAAGTTATATCTTAGTTATTTGCACTCCAAGATACTTGCTCCAATTTTAATTTATTAAGAATAATAAAAAGTGTATGTCAGAAAGGAAAGGACATAAACCACACCACAGCTAAGTCACAAGCCTTGCCAAAAATTAAATAAAAAAATCCCTTCCACCAGCTTTCCAAGAAAGAGGAGCCAAATTATCTCTGCAGCAACTCTACTGAAGTCATTAGGGTGGCACAGGGAATGTATTTGGCTAATGTTACCTGGCATATGGCCTTCTAGGGAGCACTGCGATTTATTAACAGATTGGCCACATTACTGTCTTCAGTCTCTTAAGTGTGTCGTATCTATTCTGCAGGATACATTCCCCTACTGTACTACCCCACTCACACCAGTAGAAAACCAGCAAGGAATGACTGACCAGAAAGCACTACAGTAGGTAGTTTGAGTTAAGATTTTAGTTAGGCGATTTGCTCTTTTCCATGCATCCCACTCATTTTATTTTCTTGTCTGGAAAAAGCCAAAGCGTACATTGACACGGCTGATGGTTCGAGGTAAGCCCTGGGCTCCGGTCAATAAGCAGGAGCAAGCCTGTGGGCTGCCATGTCACCTACCAGCCCAGTGTTTGCTGCACAGATGCCAGAACTGCTTACGCTATAGCTCCTGAGTCCCGGGTGCTTGCAGCATGCCATATTAAGACAACGGAAAATCAGGGGTTGTTCACGGCACTGACACCTGGCAGTGACCACTGAAGTGGCGTACAGGCGCCAGCGCAGCGGAGGAGATTTCCAAGCCAGCACTTCGTTTTTTCAGAACCATTTTTTCTGCATTAATCAAAAACATCACCTCCACTCTTAAGGGGAACACCCAGATCCTTTCCTTCCTATTTGTTTGTCTTGTCTCAGCAGTGATACCCCACCGTGATCTGCGGGAGGACTTCAATGCCCCCAGAAGTCTTTCGGGAATGGCCGCCAACAAGGATGCTCCACCTCACGCCTGTTTACATGCAGCAGCTGTGAGCAGCCGAGATGCAAAAGCTCCTGTAGCCATGAGCAGCAGGCAAGCCTAGCCTCAAGGTGAGCCGCAGTCCTACTCGGAACTTAAAGGCTATCTACCAAAAAAACCCCACTCTGAAGCTTAGTCTCTCTTCAGACACTTTGTAGGAATTAAAAATATTGAGGAACAGCCAGTGAACACGGGAGTGCAGCATCCAGAGTCACAGGGCTTTCTGCTCCCCACCTCAAATCCAAGAGCAGCGCCGCAGCATTGCCTTTGGTGTGGCCAAAGGTCATAGCGATTAAAAGTGAACTTGCAGCGCAGAAAAGCCACTTCTTTGTAATAACAGCCTTAAAAACAGACCCAGGAACGTGGTTCTAAAGAAACCATTTAGAAACAACTGATGCCAAAATGAAATCTAAATCGTAATTAAAAAACAACAAAAAAGTACACATCAAGGCTAAGGAGACAAACAGCCTAACTCAGAGGAGAACAGAGGGGCTGCTTCTGCTGCTGTTGGCATATAAACACTATAAGAAACAGGGGAATCGGGAAAGCGTTCTACAAACTCAGCCCAACAAAACTGTTCAGAAATAGGTTTGCTGGTGGGGGGAGGTGGATGTCACCCTGCAGATGCTTATGCATATTATGGCTGCTCCTCAACTTTCTGTAAAAAGCAAAAGAATTAGTTAAAAAGTGTTCTCCTTTCCACTGCAGACTAGACTTCCAAAGCTGATAAACACCAACACTCATAACATATGAGTAAACTCTTCGTTACTTGAAAATTGTGCTTAGCCGTGTTTGAGTCACATGAATGTGGGTGTGAGAGAAAAAGACATATGTTCTGAGAAACCTCAACGTGAATTAACATTGAAATCAAAAGCCTACATATTAGCTTTTTCTGAGGATGAGAGTATCAAGTTCAATCACTTGTAGTAAATTAAAACTGTAAAAATCACATATCGAATGACTCTGCTATAGGTTATTCTCTTCCTCTCCTCAGTACCCTCTGCAGTTGATGTTGGAGAAGCCTGCGACATTGCCGAACAGCTTTGCAAATGGTGTTTACAGTGAAGATGCCCACAGATTCCTCCTAAAAAGCTGTGGATATGGATGTTGTCACCGATACCCATCCTCATTCCTCTCTTCCCCCACCATCCCTAATCCCAGAAATAAAATAGAAAGAATTATGGAGAAACAAGAACCTAGATCAACACATAAATACAACAGGAAATGCCATGAGAGCAGCTGACTCTCCACTGCTTCATAATCTATATGCTCGTTTAGATCTATGCAACATGATCTGAAAATCCAGCTGTGCTCCTTCAATTACACTGTCATCAATAATAAAAATCCTGCATTCAGAATTTATCTCGCAGTTTTGCTGCCGATAGATGAAACAGCAGTGTACAGCTCGTTTTGCCTTTCTATGAAGCACACATAATATAAAAATCTGAAGCACAGGCTCAAAGGAGGAAGAGCTGTTAAATAAAAAGAGCCTTTTTAAACAACTGTTTGGGGTTGTTGTTTTTTTTTTTTTTTTTTTTAACTGAAACTTGTTTGGGTTTTGTCCTTCTTGTGCTTTGATTGTTTAGACAAGCTAAAAAGACAAAAGGCTGTAACAATCACTGCAAGTATTGCTGGTAAAGTCCGCGAGCCTGCTGCACATACAAAACCAGCCATGACAGTGGGAGGCACGGTTACTGTTCATGAAGTTTTTGATTAACCGTGAGGCAGATTTCCCAAATCCATATTATCAGAGTTCTGCAGAATAAATGCACAAACAACACAGCTCAAACAAAGGGCTAACGAGAATGCACCAGCAGGTGGGAACATGGGGAGAGACAACTGCCTGTAAATAAGCCAAGGCACAGGTAACGACTTGGGACAGAAAGGAACCTGCAGCATGACTCGGGTGAAATTGCCTGAATAGAACAGAAGCTGGAGAGGAAAGAAACATCTACTAGAAGCTACAGAGAGCTGTGTTATTTGCGCAGCCAACTAAAGAGGTTGAGCAAATACCAGTTGTGTCAATTGCCATGGAGCTGAGACCCAAGAGGCGATGGCAGACAAGGGCCTTGACAGCAGACGGCGGCCAAACGGCAGGAGGATGGGGGCTGGGGACCACCAGCGGCCATCAGTCAGCTGCACTGACCTGCCTTGGGTGTATGCATCTCCACAGCCTCAGATCACTAGATTCAGCTACAGCATGAGCACTGCAGGATGGTGCCAACCCAGCACAAACCAGGGAGAGTCACACTCACGCCCAGTCCCTTTGCTCAGGCCACTCCAGGGGACGTTCTCCTCCAGCAAACCACAAGTGGAGGAAAAAAGGGGGGGCTGTGCCGTGACATGGGACACAGGTGGTCCACAAGACTCCTGTGCAGCCTTGCAGCTTCTCTCCAGCTTTGGTCTGAGGAAGCAATATCCTCCAGATATAAATGCTTTCCTCTGGCCACGGTTGAAGGATCTGCCTCGCTGACGTATTAACCTCACTCAGTTACGTTACAAACATTATGAGAACACAAGTTCCCGTAACACTGCACGACCACAGCTGGCCATTAGCTGGCACGATGGTCAGGTCTTGCTTCAAAAGTACTTTTTGCCCTTACAAGTTCCCTCCGCAGTTGCGGGTATACACTGCAATCCTTTCCTTCCACCTGCATGCAGTTGCCATATCTATGCTAATATTCTTTCATTGGCGGGTCGAATGACCTCTAAAATGCAGTTTTGATTAATAGTAACTGACATTAGGCATCCCTCACCAAAGACACGGACAGTAAATCACCTAATGATCACATGGGGCTTAAAAGAGATTTGCGGGGAGAGAGATGCAATAGACGTGCAAAGTATTGAACTGAAAAGCAAAAGCTGAAATAATCATAATGATATTTGTTTTCCAGGGAGACACCGTTTCAAGCACAGTGATTGAACAGTGGATTTCAAGAGAATTAATCCCCTGCATGTTAGTCAGCCGATTGAATCATCCTGTAATACTCTGCTTAGCTTATAATATTCAATGTTATAACAGCATCCGGAAATTTTCAATCAAGAAAGTTGTTTGGAAGCCCACATACTAGCTAAAATGCAAAATATATAATAACACAGTGAATGGCAAGATACTTTAAAATCCATTTAATAGCTCTATTTGAGCACTATAAATATCTGGTGGTTCTCGGTCAGGGGTTTGAAAAACAGCTGATCCATGATTTTCAGAATTTTACCCTCAGTTTCTCACAAGCAAACTTTGTTGCTTATAACAGGCACCATTGCATTTGATGTTTCTTTTCAAAATAAACCTGTCTGACAGTAGAAGTTAACAGGGTGGGAACGTGGTAAACAGACAGCTTAAAGGCATTTACTGAAATTCCTGATTCCGTGTGTTTCAAGATGAAGTACAAAACTATCTCTGTTTAAGATAACGCCGGATACTAAACCCTAACATACAGAAAACGGAGATTATGCCTTTAAAAATATCTGGGCTTTATCAGTCTTTGTCTTCTGTGAAGAGTCAGGAAGTTGTCAGGACCCGCATGAAAGGGATATGCTAAACCCCTGCTTCTTCTCTTGTGCTATTTCTGAGATACTTCAGAAAGGAAATTTCCTCAGCAAAGCTTAATAACTAGAGAATAACAAAGTACAGAAAGTTCCAGATGATTTTGGCATTATAGATCATGCAGACAAGGCAGAACGCTCCCGGGGCAGCTTATTCTTTCAGATTTAGAAATGCAATTTGCGGGCAAGTTTTAAAAATATAAGTAGTGAGTAAAATAAGCGTCCCAGGCATCCTAAAAGAACATGAGCCCTGGTACTGTTCTCTGAAACAATTATTTGTAGGGAGAAAAGGCTCCAGATAGTCCTTGGCGAGCACGCGCATTTATCTTGTGCAGTTTTCAGAACTGTTTCTTCAGACTCTTACGCCTACAGCATCCCATCCCTGGTGGGCCTCTTAGAAACACTTCAGGTTACTTTTATGAAAGTATTTGGGCTGAACCAAGCACTGGAGTGGGCACTGGCACACAGTCAGTGTGGACAGACAGCAGCAGTTTCCCACTTCTCCTATTCTCCTCCCCAAATCCAGGGGATCCTGGGCAGCACTGAGCAGCCAGCATTGCACTAGGAATTATACATTCTGGTGACGGAAAACTGTTTTGTCTCCATCCCTGCTTTTATTCCCGAAGCCTGTCAGCCCTCTGCTGGGTCTGGCCAGCGCTGGGAGGCACAGCCAGCCCTCAGGCTGCATCGCGAGGGACAGTGCAATGCTGGCAGCACTGGACCGGGAGCGTGGACTGCTGTGGTCTCATCCCACTGTGTTACTGTCTCGCCGAGGGCAAGCCGGCTCTGCTCCCTGCACGGGTAAAACCACGCAGGCTGTGACATACATCCATCTTACAGGGGTGCTGCAAAGGCTGATTAATTAACGAGCATTTGTAAAGCATTTTAGGAAGACTGGATAGAACCTGCTCTGTAAAGGTAAATTGAGGGGGTGGGGGGTATTTATCTTTCCAGACTATTCCAGTTTCTGTTTTGTTTCCCTTTGCTATTACATGGAGCTGTACCCAGAGCATGAACACTGAGACAGGAAGAGGCAGTTTAGCAGCCCCTTCTGCAGGATTCATAGCGAGACGTGACTTCTCTCTGCTCGAGCAGCAGGAGTATACCATACAACTGCATCACAAACTCATGCTTTTCCTACCATTTGGTTGTTTTTTTAAATATACTGAGGTTTTATGAATGTCGCAAAATAAACAGCTTATCAACTACTTATATATCCTACAGTCAAAACACTTTATGAGACCTAAGCAAACTACACTGGTACAGCTAAGAAAATCAAGGTGTACCTACAAAGGCGGCATTAAAAGAAAATAAAAAGAAAAGCCTCAAAACCCTTGACTCTCCACCCCTCTCAGGGAACAGACTACTGCATAACCATTACAACTCCCTCCTGTACACACAAGAAAGGAGACCTTCGCACAGGATACATTGACCATGAACTCTTCACAGACAATCAGTAAAAGTTATTTAGCACAGATGTTGCTGTAATTGTGAGATACTGGGAAAATCAATGTTTAATGGCAGACTCCCAACTCCACCCTGGCAATGCTCTTGAGTTAACATCACCAGGCTAGAATTTAAAACATGTAGAACAAAATTGGCTAAGTCCTCTAAAGTTGTTATCATCACTCACAATATCCCATGCTTTTCTGATCCCCAAGTCACCCACAGATAAATAGATTGTGATTTACATCCATGTACATCTAACCTTTTCTATCCACTGCCAGTTTAGGGACGATGATTTTGAGAATTGCTGTGCATACATGTAACGTTACTCTTTGGGTAAGAATCATCTTTCCGTTGTGTTGAAACAGTATGTATACACAGCACATGCTGTTTCAACACGATGCACTATCCCAAACACTGAGACCCTCAGACTGACATTAGTAACGAAACACATAATCGTCATGCTTCCATGAAAGGCGAATACAGAAGCAAATACACAGAAATGAACAGTGTAAAATCTGGTAAATCATTGCCAGTGTAGCATTCCCCTGATACCGATCCTGCATAAAGGATGAAGATGTTGATGACACAGGTGATGTCATTCATTCTTTGTTTCATTTAACGAGAGCATCCTAAATGCAAGACAACAGATTTTTTTCATCTCTTGCTCTGCTACACGGTCTCACTCTTTCTCTCTTGAACAATACACGTGTAGAAGAGAGATATACAGGAAACAGAATTTTATAAGCTTAGTGACATTCCTACATGGCATACAAGAGTCTTACCAACAATTCACAGATGTACACACCACACAAAGGGGCAAAATGTAATTTGTAGGGATGACTGACTGATCTGTATCCATCTGTACGTTCATCCCAGGATAAGCATTCCATCTGCTGCAGATGCTAGCTACGGGGGTTTTGCTATATTGGCTTTCAAGGCAGGGAGGCATCTACAGTATACCTAAAGCGCTGGCTAAGAGAGAGAGTTACAAGGGTAGTTGAGTTGCACAGAAGGGCTTTAAGTGGGTCAGCCATCCAGCTGCAGAACTGCGTGACATATCCCATCTGAATTAACAACACTTAAAACCTGCATAATCAGAGAGAGCGCCGAGAGGAAACATCCTCTGCAAGGGTTTGCTTTTCTTTGGTGTTCACACTCAGAAGCAATTCTGTTTATAACAGAGGGACTAGAGTCCTGATCTCTCTTTTGCTTTATCCCCTTGCATTCCCTGCATCGCAGTGTTTATGCGTGTGACCTGTCTGTCCGGCCTTCATGCTACCGAGTAACCTCTCCTTCTCGCTCCCCGTGCCCAGTGAATTAAAGAGCATGCCGGCTAAAACGCTGATGCCCACATCCCTATCTGCTGCCTTGAAGGCTTGCAGCTTGCCTGTTGCAACAAAGGTGGTCTCTGCTGTCACATATACAAGTGCAGACCCAGAGCAAAAAGGAGAAAAGACAGACAGACCTGAAGGAGTGCTCCAACTACCAAAACGGCAGCTGCAGTGGTGAACCACAGAGGATCCCAGTCTATGGAGTACAGCACATTTTTACAACCTAGAACTCGAGTACCTTCCAACGCGCTATGACACAAAGTGACTAATGTCTGCCGCGTGGTTTGCATCTTCTCCCTCACGCCCATGCCCACGCACACACGTACAAACTGTGCGACTTAGGAAAAAAACAAACCTGTCATTGCAATATGTCTAAAAGCTGAGAGAGTAAAAAACAAAAAACAAACAAACAAAAAAAAACAACAAAAAACCAAACCAAAAAAACCCCAACAAAAACCAAAACTTGGCCACATGTTGATCAATGACCAGATTGTATGGATTAAGGAAAAAAGCCACTGTGACTGCATAGCCACATAATGTGTTTTGCACACCTTGTTTTGGGGCATAAGACACTTCTAAAGGTAAGGCAAAACTCCAGGCTCTTTCTGCCCTAGGAGGGGTTACATTCCTCCACAGGTAAGAGTCATTGGTACAAAAAGCAATAAAAAGACATATAGAGAAAAGATGCCTGTAATACAACACTTTGCATGTGGAACCTATTCCCACAATTACCATCTTATTCCAAAAGGAGCCTTATTTGGGTAGAGCAGGGCAGCAGAGCATTAGGAGATTGACGTTTGCTGACCTCTGCCCTTATGGAAGTATTCATACGGACAGGTAGAACTTTCTTGCTCCATTTTAGGAGAAACTGATTAAGGGGGGACATTATATCTTTGGTGGGATTTTAAAAATCCATCCAACCCCGCCAGAATTTCTCCTCTAACAAATAAACTGCTCACAATCATCAAAAGCTCCGAGAGGAAAAAACATGATCTTGCCCAGTAATTTTCCTTCATCACAAATAAACCTCAGTGGGACTGGTTCATAGAAAGTCCTTCAAATGTTTTAGGATGCCCACATTCAGTAGCATTCCAAAGAAAGGGATAAAATTATTTCTGAATCAGTGAAAAGAAGAAACACTCTATGTCTTTTAGCTGTTCTTACACACCAAGCAGTGCATTACCAGCTGCCAGGATCAAAGCTTAGTGGGAGTTCCTAAAGGGGCAAGCGACTACATAGTGTGACTGCTGATTACACCTTCCCCAGAACAGCCTCAAAATGGGAACGTTATTAAAACAGAATTATTTTAAGCCTGTGTTCTCAGTGTCTCCATCGGGCTGAGCTCATGCAGTAAAAGCTGTAGTTAACAGCTTGAGTAAACCACAGGCTGAGGTATGTAGCCTCCGTCCCTACCTTTGATCAGAAAAATTCCAGCCGGAACATTTAGTTAGGAAATAATGGATGCACGTTACAGGATACCCACTGGTATTTTGTACCATTTACTTACTTTCTGCAGGTGACTCATCTAAATTGGACTCAGGCTGCTCAGCAGAAGCATCCATCATGGTGGCCAAACCCTGCGGGGACTGGTGGCCCTGCGGAGGTCAGGGGACTAGCGGCAATGCCACGGCACAAGCATGTGAACAGAGCCAACAGAGCTCTGTCCTGGCTGAACAACACTGAACACACTTTGCCTGCCTAAAATAATTAGCCTTCCACTTCTGCTGCCAGTGAATGCCTCTGTAAAACTCTCCTTCGCTTTCAGGATAAAGCTGAATCCTCAGCAGTGGGGGAATTTAAAAAAGGTTCTAATTTTTCAGAGAAGCTTCTTAAGTTAACATGTGGGTTTGGTTTTGTGTTTTTTTTAAAAAATCTGTTTTTCTTTGGACTTACAAATATGAGATACAACCCTTCCAAGAAAAAAAAAAAAAATTGAATTTCCCTACTTCTACTTTACCCAGGTATACTGCAAGGAACAGAAAGCTTTAATGAAATATTTTGCTTCCCTTCTGTCCTGAATGAAATTAAAAGATTGAGGAAAATAAAGTATAAGGGAAAGAGAGGAAATGTCCTTATTTTTTCCACAAAATTCAGGAAGAATTCTTTGATTGGGAGGGAGAAAAGAAAAACAACATGCCAGATACAATCAAATAAGGTGACACTGTTAAAGATAATTCACAGTGGTGGGTAGGTCTGCAATGGTGCTTCTCTCCCCTACAATTAAACAGTATTTTGGGAAGCTGCTTCTACCCACTGCTTCTGAAGAAGGAGCTCCATCTCCTACAGGACTCCAAAATTCATTAAAGGTCTCCCATTTGGTTCCAAGTTCTGGCAAGGTTCAGATGGGTTTATCTTTCAGTACCTGATAGGAATACACCCCGAGATTCACAGATTCACGCAGTCTATATGTGGGATTTTATTTTTTTGCAGAAGCATATTGTTATGTTTAATATTTCTCTTCAAGTCTCATTTTAAATAATTCAAGTGATAAAGTTCCCACCATATCCCTTGGGACATTATTAGTCTCATAAATCTCAATGTCAGGAAGTTTTTCCAAGGCATATCACCTAAACTTCCCACTTGAGTTCACTCCATCCTCCTCCTTATTATGCCCAGCAATCCTCTCCTCTGTGGGTACGCTCCTCCAGCGTCTGTAGACTTCCCCATCTGTGAGTCTGTCATTACTTAAGCAAACCGCAGCTACTTACCCAACTTTTACATTGAATGTCCCTTCAACCTTCTCACTGCTTTCTTTTTTAATAGTTTTTTGGTACTAGTGTGCAGCGAGATTATACGTCCTTCAGTTTGGAGTCCTTTTGAACAGAATACCAGTTTCTGCAATTACAGCACAGGATTTCAGAGTTTAACTCTGCTCCAAAAATAAACAAATAGACATATTTTTTTCCCTTCTGTGTAAGTTTCAGAATTATAATTAGATTTATTAGCACTTGCAACTGTTAGCGAGAAGTCAGAGCGACTACTTTTCTTTTTTATTATTTCTGCACTGCCCGTTTGCTGGCACAAATTATGTCAGTGAGTTTTGCACTGTGAAAAGCAGAGCTCCTTCCTCACCGCCGATGCCACCAAGCTCAGTCTGAGAGGTTCAAATTGCCACTTCTGCCACGGCAGCCTTCTCTGACGTTCCCTACGCCGAGGGGCAAAGCCACCGTTACAACGCTACGGCCACGCCATGCTGACAGGAGCAAACCGCGGCTCCTGACCCAGAGCCGAAGTCATCTCCCAGCCACGGCCCAGGCACACAGGCACGCTCGCGCCGATGTTTGAGCCTATGGCAGAACGAGCCCAGTCTGAACCAAATGATTGCTTTGCCCCAAACCCATGAACTTGTGGTTTATATTTCCGAAATAACACCAGAAATGCCTTCTCACCCCTCACCCAACGCACAGCAGCCCAGCGCAGTGCACTGCGTGACAGCGCAAAGCTCCCGCAAGCTCAATACATGCAAAAGGCAGAACGGATTTAAAACGCATGAAGACACTGCAGCAAAAAGGCGATTTTGTACCCAAGCTATAATACTTCTAATTAGTAGACCACGGTGCCTTTGATCATTTTCAACTATTATAACAATTCTATGAGGAAAATGGAAGCACCTCATTTAGTACAGCTACATCAATTAAATGGGGGGGGGGGGGGGGGGGAGTAAGACTTACTAGAGAGTTAAAATTCAAGGAAAGAATGGAAAGTTCAGTCAACTGTTCATTTTATTCAAAGATTGGTCTAGAAGCAAGTTGCAGGTTCCCATATGAACATTCCTATACAGGCACCTCTATTTCTTTTGTTTGCTTTTCTTATCAGGTATTTCTCCACTGGAAAGTCCCCACCCTCACAACATTAAAAAAAAATATGTAATAGGAGGCACTTTCCTCTTTGCCAAAGGCAGCCATGATATTTTGGTGATATTGCTGAACAAGGTTAGTGGGATGTAGAGGTTATAATGAATAACCATGTATGATGCTGTAAAGAGGAACAGGAGAAAAAAGGTCCTTACATGAAAAATAGAAACTAAACCCCTGAATTCTAGTAGCACACCACATTCCATTCGCTGGTCCAGTCCAATTCAGCTATCCTTGAAACTCCATGTTATACATCACTGTTAATCAGTTACTTATCAATTCTTCCTTTTATTTGAAATTACCCTGCAAACCCCCAAGTTCACACCCAGGCGTAGATTCAGATAAGCTTTGAAAGACAAGGAGGCTCGGCCAAAGGCCAGAGGTACATCTGAACACCCGCCGTACAGTTGCTGTGTCCAGCTTCCTGCTACTGAAGTAAAATTTGCCTTCACACCCTTAGGATTCCAGAAGGTATACACCTTAGTTTAGTTCATACTCTAACAGTATATATTTAAATCCTCCTTCAGGCACATATTTGGATACTTTTTTATATCAAATCTAAGCATCTCCCTGGAATGTTTATTTAATGACCTTAGCATCAAGTGATTAATCAGTCAACTGTAAATAACTCCAGACTGACTCCAAGAGTTTAATTTTTTTCAGAGAAATTAACTACAATGAACAATAGAGAATTGTTTGGGTTTTATCCTGAGGGCCTCTGGAAGAAAAAAAAAAAAATTTGGAAGAGAAGGAAAAAGTTAATCCCAAATGTAACCAATCACATTCATTTTTTTAACTTCAGCATCCCATTTAGCTTATACCTCTGGTAGATTGATATGTCACTCATTACTTCCCGTCTTCTCATCCAAACACCAGGATGGCTAATTCACTTGTGAAGAGCCTTTATTTATGACTTTCTCCCACCTGCTTTAATTTCAGGGGGTGGGACCGGTAATGTTTTTTTTAATAGGTTTCTTTTAATGGACTACAGGATGTGGTTGTAAGGTCACCGACCACACTGACAGGGGAGAAAAAGACTATGAATCTGTATTATTTTCAGGTCACTGAGTGACCAGGAGAGAATAGGCTGTGACTGGGAAGTGCCAGCTCTGATTATTCTGCACAGGTCTCAGGACCATCCATCGCCACCCTCCTTCCCTGCCTCAACTGCCAGAGACGCCTCTATTTCGAGGCTTCTCCATCACATCCATTTTCAGCCGCAACCCCCCCCATTCCAATGAGAAGTGCTGTCAGGAGCCTGAAGCAGTTTGTTGGGGGCTGGTTTTGTCCCAGGTGTCTCCCCAGTCTGGTTCCCAACCCCTTCCCTCCAGCTGCCATGCACAATGGATAGAGCCAGGCTGGAGCAGACCGCGGTTTCAGCCTGTGGCAAACATCCACATGGCTCATGCTAACCCTGGGTGAGCAACCGCAGCTCATGCACTTGCCTTGAAGTGCTGAGTTAGCTAACACATCAAAGTACAACCTATTTTTTCAAACACCATGACAGCCCAGCTATCGTGAAGCTTGTTTTTGAATAAAATGGTTGTGCCTGTGACTGCTCTGCCTAAAATAGAGAATGACTTAGCAGCAACAACACGAAATACAGTGGTCTAGGCTAGGCAACAGGGATATGTAAGAGAAGATGTTCTGCCTCTGGGCTCACAGAAAATCCCCTATTCCCGCTCGTTGATATCCATCACTGCAGCTCTGCTGAGCATCTGCCTTTTCTGTAGGACTACCAGTCTCCACTCTGCACAGTGCAGGTGTTGTAAACCATGTAACTACAATGTCGTTTGATAAATGAGACAGAAAAATCAGGAAAGCTTAGACAACAGAAGAATAAAGGAGAAGAGGATAGCGTTTGAAGCACAGCAGAAGAGGAG
Source organism: Falco peregrinus (assembly GCF_023634155.1). NCBI lineage: Eukaryota > Metazoa > Chordata > Aves > Falconiformes > Falconidae > Falco > Falco peregrinus. The sequence goes on along the minus strand of NC_073724.1, from coordinate 2,237,521 downwards.
GGTCGCAGGAGAGGCAACTGGGGAACTGAAAGGGGGTAGGGATAAAAAGAACGAATGCTGCTTCAAAATGTTCTTGCAAAAAAATCTCAATCTTTACTCTTCATTTATTCATTTACATATTATTATTATGTACTTTTCCTTTATCTCCACTATCAGTGATACTTCCTCCCAAACCCCAGTTACATCAGAAAACAATGTAAAAAGACTTCTAATTCTGACCTCAAATAGTTCTGAAGCTTTATAAAGGAAGCAGTTATTTAGAACCACAGTAGTTAATGACATTTGGGGCAGAGGGGAAGAATACAAAAGAAAAATATGAGTAATATACACAAACAATTGAACACAGTTCTTTTGCATGCTCCCTATGAAACATTGGGCACCGTCAGAAAAAAAAGATAATGGATAAGATGGATCACAAGCCTTTTTGTTTGTTTTTTTGTTTTTAAACTACAAAAAACAACTCCAAAGACACAGATTAAGAACTGTTGGCTGGGAAAAAAAGAAGAAAAAGAAATCAAGATCAAGGCCCCCCGAGCTGTTCTCAAGCAAAACACTGTTCTGAGCCCTCAGCGCTTCTTGCAGGTCACCACCCACTTTATCATCAGCCCTTTCAAAGGCAACAGCAATGCTGCTCTACGCACCATTTAGCAAGTTCCTGAAAATCTGGGAAGCTGCTCTTTCTGAAGCATGGAAACTGTTCCCACTAACTCCTGCCTTTAGAGAGGGAGAAGGGTGTTTGGTCTACATAGGCGTGGCACAGAACACCAGAAAATTTGGCTTTTCCCAAATAGGAGTTGTTTAGGACAGCTGAGAAAGATCAAGTACCCAGTATAAATAGCCCGGCAAGCACAGGGCTCACAGCAGCAGCACAAAGATCAACAGGCCCAAGGCTGCTGGGCGAGAGGTAAGACAGGTAATTATCCAGGGGGTGAGTCAATAGAGAACGTAAGGACTCACATCACAGAGCTTTATTGTTGCAAATCATTGATTGCTTACACACAATGCTATTTACTTTAATTCCACATGTTCATCACCATATCTGTCATTGGCGAATTGGTTCATGTTTTTAAGATGCTCACATATTACATTATAGCCACTCCATTTCCCACTAACAGCAATACTACATAATTCATCACTGTCACTTCAGGCAGTGTTCTGTAGCTGTCTTGACCTGGAAAAAAGAGAGGCAATGAAGATGTAGAGCAGTGTGGCTCTTTGAAATCTAGAGTGTCAAGCCCTGTGCCAGCATGCTCTCAGTGCTGAATTTCTTCAGCAAACTCCAGCTCAAGACCATCCTTCAGAGAAAGGCAGAGGAAAATGAGAAGTTTCTGTCCCTGTTGCCAATGATTAAAGCCCCCAGTCTGCCAGGGACCATTACACAGATGGATAGGCAACTCCTAGACAGAGGGCTCCACAGTTCTGCAGAATTTTAGAAATTCTGCGTAGCTCAGAGGCACGTGACCTCCTGCATCCAGCAGGCAGCCTGTGTTAATGGGGGCACAGATTTGCCAATGCAAGCTGAAATTAGACAGGACTGCACATCAGACATCCACCTGCGTGCCCAGGGTCTGACAGCCTGCGAGGTAACCACCTTTCCCAGAGCAGCTACAGGGATCCAAACCATCGCAATGTCAACCAAGTCACTGCAGCAGATCAGAGCGTTACGCAGCAACTTTTTATTTCTATGTCTGTATAAAGTCAGTCAGACTTTGCATGGATCAGTGTAAACCCACAAAAAGAAAATGAGAGAAAGAAACTGTAGGCAAGAAAATAGTACTGCGTTTTAAACAGCAAGACCCAGAATAAAGTAAATTCCCAAGTACGCAAAAGAGATGGCTAGCGCACTTGGGCCTGTTTGCTTATTACTCTGCTCTTTTATGAGACTGCTCGTTTCTTCCAGAAATAAAAGTGTAACTGTTTCAAAGCTCAACGCAGCCACAAAGAGAGCTCACCAGAATACATTAAAGATGCTTTTTGGTCTCTTGCATGACGGTTGCTATCAATATTGAAGCAACGAGGAACCAATGATGTGGGAAAAGCACAGACATACGGAGCCCAACATAAACTCACATTTTAGGCAAATCACATTAACCAAAACAACGCTCATTGAGGTTTTTAGGTATAAACGCAAGACAGGAGGCAATCCCTTCTTTGACCTCACCTATTTATAAAAATAAAATAAGTAAAAAAAGAAAGAGTAAAAACCAAACTTCTGATGAATCCAGCTATAACTGTCCCAGCGAGCCAATACTATTACTCACAAAGGAAATAATTCACTGTTGGGGTATAGTCCTTCTGGCCTGAATGTGACAATGAAGAAAACTTACAGCTACAGCCCAGGAAAGGAAAAACTGGTCAGGAGAGGCTGGGGAGCAACCCAGACAGGGTTTTCTGCCATATCCTGACACCCAAACAGCGTCAGTGCCTCCTGGAATGGGGCATCTGCCCAGGAACAGCCATTTGAGAATGTTTTCCCGATACAGGTAAATAATGCCTACTGCCTGCAGTTCATTGCAGCTGGGCAGGGTCTGGTGATTTTCAAATAAACCTGAATGACTTAATGGCAAGTAACAATAACACGTCTGATTACCCTTGCCTTAACTTCAATTTTTTTCAGTATTTGGTCAGTTAGAGAATCAGGGCTGCAGAAAGAAAAATAAGGTTTCCATGGGAAGAGAAATATTATGATCCCTCAGTCCTGTCAATTAGATACTCCAAAAATCACATTAACTGCCAGGTCCTAAACCTTAGAACCCATCCCATTCCCTTGGGTGATATTCAACATGTCAGTTCCTCATGCTGGAGAGAGTAAGCAGCTAATTTAGTCCCCATCACGAGTATTCCAACAGTGCATGCCTGAGAAAGACATCACCCAGACTAAGTGAATGGGGGAATAATTGTCCGGTCCTGACTTCCCATCTGTATTTCCATCTAATCTCCAAGACCTGGTCTTTTCATGCCTTCTACCAAAGCCTTTGTCCATGCATTCAGTTCTACCCAGAAAGCATTAAAATAATAGTTAATGTGAAAAAGAAGGGGGAGAATGGCACGGCTAATCACATTCCAATATTAAGAGTAAAAAAAACAAACAAAAACCCCCAACCAACATCCAGATGCTTCCCCCCACTAAAATTACATAAATCACTACTTTTGATTGCAAAAAATTAAAAAGCAAATTATTCTGGAATTAAAGCTTGTAATTTCTGAACTATTTAGAAAAATGACGAGAATATAAAAGCTAACGGCTGCTTACATTACCTACCATCATTAAACAGTTTAACTTTCTATAGTAATTCAGCACACTTAAAATAAAACCAAAATGCAAACAACAAAAAACCTAAAATAAAGGATTATTTGGGAGAATAAACAAGCTGTTCTACAGTGTTGTCACCTCCTTCCTGGCCATCTGGCAGAGAGTTGCACGCCTACCAACGAAGGCGTTGAACCTTCAAGCTGGAATTGATGCACCCTCTCAGAGCCCTACCAACCTGCCTGCACTAAAGCCTTGACTCTCTTCTGGTTGTACAAGTGTTACCTGGGGAGAGGCTGTGGAGGAGGATGGGCAGTCTGACTCCGTGCGGTCCGCGAGGGCAGTAAGGACACCTCTAACATGAGATGATGGTCTTTCAGGGTTGATGAGGCCAAGCGCAGCATCCTCTGTAGATGGCTCTGAGTCTTTCCGTGGCCTGAATCAGCACCTTTTCTGCTGAGGTGGAGCAATAGCTCATTGAAAAGATACTGCCCATCATTTCTGTATAGAAGATGAAGCCAGAAAATTATTCCATGGCTGCTTTTTTGATCTCCAAACTAGACCTAACCAGAAACAAGGAGGGGGAAAATAAGCAGCAGTGTAGAAAGTAATATGGGGCAGTGCGCAACCTTCATAGTGCCTCTCTTCTGCCTTCTTCTCCTCCAGACCCAGTCTTTTATGAGGGCAAACACTGCTGGTTACCTAGCCACGGCTTGCAGAAAAAGCCCCAGCCCTAATTCTGAATTCCCCAGTACAATACACAAGCCAGAGTGCTGAAAGCAAGATCCCTCCAAACACCAAACCAAAAGGGACACATAAGTCTGATCAAATCAAAACCGAGTATAAACATGGCCCCAAAGTGGTACCTTAAAAAACTTTTAACAATTCTCCAGGTACAAGATGCAGTAAGGAAGAGAGAAGTTTTCTTTTGCTCCCCTTTTATCCAACAAGAGTTTGTTTTCCTTTGCATAAAAATAACTTCATTGGAGAAAAGTGAGTTGTAGGCAAAGTTCTCTAATAGCAAAAGTAGTTTGATTCAATTTTATTTCTGATGCTCAAAGTCTATTCCTTCTCCGACCCTCACATCCAGTCTCCATGGCAACAAAAGTGCTGAAAAATCCTCTGCCCATTTGATCATCATTTAATCATTTAACAACAAAAAGAGATTGGGAATGGGAGAGTGGAACAGTGGGAAGCACCAAATGGAAAATAAACCCTGGTATTAAAAAAAACCCACCGAGTCGCCCCCCTCCCCCCCCAAAAAAAAAGGGGGAAAAAAAATAAAAAAAAAAAAAAAAGAAAGAAAGAAAGGAGAAGGACCAGAAGTAGACAAATGACCTATAGGAACCCTCTGTCCACACTGAGAGTAGGTTTAAGCCTTTCAATATGCTCCTTCAGACACCATGGTATATTACCCTTGCCCCCGGGGGAGCCTGCATGCTGTCTGAAATGTCCTACAAGGAACTCATAAAATCCAGAGGATCTGAGGATCTGTGTTAAGAGTCCAGAAGCTGAGCAAAAACCTAAGGATGTTCCCAACCAATAAAAGCCACATTCTAGAGTTTGTCTTACTTCTTCCTTCTTGTCAGAAAAGGAGGGTTGGGCCAACAAGGGGTTTTTGATGGGAAATCTCTGAAATGCTGAACAGAATCCTCTGGGAGGATGCCCTGGCAGAAGCCCCTGTCACCTTTAAGCAGCAGGGCTTATGCTTCCCTGAGGATGGCAGCAGTGCTGTTGGGCAGCTGGTAGCCCAGACCAGGATGTGTTCCCTCCCCCAAAACAACATCACCATTGTGGACAATTTTCCATCAGGGTGGAAACTTTCCTGCCAGGCAGATGGGGGGGGCGGGGGGGGGAAGAAAAAAAAAAGTTTCTTGCAGGATGACCTTGCCCCTGAGACCACAGGAGATGAAGTGCAGTTCAGCTGTGAGTATGGTGGTACTCACCTCTCTGACCTCACTAAATCTGTGCCTGGGGTGCAGCTACAGGATGGATGAGACATGGAAGTGGGGATGTCAAATGGGGCTGTATGGAACTAGACAGACACAGTGCAGTGGGCAGGCAGCTACAGCAGAGCCCCAGCATTGGACCTCACCTCCAGCAGCAGCCCTCGATATCCAAACGCAGGACGCGCTGCCCTTGCTCTTATCAATACCCCAGCTGTGAGTAAAATGATTACTTCAGCTTTTTGTTTTAACAGCTTCATAATATCCCTACCCCTCTGAAAAAAAACTCCTAAAAATAAAACCCCAAAACAAACGCCAAAATCATGGCAAACCTACGTGAAGGACAGGCCATTCATCAGAACATCCAGATCACCTCTCCACTCATCAATCTAGAGGTGAACACGGAAGTGATCAAGGTAGTGATTTAACTTAGACTTTCCCCTTGTGTTGCGATGGAAAACCGCATCCATCTTGACAACATTTCATTAAACAATGGTTTATCTGTTCAAGTTAAGTCAATTGGAATGGAAATTATTTTTAAATCTTGGTGCTAGAAGCCAACAGCTCCTGTGTCACTGGTAGCCCATTTGATGTGGGAAACTGCAAATGATCCATTGTTCTTGCTGTACCCTTGGCAAAATGTTGCATTCCAAAGAAGATGGTGAAGAGAGGGAAGAAATTTGTGTGACAATCTTGGCTGCTCATGCCTGCCAGAGAAGAGCAGCTTTGCTCTTTAATGGATATTATTGCAAATACCTCATGAAAAACATCTTCCGAGTATGCCTGTAACAGGGAAAGGTACAGACATTTTATATGGCATTGAACTGAAACGCCCTAATATTTTTAAAATAATTGCTATTTCTCAGTTAGGAACAATGTATCTTCAGGACTTTTAAATTATTTGTAATAATTTCTCTGAGGTGCCACATCAGTGTGGCATCTCAGCAATCGATGCAATTATCCAAATACGCCTGTTAGGTCGGAAAAGCTACATTGTTCTCACTGAAAAAAAAGGGAACTGCACACTACAAATTTCTCCTTCAAAACCAACATATCCAAAAGTCACTTGTGCTGCTAAGGAGAGAGGACCGAGTCCTGCTTGTATTTTGCAGTGTTTTCACCACAAACCTCTCCTTTTTTTCTGTAACAGAGGTATGGTGAGCAATCATTCTCAGAGGTCACCCCAAAAGGGTCTCCTTCGTTTATGCTTCCTCTTTCAATTCAGGAAAGTTTGAATGTGAATCTAAATCCATTGACAGCCCATTGCCCAACAAACTAAGATATCAAATAGGAAAACTCCAGAACTAGGGATCTTTGGATTTAACTCCCAGCCTCAAATAAACAACCAGATAAGACTTTTATTTTTACAGCTGCCTCTAGATTTGCCTTGGTTCACACTCACTGTACCTTTTTTCTGTAACCCAAGGATGTGTCAAATCTAAATTCTTGTCACAGATGTTGAGGTGAGCATAACAGCAGATACGGATCCAAGGGAATTTTCAACATGATCTGCAGTCCTCGCTCATATTTATGTAACACTGATGTGCATAAGGGCTTCTGACACTGCTTCCTTTAGTACCTACCCCTGACCCGAAGCAGAAGGCTACAGCACACGCTCAGACACACGAGCCATATTGTACCCGCAACACAAATAACCATTCCAGCAGCTTTCCCCTGCAAGACCCCATGTGTTTCATGCTTCCAAACCTCATCGAAGGATTTCAAACAGAAATTGTCTCAATCCTTCCAAAACCCCAGGGTAACACCACCAGCATGTTAACATTCTGTTTTCTGCCAGTCTAGACAAAGATCTAATTGAGAACTTCCCAAGGCAGGCAAGCTACAGTGCAACCTGAGGTTTGCAAATTCTTATTAAAGTCTAAGTGCATCTCCCTGAGCGACAGCGAGCCACAGCGCCCTTCAGATTCAGCAGACACGGTGCAGGGCTCTGGGCTGAGCGCTGACGTTCTTCTTGTCACCATTGCAATGTAGCAACTCTGGCTGAGGCCAGCAATGCCAGCAAGAGAACGCATGCCTGAAATGAGGTGCAATTTGTACAAATCGAGGTCTCGCAACCACGTCGTAATGGTACAGCCTGCAGACGCCTGTGCCGCAGAGCGGTGCAGACACACACTGCTCAGCCCAAGCTAACTCATTTAGCTTTTCGGCAAGGTGAATTGCCTCATGCTGAACTCGATGCTATGGGGTCTGAAGCGTTCCTTTAACCTGAGCTAGATTCTTTAAAGTGATTTCACATCTTTCGGTGTTGCATTACATTGTGATATACAGACATTCCTTGCCTTACCTTGCACACATGCAGGTATCCATTCAGTCATTGAAATCTCTCCTTTAACTTTTTTTCCTTTACTCTTTACTTTTCATTCTTCACTTCGGATTGTCCAAAAGTTATTCCCACCACCCTTTGCCAAGTTTTTTTTCTAATCACTGTCTACTGACTCACATAATGCGAGAAGGGAGAGGCAGGTTCCAAAAAGGAAAATATACTCCTCTTGCAAAAAAAAAAAAAAAAAAAAAAAAAAAAATTCTGTTAAAAATTCAGTGTGCCCCCCGAATTTATAAGGTGGGCAGAAAAATGATAAATCTTGCCTTTTTATTTGTCTTTAGGGCTTTGCACCATAAAAATACACCTAGGTTAGCATACAGAGATTTTCTTCCAGCAATCCTGAGGCAAAGAAAATTGCTTAAAAGTATAGATTTCCTTACCTGTTCATTTGAAACCAGAGCTTTCAGTAAATCACCAGATCATACAGCAGTTGGGCTAGAGTCACAAGAAAAAGGCAGGAGCACTCACACTCCACCCCTGATTCTGTAGCTCTGGAGGAACAGGGCCAGGGGAAAGGGTAGGGAGATAACACGAAGCACATGGTTAAAACCAATCACTTAATTCTTTCACCTGCTCCACTCTCTTTCCTCCAACTGGGGTATGGAGCAGACAGAACAAGAAAATCAAGGACAGGCAAGAGGGTACCAACCTGATGTCAAAGACACCAATATAACTTCTTATGAACTCTGTCTCTTTGTACTACACGTGTTTTCTAATGACCCCTGTCAGATGCAGGATATTGGGCTGTTCAGACATTTCACCTAACCCAATCTATGTTGGGTCACTGGGTCACCTACATCTTGTCATCATATTGCAGTCTTATAAAGCCTATGCGGACTCTGGGTTACTCCTACTGTGATTTCACTCTGTGTGTGTCATGATGACACTGGCTTGGTACCACGCAGGCACAGAAAGGAAAAAAATTACTTCTGCTTCAAAGAGCGGTACTCTCTAGTTAAGTGTCTGGCTCTATTTTCATTTTGTAACTTAAAAGTTGGGGGGGAAAAAACCCTTCTTTGTACTGTAGGCAAATGTCATCGTCAATATATTGAAAGGGAAATTCTACAAATTAAGTGTAGGCAAAAGAAGGGGGTAAACCCCCCACCCCCTCACAGATCTTAGCTTGTCTTTTGTTCTCCAAAGGCAGGATTCACCTTTAAATCCCACTGGGAGAGGGGTGTGCCATCATTTCTTACACAGGTAGGACTCTGCAAGATGTAGAAAAGGCTCAAAAAAAGTTGGCTTTATGTCCAGCTAGCTTGTGCTTCTGCAAAAAGGTCATCAGTTCCAGTATCACGCTCGCATGATTGTCTCCTGTTCTTTCAGACATCCTGATTTAAGGCCCCACAAATCCAAGAATTTAACACAGCACACGGAAGCACCTTTATTATTGAAGAGGAGCTGACTGTATTGCAAGCTGCTTACGGCTCCAGTGGGATAAAACAAACTAATTAAGAGCAAAGATGCCTGATATTTAACTAATGCTGTATTTAGGTAACTCACTATTGCTCTTTTATAGTAACACAATTGTCTGCTAAAATATAAGCAGTCATTTCAAGTAAATGGTATTATTCCTACCTGTAACTAAAAAAAGACTCTTCAACATTTAAATACTATCATTATTTCAGAAGGATCCCAAAACGCTATGAAAACTCTTTTGTTGGAGAACACTTACATTTAACTGCACCACTGAGAAACGCAGCCGCTGCTGTGGGAGATGCACTCCACCAAGGGCCAGGCTGCAGCACGGGCAGCCCGACAGAAAGCATGAGGGGCACATCGTTTTCAAACTGCCAGAGGAATTCTGCTGAGGCAAAACCTCATTCTCTAAGGCAGAGTGTCTCCAAGACACTGGACTTAAAAGCCTAAAGCAAATGAAAACCCCCAATGTTTCACTCTGTTAATAGCCATGTAATTAATCATTTGCCTTTTATGTAGCATTACACCAATTACACACTAAGCTGGTTCACATGGAGGGGGCACAAAGCAGTAGTATTTATATTCCCATCATTTTTCAGAGGAAATCTATTTTAAAACAGTTGCAACAAAATTCACAGTATTTGATCTCTTACTGTATAAAGAAATCCAACACCTGTATATGTTAATATGTCAGAGACATTTAGAAATAAAAGATAAAGGTGAAAAATGCACTTTGTTCTCATTCCTTTTCAGTTAGGCAGGTTTTCAGTAGAGAAAAGTTTTCCACTTTTATGGATCATGGCTGTGACAGATGAAATGTCTGTGCAGCACAGAATTTATTTTTCTTGCAGAAATAACATTCTACCAGTTGTGCCAGGAGATGGCAAGTTTTATGTGCTTATTTCAGCTGAAAACATCTGCACTAGATAATATAAGCCGCTGGGTCACATGTTAAATAACACTATTATATGTGACTGCATATAACGGCTGTTTTGCATCTTCTTTATAATGGTTTGTAACTAAGCAGAATTGTCTTGGATCATTAATTGAAGTTGCTGTAACATTAACCCTTAATGCATTTATACTTCTTAGTTTTCCAATGAATTAAGGTTTGATTCAGCTAAGCACCTGAATATGAACCATTTCCAGAAATCTAACTCAGGTACCTACTACATTAAAGCTGAAGTACAAAAGGCATTCCCAAAACACCTGCTTGCCTCCTTAAATCTCAGGTCCCCAGAGATTTCTTTATAGGACGATTTCCAAACCATCCAGTCTTCTGTTGCTGAATACATCAGTGCCCAAGGGCTCCTTGCCAAAAACCATGTGCGTCTTCCCTGAACTGCTGCTGTCTGGGGGGCTGTCTAACCGGGCTGTGCGAAGCCCAGCTGCCAAAGCAGCCTGGCTGCCGGTTGAGGATGCAGGAGCGGTCACCTACTGATGCCACACCGACCCGCTCCTCCACCCTCAGCGTGCTGCTTCATCTTTCCAGCTAGGCATATGACTGAGCACCTGGCTGGCACCTGGGTAACTGCGGTTACCTGACCGGGATTTTGAGGACTGATTTAAAATCTGACATGCCTGAAAATCCCAGTCTTAATCAAAAGGTAGCCACAGTGGAATCCTAACGGAAAGTTAGCGTGCAGCCCGTCACGTGAAGACTCCCTAGACTTGAGTATATGATAGAGAAAGCAAGTGTGGAATGGGAAAGGATGTTTCATGTCCCATATGTTCTAAGACTTCCAAAAGTTCACAATTCACATTCGATTTATACCAATTAGTGGCTTGTTGAAAACAGAATCTTTTTGGCTTCCCAGTTCTCCCTGACTTATGAAGTAAATCTGGAAATGTTTTTCTAGATAAGAGTTACATCACTGTAAAAACTGGTGCGTTTGGCTCTCTTCCCAAATCTTTATAACACTGGAATCCAACACATTCCAATGCATGATAACAGATTAATGGGTTGAGATAAAATGAAAACATCTTAGAAAGCAATGTGCCTTCTACACACGCTTGGCTACAACTTGTGGGAACAGGTTTCAAAACCAAGGATGCAGCCTTATTCAGCACACCCTGTTAACCAGGGATCTTCTCATCATGATATACATACAGCTGGTTCTCTTCCGCTAAATGAAGGCATCAGTGATCTAGTCCACAGTGATTTACGTTCCTGGAAGTCTATATTGAAGCTGATAAAGGCTAATGATTGGAAGTCATTTTACATAGCCCTCCCCAGCTCCTCTGCCAGGCTGCTAGGAGCAGAGATAATAGGTTGTCTCATGCTTCATCAGTCTAGATCAGTTCTATTCTAACAATTATAGAAATGAAAGGTGCAGAACAATGAAACGAGGCATATTATTGTACCAGATGGTCCATTTTAGAACAATTCACACGCAGGTCTAGAATAAACTGTGGCTCTGATACCCACTAATTGCATTTGCAGACTGTTCCACTAGTTTCAGTGCACTTTCCTTACTTTGATCAGGACTGCAGAAATGACACCTTTTTATGTGTTGGTTGCTTTCAGGATTTAATCTCATTTGTTTAACAGCATTATAACTTCTACTGGCAAGAGTTTATTCATTTATTTTGACATTCATATGGGCTACCACTGTAATTGTTTCACTATCTCAATATCCATCATAATGGGATCTCAGCAGGATTTTCTCTTACTAATCTTACTTTATAATTAGGGGCATCGTATCCAGTCTTCTAATCACACCAGCAGAAGTAGAGTGGCTGCATGTAAATCATTTTATGTGCATTCCCAAGCTACCTGTGAAGCCCAGATCAAACAAGTGCTTAAATGTATTTGCACTCAGTGAACAAGTGCTAGTACCTTCATGGTATCTATGTAACATGGCACCAAAAGGAAGCCTTCCCCATGTCCGAGTAGCAAAAAAGGGTTTGTTTAGTACTCCCAACAAGGTTTTCCATTTCCTCCGCTCCCCCAAGGTCACTTCACATTAAGTAATATTGCCTTTATATTCAAGATGATACCATGTAACCCAGAGAAGCACAACATAACCTGTGTTCACCTAGCACAAGGGGATGGATGAAATACTGGAAAACATTTTCATAAATTCATTTTCTTTCGGGACGGGTACTTGCTGCTATTGAGCGGGATGCTAATTCCAAGTTAAGTTTGGGCAGCACACAGAAATCATTCTGGCTTCATCAGGACAGCCCTCCCCCAAACAGATAGCCACTGTCAGGTCGCCATAATATTTCTGAGCCATCTGTTGCTGGGCTTTTTTTGCTTAATGCATTCTTTATGGTGAAAGAATGTGCATACATTATGTTTCCTTTCTTCCATTCCCTTCCTTCTTATCAGTTCATTCAATATGAAATACGAGAGTCCTGTAAACAGGGCAGTAAAACAATGCTCTGTGTTAATGCTGCTGACGAATGAGATCTCCTGTAACGTTTGCACGCTCCCCGAGATGAACCAAATATGCAGCGAAATTGCAGGCCAAGCCCAGCAACAGCTTAAACGATTCTGATTTAACAAGTGCTATTACACAGAGGGATAGGTCTCTCTGATAATGGCACCGAGAGGTTCTGCATGTATTTAACGCATCTGCTGTCTAAATTCTGAAATGCCATGGAACAACTACAGATGAGGAAAAAGGTTGATATCTGTCTCTGAGAGGGACAAACAAGCTGTCATAACAAAACACAAAGTCAGCAAAGATGTTGTCTAAACTATCACGGGCTGCACCATGACAAAGAACAACACAATTTATTAGGAATCAAATGCCATTTTGCTAACAAAATTTTGGCACCAAGTATAGACCTTTTACCACATCACACTGATTTAAGGGGAATAAATTGCACCACCTAATTAAAAAGAATACAGATACTACAAAAGGACAGAGGCAGGGTTAAAGCTGACATCCGAGAGCTGTAATTTGTAACAAAAAATCTGGAAATCAAAAGCCTGCTGGCAAGGCATCCCCTGAAGTGAACGAGGTGACAAATACACGCGCTGTCGAGAGGGCGCCTGTGCCTCAGCTGCTGTTACACTCTGCTATTTTTCTCCAACGAGTTTTCAGGGTTAGGAACAAAGTCAGAGAGTTCAACAATGAAACTTTTGTGTTGGCTCATCAAAACGAAAACTCTTTGCAGGCAAAGGATTCAGTTTCTACAAGGATCCCCACTTATAAAAGTTATTTTGGGTTTGGGTTTGTTTTTTTTTTATACATATATTTTATTTTTACTGGTGAGGTATTTTAGTTCAAAAGGACTGTTTTGAAACACTGAAACACTGGGAGGTTTGGTCTGAAAAGGACCTCACGCTCTGAGTCACTAGGAAATTCATGACAAAATTCTGAGGAAATTCATGACAAAGTTCTGCTGACCCAAGCCCTTCCCCTCCAGCCTAGGTTATTAATTTAGAAATATTTGTGAGACTTTCAGTGATACATGCCTGATCAGAATAGCAGCTACTCTGAAACGTTCTGAGATAGGAAGCCTGACTTTTATTTGGTTTTACTAAGGGTCTCCCACTGTGGCCAGAGTCTGTTGTTACACATGGTTGCTCTCCTTCACCGCCTTCAAGGGAGAAGTTTGCTCACACTGAGCATCAACAGGAGGCAGCTCTGTCAGAACTGGGTTTGAAACACGACCATCTGAACAGAGCTGCTGTTACCTTTTCAAAGCAGTATAGAAATCAGGGGGGTTGTCCAGATTTCAGGGTTGTCTCTCCTTTTTTTGTTTGTTTGGGGGTTTTTTGTTTAGAAGAAAGCCAAGTATAAGCAGATCAAGGATACAGCCAGAGCCTTTCAAAACTTCTCATGAGAAAATAAAGCAAATGGAGAAAATGTTCTTGCTCGGGAGCATTCTGTGGTTAGCGCAGCAAGAGAGGACAAGAGGAGAAGTCAGGCTCCAGTAAGGAACAGATCCTGCTGCTCCTTGCTCTGTTGAACCTCTTTTCCAATATTTAGGTTCAAGCCCATGAGATCCGTGAAAGCTTTTCTAGAGTAACAACGCAATCAGTGGGCGCAGGGCTGGGAAGCACCCACACAGGTGATGGGGCACACTCGCTTTCACCAGGCGGGGTCTGCTCCACCTGCACGGTCCTGCGGGCAGCTGCTCCCAACCGCAGCAGCAAGGCACCCATTCCCTGCAGTACCCTCAGTAACGCTTTTCTACACTTTTCTCTAGATTCTCTTCTCCTGATCCAAACCTCTGCTGAACCACAGGACACAGAATTAGACCGACTATTTCAGCCATCCCCTCTTTTGAAAAGAACAGAAGAATTACACCATGTGCCTTACAAATATGACTCGCTTACATCCCCAATATGGTCTTCAGTTGTTTGTTCTTTGATTTTAGTTTTTTTGTTGTTTTGTTGGGTTTTTTTTCCACAAAAGCATGAGGTTGTTGTCATAGTCATTATGCCATTAACTACAGCCTTATACTTTCCCTTGTAGCAGGGCAGTGATAGCGGGTGCAACTACAAGACAGAATTTGACTCCCCCAAACTTTTTTTGACAGTGTCTGGGAGAAAAAAAAAAGGAGAAAGGAAAGGTTAACTTTCAGGTCCCTGATACAGCAATCATGTGCTCTCCGCCTGAAACAGAGTAAGCGAGCTACAAAGTCACTGAGTTGTGTTAAAATGGAAATCCCCAAGACACCATTTTTTGTAAATCACTTTTCAGACAATAACAGTGAAGCAAAAGAATTTATAGGTCTAGTAATTTTGCCCTTGATAGTGTAATTGACAGTACTGTTCTGATTCCTAGAGGGTCTGATTTTACAGAGGTGCTGAGCAGCTGCAGTTTCCATTGATTTCTGGTGGAACTGTAAACGATAAGGACTTTTGAAAAATCCATACCCACTGTGATCCAATCCTTACCAAAAAAAAACCCACAAAAAACCCCTACCCTTTTTCATTTTACTTGAAAGTTACTTATTTCCCTCAATACGTATTTCCGATACAATTCTCCAATAAATAATAAATCACACAAAGAACATCCTTCAAAACATCTGATATCTAGCAAATGCTTTGCATGTCTAGAAAGTTTTTTAATGTTTCGGGGAGCTGTTTAGTGTAAGCCAGTTACAGAGCTGCTCTGGAACAGAGGCTCCCCCGTGCCTGTCCCTGGGCAGAGCCGGGCAGACCTGAGCGTGGGGGCTCAGCTGCAGCTTCACAGGCCATGCAACATGCTGCAGCATCTGCAACAGGTTTGCACACTAGAACTATTTATGAAGTTCTAAATGAGCTGCTTTTTTTTTTTTTTTTCCCCTCCCCCCGCCCCCCCCTTCCCCCTAAAAGTTTCAGCATTTGAAATCAGCCAGCAGGAAATAACCCCAACCTTTTCTCTGCTGGGCAGATTAAGTCCAAAGTCCAAAGTCCCATTATTTGTTGCATTTTAGAAATCAAAGTTGGGGTCTGACCAGCTGCTGATTTTGTTTTGCATTTGAAGGGGTGGAATGAGGACAGGGAAGATCTAAGAGAATTAGACATACCTAACTCCTTCATTGGCAAAACTGTCACAGTACTGCTAACTGTAAAGGAAGTAAAGCAGAAATGAAAGCAACAGGCCATCATTTAAACGATGCACATTTAAAATTAATAATTAGGCACAAAACAACAGAAGAAAGCTAATGTAAACACCAAAGAGGACCTCGGTGGAGTACTAAATCAACACTATCATACAAAAGAGGGTGCGTTAATGCAATTATAAACATCTATTCACATATTTTTCATGCACGCTCCCATTGAATAAATTCTACCACAATAGCTGATCTATAACAATTTAATTTGTCAGTGAGACGAGATCTCATTTGTGAGAAAGTTACCAGATCCTCACAGAAAAAGTTCTGAGGCCAGTTGCATGCTCTATTACCATTCTGCAAATAAGTTTATTGGACTGAAGCATTTTACCAGATTCAATTTTTGTTGGATTTTTTTTGTGTGTGTGTGTGTGTGTGTTTGTTTTTTCCATAATTAAAATATGCTGCTATTACAGACAAGTTGCTTAAACTATGTCATATGTCTAATAGTTTGACATAAATAATGAATAAACTCAAGGCAAACAGTGCTCAAAAAACCCTCAAGCTCTAAGTTATTCATTGAAAATATTCAGAGACTACTGACAAATAAAAATGGCATTCACAGAAATCAGGACTAATTCATGAATGATTCACAAACAGAAGAAACAGCTGAATTCATAATTAATATTCTTTACTTCAATAGTTCAACCACAAAAAATAACCCTATTTGAATGAAAAGCGGTGACCTGAGCTGCTTACCAAGTACCCACAGGGCACTGGGAACAGTCCGCAGTATCAGGAAAAATGAGACTAACTCTGTGACAAGACATATTGTGAACAGTGATCTGTCTGTCGAGGAAGCTGACTGATACACCATCGCCCCACACTAAATTGGTTTGCATTTGCATTCTGTGCATTGTGTGCTGATGAAACCTCAAAACCATGTTTTTTTTAAAAAAGGCTGGCAAAGAAATAAGAGCAAGGCTGACCAGTTTGGCAGGAATATAAAGGAACTGCTTTTGAACAACTTCTTCAAGATATTCCAAAATGTTCCATATCACTGATCTTTCCCAAAATCCAAAAAAAATTAAAGTTTTTACATTAATTCTACATTTAAATTATTAATGACAATGAAGGTAAATTTAAGTAAAAAAAAAATCTTCAAAACATTTTTCTTCATAAAATATTTCAAAACCATGGCACTTTGATCAGGTTAAAAGAAAAAAAATCTGAAAGCTTAGAATTTCCTTCAGATTAAAACTGTTCTTAGCAAATCCACTTCTAAGTACAAGACAGTCAATAAAAATGTCATATAATTTGTCTTGCTGATGAAAACAGAATTTCTGAATTCTGTTACATTTTTCATTTAGTTGAAACGGTCAACTGAAAAGAAACAGCCAAACATTATTTTGACTAAATGTTTCATGACAGGAAAAACAAATTGCAGTGTTCCCATTCTAATAAATATTTGAGGGAGGGGGAAAAAAAAAAGGAAAAAAAGAAAAAGAAAAAAGAAAAAAACGTGTTATGTTTTCTTGCTAAGAAAAAGAAACCTAAATCTTTCTTCACTACATTTATTTCCTTGTTTTTAGTAGAAAAAGGAAGGATAAATAAAAGAAAGAGGAGGAATGTTCTCCTCCAGGAAACAGATACTAAAGATGTTAATTTATTTTTAAATTGTGTTCAAAGCTCACAGTTCCTTTTTCTTAACTGTTTCTATTAAGACTGTTCCTTACGTCATCTCTTCCACCATGGTCACCACTCTCTGATGTAATATTATACCACATTTATGCTACAACATTTTCCTTCCTCCCTGCATCTTTCCAGAACCCACCACCGGAGCCTCTACATTCCAGCCCTGCAGCACCAGCCTCTGCTCCCACAAGTGTCTCCTCAAAGCCCAACACCCCTCCATGTTCCGTGTTCCCTAAAGCCAACCTTAATTCCCGCATGGACCGCCAAACCCGCCTGTGCCTACAACAGTATTTTCAAGGGCGATGGAAAGGCGGCACTGTAAAAGGAGGGCTGGAAATCATTTGAATTTTACATTTGGAGGAGAAATGGTTAATACTGACAGCTGGGTGTTGCCTTCCAGAGGAAATGCTGGAGGGCAGATGAGAGGAGGGATTGCAGAATTGCCATTATTATATGAATTGTTCACAGCAGCTCAGCCTTCAAAGTCTCACCTATTTCTTCAGCTTTTACATGTCTTAAATATAGGGTCTGCATCCCTTCCACCCATAAAAGTGGTTTGTAACCAACAAAAAGCATAACTGTAGTAGACCAGGCCATGAGCTTGACTCTTCTATGATGAATTTTCAAATAATGAACCTGAAAACAGGAACTGAGGAACATTCAGAGTCAAACCTTCTGCAACATTTGCTTTCATCCTGAAGTAGAATAGAAGCATTAAACAAATTTCAAGGAATAAAATGTATTCAGAAATGTCAAAAGGTCCCATTTTAACATATCCAGTGAAAATATTTGAATTTCTTAGAAATATGTGGCTTGGTTACTTGGTTGTATTTCAGCATTAAGCTTCTTAATTCTTGCCATCAGGTGTTGCCACCCATCCTCACAGCCGGCAGACCGGCAGACACCAGCACCAAAGTATAGCCATCAACAGCATGCATTACTTCAGGTGACTCTTATGATTCCAGAAAACATATTAGAGAATATGTTTGACCAAAAATCCAGCTTATAAAAGAAAATAAGTTCTATAAAGGTAAAATTTATCTATGGCAAAATGCTATTTTATATTATATTTATTCAATATTGATCTGAAGCAAAATAATAGGGATCAGTGTCAAAACAAAATCAATACTCTTATTCAGGTCAACTAACATGAAATAAAAAAGAAATTTTCATTTTCATTTTCCATCAGAGAAACATGACACTTGAAAAAATGCTACCATGCTTTTTTCCCCCTTGGAAATTATACTTCACAATGGAACGATATTTTGGTGAAAAATTTCCAACTACCTCTAGCCAAAATCCATGGTGGGGTACTTAAGTGCATGCCAGATTGAGCAGAGGCAGAATGCTCTGCGCTTCCACACTTCCACCAGCATGGGTTCATACCTAGTGCAGCCAGCAGGGACATCCCTATGCGCTAGCCTGATGTCCCGTACAGCACAGTCAACAGAGATTCCCTGAATTATGTTCACAGTAGGTGAAAAAAACTTTGCAGGGCTGAAAAATCCACCACACTTCTTGGCATGTTTAGGTTCCTCCAAAAGTTGAATAACCTCACTGCTAAATATTTGTACCTGATGTCTAGTCTAAATTTGTTCTGTTTCCATTTCCAGGCATCAGCTTTTCTCATACATTCATCCGCTGGAGTGATGAGCTTTTCATTATGACGTTGCTGTTCCCCGTGTCATTAGTTACAAATGGTGAAGTGCCCCCTTAGCCTTGCCTTTGTTAGGGCAAACGCTGTGCCCACTGGAGCCTTTGGGCACGACACGCATTTCTGAGTGCCCCAGTCATTCTTGTGGCTGTTCTTCGAACCAGAGCATGCTGCTGTTAACAGATGCAATACACCGGCTCCGTAATTTGGTCATGGTTTTGAGCACAAGGCCTGCTACAGTGCCCCTGGAGCTTAATGGAAAGCATCCACTTGGATGCGAGGAGCTTCCATCCATAGTGCAGAGTACACGCGCTTTTATGAGAGCAGGGTACCAGCCGGGGTGCCGCCTGCTCACCTGATGTCCTCTGCTTGGTTTCTCGTCAGCTCCCGCCTCAGAGATTCTCTGCATCCATTTAGACAGCTTGTATCCATCCGAGACTTCACCCTTAACAGCATGCCCATTAAGGCAAGATAAAAGCAATACAAAAGGTACAAACCGAGCTGTCTCCACGTGCAGCTTGTGAATGCTCTTTTTATTGCTATGATTTAAGTGGAAGGATTTGGAAATCAGGACTGAGAATCTCTCTTCTCCCATACTCCTTTATGGGGGAATCAATGGGTGTTCATTATCTGAAAGCTTTTGACAATCAAAGGCTAAACATTTGCTGGTGGAACAAAAGTATTCCACAGTTATTTAAAAGTCTTTAACACGGGGTATGCAGTTTCTGAGACAGGTAACAAAAGATTCACTTAGAAAGAAGAAGAAAAAAAAAAAAAAAGAAGAAGTCTTATGCTTTTGGCACAAACATTTCATTTCAAAGTGAGTTTTGCAGTTTCGGTGACTGGCTCCCTGAAATACAAAGTTCATTCAAGGAATTTCCATTCAAGATGCTGGCAGCTCTACTGCTGTTTTCCTTCTGGATTTCATAGTGCCTTCTCTAAAAAAAGACTTCAAAGGAATGGAATTAATAGGCTGCTTGTCACTGACAAGGGTCGATAGGAGATACCTTGCTGGCCAAACAGTAACATCCTGAGACAGGCTGTCAGTCAAACATCCTGTGTCAGCCATGACCCACTGGGGAGGGAGGAGCACTCCATACACTTTTTACGTGGTGGGACAGCCAGCTTCTTGAACAATTATGTAAAGTTTCTGGTCAAAATACGGCATTTGGACCAAAATCTGGATGCACATCATCTCATCAGACAGAAAATGTAGTAATTGCTCTTTGACGTTTTGCAATTTTGCCGTTGGAAAAAAAATCTGCTGCCGTTTTCACGCCAAGCATGGTGGGGTGTGCACGTGCCGATGTGCCCCGAGTCAGCACGCCACCTGAGACAGCCCAGTCCCCTGGGCCCTGCTCCCTGCACAAAACTTTGCACAATTCCACGTCTTTTCCACAGGTCACGGCTTTTCCATCAGCATTTTTATCTGCTGGCTGCTGAAGCAGGCATGTTGGAATAAAAAGAGTCTTTACTTCACTCCCGTCCTGTTGTCCAATGGTGCTGTGGCAGCTCAGCTGTTCGCCGTGAAGCAGCATGAGGCCGTTTCCCTCACGTCTGCAGCCCTGTGCATTAACGGGATCTGTGCATCCCTTCAGTGGTGTGTGTAGCCAAACACTTGCCCGAGCCCAATGACCTCACAGGCTTTACAAGATTTTATGAAGTTAACCCTGAAGGTTTTCATTTTACATTAATTTCTCAATTTACCAACCTAAACATGGCTTCATCATAAAGCCATACATTCCCACCACTTCACTGTTAGGTATGCTTATTGATTGCGCTTTTATTTCAAACAAACGGCGCCACCCAATCTCTTTGAAATACTCCTGGTGGCTGGGTTGCCTGGGCAATAAAGCTGTGTGGGAAAAGGAGATCCTCTCTCTCCCAGAGGATTTTCATACTCCAAAATCTGGTTGCCTTCACGAGGAAGACCCTCTGGCATCAAGGAGCAGTGCCCTGGCTCTGTACCGGTCAGTGATACAACCCGCTGGCTGCTCGAAGGACGGAGAGACGGGCAAGAATCTACCCTGTGCTGCAACAGAACCTTATCTGTGACAGATTTTAACTTCAGAGAGTGAGAATATTCTGACACAAGTTGTTCAGTCATAATTTTGCCAGCTAGCTCTGTTTGGCAACTTGTCAAGTTGAAAGGGCACTGTAATGAATACTTTGATGGTTTTAATTTTTCTCTGTAGCGTTTTAGATTTTAGTCAGCATCTTTACTTCCCATGCTACACAACAAACAGCACAAGCAAAAAACGGCATCTGGAAGAACCACATTAATTCTAAGCACTACCATGTGCAATGTATAGCAGGAAGGAAGAAGTCAGACAAGGAAATTCCTTTTTAAGGTTAAAAATCTCCCACACACTTGATGCTTAGCCTAAGTGCCTGTAAAAAACTACGATTATTTTGTGAAATTGCAGAAGTGACATTTGTTCTTTCATAAGTATTACACATTTAGTCCTTTGGCTAAAGTCTGCAATTCCAAATTCCACTTACATTTGTATGTGGGCTCGGTCTGTGAGGATTTGAACGTGCCCTCCGCAGTCCTGCCCTGCCCGGCTGGGCAGTTTGCACCCTGGGTGCTGACAGAAGCTGTGGCCCAGCTACACGCAGCTGCACTGCCAGAACACGCCTCCCGTACAGGCAGCAGCAGCAGAAGCTTTTTGTAATGAAGGAAGAAAGGCCCAAGTTATGTTACAGTTATGCATATGAACATGTAAATATCACTATCAACAAATTCTATTAAATTCTCTGGCACACACACAAAAAAACCCCCAACCAAACAAAAAGAAACAAAACAAAAACAAAACAAAACAAAAAAAAAAAACTCCTTTAAAATCTTCATATCTGAGAGGACGGGGCAGAGAAGGATCTGTAGTCACCTTGGATAAAAATGCTTTTAAACGTGCTTGAACATGATAATCCAGCTCTCAACTATGTACCCTACGTAAAAAACCACGTTTCACCCTCTAGCATGCGTGGCCGAAGAAGTTCACATTTTCCAGTCAAATGCCTAGCATGAGGCACAAGCACTGATTTACACCTACAAACCTGATGCAGATGGTTTAAACCTAGCTACTACAAAATCAGATTGAAATCACCTGACAGCTTTTCTTTAGCCACTTGATTATTTTTTTTCAGTATAAGGTGTTCTGCTGTCTCATTGCAGAGAATTTGAAGGATGTGAGCTAGTGCTCCAATGAGCCCAAACAGCTTACAGTTACGTCCTAGGCTTCAATAATAACTTCATAATGTTCTACTTGTTTTGAGAAATATCCACTATGCTGCTCCAGAGATGCACAGCATGACAGAATAATACGGACTTGACAACTAATATTCTTTTGTGAATGCAGCTACAGAATGCAGCAGATTGTAAAGTTACTTCAGCAATCACCAGCACAAGCGAGCCTCACCTTATGATGGGGACTGATGGCAAGTATGAAAACAACAACTTGTATTTATCTAGAAAGTCAGTAAAGAGGATAAATACATTTGAAATGAGAATTTATCTGTTAGTTAACATTCAAAGGAAGAAAAATTAATCTACTGAGGGAGAGTGGAACAAAAGTGAATGAACAAAAGTGAACGAAGTATCTCATAGCCTGTGAAAAAAAAAAAACTCCGCTTGCTGGGTACCTAATCCAGCAAGCAAATTTTGCATCTCAGCTGAGCCAGGGTATACGTAGCACACTCAAACACTGAACGCTACATATAGAAAAATTATGAGAAAACACTCCTTGTTAATGCTGCAGAACAGATGCATGCTGAGCATGTGCACTATTCCAAACAATAAGGAGTGACACCAGAAAGTAAATAAATCAATATACACTTTTAATTTAATTTTCTTGGTAGTCAAGGCATATAAACACAGATAGCATGAAGATGAATGCCAGCTAGGAATGAGAGCTGCAGACCTGTGTTACTGCTCAGATGAGTATCACTGCTCACAGAAGCTCTGGAGGAAAAAAGGATGTCTAAAATAAAGATACTTTCTTTCTCCTTTAAAAAGTGCACCAGGTTTAGATTGACAGGGTTACCATGGTTGGGTAAATTGGGTTCCTCATAGTCCAGTGAATTAAGCCATTTTGGTGTGAGGGTAGTTTCTGGTTCCTGGGGTCAAGAACTGTGCATACCACATCACATCCCCTTAGGGTGCAGGTAAATGTGCAAGTAACACGGCAACACAAAATCTTCAGCTCGCTTGTCCAAAGTCATGCAGAAAATCCTAGACAGACCGGAGAAATAAGACCAAGTATCTTAATCCTAGTTTACTCACAAATACATCTTTCCCTCCAAAAACACTATACCCTGTATTAGTTATGCAGCTAAATACTTTCTTTTCCGCCCAGAAATGACTCTGTATGCATTTTGCTGCCAAATCTATTGTTACTAATGTCAGTTTTGTTATTAAGACAATGAATTGCCTTTGCTAGTCTGTGAAAATGAGGTGAAACTGGTACATTCCCATTAGATGATGCATCTAATGGGACCATGTTCACTAAGGCTTGTTAAATCCTGTAGCTTGAATAGTATATCTGCTGAAAAAAGTAAACATATTCATGAAATAAATAATTATGTAATTAAACCAGAGTCATACATAATAGGATAATGTCTGATTAAAGTCTCAGACATTTTAGCATTATTATGTGAGTAAAGGGCTTGATGTTATTGCTACCTGCTCAGTCAGCACATCTTCCTAATTTATACATTGCGTTTTACAACTATCCAAACAGCTCACAACAGAGTTTATTTTAAAAAACTCATAAAAGCTGCTTACACAGTGCCCGAACATAATGTGTAGGCAAGGTAAAGCCTGCTGTAGTTGCCTATATGAACAACTCACAGCCTGCAATGTATTCATCAGTGAATCATTACCCTCCATTTTATAGGAGGAAACTAAAGCCAGAGAACATGAAGACAGCCCTCACAGCAGCTAGTTCCAAGGCATCAGTCTTGGTTGGCTCATTTAGTCTCCCGACTTTCAATCTTTACAGCTAATGTAGAAAACCGAAGACCTCTCCTGACCAGCAGCATTGCAAAAGTACAGGGAGAGCCTGCAGCAGAGGAAGACATTGAGTCCAAGTCCTGAACAGCTAAACTGTGCTTATGCCAGGTGTAAGCTCTCATCCAGGATGAGCATTCACTTACAGATGCAGCCAGCATCTGGCTGTACGTATGCCTTGGAAGGCTGGAGATAGACATTGAAATAGGTAGACAAAAGCACAGTTGCGTTTGTACCAGAACCTAAAGCACACGTACAGCTCAAGAGCTTTCCTTCCCCACTTTTTGCTTCTCCCTTTCCTCACCAATCCTCTTCTGTGGTAATATAAACTAGAAATGGGACTAGATCCAAGACACTCTCATTCCCAGGGAAATTTCATAATCACTCGGCTGGAGGGTTGACGCTGACTCTCACATTAGCCCCACAAAGTCTCACTTGTATCAAGCAATATGAAACAGCTCCAAAAAGAAAGTCTGAGGGCCCCCCTTCGCTTCACAACATGCTTCTAGGCTGTGTTCGGGTGGTCTCCTTCTAGGAATGAAATATGTCCTGGAACGCTGGGATGGGAAATGAAGGAACAATACAGGCATGGAGCCACAGTGCTGTTGGGTGACTGAAGCAATTGCAGAATCTCTCTCAGATTTTAGCCCAGCACTTCACGTCTGTGGAAATGATCATATGCAGACATAGGGTGTTCTCCCTTCTCCACTTACCTCTTCACAACTGCTTGACCATGGCTCGTGCCTGCCAGGTCTGGCAGGGCACCATGGGCTCGGAGGTACCCCGTTCCCCAGTTTCGTGCAGGAGAGCAGCAGCACCTGGTCCTGCTCGCTACGGGCAGGCGGCAGCTCCAGCTCATTCTCGCTGGATGCCGCAGAGCCCGTACAAAGAGCGAGAGGTTACCAAACCCCCGCTGCATGAAAAGTGGCAGAGGACGTTGCTCATCATTCAATATCAGAGTTCCCAGCCAGGAGACCCCACACTGGGGGAAGCGAGCTGCCAGTGCTTCACCTTCTGCAACCGTTTGTTCCCCGGGAAGGCTTCGGTGCTCGGCTTTCGGGACCCCCAGGCTGCCCACAGGCACAGCAGAGCCCCTTGGCCTCAGAGAAGAGTGGGGGCTGCCATGTGCCTTTCCAGGAATTTTGCCACCTTTGCTTCAGAGGCAGGTGTCAAGAAATGAAAGGTAGAAGGAAAGAAGGAAGCAGGTAAGCAAATTAGCTCCAGAAAATCAGCGATGTAATCCCCACTGGACAGACTATCATAATATGTCATTAAAAACCAGTGGGATGTTTAAGAGAATTAATTAGTTTACAGTTTCTATAAATATATTCTTGAGTGGCAGGTGTTCTGGCATCCATATGCAAAGCTGACTGCCCAAATACAATTGTGAAACCACCCGCCAGGAAAAAAATCATGTTTATCTGCTGAGAAAATAGATATGTTGCGCCAATCTGTTCTTCTCAGAGTAGGATGCACAGCAAACTTAACTCTGTCATGTCCGTGTAATCATGGAGTGAAATGTGGAAATGAGAAGAGCTAGTATCCTTGCACAGAGGCTGAGAACACTTCCCCCGCCTCGCCCCCCGACACCCTTGGTATTGAATGCATCTTTCTCAAAAAAAGGTGATAAATAATTTATTTCCTTATCACAAGACAATGAAGAGCAGATTCCACCCTCTACAGTTACTTCAGTTTTTCACTGATGTGAGTGAGAAGTGATTCAGCTCCCCACTCAAATGTTGGCAAGTCCTCCTGGGTAAAGTCTACAGTTCTTTATACTTCTATGTTCTTTTGACTCAGATTCACTATTCCAAATTTAAACTAACGTAGAGTTCAAAATTCTAGCCTTTAGCATTTAAGCCTGCAAACATCAACATCTAATACGCAATTCGAAAGCCTGTATTCCCTTGTACTGTGAGATGCTATGTTTATTTGATTACAGAATCATGCCATAATTGAGGTTGGATGAGGTCTTTGGAGATCATCCCGTCCAGCTCCCCCTGCTTAAGCAGGATGAACCAGAGCTGGTTGCTCAGGGTTGGGTTTTGAACACTTCCAAGGAGGACGTCTCTACAACCTCTCTGGGCACTGGTTCTGCTGTTTAGTGGAAATACTTTTATTACGTTATTCTTTTTTGTCCACTTGGAGTAAAAAAGAATTGTTGTTTTGCTATAAGACTACTGATTACCAGCAACAAGAACTATAGACTAGACCCTATTAACTATATCTACAACAGGCTCAGCTGGATAGCTGAAATCATACGAGTAACTGCATCATTTTCCACCTTCATTAATCATTTGTTAATAATCCGTTAGCAAACTGTGGAAAGTATGAGTATACCTGCGCACATACATTACACAAGCTGTAACAAGGAGTTTCCAACCAACAGGTAAACTGCATCAAGTACCCCGTGTTGCCAGAGCGGTGACCTTCACCAAAGTCAGTAGCTTCTGGGGTTTATCACTTGTCTTAATCACTCATGCAAAACTAACTGCTGTCAGCTTGACTTTATACTCCGTATGTATGTGAATATGTAGAGTGGACAATGCATGGGAGTTGGACCGGTATAGATTCATAGTAATGTTTGTAGTAAACAAAACCTATCATTTTTATTTAAAGGGACAGCAATCTACCCTGCAAAATAAAGAAGTATACAACTACTACAGGGATGTCACACTGCCTGGCTTCAGGAAGGGTGCCTGCCTTCTGGCATGGCGTGGTTTGGTTTCCTTCAAGCTTCCCTCAGGGCAGGGTTGCAGAGGTGAGATGACCCACCAGCTAAGTCACAGAGGTCCAGCCCTGTAGCCACAACTTTTGATCAATGGAAATCCAGCCAGCTCTGCTAAAAATCTCTCTGTGCCGCTTCCATGAGAACCTGCTCCTTGTTTGCAAAGGAACCCAGCTCTGACAAATGTTACCCAAGCAATCAACTGTCTTAATGAGCTGCTTTCTTTGCAGTGTGCTTCTTTCTTTTCCCTCCATGCTGGGCTCCCTTGTTCTGACTGGCACCCTGAGCCCGGTGGTGATGCTCGGCCAGGAGGTACCATGCGCTGCAGGGCTTTCTTCACGTGGGAGACCCACCTCTGCCATCACGGCTGATGTGACCTTGCGGGGAGCGGGGGGTGGTAGGAATATGTCACAGGCAATTAAGATTAGGCTAGGCAGAGGTAATATCAATTTTTCACTCTGTAGAAATCAAAATGCATATTTGGCAAAGAAGCATGTGTCTTGCTGCCGAGATCATAGAAAAGCAGTGCTTGTAAATCTGATACTAACTCTGACCTGACCGTACCTGCCACTGCGCAGCTAGGAGGCAGTCCTGTTAACTTGCATCGTTTCCCTTGCCACTTATACAGAGTACTGCAGAATCTAGTTAGAATTAAAATAATAAAAAGATGTATCTATTACTCCAGGCTTCTATAGCACCTCAAACCCCGGGTTCAGTTTCGGGCCCCTCAGGCCCAGAGGGACGTAGGGGGGCTGGAGCGTGTCCAGAGCCGGGCAGGGGGCTGGGGAAGGGGCTGGGGCACACGGCTGGGGGTGCTCAGCATGGGGAGGAGGGGGCTCGGGGGGGACCTGATCGCTCCCTACAGCCGCCTGACAGCGGGTGGTAGCGAGGGGGGGGGTCGGTCTCTTCTCCCAGATAACAAGTGACAGGACAAGAGGAACCATTCCCAGGCTGTGCCAGGGAGGTTTATGTTGGATATTGGGGAAAATGTCTTCACTGACAGGGTGGTCAGGCACTGGCACAGGCTGCCCAGGGGTGTGGTGGCATCACCATCCCTGGAGGTACTTTAAAGATGTGTAGGCTTGGTGCTCAGGGACATGGTTTAGTGGTGGGCTTGGCAGTGCTGGGGGTTAATGGTTGGACTCAATGATCTTAAGGGTCTTTTGTAATCTACATGATTCTATGATTCTATTAATTTATACAACATAACAAAATCCAGTAGCATTAATCTAATAATTTCAGTTGGAAGGCAACAAAGTACAGAAATTACTTCCTTTCCCATGACTGCTGTGAGAAGTTTGCTCTCAGCTTTCTCCAAATACTCTTCAAAGAGCTGGCTTTTATAGCAGCTTGAAAAGTCACCACAGAAAGGCAATTTTTGACCCCAGGACAGGCAGCAATTTCAGTTTGCTCAGAGCCATCAGAGCTGCTCCCCTCTTTCATAATGAGAAAGCTGTAGTTTAAGGATTACAGCTGCTACAGCATGGCCCAGAGGAGAAATCTCCCCATGTATCAAGTCCCATGTCAGACCCAGCAATTTCAATTTCAGCTCACAGTGCTCACAGTTTCTGGAGCACTGGGATCACATTTGCCCATACAAAATATTTCCCATAATAAATAGCTGCATTCCTCACTAGCTGCGATTTCACATTGATTTAAAGTTGCAGCCCTTTTGTAAAGGATGGTGCAAACATTTAATCTTAAAATGACAGAAGCAGGGGCAACGGCACTAAGGGCCAAATCCAAAAGGAGAGGCTGCAGTCTTCCAGCCAGAGGACGATGGCAGGCAGGCACCATGTGAGAGCGCACGTGGCAGTGCGTGCTGCTGGCGCTGCACAAGCACTGCTGTAAACCCTTTCCATCAAGTACAAGCAGTAAGTGGAAATCTAAAATAAACGTCAGGTTAAAGGGTTTGAGGACAACCTTTTTCTTCGTTTTGTTTGAGGAAGATTAACCTTTGCAAGGCCACTTTAACCGAATATTATGCAAAGTTCTAAGTGGTGTAAGCACTGTCATTTCCATCAGAATCTCGGCAAGTTTTCGTTCTCATGACTTCTGCTACTACCCCGGAGGTACCGCATTCAGAAGTCCCAAGATAGCTTTTAAAATCTGGTGCCCAGGAATTTAAACTCACAAAATATATGTTTTTACAGCACTCAAAAAGTCCAGATACTCCTGAACGTTTGCATGTAAAGATCCCATCCAAGTATGTTCAGACAGGACAAAAATGGCATTTCAAGTGCCTTTATCTTGCCAGAACACAAGCCAGACTGACAATTGGTTTCTACAGTATTATTAATTTATATTTATTAGTGTGGAGTTCAAAGACATTAATATTTTATAGCACAGAGGAAGAAATTTCCCCTGTCATTACAGCCTGACTGCACTGATGCTACCATGGTTATCACTCCAGATTTAAGAAAAACATCAACAGAAACCCCCAGTACTACAGCTGGGTTGTTCTGAGGGTGTGGATTATTCCCTCTGCTGCCAATAACATGGCGGAGCCTTAGAGGACAGACTCGGAGAACTTGCTGATGGACATTTTCTACCCATCTTTCCACTTCCCTCTCATGTTCCCTTCTAGGCAGGCCACAGACGGACAAGGTCAAAGGATGCAAATCTTTCCCTCTGTCCTCAAGCTGTATCCTTCCCTTACCCGTTCCCCTCTGTCTGACTTTACATTTGCTTCCTTCTAGCTCCCACTGTGCACCAGTAGGCATTTGTGGCAGGCAGCTTCCAACACGGAAGTCTCCTGGCCATAGAGAAAGCCTTTCCCAGAGTCACAGGCACACCAAGTACAGAGGCGACCTCCTCTGCTTCACTGCAGGTCTCGTGGCAAAGTGTTGACAGCTGCTGAGGGGCAGAGCCACTGGCTGCGGGGATGGCGAAAGCCCATGTGTCCCTTCCGACCCCTTTTTGCCTACTTGTTCCTCCAGTATTTCTCACTGAAGGTCAGCCATCGCATCTGCAGGAACGTGAGGAAGGCTTATTCCTGTGCTGTACAGTGATCTTAGGGTCTCTTAGACAAATCTATGTGGGGAAAAACGAGATTTTTACATTTATAGGAGGACCAAATTTATTCTCTGCATGTAGTAATTAGAGGTGCAAATGGTCACTAAGCAATGCTTCCATACCATAATAAAATAAAATCTTTGGTTAATTACGAGTTGAAAACACATAAAGAATATGTGAACTCTGACTACTGTTCTAATGGAGGCCTTCAGCTCATTTATATTGTTAATTGAACAATTAGTATTGCTGAATTGTAAACCCGCAGGGGACAGAGAGCGGAGAACATGCTCCTGCCACACTGCATTACTCTGATGGCGCCAAATAGCTGTGACCACAGGAGACCCAGTTGCTCTCCAGTCTCTCAACCACACAGGTGGATTTCAGCCACAGGGGAGGGAAACTTCCACACGTAACCCTTTGCATTTTGGTGAGATTGGCCATAGTGTCCTTCTTCAGCTATCTCCCAGCCCATGAAGCCTGATAGGTAGGCACAGAGGGGAAGGGAAATGGAACTCTCAGGAGGACTAATGTGCCATATCCAGGGCAGCCAGGCATCACTGCCACCCCTATCCTTGCCTGCTCTTCAGCTGGCACAAGGTCACAATGTCCCTGAGGCTACTCCACTTGTTGTACATCACTATGTGTGTCTACTGAGTGCACAGATTTTAGGCAACAGTTGCCCAAACACAAAACTTCTAAACTTGCTGATTACTACTCGAAGGAAAAAAAAAGATAAAAATGCATAAAGAAGAAGGATCGGATTTAGAACGGCAGTTGACTGACGGCACACAAGAGGGGCTCTGCAGGGGAGAAGTTTCTACTGGGTTTCTATCAGCCTAGAATAATGCATGGGCTGGACTGGGTTGAAAAGACTCATCTATAAATAGGACTAGTGTGTCTCCTGCATTGATCAGCAGACACAGGCATAGCCAAGGAATTGAAGGCGAATGATGCATCTGGCAACAGCAGAAAGAGAATGTTTTTTGTCTGAAATAATATAGTGGAGAAATTGCTCAGGAACAGGTAACTCATGAGAAAGTGTTATTGCTAAAAGGTTGGTAACACCAGTACCTGCATGGGCTTTTTAATCTGTCACTCACAGTTAATGTTGGCCACATAAATTAAAGTCATCCAGGAGCTAATTGAACTAGCCTTCAGGGTCTCTTGGAAATTATCTGAGGTGTTTACTCCATTCTTGCTGTTATGCACTGGGAATGCCAATATGATATGAAAAAAGTATATTATTTTGATGCCCTATCAGTAAAACACCACCACACCAATGGAGAACCATGAATGGAGATATGTTTCCTTCTCAACAAAGGGCCAAAAAAGGAGAATGAAGAGTGAGAGGGGGAATTAAACAGTTTCTCTTATCTTGTGACATGGACCTCGGGACTAGCTGTCAGCTGGGGATACCCCAGGGACTTCAGTGACTCGGTAAGGCCACCACTCAGTATCTCCATCTCATGGTTTAACCCCAGCCAGCAGCTAAGTACTGCATGCACCTTGCTCGCTCCCCCATCCCCCTGGTGGGATGGGGAGGAGAATCGGAAAAAGGTAAAAGTCATAGGGTGAGATAAGACCAGTTTAACAATTGAAATAAAAGAAAATAGAATAATAATAATAACAACAACAACAATAACACTACTACTAAAAGGAAAAGAAAAAAAGAGGTAGGAATAAAAGTGAGCAACACAAGGGCTCACCCCCCGCTGACCGATGCCCAGCCAGCCCCCCAGCAGCCATCGGCAGCCCCCGCCCAGCTCCCCCCAGGCTATATACTGGGCACGAGGTGCCCTGGTATGGACCAGCCCTTCGGCTGGTGCGGGGCAGCTGTGCTGGCTCTGCTCCCTCCCGGCTCCGTGTGCCCCCGCTCCCAGCAGAGCCTGGGCAGCCCGAGGGTCCCTGACTTGGGGTGGGCGCTGCCCAGCCACAGCTGCAACATCACTCTGCCGTAACAGTCTCTTCCTAAATCCAAAGCACAGCCTGCACCGGCTACTAAGAAGACAATTAACTCCATCCCAGCCAAAACCAGGACACTCCACCTGAACCAAAAAGTGAGCTGTTTAGGACAACAGGGTCTGGTAAACTCACCCAAGCCCGCAGTCCCTGTTGCACTGCACTGCTGCACCCATGCCGAGAAACCAGTGCTGCCTAAGCAGCATTTTCCGACGAAGCACAATCAAATGTTATTTCCAGTGCTGTGTACCCCTCATGCCATGCAGGAATAACATCACCCATTACCACGATGAAACATGGCAGCTGCTCAACAGAAGTCAGCCACAGATGAGGTCAGGAAAGGAGAATTCTGCTGGGTCACATTGGGCCTCTGTTACACCTACGCGACAGCACAGCAGTTATTCTGGATATAGACAAATTTAAAAAGGGAGTCTTCAAAGCCACTGCATGTGAAGTTGCAAAAAGAGCTGTAAACAAGGGGAACACAATTGTCCAGGTTACAAATTGCTCTGTCTGCCTCTTCCTTAAAGCACTGATAATGCTTGGATGTACCTGCTCCTGGGAGACCTCGCAGCAAACTCCCCAGCTACCTTACACAGACAACTGAAGGCTAACTGGGACTTGCACAGAAATAATGGCTATGGTTTAACATAAAAAATACTGAACGCTTTTTTTCAGTGGAAAGGTTGGTGAAACCCAGAGTTGCCAACTATTTGGCACAGCATTATTTAATTCAGGGAAGCAAACCACAAACAGGGTATGAATAGCACTATTTATCTACAGAGAATACATGTCCTTGCCACAGGACAGCGTGCATTCTAAAAAGTTCACAGGATTTTAAAGAAGCAATTAGAAAATTTCATGGGATAAAAATCCAACAAGTGCTATTCCATACAGAAATAATTACTACTGCACCAGAACGTCTGGCCTAGAGTTAGCTGATAACTGGGAGCGTATAGCGGGGAGCTACTAAGACTTGTTTGTCCCAGTATTCCATTTCTTCCTAGGTATCCTGTTAATCATTGCCAGTGACAGGCTCCTAGGCTGGACCGAGCTTTGGTCTGACTCATAGAGCTCTTCTTCTGTTCTCCGAGGAGAACACTGCATTTACTGTTATTACTGTTATTAGACATAGTGATATACTAGTACTAGTGATATAAGATATGCAAAATCATGTAAAACCAGGCACCATTACTGAAAACACAGCAATTACTAAATCAATGTTCACCTCTACAGTAGTTAAAATTTACCACTGCATTTTAAGGAAAAGAATTTTCCAAGTCTAGTGCAGCAAGCGTCGATTACTGTATTTTTAATGAAGCACACCATATTACTGCGGTTACTACCGCTTTGCTGCAGTCTGACTGAAACCATACTTTAGAAGAACTTCTGAATATTTATTTCCTCTCCTCTCTCCTCTTGTGTATTGAAAAACTCTAAAGCAATGTAAGAATTGAAACCATTGCTTTAACACGAACAAAGATGGAGATGTTTCATATAGCACTGAAGCTTCAGACTTTTTCCCTCCCAGCCTCTGACAGTAAGGGGTCCAAAGCGATCAGTTTTGCTTCATGGCTATCTTTACTGCCAGTAAACACTGAAAACGGTACACCATCTGTGTAGTCATTTTTTCTTTTCAATACATCACACAAAGATTAACTGAATATGTTCATAACACCTATGCAGGCTTTCTTATTTTACTGATCATTACTGTTGTGCCTAGCTAGCACACCGAACAGCTTACAGACACAGTGGAAAGCTGGAAATTCCATGACCATCTTGTGGAAGGAGACCTAACCCCTAATCCCACAGTTTAGCAAGCAAGCAGGGCTTCACTCATGTACACAGCCCTCATGTGTTTGTGAAAATTATCTGCACTAGTGTCAATCAATCTGCATTTAACTGTTTAGATGATCAGTGCCTTAACTCTACAATTACACAAAGCTAGCACTCAGCACACATCCCATTATGAGTAAATGCTAGGTTAAAAAAAAATTTAAATATTACATGCACTAAAAAGTTGAAGAGTTCTTGGAACAGAAGAAAACTTAAAGTAAAACAGTCTTTTTGCTAGTCCTTTCTAAAAAAATCAATCTTCATGACTTCTGAAAATTGATATGTATTAGTTATAAGTCTTCTGTGGTTTCTTCAATTGCTCTCTGTAAAATTTGCCAAGTTTTTGTTTTTTGTTTTTTTTTAAATAACTGAAGCTCTGTATTTTATGTTAAAATTAGAAACTCTTCCTTTGTGGCCTTTTCAACTTAATTATACCTCACAATTGTTCGTGATTTTAGAGCTATCACAGTTTTAACCTCAAATCTCTCTTTATTACTAGCTAACTCTTTACTGCCTAGCATAATAATGAAAATGCTAGACAAAGAAACAGCAGAGGCAACTCCAAAGTTTCCAGCTAAAAAGCATTAAAGTGGCTCTTTTCATCTTAAAATACATTGCTAGATCTAGCAGCATGCATAGGTTTTATTTGAAAATTAGGATTTCAGCATTGCAACACCTTTTGAGTGAGAGTCAGAGGTCTAATCAATCAGACACCCTTAGTTGCACCTAATCCTGGTATTACCTCCATTTATGTAAACCTGGAATAAACCCAGTAAAGTTGAAGTAGCTAAAGCCAGTGTAAGGTAGGAACAGCTCCTTCTCAGCCTTCCCCACCTGCACTACGCTTTCTTAAGACATACATCACTCCTTCCCCACTGCAGCAGCCCACCCTGCAGGCACAAAGCGTTACCGTGAGGACCACAGCCACTTCTGAGAGCCAAACATTAAACCAAGGGAAGGGTGTATGGCACCTGGGGTCTACATTTCAATAATGTAAATGAGCGGCAAGTGGGAAGTTTACCAGCCAAATAAATTGTATACGGTTGAGCTACATACATTATACCTGCCGGAGAAACAGTCCCATCAACAGAACTTTGCCTCAAGTGACTGATGCTGCTGGGGGAATGCTGGGGATGCTAGTCATGGCATGGCATGGTCATGACTGCCATCCATCACACTGGATGAAGGTAGTGTGAGCCTTTATTTTGGATGACAAAGGAAAAGCAGTATGTCACTGGAAAGGGTTGAGAATGGGTATAGGGGAATGATCTTCCACGGGGCCAGGAATGCCCTTTGTCATGTACATGTTGAAGCCCTCTCCTGCCTGCTGCGATTATCAGCCCATATCAGAGCTGCCTGCTGGCAAGCAGAAGACAAAATTCTGAACAACTGTAACCTGGCAGACGTGGTAAGTTTTCGACCGCTCAGTTACACAACAGGCAGGTGTACACGCTGGTCTGCTTTTATTTAGTTGATGCCTTCTGTTCTTAATTACTTGTTTTAGAAAAGGTGCATTTCCCATACTTTCATTTCCACGAGTCCTTGTGCTGCATGTCTCCCGAGAAAGCAGGCACCTGGGTGCCCCCCGCCTTCCCTCTCTGCCGAGTCCTTCCCACTGCCACCAGGCAGATGCTAAGCGGGACCTGCAGCTTGTTCACCCGGCACATCCAGCTGCAACGGGCGCAGCTGAGGCACTGGGCTTTGAGCTTCTGACCTACTCAGCTCAAGCACCCAAACCAGCCATACCTGTCCCAGGTCTGCAGTGCCTTGGAGACTGGAAAGCCCAGTTTTGCCTGGGGCTGCAGGAGCTGCTATAATACAAATATTGAAGCTCTTCTGTTACCCGACAGCAATCTCTGTAGCATCGCCTCATCCCTTCCCAACAAGCAATTATTGCAGTTTTGTATTGTAAAATCTCAACAGGATTATAACTCTTACAGAAATACTTTGCTCCAGCAAGCCCATCAGGTACAATACACCTGACACCTCCTTTCTTTTGCCAGGTAAGAAGGATGGCCAACATGGTCTTCAAAATAGCCTGGGTTTGATAACATTCTCAATGTGATCCAGACAGCTGATATAATTAGCAAAACCAAATAAGCTACGAGGTACTCAAGCCCTTCTTCAAGTCTGCAACAGAAATTATGGGAGGTAATGAAATTTGCCTGCCTTGTGTCAGCCAGGTTTTTATTTGCTCTATTATTATTTTCTTTTCTCCCAAACTGTGGTGTCTTCTTCTCTGGAGACATTCAAACCCACCTGGATGTGATCTCGTGCAACCTGCTCTGGGAGACCCTGCTTCAGCTGAGGGTCGGACCCAATGATCTACAGAGGTCCCTTCCAACCCCAGCCATTCTGTGATTCTGTAACGGTACCTGTTGGTGCACTAAAAGCTAACACTTCTCCCTACAAACTGTATCTCAGAACCAAAACCTGTCTGAGGGTTTCTACTGAAGACAGAGTGTGTGCACCTTAGATAATCAAAGTAAGAAGTGGCCAGCTGGAATGGATTTTAATACTGCTGACACAAAATTGCATTTTTTTTTTTTATTGCATGATTAATCATATTGGGATGCCTAAAACAATTAAGAGACACCTTTATTTTTGTAATAAAAAATAAATCACATTATTAAGTACAGTCTAACCCAAGTGAGGTTTAAAATCAGGTCATCCTAGGTGAAGCAACAAGAATCTCCTTTCCAAGCTATCTACCTGTTTTGCAAATGCTTGTAGGTAAGGCATGGTCAGTGACTGATGACCCTTCTCTACAAAGCCATTCTTTCTAGCAGGGTTATTCATCCATTTTTTACAGATGGCACTAATAAAATTGTGGAAAATCTGTCAGCTTAACATTCTGTAGCCTTTGGGGGGGATTTACCTGTGATTGATTTGGTTCAGGAAGTCAGGGGGTGGCTGCCCTATTTTGAGAGAATCTTCTTGCTGCTCTGTTTTTCCTAACGTGCATCTGAGTACTTCACAGGAAAATCAGAGAAAGTATTTTTCTTACCGACACATACTTCTGTCAACAATCGACAAGCATTTTGTTCTGAGCCTTGGTGACGAATGGTCCCCAGGCACTCTTCATAACACCAGGGGTTTCCTCTGAATGTCCTTCTGTAAATGGTGGCTCAATCTTTTCACTAAGGGTGGTGACATTTGGAGAGGTTTGGTTGCTAACTTCTGCCTGAAAACGAGCTGCTTTTCACTTGTGGTGGGCGTAGAGAGATTCTGAGAAACATAGTCCTCTGGGATAGGAAAGCGCGGCAGAAACATCGGATCAACTTTTTACCGAAAAACAGCTGGAGGAACCTTGGATCATGGTCACATTGCAGAGAGACAAATATGTATCAGCATCATATTGTTCTGCTAGCCAAATGTCAAACAAGTCAGGTCTGACTTGAAATGAACACCGGGTGTCTGTGGAGATGCTCTGAAGAGCTGCTCGGCAATGGGGATGTCTATCAGGGAGCTCACACAAACCAGCTCTGCCTCCCCCAGCAGCTTGCCATTAATCCTCCTCCTTTGCTGTCACTGCGGGAGTTACTGCAGCGCAGCGATGCTCTGAGCCTCCTGGGAGCATGGCTGAGGCAGAGAATAAAAAACAAAAACAAAGCCAGGAATATTCCAGGCCACCAACACCAAGTAGCTGAAATTCAAGGGCAGCTCCTCTAAGGACTTACGCAACTAGATCTTGGTCCTCTCCCTACCCCTCTGGTTTCTAAAACACCCTATTTCTCATAATCTCTCACACAATTTAATTCCTGTGGAAGCAGGAATCTACCCATTACCTGCCTGGAACAAATGGGAACTGAGGAGATAAGCAACCTGCTCAAAATCAAGCACCAGCCTTGAGATGGAGGAAGAAATTGAACTCGTAGCTCCAGAATCACAAATTTTCATCCCAAACCCTTGACCTCCATCTCCACTTAGCATCAGGGAGTGAGGGTAGATGTGATGGGTACTTCTGGAATGGGGTGAAACCAGGTGGCAGCGTACCCTCCCCTCCGCCCGCAGCCTCCCACAGGGTTACTGGTAGTGGCAGGGTTCAATATCAAGCTGGAAAGGTCTGGAAGTAGGGGTCCCCTGCTGGGCTTTGTGTCCTCAGTGTAACTCCACACATCCCAGCCACCGACCCACAGAGCGCGAACAGCGCGCCTCCAGCCAGCTGGGTTTATTTGCCTGGCTTCGGTGCTGAGGAGAAGTGCATGTCGGGAAAACCAGCCTGGCCCCAAGGAGCTAGTTAATTCTGAAAATTTCTGAAATCTTATTTTCTTCCTATGCTCATTTAGGTAATCATACTTCACTCTAGGGCATAGATGTGGAGTGTGCAATTCAAGCTGTGTTGTGTCGTATTATGATGCAATATAATAACGGGGTAAATGCTTGCTTCCTCCGGGACGCTGCATTTTGAGGCGCACTACTGCCAACGCATAAGTTTCTGAAATGCAACTAATGACAAAATCATAAAGTTGGAAAGTACTGATTCCAACCCAACTCAGAAATGGTTAAAAAAAATAAAAAGGAAAAAAGAGTGAAGGACAGGGCAGGAGTTATAAAGACTGTTGACAGTTTTAAATACAAAGCTTTTTGACAGGCATTTCTTGAACTTCCTTTAAATTTTAATACAGTCGATTCTAAAGATAAAATACAGACTTTTTTTGCTGCCTAGCCTGCTATTTCTGCATAGTATCCAATTTCAGTATCTCTAACAAAGGCATAATCAGAGTCATGATTACAGATGTGGGACATCTACTCCCACCACATTTCAAGTTGAAGCTTTAAGACCCACTTTTCACAGACTACTGCAACTACTTTTATACTGCATATAGCTTTCTCCTTTGTTCAAAATCTCCAGTTGTTTATAAATGTTTAACTATAAGGTGATACCAAAAATCTGGATATTAAGCTATATAAAAATGAGAGTCACAGATAAAAAAAGAGCTGCAAAAATTGTAAGATAACAATAATAATAATTAAAAAAAACAACCCAAAAAACAACACCAAACCAAACCCTGCACTTCAGTTGGCTATTAGCAATTAAACCACTTTAAAATAGGTCTCACTACACAGAGATTCCTGTTGGTCCTTCTACAGCTTTCCTCTCTAAGGATTAATTGGTGGACAGAACGACTGCTGAGGTGGGTGGCATGTGTCCCCCAGTACCCATGTAGCCGAGCGTACAGCAGGTAATTGGCTTCTGTCACATTACTACGTTTTGGCTCCAAAAAGCCATGTTGTCCTAATGGGAATAAATGAATGGCTGCTACTGAGAATACACACTGCTGCTTGCTAAGAAAATTGCTCAAAATTGGACCAGGCTGATTCAACAAATTTGGGGAGACACCGAGCTTTAGTTTCACTGATTTCTTTGTATGGTTTAATATAAGGCTGTCACCTACAGTACTTTGAAAACATGGTAGCTGCAGGTCTTGCACAGGACACTCTGGAATGGGTTGTATCTCAGCCAGAGACCTGTCAGTCTCCTGGCTTCCCACCGAAGACCCGGAGACTGCAAACACAGAGGGAAGGTAGGCATGTAGTAGCAAAGGCAGGCAGCTGTACGGATAACCCCAGTGTGCTCACCAAGCCCTCTACCCTTACCCTTGCCAAAATATACCTGCTGACACGCTGCTTTCTGATACTGCATTGACATCCACATCACCTTGTAGAAATGAGCTCACTGCTTAACCTGCCACCCAGATCATATATTTGATAAAATAAAATGCAACAGAATAGTCAAAAGTAGTTTGGGAGCAGTCTTGTTCCTACCATGTGCAACTATGACAGAGTGATTTTCAGATTATTACTATTGTAAGCCTCAGATATATTGTCTGGATCACCTGGTTGACATCATGTGGCGCAGGGAAATGATATAACCAGAAACTGGTCAGAGGCTGAGGGCATGCAAAAGTCCTCCACGCTCCTCTCCTGCCGTTGCTCAGGGACAGAATAAAGAGCTATGTCCTGTTTCTGTCTATGGCATCTGGCTTGCTTGGCAATCTGGTTTAGATGCCCTGAATTTGCAGATCTTTGGCTCTTGAAACAAGGAAATGTTGGATTTCAATTGGACGGAACCACGCAGAATGAGGAAGCACTAAACCATGCTCTTGCTCCTTGGAGGAGCCCAGGGGAGCAGCAACAGGAGCATGTGGCTGAGTTAAATGTTACAGCAACCTAACATCAAGTGATCCAGTGTGAACCAAATAGATTCCTACCAAACCAAACCTGTACAAGGTACATCTCTTTCTCCTGGACGCAGTGTCAAAACAGCTGCTTTGTCCATCCGAAGATGGACTGCCATGAGAAGGCAAATCCTGTGTTTTGCCAGCAGCCTGGGTGCCTGAGAAATAGAGGCTGCAGGGGCTTGGCCCAAGGGTCATTTTTATTTACATTGCCAAGATTTCTAAACATCATACTATCGATCACAAATCCAACTGGACCAGAACTGCTAGAACAGCTCCTTATAACCGCGTAAACATATCTTGTGTTGTAAAACATTTACCACCCAACAGTACAGTACAGCCTCTTTGTGTAAAATGAATAGGCATGAAAATGCCTGTGTTCATTCCATATTCATAGGAAATCAATAGATATATGATTTGATTACTTTCTTTTCTCTTCCCATGTGAACAGCCAGGACCAGCCATTTAAGAAAGATCAAATATTATGTTCTTTTTCTGGCAAATTCCACAACCTCTCCAAAACACTCTAAGGTTTT
Organism: Falco peregrinus; assembly: GCF_023634155.1. Taxonomy (NCBI): domain Eukaryota; kingdom Metazoa; phylum Chordata; class Aves; order Falconiformes; family Falconidae; genus Falco; species Falco peregrinus. Next base: position 2,197,448 of record NC_073724.1, on the reverse strand, counting down.
GACTAATTGACTTAATTGCTTTGCTTTTTCCATCTGTTGAATGGGAACAGTGAAATACTTACTGTAAGTCTCTCATAAGTGTTTTAAAAATTCATCATTATATTAAATTCCTGATGTATCTATGCAACCTCTTTGAAATCAAAGGCTAGTTTCTACTCTCCTTTCCACTACTTTTTCTCATAAACACTGCAGTATTAGATAAGGATGCTCATTTTAATTTGCTAGTTGTTTACCATTGACAGAGAATTGACCATTCACACTGAATGGCAATCATACAGATCATATATATACTATCCCTGTATTTTGGTCACCAATGGTTCATTGTCTCAGCAAGCCTAAGATCAGAGAAAGCTACAGATTCTAGTGGAGTACTCTGAAGTCTTTTAGGTGTCTTGCATGACTCATGTTTGACATATGCATAGACCTTCTGGGGAAGTTTGCAGAACTAAATATGTCAGGTAACAAATCAGAAACACAATCACTCATCGGCAATCCCGACGGTACCAGCCTGGGCTGATGGGAGTTACTATTGGAATGAGCAGAATTTGTTTCATATTTCTAGAGGATTTGGAAACTGAAGAATGCTACATGAGCACTTAGGATTACCCATGGAAATAAGAAAGCTTGATGGCCCCAGCTTGGCATATCACTTAAGCATGTGCTTAAAGGTAGGCATGTTCTTTGGGTGTGTTGGTGATTATGGGTCCCAACCAGTTGTGCGGTGCTGTATATGCATGGAGGGAAAATATCCTTCCTGACCCCCCGTGGGCAGTCATCTCAGCTCCTGAAGCATGAAATTAGAGTGGCCTTATCTTTGCTTGCATACTGTAACTACAAATGTTATTAGTGATCATAAATTTAACAAGCCCTATTTTAAAATCCACCCGCAGCACTATTGCATGACTTTTGAAGACAGCCCTTTTTGAGAACTTACAACTTTTTTCCTTCCATCTTTTAATTTCATTTGAGTGAACTGGGGGAGGAAGGTCACCGTCAAACCTGCTGAAAGGCAAATAACAGTAGTGCTTAGCTCCATTTCAGCTGCCTTAGAACAAACAGCCACTTCCTGATGTGTAGAAATAATAACATTAAGATAAATACCAGTCTGTTCTCCTCTAGAGTCTATGCAAAGACTATGAACCTTTACACCCTGGGCAAAGGAAACCTCAACTCCCAAATTACGAAATTATCTGGTCTAATTGAAGTTGCCACCTGGCCAACTTCATATCACTCGAACCCGTACGCACCGTTTTTTTGCCTAGGTGTTTCTTCTCTTAGCAAGGGAGCCCACTGCAGCGCAGCAGAAATGATTAATCACCAGTACAGAGGAATCACCAATACAGGCAAAGATAATTGGCTGAATTTGGAAGACAGCAGGAAGAACAAAAGACCTATCAATGCCTAATACATCTCAGCATAACCTTTCTGTTCAGAGGGATTCGCCGTGAGTATTTCTGTTCTCTGGAAGGAGCGGGGTGAATGGCAGTGCTGCCTCCCGCGTATGGAATACCCATCTCTCATGCACAACGAACAACATGTGTTTTTCACTCCAGATGACTTTGTACTTTAGCTTCAGGAAAAACAACAACGACACAGTGAAAATAAACCCTCCGTGACCCGGGGTGGGGCAGAGTATATTTCTCACTTGACCTTACTTGAAACCCTTCCCCCCGGCGGATGAGTTCCCACTGAGTCTTAAACCATGAACAGCAGATAAACAGATGTTAATAGTGTATTTGCCGAAATACGGCGCCAGCCCAGCACTCCTGCTGAAAATGCTACTGGGCTTTATCCTCCCTCCTGTAGGCAGCCGTGCTAAAGAAGGCATTCCGAAAGGATTACAATTTTGCTGCAGGCTCACGACAGAAAAAGCAGAGTTTTGAGGGAGAAAGCCCTTTACTGAACACCTCTTCAAATAATCTTACTTAACAGTCAGATGGGAAAGAGTGGTCTCTCTTTTCTTGCTTCCAAGCCTTTTCCAGGGTGAATACCCTGAGATTTATGTTGCATTCAACCCTTCTGTATGGAGGCCACTGTTCACCCACCTGGCAAGCCCTTCCTTCCATTCTGTTCCTGACCTCCATGCCCTTGATAACACCGATTTAAGTAAAACCATTCTATCAGAAACCTACCAAAGCAGCTGACAGAGACCATACTGTACTTCACTCCGAGTATTTGCAACAGCAAAAATAATCCTTGGTGCAAAGTACCTGCAATCAACCGAAATAAAGCTAAAGAAGAAACTAAACATTCCTCACACAATACCCTCACAGAAACCTCTTGGAGTAGCTGCCACCCTGGCCAAGGAATGAAGCAGGGACTCACAGACCTGAACACAGGATGCTTAAAGTAATGAGGGCTGTGACAGCTTCATTTTGGCTGCGGAATAGGCACAGAGGAGCTTACATCAACATGTCACCATTACTCAGCCAAAATTTACATTTGTACCTTTATTTTGAAGGGAATTTTTATTTACCTCTAGAGCATCATCTGTACTCAGCAGGTGGAAATATTTGTGTTTTTTTAAGATTTGTGTTCTGGTACATGAGTTCTTAGGTCAAAGAGAAGTGTCACAAGCTGTCTTTTTTTAGCTGGGTGCTATCTGTGAATGCAGTGAGAGCTTCAGAGTTGTTTTCTAGAAAACTAGATGCAAACACTTTCTTATCCAGCTCAGAGTACAGTGAAGCGAAAGGATTTTATGGGGTTTCTGTGGTCCAAATGGCAGGCTTCGGTGTAAAATAAAAGATGAAAAAAGTATTGGTGGGAGAAAACATCTATGGAAATAAAAAAAAAGGGCAATCTAAAAGCTTTTCTAATTTCTATGGGGTTTCTAATTTCTGTGGATGGGAGAAGGTGAAGAGAGCTGAGAAAAATGACGACATGCACAAAATAAGATCAAAATTAACTGTTAGAGCAGAGAAAGCAGACGAAGTAGAAAAGCAGATGCAGAACATCACTGCAGTACTGCTGGATCAACTTCCAGGTCAAGCAACATGGAGCAGCCATGAATACATCTAGATTTTCTATACCTTGCACTGAGAGTAGAATATGTTCTCCTTTTCAAAAAATAGTATGTGCACATTTTTTTCCCTTTGAGAATGGCTTTCTAATGTGGAGGAAATGCAGGTGCAACAATGGTTCCTAAATGTGCTAAAATGAGATCTCCAGTTGGTAAATGGGTAAGAGTTTCTCTTATTTTTTCCCCTTTGCTGGAGCTTCCGAACATTATTCAAAAACAAATGCATTTCAAGTGTATGGATGCACTTATGTGCAAAGTGCTATTGCATTTCCTTTTTTTTTTATTATTTCTTTTGCCCTTCCTTGCTCCTAATACTACCAAATGATTTTGAACTGCAAGGCTTTCACATTACTGAAAGCTCCTATTCAGCTGAATTCAAAATCCTCTTTGCTGCGAATACTGAGGGATAACACAAGCAACATTAAAACTAGCTGGATGTTTTACTTTATTCAGGCATCAGTTACATTAATACATGTAAGAAATTACATGTTTAAACACTGAAGAAAAGAAAGAGGGCTGGGGTCAAGAGGGAAGAGCGATCTGCTGACTGGAAGGAAAAAATGGGAGATTGCCCACAGCTCTGTGAGAAGCATGATGTCAAAAGAACAGACGTCACGTTAGTGAATCTAAAACATACACCCTTTGTAGCAGTTTCTAAGCTTCACGAAACACCTCTGTGCAAGCTGTCATGCCATAGTAGGACCTTTTGTGATGCTTTAGTAGGTTTGCATCACGCTCTGAGATGACCTCTGTTGTTGTGATATTAATATTACTATTTTTAGTACTAATAAGGTGGTTTGTCATCCCCAAGGACCACAAAGGCCACAGGAGGATAAGTCTGCTCCTCCAAGCCGAACAACTGCACCTGGAGATGTGGAAGGAGTACCAAAAAGATTGGAGAAGGTGAAGAGAGCTGAGAAAAATGATGACATGCACAAAATAAGATCAAAATTAACTGTTAGAGCAGAGAAGGCAGATGAAGTAGAAAAGCAGGTGCAGAACGTCACTGCAGTACTGCTGGATCAACTTCCAGGTCAAGCAACGCGGAGCAGCCATGAGCAACACGGAGCAGCGTGCTGGGCCCTGTGCTGCTTTGCCCCTCTGGACCCCGCTCAGTTGGCTCCTGGCACTGACAGCGCTGGTGCGCAGCCCGAGGCGGTGGCAGGGCCCACCTGAGGCTGGCAGCCGGGGCTGATGGTACCAGCAGGGCTGCTGGCCTCCTCTCTGGCTCGAGGACAAAGCTGCATTAGATCTTGAAGCCACACTTCTGTGTGACAGAGCGGGGAAGTGAATATGCCTTTAATTTGGAGACAAGTAGCCAGGCTATGAAGCTGACATTGGGGTTTTGGTCAAATATTTATACCCTGTTTTACACAGGAATGGATAGAAAACCTCCTTCAAAAGCTGAATAAGCTGAGAAGTCTTTTTTTTTCTTTTAAAGTTTAAGTCAACTGTGTATCACTGAACAGCACAAAAATAAAACTCTGACAAAACAAAAATGGAAAAAAAAACCCAACAAAAAAAAAAAAAAAAAAAGAGCAGAGCATTACAGCCACAGTATGCACAATTCCCGTTCAACAAAAATACCGGCTTGTGAGCAACCACTTTAAAGCAGGATATGGAAAATATAACTTGGAGCTTATGATACAATTAATCCTAATTCTACATCTGTATGCAGGGAAAATGGAGAGAAGATGTTAGGGTAGATTGCAAACCAAGCCAAAACCACAGGAACAAATCACACCCTGAAAAAAACCACCTTCATTTCAGGCTCAGGTGCATGAGATAAGAAGAGAATGTTGCAAAAGACAAGATGGTAGCTAACACTTACACAGCAGCACACTTCGGTGGTGGTGCTGCCTCACAGGAGACCCCAAAGAGGTTGAAGCAACTGCCAAGGGGTGAGGAACAGGAATATTCCCTCTTGTTTTCCTCCCATGGCTACAGAAAGGCCTCTGCAGGACAGGACTGCATGGGATGTAGCTTGTGCCCTGACCCCTAAACATCCAACCGAGGGGAGCTTCAGTGTGACAGGAGGTATCACTCCATGAAGCAAAGTGGCCTCTCTCTCCCTTTGTCCTTTCTAATTTGTAGAAGACATGATTCCCTGAGAAACAGTCTACCTGCCCCTAGTGCTCCCACCAGTAACACTAACTGGTCTGTTGCTGTTGCATAGGGTTCTTCCGAGATTGCCCTGACCAGCCTTCAAGCCCATCTTCACAAAGCACCCTTTGGCTTTCCAGGGGCTTGTCCTTCTCTTTTCCGCTGCCGATGAGTGAACCACCTGCCAAAGGTGGGCCCAGGAGGGCTCAGCACGTGGGATGGTGCTCCAAGCTCTCCCAAGGCTACACCTCCAGTTGCCTCTTCTCAAGGCTTTCTTGTTGAGCAAGGAATGAATGCTCCCGCTATGCTTGCAGGGCCACCTCACTTCAGCTTTTATTTCATTTGTTTGTTTCTTCAAAAAGATTGACAATATTATGGGAATGAACATGGAGAGAACAGGAGAAAGCTAAACAGCATCCTGCTCTGAAACACGCTGGTTAAGGCAGAGAGCATCTATGGCACTGTATTTTAAACAGGCATTTGGAAGAGAAGTCACTTTGACAAGATGATAATTTAGTCCTTTTGACTCCGTCACATCAAAGCAAAATCTGGAAATTCTCAAGAGGAAACAAAGTTTTGCTGAAAAATGCCAAATTCTTGACCCAAACCTCTGCCAGAGCAAAGCAGTGTTTCTAGGATCCCGGATAGATTTGTGCCCTACTTCTGAGTCACTAGGAACCCTGCCTGGGAATTTCTGCCATCAGCTGCAGAATAAGGGCATTCTCAGTTTGCCTTTTTCTTAATTGGCCTTCAACTGGCAAGAACTGTCTGGAAATGAAGAAAAAACCCCACAACTCACTCCTCAAAGCAACCAAACAATCCCCTCACAAATATATGGTGAAAGCAAAACCTTCTTTTTTAAGGTGACCTTGATTTATTTCTTTCTCTCAGTAAAGAAAATATGACTACACTGTCAATACTGGATGTTACTGATCTGGGATCACTTGGGCTTTATCCACACGGGGGATTTACACACGTTTCCCACTGAGCAGGAAGCAGCAGAGGTAACAATAGTGGCTGCAGTGAGTAAGCTCTGGAGGCATGACCTATATTTTAGTTGTCTTTTCAAATGACTTACAAGCTTCTCAGCTGTTAGAATACTTTTCTCAGGAAAGAGAATGGAGGACAAATCACTGATATTGCTACCCCCACTAAATCCAGGCCAATCTCTCACTTGGGATAAATTGGTGGAAACACACTGAAAGCAATGAATTAATGTTTATTCACAACCAACCTGAAGATCTGTACTTTCATACGTGAATACAAACCCACAGAGGGAGCAGAACCAGGCAACAACTGACACGAGATTGATTTTCTCATTTTCTGAGTTTGGCGGTATGTTACACACCCCAGGAGCAGATTTGCCACTGGCCTAATGCTTCCCTACATATATAATATTTCAGAGGCTGCTGCTGAAGTCTTTGCCTCTACTAATTTAAATATTTGCCCATTTAACAAATCTCAGCTCGGTTTCTCCTGCTTCATTTCCTCACCAATCTATGGCACACAGTGGTTTGCTGCAAATGAAAAATACCAACCCTGCAAACTGGCACATGCAGAAAAGAGCTACATTAAATTATTTTTCTAAAAACTGAGTTAATCCATGCTCGTTGGCTCAAAGTTGTACAGCCCTCGTAATGGCCTCTATCCTCTCTGGAAACCAGTAGCTCCCACTGTTGATGTGCAGAGTGCACCTACATGGGTCTGGGTGTGTTTTTTTCTCTAATAACATTTGTGCTATTCTGATAATTTCCGAGCAGCCCTGGCTCCGAGACACCACACTGTTACAATGCACTGCGAAAGTACCAGCCAAATTAGTGGACACATCCTATGGCATCTGGAAGCTTCCAGCAGAAGTTGCCCAAAGGGAAACCTTTATTTTCTACTTGCAAATGACATGAACGAGAAAAGAAACAAAGTTGGCCTCAGCTACTTGGTGCCTGATTAACAAAGTACATGCTGCTTCAGCATGCTTGGAGGATAATAATTCAATTTAAAGGCATACATTAGAAGCACATGCTACAGCTGATTCTGTGCACTTTTATTTGGCTTAACTACCAGGTTTACAGAGAGGAGGTGGAACTCTTGCTGAGATGGTCGCTCAGTACAGAATGACACACCGTGACAGGCTGTCAGTTATCCAGAATAAATCAGCTGTGTAGTGCCCATCTTTCTCAGTGCTGTTTTCTAATCTGAAACATTCCCCTTGCTCTCATATCCATCCCTCCAAGTGCTAACGTAAACAAACTTATACCAGGGGGTTTCACAAGGTGTCACAAAAAGCACCAAACATTGCTCACTTCTGACATTTACCAAAACCACATTGTTGCTGCACTTCCTAGGAAAAAAATTTATCAAATTTTACATCTATCATAATTCAGTCATCAATAAAAATAACAGTTTTGCTTGTTATCTCATTAATCTGGTGTAACTCACCCTCCTTCTCATAGTGTACAAGAGTGTTATTATAACCTTGCTGTTCTTTTAATTGCTGTTAAAAACCATGGTCATCAGAGCACTCTCATCATTTTTGGCAGCAGTTTCCAAGCTTTCTAACATACTGCTTTCCACCTGGTTTCACTTCAGGATTCATAATTTCTCTGCTGGCAACCCCCACCATTTCCATCAGGGTCACGTGCACAGTTGGGGTAGGAACATCTGACACGAGGAACTGTAGTGACATGGCCAGATCGTTAAATCCCCCTTTTTCCTCTCACATTTCTTATCCATCCAGGAAATTCAAAACAGCAGAATAAGGTGGAGGCTCCACACTTTGAGCACCTTGCAAGATGCGTTTGTTTTTAATCCCCATAAGAGGCCTCCAGCTGTGGGACACAATGCAAGTTCCACCGGCTGAGACTCTCAGGAACAACTGGAAGCAAAAGTGGAAAATTGTAGCATCTTGCATTGCCTCCTCAGGACTGCAGACTAGATGATCTAATAAGCCTTACCCATCTTCCTAACTCTGGGAACACCAAGGAAACCTTCATTTCAGGCTTTCTGTGTGTCAAGCTTAATATACTTGGTGCCTAAGGAAAAAATAACACCCAACAAGCCTTGGTCTATTTCTACATTGAACTTAAACGAATAGCACAGCTCATTTGATCTTTAAATTTTACATCTGGAAGCAACACATACAGTTTTGTGGCTGAACAGAACTTTCCTAAGTTCCACCATCCTGGACTTTGTGAAAGTCTGAATATTTCCTCTTAACTTGCGATGTGTCCTTATGGTGTGACCTCTAAACTCCACGGTGTGAAGAGAATCTGAACCGCTATTAATAAGACAGCATTGTAAATGGCATTGTAAATTGCTTTGAAATGTTCCAGGGGTTGGGGTTTTTTTGTGTTTTTTTTTTTTTTCAAAAATAAATCAGAGTTTGTGTTTTTCTCTAAATATCTAAATATAATGGCTTATATGGAAATATGTACCCGGCTCTGGTTTATACACCAAAGAATCCTGACATTTACAATTATGCGCCTGCAAACAAGGTTTGCTGGTTGATGTAGCAAAGAGACGCTGCTTGAGACATGGATGCAAGCCATTCCCCAGATCTAAATATCGAAGGTTAAGGGAACTCTGTAACCTCAGTATAAATACGTATCTGAATATATGTAACAGGCACTGCAGTGGAGCTCATCCAAAATACAGAATAAACACTCTTATGAATCAGAGGGGATCCAAAATCAAATCCAGACCTTCTAAGATGCCCTGTAAGTCAGCAATTATCTCAAAGGAAGTTGAAGGTGTTCAAGAGCTCTGAAAAATCACAGCCCGGACTGTTCAGAGCACACAGCAATGCAGGTGCTGGTATTATTGCGCTCTGCCTCAGGAATTTTGAGAGAGACAATCCCCAGCACAGGCTGTTTCAGACTCCAGCCAACATTTCAGGTTCCAGCCGGTACAATCACATTAAGTTATGTAAGCCACTTTCCCAAAATGCATTACTAGTTAAAAATTTTGTACTTGAAGATACACATCTTCAACCGTTTTAAAGCGTTATAAGTGGAACTGAGGGGGCTTCAAGGAAGAAAAGTAGCTTCCAGTATTTTATACGTGAAAAATACTAAATAAAATGGAGAAACATTGAAGTTTAATGCTGAACTTTCAATGTCATATTTTTCACAATGTAACCCCAGCCTTCTCAATTCATTTGTTGCCCTCAGTTAAAAACTGCCCCGAACGCTTCTTCCAAGCACAGGACATGCCTGCAGAGCGCTCTGATTTTCTGGCAATACCTGAAGGCTGCTCGCGTTGTCGTAACTTACAGCACCTGAATTACTACAATTACTTGTAATGCCATTTCCTTATTTAACAGTGCTCTGTGAGAGACAGTAACAATTCCCAAACCTTCACTGTCATTAGAAGGGATGATTGTCAAGGACACAGAACTGCGCCGTTAGAAAAGGAAGGAAGCAGAGGGAATGGCCCCCACTAAGCCATTCCCTGCAAAAACAAGCATGAAAACAGAAAATTCAGGTTTCTTATTGGAATGATCCTTTGGGTTCTCTGAACCTTTGCACGAGCCGACCTCTTGCTAATGACCAAATGGCAATTAAGGGGAGAGCAGCCTCCTAGCTCAGGTGTGCCAGCAAAGTGCCTGTGTTCAAGGAAAATAAATACCCACCCACCCACTGCCCAAAAGAGGTGGCAGAAGGTAAAGAGGCCCAGGGGATATTTTCCCCCTTATCTTTCCCATCAGATACATCATTATAATCTAGCTGGCTATCTGAACTGTAACTTCTCATGCCCAGGGATCAAACCGCACCCCGTGAGGCTAGGTGTTATGAAGCAGTACAAAGGGCCGCAGGTTCTGCCCACAGCAGAGTCTTTCACACGTGTGCTCACAGACCTGCCTGCGACGGCTGCACTCACAGCTCCGCGCTCCGTCTCACGTAGCCAGGCTTCGAGCGCCAGGGCTGGTTATGCTGCCGTATCACTTCATCCTTTCCTTTCACCAGCGTCCCTCATGTCAGCTCGTTCTCCTCCTCATCACTCTGTCTGAAGTCAACTAATTAAATTATTATTCAATTCATTCATTAGCACCTACCCTCTGAGCGCATGGTCCCGACTGGCCTCAGTCCCAATTATCCCAGGCTGTGAGCACCTCAGCTGCCGAGGTCTCCTCACCCGCACAAAAATACTTAAAAGAATGCTATTTTCTCCTCAGGCAGCTAGACACATATTTGTACTGCTTTGCATGAGTGGTCATGGAAAAAAAAAAAAAGAAGGGGTGACTGCCAGATTGTCTTTGCTTGAGTATGTGACCATTGCCCACCTGCCCGGTGTGGTGCCCGGAGCTGCGCGTGCCACACACGTATGTAATCAGCGCGCTCTTCCTTGCAGTTCTGCCACTTCAGGCTGCATGTGGGTTCCCAGCCATGCCAGCACTTCCAAGCACTGCCATTTGGTGACATGTTGAAATCAGCTGAACTTTCCAGAAATGCAGGAGCCTGAGCTGCCATATATGAACACAGGATTAGTTTTAAATGGCAATAATTTTGCAACCTTAATTACATGGCACGTTTGGCACAGCCATTAATAATGAATGCTTGCTTAGTTACCCATAAAAATTATTGTTCAAGCAAATGGTTTCTGCTACCTCCAAATAATCTTTTCCAACTCAAATCCATCTTACCTGTTATTTTTTAAGTCAGAAATTAACAGACCAAGCCACCAAATGTTTATATGATGAGGATTTCATCCTCTGCAAAAAAATACGAACAGTTCAACATATCATCATTCCATAAATGTCAGAACTAAAGTATTGTTAAGCCAAATTAAAAGCTGGCTTGAAAAAGTACCTTCCCACACCTATGTAATATGAATGTCATAACTTTAAAGCTATAGGTTTTGTTCTTGCTTATTTTAAATCAGAAAACATATATTTATAGATATTTCTAACACACATGGCACGCTAAATATGCTAAGCAATACAGCACGGTAAAAAAATGCTTTACTGAATGCATGCCCTTTTAGTGCATGCTTCTTGACCACATTTTTTGGTTTACATATGGACACACCCTTCTTTTCTGCATGATGTGTTCCAAGTAGCCATATTAAGGTGAAAAAGTAGAAATATACCAAAATGGCTATGTAACTTGAAAGATGCATTTGATTATGCAGATGCCTGTTTTCTTCCAGGCTTTAAAGTTACAGCAAGGTTATCAGAGACTTTTAAACACACAAGTCTTTCATTCAGCTTTTTAAATTTCTGGCTTATTTCCCGACTCGGGAACAGGCTACAGTAACTCAGGTACAAACGAAACTGCCAACAGGCTGCGGCACTCCTTACGCTCAGCCGAACACACGCTCTGGCTCCAGCTTTTTACTGTTATGATTTTGGTTTCATAACATCAATAAGGCATTTCAGATGTAATAGTCTGTAGGGATTATTACTGAACTTCTTGGGTGGTTATAGCTGCTCAGCCTCTGGCTCTGTGACTCCACGCAGCCTAAGCAGTGTTCTGTGGCATTCCTGCTGAGTATTCATCTCCACCGATCCCACCACGGACCACTAAGGCAGGCAGCCCACAAAAGCCGGTGTCCTTGTTTCCCACCCCAAGAGGAGGCTGGGTGCATATACCTTGCTTTACACCCTCATGAAATCTCTCGTCATCCAGCCTCTTCCCATCCCACTCGGCCATCACAGGAGGGAATAAATTCATACACTGCTGAAATCAGCCTCAAAGGAACTTTTTTGTTATTTTACTTGTGCTTAAAGGCAGTCCTGGAGGGGAAGGAGGAAGGTGACTGGCTACTCTTTTTCTTAGTTATCTGGAAGTAGGTGTTTCAAAAACTGAAACCACAGGAATGTATTGCACAGATAGGGTTTAAGTGTTGAACATTTTAAACAGATGGAAAGTTTGCTCAAGAAGTTTCCGTGCAAAGTGTCTTCACTTTGTTTTGGACAGTAAGAACTGGATTGTTCCAAATTGTACAGCGCTAAATCAGAACTGCAGAAGGCGAATGGTGAAGTCCTCCTGTAGGAGGACAGGCACTCAAGAATCTTTGGCTTGTTCCAATACATCACTGTTCAAACCTACCTCAAGGTGAAAGGCAGCTTAAACATAGTCTGATCCATGCTCAAAACTATTGCCTTTTCCAATACCTTTTGCATATTTTATAAGGCTCATTTACATGACTCTTCTTGATTTAAATGTGTTTAAAAAGTCTCTTGGATTTAAGTATCAACAATTGTTTACTAGAAGCGTTCTTCAACTGGTACCTCGATCTCAGTGCATTTCTAGTCCCTTTGCTCACATCCGTGAAAAGTAAATGCATGTTGCCAGAAACTCAGTTAACCATTTTAGTCAGGTCACCTGGAAGTCAGGCAGCAACAGAATAAACTTCAAGGGGCATTTCTGTATCACTGAGAGTGGCCCATGCTTTTATAAAATGATTTCAAGCTCTGATTCATGACAGCTGAACATGAGCTGGGTTAATTTTCTCCCTTACTCAGCTTGCTTCTACCCAGGAGAAGGAATCTCTATCTTGCATTCTCTTATCTTCAGCTAAATAAGATGAGATATTTCTCAGGCAGAACAAATAAAAGATCTCTCTGCTAGATGACATGCTTCTGTAGCCAGGTTGAGCCCATGCCCTTCCCAAAACTCCTCATGAAAATTCCATGTTTATTTCAGAGATTGTTTCCTATCTTTGTGCTTCACTTTGCCTACAGTCTTCTGGGAATTTTTCTTGGTGGCATTAAGCAAGCAAGATAATTTAAGTGAGCATACTGCGAGCACAAGTCCCTTTCTCTCACCCAAAGTGTTGCTGGAAGTTTCCAGTGTGGCCCAAATTAAGCTGCTTGTGGTGAGGCACAGTTTGCATCCTCCATCTCCCTTAATTTCACAGTGGGTTTTCACATAGACATATCAACAGGCCAACATTTACACGTCGATACCACAGACACTATAAATTGGGTAAACTCTAATCACTAGTGTCAGCCCGGATATGCTAACCACACACAAAATAAAACGGAGAAAGAGCATCCTGATGCTGATAGGAATTCTTGTGAAAGACATCAGTTCAGCATCAGTACTGCCTGCCTTCACTGTGATTTGCAGATAGCTCAGAAATATTTTTAAGTTCTCAGTACCTCCTTTTCAGAAAAAAAGCTGAAAACTAAAGCAGCAGCTTTCTGGGAAAATATTTGCAAGCTCATGACTAGAAGTGCAGAAAGTAATCAGTAATGAAAATAATATTATAAAATTAACTCACTTTGGAAGAGGAAAAGTGGCTTGGAAAGATACTGTTGCCATAGTTCTATTGTATAAAACCAAATTAAAACAATCCAATGGAACTCACACACTTTTAACTCGCCAAACAAAAAGTGGGGAAAAAGGTTGAAGCAAAATATGTTCAGGGTTTCCCTCTAAATAGAATTTCAGATCTGACATTTCTCATTCCACTTTGGTTCTACATATATGGTTCCGTCCTATTTAACTTTACACAAACAGCCACTGTCCTTCTAAACAACCAGGAGGAACGCATGTCATCAGAGCTGACTTCCCAGCAAACCAGAGCAGTGACATTACACCTGCTTCAGGGCACCCACTCCTTAATGCTTATGCCTGTGTTTCGAGCAAGCAGCAGCCTGGATTCGTACCACCAGCCAGACTTCAGGGGCCCACCGGCACTGGGTCCTCCCTCCAGCAGCTGGAGGTGGACACCCACCTTCAGAGAGTGACTGGGCTCACCAAGCTACAGATCACACCCGCAAGAAACACACTCCAGTGAGATGTTTTAGACAAACTGGATGATACCATGTCAAAATGCCACTGCCTGATCCTCAGCATAGACACAAGACGTGCAGGAGTCTTCTGTGAGTGGGTGTGGGCGTGCAGACGTGCTAGCAAACATCTTTCTGAAGGTCTTTCCTCGGGGGTCCGAGATCTATCAGCCCAAGTGGACAAAGGGATGAGCGGGGAAATTGGTACGCACACTGTGGATCTTCCCAGTCTCAAGATAGACGCTGAAATTCTAAAATACCACGCTGAGAAGAGTTTGTTCCGCTTCCTCGGCGCAACGGAGATGGCCTCCACATCAACAACCAGCTCTGGGAGAGGACAGGCCCTGCCTGCACTCCAGACCAAGGCACAGGCTTGGGGCTCCACAGTCACTCAGAGCTGGTGGCCCCAGGTTACACGGCAAAGCCAGTGTGTGGAGGGCAGGCAGCAAAGCAGCCCAGACCCTGGCCCACACTTGGGCTGTTAGAAATCGTACTTTAGCCCCCATTTCTTTTTTCCCCACACAAACCAGATAACTCCAGATTTTTTTCAATCCAGATTCACACTTCGTAACAATCAGCAGTAGAAACATCAATTATCGCATTTTAACCAAACTTATCCTTAGGAAAAATAGATATTTTTTTAAAGTAAAATCACATAACTTTGGGGAGTTCTTTAGCACTATTGGTTCAGATTCTTTTGTTAACACAGATTCAGCAAAGGAAGAAAAAATAGCAGGTGTCACTTGTAGCAAGAAAGTTGGGGGGCTGCAATTGGAAAGACTACAGAAACTCAATTTCATTTATTACTATTATATAAAAATGCATTGGGCAAAGGGAAAAATCAGACTTTGGCACGGCAGGATTCCCCTCCGAAAACTGTTAAAGACAGAAGCAAACAAAATCGATGCATTTTCTAGTGGCACATCCATTTCTTGGATAAGCACACAGGACAACATAAGCCTCATATTCTAATTTGACATGAGCATATCTGACTGGGCAGATTATACCAAGGGAATGAATGAATAACAGGCATCACCTTCCCCATCCTAAATCTGTACTTGTGCTGTAGCTTGCATTCGAGTGAGCTTAAATCAAATCTACAAACGTTCAGGACATATAAAAGAATAAATTAAACTAGAACCCAGAAAACAAAAGCACTGCGGTAATACTACCCAGCTATCTCGCCTAGCTTTAGCTTCTATCAGAGCCTCCTTAGGTGCTCTACTGTGCTCATTTGTGTTAAGAATGTGTTTCAGAGTTGGGATTCCAGAAAATGAGAAAGATTATTCTTGCACAAGTCTCACAGCACTGCTGGGTGAAAGCTCTGAAGGGGAACGCTTCTGCCCGTGAAGGACCCAATTCCAATCAGGCAGAGCTCCAAGGCAGCAGGAGACCTAAGGGAACAAGGGCCCACCACAGTTACACAAGAGGGCTTTGGTCCTGGAAAGGTAAAGCTGCAAAGATGCCCGGATTGTGGCAGGACAACAGCAGAGACTGCGCCAGTGGGAACACCTGTAGGGTGATGTGGGATTGCTGAAATGGCAGTGGGAGGGGAAACACAAGATGTGGATGTGGCCGGGGCTCTCCCTCCTGTCTGGCATCTCTCTTAAGCTCAGGAGACGCTTTCCACACGGAGGTGCTTGGAGGCAGTTTGCGGCCATCAGTAAGCAAGTGGCAATGAAGAGGCGAGGGTGCTAGGAAGAGGCCGTTAGGTGCCAAAGCTGGCAGGAGCAGTGGCCAGAGCTGCGGTGACATCAAAAGACTCTTTCATCACTTTCTCCCTGATTGTCTGCCATCACGATGGCCTGTTCACTGCAACCTCCCCATCAGGTCACCTCTTTTACCCCAGCCTGAACCTGGTTCTCCTCTTTCTCTTTCTGCTGTATAGATCTCCAACTACTTCCCTACCTTTTTCATGCAAATGATGCCCTTTTGGTGAAGATCTACCTCAGCCACTCCCTAGATCATTCCTCTCCTTCTCTTCCCTCCCTCTGAATCCTTTGCAGGTCACCGGGCAAGTCAGGCACTGCCGTCTTCCTCTTCCCGATTCCCGAACCGCTGCTCTTTGACCTTCAGCTGCTCCAAGGCAAAGCACCTTCTCCAGGGCTCTACAGCCCCAGCGTCAGAGGTGAGCAGTGGCCCCATGAAATCCCACCGACCTCCTGGTTCCACAGCACTTCCACACTTGGGGGGAGTTACAACACTTCTTCAGGAATGCAAAATTCCTGAAGATATTAAATTTTTATATGAATATGAAAAAAATGAAGCGAAATATTAAACTGCTGCCACCGCCACTGCCCAGCCCACGGGGTACCCAATTAATGCGGTACACATAAATAACACTAATCAGACTTCGTGAGTTGAATGTGGGGAGAAAAGCCAGCTATTTTTGTTGAAAACATGCTTCTGGCTATTTGATGAAAAAAAATATTTTTTCTTCTTCTTCATATTTTCTTCTTCACATACACACAGCCGTTCACCTGCCTGTGCACTGAAGAACATGTTTATGGCAATTTCACACGCTATTTTTAAGTGTTATAAACAGTTCTCTTAAAACACCAAGATGCAAACAAGCAGGATGGCCCAATAATAAAATAGGGAGGGAGAGCAAGAGCAGCAAAGTCACATACAGAGGTATATAATCACATACACTCTTGTATGATTTGAAATCACTCTAAATATAACTTTATGATGATTTTAAGAGAGGTATGGACATGGGATGGAGAAAGGGGAATGCAGACCACAGAATAAAGTTCCCAAGGTCTCTGCCAGCAATGCTGGAACAGCCAAGCAGGAGGTAGCATGTCCACACATACAACCAGACAAGAGAAAACGGCACATCAGGGTGTACAGCGAGCTGTGTTTAAGGTTTTGCAAAGCACCGGCACCAGTTCACTGTCAGTGTGCCTCCATGCAGCCTGTCAGTGTACAGCACCGGGGGCAGATATGAGATGCACAGCAGCCCTCGACCTGCAGAGCAAAGATACCACACCCAGGGTCCTTTTCTGCCAGATGTCCACCAGCCTGAAACTCTCTGGCATCCCTCAGTACCTGTTGGCAAGGCTTTTCCATATCTAGAAACAGCCATGAGCCTCCTTTCCAAGAATAATACTAGAATTATTATACCTAATTATTTAATTAAAGTATTTGATAATTGTTTAATTAAGATTTGTTATATATAAATAATATAATAAAATAAGCTAAGAAAAGCAATACTGCACAACCACTTAGCCTGCTGGGCCACCCCTCCAAGGCAGGCTTCTACTTCCAGCAATGAAAGTCTTAACCACTTCCCCACCTCTGCTCCTAGCATCCCACCCAGGTACTCACTAATCAAGGTGATGCCTTTCCACTTATCATTACTCGTGTTGGCAACAGGGAACCCTAATTTGTCCCTCCACGCCTGGTACCTCCGTTGGGCTGCCTGCCCCCACCACGCGATGGCTGCGCTCCCTGCTCCCTGCAGCTTCTTCCTGCAGGAACCTCCCGGGCTTCTCTTGGCTGGAGGCTGCTGTCCCAGCCCGCTACAGGCTGCTGAGCATCCAGGGGCTGTGGGGAGCCCCCTTGCGCTCTCCAAATGCTTTTCCATGACTGACACAAGGGTTTCCTCTCCTGCTCCTCCTCGCACACTGTTACTCTCTGTCACAAGTTCAGTCTTTGGGACATGGAGACTTGAAATCTGATTTAAACAGGGCTGGCACCAGGCTAAAATTCCAGGGTTCCCCAAGCTCTTACACACTCATTTTTAGTTTATATTAAAATAACAGCTATCCCTTCCGCCTCACCAAACCACTCGGCAAGTGAACACGGTTTCCTCTGACAGCACTGCAAGCTTTTCCTAGCGCTTTTAGTGAGGTCAGGTCATGGCTCACTTTCTGCGGCTCGTAACACTCGTGAATCAGTACATTTCATTTTCCAAAGTCATACCAGAGACTGGGACCCAGGTGAGTTTAATCTCTTTGGAGAATATTTGGTCTTTATATAAACGTTCAGATTATAAACGAAGCCTTACGAAGCAATTCATTTCTGCGTGTAAGTGATCTTACTGCTTCACAGTTACACTATGCAGTGACTTTGTAATGAATGTCTAATTTTCCAGAGCACTGGCAAGTGTTTTTGATTGCTTTTCTGTAGTTATTTCAGCTGGGTTTTGATAGTTTTCTTTATCTATCCCATTTATTAGCACTCCTGGTTTGCCCACAGGCATCTGTTAGGAACACTAAAAAGTCAGGACAAAGGATCCAACCACATATTAATCTGTGAATGAATTTTTTTCCCTTGAGCTGGAAATGTTTTGAATTCAGTACAATTTCTAATCATCAGCTGGATGCAGCAGTCAACACAATCTAATTATGTGCTGAGAATTGTTTGCAGGAAAGTTACAAATACTAATAAAGATTAAGCTTAACCATAAAAAAAAAGTTACAGAAAAATAAATAATGGTGTGCTGCCTTCAAGGGCTAAGGTAGTATTTTTGTTCAAAATAAACATAAATGCCATCAAGAACATTCTACAAATACTAGTAACAAACACACAAACCGATCATGAAAAAGTCAGACTAAACCACGAACTCTCACAGGAAGAGCCCTAGATACTCTGAGGGCATCTTCGATGGATTTCAAACACTTTACGAGTACTACTTATTCATTTAAATCCTGTCCAGACCATGAGCAGCTGAACTGAGAGAATTATCTACAGCAACCAATTAATAACAGTCAATTTCTCTGTTTGTGAACTGTCTATAAATCATTATTCACAGTATATGAATCATCATTTAATCATTTAGAAATACATGTTTTATGCATTGTATCAGCCTATGGAATGATTGCAAATTATTTGCTGTTCATAATTTGTTGTCTGCACTGCAAATTTCATCACAGTCATATATTACAAAATACAACAACATTCTCCTCACAAGTTTTGCGGTTCATTCTGTATGGTTTAAAATAAAATTAGATTACTTCTATGTACCAGCTTAAAAAAAAAAATGGGAAATTTTCATGCTGAAAGTTGATTGAAGTTGCTGTCAGGATACTATTCAATCCCAAGATAAGCACATGCCTGCATAGAGATAATTCATGTATTAAGTGTTCGTCTTTCAAGCTACATGGAAAGAACACCTAAGCCTATCCTCGCACCGAGATAGTAAAGTAACGATTGTTCAGTGCCAGGTATTGTATAACTGAGCATCAGTAAAAATCTCGACATATTTACATTGATTTTCCTGCAGAAGTAAGTGTTAAAGATTGAAATTTGCACACTGTGGACTTAGAAACAGAACAGTCAGGAGGAAGCCATGGTGACGCACGAGAGTTCCTGGAGTTCGGAAAGCGCTGGAGAAACAGGTCTGTGGATGGAAGAACTGACCCTGGCTGTTGCCACCGGGTTTGGGGGAACCGGTGTGTTTCCCGGGAACTGACCTGTTCCCTGCACCCCACCTCTGCCGAAGCACTGCTTCATGTCTTCACTTCACCTGCAGGTACGACGGTCCCTGGAGTTCCAGCCCTATCATCTCCCTACGCTGCGTCCAACGTTTCCATGCCCAGCTGGCCACCTAACGCATGGAAGGAAACACATACCAGGAGAGAGGGCAGCCGTGAAGCCTCTGAACCTTCTTAAAGACCACCCTGAGCACTGAAAAGGTTGAGTCTCTACATAAATTATATATTCCTAGTTTTTTTTCTTTTGTTTTGACTTTCCTTCCTGGTAACTCTAAAGGGGAGAGGGATAAAAAAATACAGAGAGAAGTAGCTGGGATAGGACTCAACACAAATATTCATGGAAAAATACCTTCAGACAAACATGTCCGAGGCACCCTCTATCTGTGAGCACGCTGGTAAATCATTGATGTGAAGGTGATCATAAAAAGCCAAAGAGATAGCAAAGATCTTCAAAGAGAATTTCAAGTCTCTGTCTGACTGGACTGCTAGGCTGGATACATTTTGCCATTAGTTGCCTGCTTACCATAGAAGAAGTTATTGTCTCACCAAAATTAATAAAAATTACTCGTCAGTTAAACCAGAATTTCACGCCAGTGCCTTAACAGCGTAAGCGACTATCCTCTGTCTTGGCTGAACTCTAAGACGATGGGTGAGGGGAGTACTGGAAGAAACCAAAACCAGCTTGAAATACAATGTCCTTTGGATTTCATTAAAAAATCACAAATCAGTCTATTTTCCCACAGGAATGGGACAGGTGTCATGCAAAAATAGATTCCTTTGCTGAGAAAACATGGCTTAACTATCAAACTGTAGCAATGAAACAGCAAAAAAAAACCAAACCAAAACAAAACAAACCACCCAACCCAACCATGATGTTAAAGTCCGCAAAAGAAAACATACAAATTTTGCAAAGCATTGTGTTGTATGAAACCATAATTAGCATGCTACCCATTCTAGCAATTTCCAGAAATTACTGGAAGAATTCCAGTTGATACAACTGGATTTTACATCAGGTTCCTGGTAACTATGGGTTATTAATTTTGACAGAGAGGCAGCTCCCTGTGTCACAGCCGAGATGCATCATTTGGCCAGTTTCTGAAAGACTGAACATTTATTATTTGATTGCATTAATTCTATCAGCAAAAGCAGATAATTTTATTTTTTTCTTAAAGTCAAAATGGTACTTCTGCTGAGCATTCACTTCTTTTAAAAAGAACCTCTAGAACTGTGCTTAACAGGGAAAATGTAACGAGTGCTACACACAGGTCCTTGAAATATACCTCAATACACCATTCTTCATCATGCTATAGCAAAATTCTTTTGATAGGCGATTATAAGGGATAGGTAATCTTAGAGCTATACTTAGGAGGGAAAATGTGACTTGGCTGCCTGGAACATGAAAGAATGCTACAAATTAGATCTAGTCAAGTAGTACAAAAAGTCATTCATTAACATATGCACAAAAAGAAAGTACAAAGTTGGCGCTATCATTATTCAAGGAGGTCAAAATTAGTCCTTCACGTACATTCTGTTCATCAGCAATTTATTTGCAAGAACTTTTGTGAATCCTAAAAACTGCCAGAATTTTAGCACCAGTAATTATCTTGAAAAACTTTACAAAATGTGCATTTTTATTCAATCCTCAGCCTTCCTTATTTTAATTTGTCCAAGGAGGAAGTATTCTGTGCTAGCAGCTGAACAATCCCACGATGCCAGGGATGGCCAACAGCTAGTCAGCGATGTAAAATACAGCCCTAATTCTTACCCACTACTGGATTAGCTTAAGTTTTGC
Source organism: Falco peregrinus (assembly GCF_023634155.1). Classification (NCBI taxonomy): domain Eukaryota; kingdom Metazoa; phylum Chordata; class Aves; order Falconiformes; family Falconidae; genus Falco; species Falco peregrinus. Next base: position 2,176,359 of record NC_073724.1, on the reverse strand, counting down.
AGCTAACTGGACAGCTTGTGCTTCAGTGTGCAACTGGTTTTCCACCTTGAATTTTTTTTAATTCTGCCGAATACGAACATGGAAGCTGTCATGATGCATAATAAGTCTTCTATCTTTAAAGAAAACTACTAAATAAAGGCAAATGGATTTTATATGGATAAAGCACAATCAAATTTTTAATAATAGGCAGACACCAACAGATTCAATAGGTAAATTAATGAGATAGAAGTGGCTGCAATGAGATTGTTATTTATGTTATATGGGTTTACTGAAACGACCGTGGTCCACTCATCAGCAAGGTATAACTCAGGCACAGAGATTCCAGACAGCCAAGGCTGAGAGGCATAGACTGATGGGCAAAAAGCTGTTCTAAATCAAACTGAATTTGAATTAAAAAGGGAAAAGAAGGAAAGTAGTAGAGTAGAAGACAAAAAGGGTAGTTAGGCATTCATTGCATGTGGTAGGAGTCAGTATTGTTAGTTTGCTTACTAACTGGATAAGAGGAAGAGCAGAATCCTCAGATTATAACCTCCTTTTACCAAGAGGGAAAGGAGATTTCTAAAGATAAAAGGGGCAGTAGAGTCAGTCCTACCAGTACCTGGCTTGCAGTGAGCCTTCAGACCCAGGAAAGGGAATATACAGAACTGGACAGTTTGACTTCAGCGCTTAGACGCCAGCTAAGGCACCAAAGCCTTCCACGCATGGATTAACCCCTCTACCTTCAGTGGGGGTGGGGGTGGATTAGATGGATAAAAAAAATATTCATGGCCTACAGGCAAATAAGTAGCACAGAAGTGCTCTCCTTTGTTGTGTTATCTTCACCTTTGTGAAAAGGTTACCCCTCTAAGACTTTGCTATTCCTTAGGTTAATACGGTCAGGATGCTCATGGTACTTCCTGAAGGGCCTTGGCTGACAAGCCTGGTGCTGAAGATGATCTTGCAGTCAGCACAGAGAAGGGTAAGACATGCTGGCAAGTGCACACATCCACAGTTAGCCAAAGTTCGGTTTGAGCAGGTTATTTTCTGGCAAAGGCAAAACCTCACGGGTGTAGGGGACAAGTCACACCAGGGCAGCTCCAGCACAGTGACTGTCCCCAGCAGCATGGACAGCCATGCTGAGACCCCGGTCCTACGGAGGGGCACCCAGGTCATCGTTGTGAGGAACCCGGGGAACCCCCAAAGCTCACTGACAAACCATGCAAACGATAGGTGCTCGGCAGAGAGTAAAGACATTCCTCCATCTTCTGACAATGAAAAAATAGCTGAAAAACCTGTGCAAGAGAAGCACTGAAAGGAGAAAAACAAAACAAAATAAAACAAAAAACCTCTATAAAGTTTTTCAGTAGGTTTTCCTGCATGAGGAAGTGATCAGATTGGCTATTAGCATGGGGCTCATTTCATCTAGAATTTATTTGCTACGATGGATATTGAGGCTGCATTATTCCACCTCAGTATTTTTTTGAGCTGTGGGTGTTCTGCATGATTAACAAAGACAAATATCATCTTTTACCAAGGTTTATTCCCATCTAGGCAATTGGATTTAGTCCATAACAGAGAAAATCAAATACAGGATTAGGAAATGCCATTTTTTCTCAAATACAAGCTTGTCAACATATGGAATTTGTGTAGAAATATATTTAAATGGATATTTGTAGGGTGTTTGAACACGGAATGGTATTTTCTTTTCTTTTTTTTTTTTTTGTCAAATGTATTACTTCTCAGAGCAAGTAGCTAATAGAGTTGGCAGAAGACACAGAGTGTGCAAGCATTGAACTGTGTAATAAAGACACCTTGGCCTCTGCCAGACCTTTCTCAATGTTACCTTGTTCCAGGGTCTTTTAAAGGCACTCAGAATCGTGCCTCTCAGTAGCTGGACACTGACTTGTAATACTTGTGAGAGGCAGTCAAAGGGACAGGGCCTGTCAGGACGATGCCAGGTGATTTCCATACAACTGGCATTGCCTATGGTTGAAGTCAGATGCTCATCAAAACTGGAAATACATGCAGAGCTGGAAAAAAGCATCATAAACATGTGCAGGACTTTGGTGCCCATACTCTGCATATGGACAGATTATGGAATTTGTCTTACCAAGACATCACTGACCCCTGGAAGCATTTAAAATTTGCAAGCATACTGGTTTTATCACAGTCCTGATCAAGTTAAAAAATTTAAGATGTTCCTTTCTGCTTATATCTCCCCCGAGCTTCCCAGAGCATTTCTTGGACTGGCATCTGATGAAAGGCAGGTGTGATAGTCATTTTTATATCCTGCTGTGTGCCATGACCTAGCATTACAGGAGAACGTGGGATACATCCATTCCTCCCTGTCTGTATGAATGCATTACAACACATTAGCTAGTGCTAAAATCTTGACAGTGCCTGCTGTTGGGTGGAAACACCTTTATGCTGCTTTTTGAAACGGTTTATGCCAAAAGAAAAAAAAAATTACAGTTCATGGGGCTGAATGTGATTTTTTAGTTCTAAAGACAGAATCTTTTGCTATAGTCAACTAGCAAATGACTTAACTGCTCTAACCAGAAGACAGCTCTGCACATCGTTTCTGCAGTCATACAGCATTTTGTTCTGCATGGTGGCACTGTGCTGTGCCAGCCAGGGGTAGCTTCTACCCTTTATCCAGGTTCTCGTAACACTTGGTGGGCCAGAGACTCTCCCAGGAGGAAGCAAGAGCTGAGCCTGACCGAGACCCAGAGGCAGGGAAGCAAGAGTAACTTTCCAGGTCCTGGGCAAGTTTGCCTGCAGACAGGCTAAGGAGTAAGAGCGATTGGAAGGAGGTGTGGGCAGCACCATCTGTTCCTGTTTTGAAACGAAAAAGAGATTCCCTGCTGTAGGCTCCAAGGACGCGAGGGTCTACTTTACAGAGGTAATTTAATTTTGTCGCTCTTAATGGAGAAAGGATTCACTTTGGCTCTGCACATTCACACCCCAGCCCTATCTTGGTTCCCCCGCAGTCCCAAGCTGAACTCAGCATGGCAGTGTCTACGTCCCACCGCGACAACACACCTCGGCCAGCACAGAGCCAGGGCCCTGTGCCATCGGGAGAGCCGCCGTGCCTCACGCAGCTCTGCACTGCTCAGTGCTGGGCACCGCAGCAGCGCTGGGCACGGCAGCACTCACCGCAGCACTCACCGTGGCACCCACCGCAGCAGCACTGGGCACCGCAGTGCTGGTCACTGCAGCAGCACTGGGCACCGCAGCAGCACTGGGCACCACCATGCCCCTGCACCTGCGGGGATGCCACTTGACATCTTAGCTTTTGGGGAGCCATCGACTTAGTTCGTTCCCACTGAGAAACCTACTGCTCAGCACACACTTAGCAGCCAGCTAACGTCACTGAGTAGTAATTACACACAGCCCCTGCCAGAGCTCTGTGGGAAGTCTGTCCATTGTCACCAAGTAACGAGAGGAGGGACGCCTGGTCTTTACTCATTGGAGTGACGCTATTAGATGTGCTCACCCTACCACTGGCTGCAGGACCAACTTCTTGCTTAGGCAGTTAGGAACGCTTGTGCTTTGTCAGACATTCCCCTGTTGATGTAAACATCTGCTGTCCTCAGTTATGACAGCAGAAAAGTGGCTGTTACGAACCCAGCCATGTAAATTGTCAACAGTTAAGCTGTCTGTGCCGCTAACTGGTTGCAAAATCACAGCCAGAGCTGCGACAGCTTCCTTACTACCCTATGCCAACTACTGCTCAGCTGCATGGCTTCCATGTTTCCATCTGCCCATTTCAAGAGGATGAAGAGACAGAGATAACAGCCTGCCCCCAAATACAGCCGCTGTAATGCTCATTATTCTGCCCACAATGATGAAAAATGAAGGTTTTCATAGAGAGCTGCTGCACGTCACCTAAATTAGTTACTCACTATTCACCAATCCCATTAGTTAACAACTGCTCAGTGTTTCATTAGTTCCATTGACAGCTGCTCCAGGGAAAAAAATTTCCTTTGAGGGGGACGAAATGAAGCTGGTGTTTCTGCTCATTCCACTATATGCTACCAAAGGGCTTAAAAAAACCCAAACTCCTGCCAGAATAAGTCTGAAATCCCTGGCTTTTGTCTGAAGAGATGAAATACTCCGCAGAGAGGGTCAGGAATTGTTAACCTCTGTTGTGAGCATTCCTCAGGTAGCAGCAGCATGCACACTCCCCAGAAGTCAGAGCACATTTTACTGTATACCAGGGTATCACTGCAAATTTTATTTAAGTTTCAGCTAATAAAAGAAAGAAGCACAGCTTGCAAAAGAACAGAGAAGGAGCTCAACTTTCACACAAGACACTACACTAAACATTTAAAACCAAGACAATCTGCTCCCTCTCCCGATACCCAAGGTGCAGCACAAAAGCCTAAAGCAGGGCTAGTCCGAACTGCTTGCATAATCTGATAACAACCAGTAGATTCCTATGTTTGAGGTGCAATATTCTCTCCTACAAATCCATTATTTTTCACTGCACTTTTCATTTTGTGCATCTAGGACTTGAAGGATCAGATAAATTATATTCTTACGTGCTTCACTACATTTTCCTCTTCAATAACATTTTTTTTAATTTCTCTATGGTTCCTTGGTAAGTAAAAGAAACTAATCTTATTAAAACCTTAAAAGCTTTGCATTGCTACAATGCTTCCCTTTATTTATCTGAAACTACATTCTATCTTCAGTCAAATGTCATTATTAGAAACATAGTTATGATGCACGTCCTTCTGAGCTGAACTAATGATGAGAAACTTCCTTCATTTATGCCTTTAACCTGCTGGTATTCCAATCAGCAGCCCTGCAATTTATTGGCCTCAGAAGTAAACAAATAGATGAAGATAGGCTTAGAAAACATTATTTTTTACATTCAAGAAAAGATCCTTCTAGTGTTCTAGGCTTCCTTTTTCATGGTACAATCCCAGTATCTTCTTGTTTTAAAGGACTGTCTTCCCTGTTTGACCTCTTTCAGGGATACAGCAAGAGAGAGAAAAGGGATGTATTTACTGAGAGTAACAGAATTACACGTATGCTGTGTACCTTACCGATGGGCCTGATAGAACTCTTTCTGGGGCCAGTATGAGGCTTTCGGTTGACTTGATGGCAGCTACATTAACAATAACCCAAAACCCCAGCCTTTAGTAACCACTGATGACACTACCAGCACTGAAGATTTATGTTGGTTTGCATTTTTTTTACTATACGAGACAATAAATGTTTCAAACAGTCTATTTTCTCTATAACAACCTATGACTAAATGACCGAGATTAAGGAGTTATCTTGTATCAGCAGAATGAGGGTACTGTCTGTGCTCACTTACATGCTCACTTACATGGCAGTCATGAGATCAATTTGATTTAGCTAAAATTTTCCAAAGCCTGCACTAAAAACAGAACTATTAGACAAGTTCTTAGATAAAATCACAATCACATATTAGATTATGTGAAAGAAAGATCATCAGTCTTATATTGATTTTCCTCCATTCTTTTGCATGAACATGACCAAAGGGAAAACAAAAGGCTGGGGAAAGGACAAGTAGAGCGGTCCCTGAACAGGCCATGGCTGTGTGCTGAAGACACGACGTCTGAAGGCTTGCAGAGAAAAAGTTAAATTAATGCAGGCTTTACGTAGAGCTAAATTTTAATAAATTAGAGTACTATTTCTGGAGGTTCAGATGACACTTTTAAAATTAATGATCAACAAAAAGATGGAGAAGATTGACAACAGCATAGAGAGAAATTTCTCTTTCTAAATTCTGTATGGACTATGCCCATACAGCAAAAAAAGAGTTGTGATGGCAACACAGTGCAACACTCGTGTTAATTTTATTCATACTATTAAAAGATAATGAAAGCAAGCAGTTAGGGACAGATGACTTGAATTCTTGTACCAAAAGCTTAGGCTACTGCCTCCAGTGTGAATGCTACCTGCATTAGCTACAGTAAAGCAATTCTGTGTAAACAGATCCTCTGAGCATCAGCAAAATGGACACTAACAGCAGTAGGTTTGTGTAGCTTTTTGATGATGGCAGCAAATACAGTGAAAAGGTGCAAGGAAGTTGATCAGGCTAGTTCTTAGAAGATTTTCTGCTTATGTTCATACCATAAGGGCCAGCAGCGCTGCCATGAAAATGTTACTGGTTCAGCTGGTGGCGTTCTCATTGGTGATGTGCTTCTGGCTTGGTTTTAGGTTAAGATCAAACATATTCAAATGAGTAAAGCTGAATTCAGAGACACAGCCAAAGAGGATATGGTAATCATAAAAATACGGAATGTGAGCATTAAGATACAGGTGTATATTACAATTCCCTAAGAACGCAAACAACAACAACAAGAGCAATAATAATATCACCAAACAGCAAGCAAAGGGATGACCAAAAATAGACGAACTATACAGAGAAAGGGACTGTGATGGACAAAAGCAGAAGCAGGGTATAAAAAAAAATCCACCAACAAAACTGGAGTGCTTAAGTGGGTGTCAGTAAAATTCAGAAAACAATGTTCAGCAAGTGGAATTCTTTGCCTTTCCTTCATAATGAATGCTTTGGAGCTGTTAATTTGGCTGATACCAATGTCACAAACCACATGATGAAGTCATTACCAAGGGGAAGATCTTGCTGGGGACACTGCCTGAGAGGGAGGTCACCTGCGTGAATCTGAAACCAGAGAAACTCCAAAGGAAAGCAAGAGGAAAGATTGGAGAGATCTGGAATTAAACTGCCAAGGAAAGACTGAAGGATGGGTATTATCTTGTAAGAAGGCTGGAAGGGTGGCCTTGTAACTGTGTGCAAATACAAAAATGAGAAAAAAGGCACAGAGTAAGGACAACACACTATTATCCACGCGTACTGGGCTAGGACAAGAAATCCTGGGCTTACACTTCCAGCAAGTGAGCCTTAGGGAAATGAGGACAGTGGGGATATGGAGGTTGTGGTGTGTCCCTCAGGAGACTTCTGAAGAAGAGATGAGACAAAAAACTCACAGGAATACTTCCTCCTGCAGCAAGGAGTTGGACTAAACTACTTTCTGAGATCCCCTCGGCTCAATTTGTAGAACATAGAGCCAAGGAGTGCCTGGAGAACAGGATCCTCGAGGTTTGTGCTCTATAGCAGTCACAAAATTCCCATATGCAAACCAATTGCAATCTGAAAATCAGGAGGCTCTTGCTGTTAATATGTCCTTAAACAACTGCAAAGCCTCTGTACAAGCTTCCACATAAGCTGTTACATCAGGCAAAACCCTCTCTCAATCTCATTGTTGAGGACTGAGTTAATGGAAGAAACATTTTTGGCTCTGCAACACAACTGCTCTCCGTTCATGAAGCAGTCAGTTCACCTGTCGGTATCTGTGAAATGAGGAATGTGCCATTTGCCTCATTCATACAACAGACGGGGAGGGTTATGAGACTTACTCGCATTCCTGAGTCGTCTGAAATAATTCATTAGCCGGGTGGCAAACGACACAGGCAAGGTGTCCTTGTGCACGGAGCCTGCAGGTGCTTTGGAAGGCTGGTTTTTGGTATGGGCGCAGCTGTGAGAATGGTTTGCACATAAAAACCCCAAACTGCAGAACTTGTAATATTAACGCAACGCTGCAAGTTGGCTTCCTGTGCTTAAGACTTTATTTTCATGAATATGTAAATTTCATTAACTGCTGTTCAGACCACAGCACTTTGGGGGCGGGGAGGGGAGGAGGGCGAGGGGAGCACCAAACCTTCCAGCTGCCCTGCAGTGTGTGCAGAGATGAGATGAGGTCAGTGATTATTTACACAAGAAGAAAAAAAAAATATGGAGGAAATATTGGATCAGCAGGTGATTAAAGGACACAGAGAAAACCCGGATAACAGCACTAGAACCATTGTACACGTCTCGATAGCAAATTATGCCTGCAGAGAAAAAGCCAAAACATTTATACTGAATTAAACCCAACCAGAGTGAGGTTTAAACAGTGAAATCTACTCTTTTCAAAGGCGATTTTAAAACAATAACTTCACGTGCAAATCAAGAAAGGGTCTCCTCCCTTGCCTGGTCAAGCTATTACTGTAAAACTGTTCTCCTGAACTCAGGATTAAAATTCTTTTTATCTTTGCCCAGATCTCATCTGCGGTGCATTTAACAGAACCAGACATTAAAAGTGACTCACTAACAATTAGGCTTCTGCTTCTGAACAGAGAACCCTTTGAATCTGCATGCAGCAAGGAATGTTTTGGGGATGCTCTTTCTTGTGAGATGAAATTTTTAAAAAGATATGTTTCTCCAAAGAAAAATGCCAGAAAATCATTCAGATTGTAGAAAAAGATGTTTAAACTTCAACTGTACAGAGAGAAGATTATGTTCTCTACAGAGTATCAAAAACAGCATCCTTGCAAAATTAGATTGGAACAGTGAATTGTATGCAACCTAATTATATTAACAATGTTACGGAAGTCCAGAAGCGTGACAGCTGTTTCGTATCTGAGCTGTGGTAAACAGAGACTGGGCAATCTCTGCCTGAGCAACTAAAGGCCAGGCACAATTCAAAGCTGCCACAGATGTTTATATGGTAAATACACCAAGAAAGTAAAAAAATGATGGATCCATTTGGCCACTCTTCCCTACCTCGTTAAATAGGCGGTAAAAAAGACATGCTTGGGCCCTTTTTCTGACAGACAGAAGCATCTCCACTCACGCCCAGGGCAGCGACCAATGCTAGGCTGGGATGCGGAGCATCCTGCGCTACTTGGCTACGCCGGCGCTGCTGCCAGCATCACCCACCCGGCCACCCAACCATGCTGGGAGAAGCCGTGGCGCAGCAGTGCTTCTGCGTATTTACCGGAACTTCTCAAAATTTACCATGCTGAGAGTAAAGACCTGCTAACATAAAGTTTCCAAAAATTCAGATTTTTTTCTTAAAAGAATTCCATGGAAATGGAAATTCCACTTAAAAAAAAAAAAAAAAACAAACCATGGAAAGAACTTGAGCCTCCCCCTCCTCCTGTTAAACCCAGTTCGGTAGAAAATTACAAGGGAATTATGTGCTGAAGTGTTTCAGCTCCGCAGCATCCCAGGGGGAATACTCAGGGGTTCCAGGCTCCCCATTAGCTGCCAGTGCAGGTGAACAGAGCGGGAAGCGTGGGCGCAGCGATGGAGACCAGGGCTGCCCGGCAGCGGTCCAGCTGTGCCCCAGCCCCACGGCAGCACCCTGCTGGCCTTGGAGCTCGGAGGGGAAGGCTCCCCAGTTCTCCCAGGGGAGCTCCGTCCCTGACTGACCCGCCTCACCACCTCCAGAAGCGCAGGTGATTACCAAAGCCCAGAAATGGTCACCCAGGCCTCCCATTCTGCACTGCTCCAAGTGCTCCCGAAAGCACCGTTTCCTTGTTCCTGAGGTTACTGACGCGATCCTGTGCGGGTCTCTAACCACAGGGAAAAACAGAAGGGCCATGATTAATAACATAGGATTCAGTATTATGATATTCTGTTTCCTTTGTGAATTTGATGTATACCCATAACCCAACTGAACACCTACTCACCTTTCCAACTGCATTGAAAAAGATTGTTTCTTTACTGATTTATCTATACAAAATCCTCTGCCCTGATTCTTTACTCCCCTGGTTTTCCCACTTCCCATCAGTCCAATCTGCATCTTTTCCTTGAGCCAAAAGCTCTTTGGAAAGAAAAGAACCTGTCTTTCACAAATATATTTTGGTGCCAAATAAACAGTTTTATTCCTATCCTGTAACTGCTGGTAAATACAGCGCCCAGCTAAAAGTTACACTGCTTTTAAGTTTTCCGCTAATTTTTATGACTTGCAATAGCAAGTTTAATCTTGATTAAATGGAGTGTGCTTAAGTAGTTAAGATGCAATCACCCAAGGCTGGCTGACTGATTAGGTGAGAAAAAATAGAAAGAGGAGGGGCTGGCTCACTTTGAATCTTTTTCTTTTCTATTAAGAATACTTCCAATACCTTATAAACACCTAAATTTTCACAGGAATCAGAAGATAGAAAACAGCCCCTAACTCAACATAACCCCCAGCCCACATTTCTAGTAAACATGATCGGTAGCTAAAAGAAGTTTAGCTCTCAATTTGATGCACAGAACAAGTGCTCTTAAACAAAGTTTCCAAGGCCCTATCCACAAAAGTTGGCAATTCCACCCTCCCTTTGTGGTGACAGCTTTGAGCTTACCTCTATTTAGCATAAATCAGGTACACTCCTAATGCTTTTTCCCAGGCATCATTCATCCCTCATCGCACATTACTTGCACCCCTGGGACTCTTTATGTTCAGCCCCATGCCCTAGTCCTGTTGCATGCCAGGAGCAGACACTGACTAGCAGTGATCGCTGCAAATTATTATTCCTCAGCCACAGTCTGCCCTTAAAGCGGCCTGAGCACTCTCCTAACCCCTGGACATCTCAGGGAGCAGCACTGGCGTCTTGGACACAGCAGGCATGTTGTGAGGCCAACACTGAAGCTTCCCCTGGTGCAAGAAAATTGAACACCTTTGTGTGTATTCATTCCATGAACAAGCAAAAACATCCGTGCACTAAAAGCAAATGCTTATAGCATGGTTGCAAAGCTATAGACACTGGTGAACATAAATGGAAAAAAAAAACCAACCCAAAAAAACACCAAACAAAACCCACCAAATTAACAACAAAAAACCACAACACCCTACATATAATATTACAGCCACTTAGTGAGATTATGTTGTCCATCACGAGCAGCGCCAATGCACACACCCAGGGCAGGCATTCCTTATTTCTTTATTCCAGTTTGTGCAAAGTAGGGAACTCGGTGGTAACCCACAAATGCCTTCGCCCCCGACTGTCAAAACTTTATACTATTTATACAGTTTAGCGTACAAAGACATCAGCCCTCAGTGGTTACAAGTTACCCAACTCCTTCATTACTTACTTCCCATTTGTCAAATAATTCTCTCCCTTCTCATGTTAATTAGCTCTCTTTCAGCCTCAACTTCTTTTAGGTCTGGGGGACTTTTTGAGTAGGTGGTTACAGTGCTTGTAACCTGAATTAACCCTTAACAACTCATTCGCTCCCACTGCCTCCAAGTCAAACCACCAACACCACATCCAATTCCATCACCTGCCCATTACCAATTAGACACAGAGCTTTTCCTCCCTTCCAGTGCTTTGCTGATAAGCTCATGCAAAACCTTCACACACTCAAGGTTGGAGATCCAATTCTACCAAGATCCTACACTCCTAGGTTACATGCAGAGTTGTTGATAAGCTGGATATCCATCTTTTTATATTCCAAAATATCTGGGGAAGGCTATTGCCAACTGAGGGTCTCTTCCCATTCTTACATGAATCTTCTATTCCAAAAGCCACGTAGAACTAATTTAACTACTCATAGCTGTCTCTGTTTAATGTTGGGGCAGGTGATACCACTTAATGGCGATGTTAGCATTTCCAAAATAGGTTGACAAAAGTCAGAAGTTTGGAGATCTTATAGCTACTCCTTTGAAAGGGCTTTGAAATAGCTACTCCTGCCCCTCTCATCTGTTGACTTTCTCCTATTTGGAAATACTACTGTCTCTTGAGCATGGCCCATGACAACAATCAGAGAGTAATCAGAGGCTGTCAGTGACTACTGCAGTACCTGGGTAAATCCTAAATAAATTGCTAAGCCACAGCCAGACAGAATGCTCCACACTGCCAGCAGCACAGCATTGAATCTTACTCTGAAGCTTCTTCACACAGCAAACTCTACACACTACCACATGGTGTGATCTGGTTTTGCACATCATGCAATTAAAGATGAAAATATGCAGTTCCCAACTGGCTCTTGCTTCTGAGAAGTAATTGACAGAATAACATTCTGGAGTAATGACTGGTTTGGGGGCAAACCTCCCCACTCAAGTCTCCGGGGGATGTTATGGGATAATAGCTATACCACACCCATAAGACTGCTGCAACTCTATGAATAGAAATAAGTGGTGTTTGTGTGGTGCTAGAAATGTCTCATCCTATGCAGAGAAGATACCGAATTTACAATTCACTGTAAGCAATAAGCACAGATACTCAAGCAGGTCAGAGGTTCTCCTATGTAGGGAGTAAGAAATGCCTATCACAAACTTTTCCTGTAAATAAATATATTTTTAAAAAAACAGGAGTCTGCTCCAGATTAGACGAATATTTGTGGTGTTTCCAGACACAAGGGCTGACATATATTCACATGGTTCCAGAGACATTTTCTTGTCATTATTTGTAAATATTTCTGAACAAATTTGCAAAGCGGTGAGTAGAAGTAAATGATTAGTATGTTACCCAAAGCATCTTCATGGCAAAAAGAAAACTCTCGCAGTCTTTCCTCTGCTACTGTTTCAAGTGATCCCAAAGTTTGCCTGGAAGCTGCAGGAAAGCAATGTGGCCTGACTTCGGTATGTCTGTGCTACAGACAAGAGGTGCTTTCCCTGGTGAGCATCTTCTGTGTCAAACCGCCCATACAGACAGGCAGTTGATCTTGCAACAATTTGAAGGCACTTTCTTTCCCATCACTTAAAATATGCGTTAATTAGTGATTATTAGTATTAATTACAATACATTACAGACTGTTATCATTTTAGACAGTGGTTAGTAGCAACATTACATTCTTTCTGCTTTGTTCTTTTTAATTACTACCGCTGCAGGTCCAGAAGGGGAGGGTGCCCCCACACTGCTCCAAGTAAACGACCCGCGTTCCCCCAAAGGCTGCCCTCGGGGGAGCCCCCTCCCTGCAGGCACCCACGTTCTCCCCGTTGCAGATTATTTTAAGATTTTACTAAATCTTTCTATATTTATGTAACAGTTAGTTATAAGAACATTTTGATTCTAAGGAGTTAACCTCCATGATAGAATTATGTTAGCACTTACTAACCAATGAGGTATGAATTGCTGTGCTGCTTGTTATCCCAGACTGTTACTGGCAGTCCCCATGCTATAGACCATAATACCCTTAGTCCGTACTCTCCAGACCATAACCAGAGCACCCAGGTTCTATTGTGTGTAGGATGAGTTATTAGACAGCTTGGCAAGGCTGATATCCAGCCATCCAACCTGGGAACAAAACTATAACTTTTAAGGTGCCCTGAAGTGAACTCCCTTCATTATAACACTAAAAATCGCGCCGACAGGTCAACAAGACCCTTGCCCAGGTGAAGACCCTTCCCCTGCGCAAGCGTAGTAACAGAAAAAGATGACACAGCAAATATTACAATTATATACAAATTACTAACCAATCATTGTACTTGGGAGTGTACGACCTTGTAATTTTGTGTCTAGATTTTACCGTTACATTTATACACAGGTGTGCTCGATTTGCGGAGATGCCACCGCGCACCCAGCGCTGCAATGAAGGAGCGCCTGCTTCTTAATGCTGCATTGGTGCTAAGAGGTTTCATTCCCTGTTTCGGTGGCAGTTTCATATCTAAAATAGATTTCTAGATGCTTTCCGAAATCTCCTAAAACAATTATATACATAATTCTGAAATAGCCACAATTCCAGAACAGAGAAGTGGAGACATCCCCCTAATCCGACTCGCTGCTATCCCGCAGCACCTGTGAAGCTGGGTATCACACAACACGACTTGTAACTGGACCGTTCTAGCCTTCCATACGCTTCTCTACACGGCCCAAAACTTGTCACAAACCTGACTTTATTTTTTTTCCCCTTAAATTCTTGCCTGTAGGTGAATTTAATGAGTAATGTAAATTGAGCAGGCAGGCGACCTTGAGCCAAGCCCTTCAGATAGAAGCTGTAGCAGCTGTATATAGGAAAAAAAATGGCTCACGGTCTGGAAGAAGGTACAAATAATTTAGAGGAAAATGAGGCATTTCGAGCCTCTGTGAATGGGACCAGCTGTGGCTGATCCAGTAGGATCCAGCCAATCCAATAGTTTATTAGCTATGACAAGAATTCACAGAAATATCAAAAAACTTACCATCACTAAACCCATCTGACCTGTGGAAGCAGGATGATTGATTAAGACCGGTTCCCAAAGAAAAGTCACTGGCTTTTCATGTTGGCTGTCTCTCATCTTTCTGCTCATTTGAGTTCCTGATATATTATAATTGTGACCCCAAAAAATACGTCTCATACCTGGAGTGTCCAGAGGTGTCCCAGCACGCTCCTGAATTCAGCTGCTCTTTCAAGGTTCCGAATTAATAATAATAGTAATAATAATAATTTAAAAAAATATCTAAAGCTGGACTGGAGCATGTTTCGGACAAGAAGTCGGAGCGGCTGGGCTCAGGGCAGCCCTGAGGGTCTGGGATGGAGTTGCCTAAACCCCTGGTTACCAAACTCTGCCGCAGTTAAAGAGGAATGCGCAGCTGGGGTCACACCGCCCACCCCCTGCACCGTCAGGCTCGGCACGCACCATCACAGGCCCCAGACCCGACGGCTGCTGGCCCGGGACACAAAGCGCGGCGGGGGGGGGGGGGGGGCAGGGGCCGCAGCGGGAGCAGGCCGAGCCCGGGGGCTGGGGGAGGGGTGCGGGGAAGGCGACGTGCCAGAGCTCGGGGCGCCGGGCCGAGCGCCGGGCTGAGGAGGCGATAACGACCCCGGACGGCGGGGACGGGCGCCCGCAGGCACGGCGGCCCCCCCGGGCGGCGCAGCCCTGTGCAGAGCACGCCGGGGACGGGGACCGGGACCGGGACCGGGACCGTGTGTATAACCGTGCGGCGGGACCGGGGCCCGCGGTGGGCGGCCCGACCCCCGCGCCGAGCCGGCTGCCTCGGGCTGCACGCCGGGTAGGGGACCTGCTCCCGAGTCCCGGTGGCAATGGCAGAAGAAGCGGTGCCGCCTTGGCTGCCCACCCCCCCTCCCGATGCCCCCCGGCAGGCAGAGGGCTCCGCCACGCCGTTCACGGCGAGCGACAGCCCAGCGACACCGCACGCCGCACCCACGGCAGCCCACCCAACGCCCACCGCGTTGTAGCTGTGCCACAGGCCACTTAGGCAGCAGCTGCACAGCCAGGTCTCTTGCTTGACCTTCCCCATTAGTGCTGGGGGGTCAAACAGAGTCCAAGATCCAGACCGAGCACCACAGCTGCTAACAGCAGCCACGGACTGTGTTTCACAGCACTACCCCAGATCTCCTCGGTTTTAACCAAGATCATCCTCATCGACGGTGACGGGTGGAATGGAACCCTACAGCTCGAGGGGCGTTACGAAGCAGGTGTGTTTATAGCGGGCCGTGCAAGGGGGGTCGCTCCTCCGAACCTGCACACCGTTTCACCGAGCAGCCCGATATTTACTATACCAAGTCATGCACATACATCAGGTTTCTGAACATTCAGCATCTGGCGCCTCTTCAAGATGTACTTTTCATCTCCTTGGGCAGTTGCCTTAAGCTCTCGTTTATCTTTGCATACATTAGCAGCCTTTGTTATTTAGTTTCTGTTATCTTAAAACATCAGCTAACAGCCCTTCCTTATTGCCCACTCTGAACCATCAAGCTAACACATGCCCACGGGGCTGGTTTAATCTGGGTGCAACTGTCAGCGGTTCCCCATCTCACCCCAGAAAGCAGGTAGCACAGCTCTTGCGGTGTGCTGCACACGGCTACCAGGGCAAAGTGAGAACCACATACAGAAATCCTTCCTGGCACCTTCTCTGGTGGAGCTGTGCATGGGTGGTGCCGTGGAGCATTTTAGCATATCAGCATGATCCCGGGAGGGGATCCACCTGCTTTGGGGTGGGGGCCATCTGAGTAGAAGGTCACTGATCTCCTGCTACCACAATTATTTTACCTTGGTTTGTTTTCTTTTAGCAGTTAGCAGGTCGTCCTCAGAAGGCTCCTCACCTACATTCTTGTTGAGCTCATCTACATCGGTACTAATAGTCCCTTCTCCAAGTGCTGGGTGCTGAGCTCCCTCCCTTCGCTCCCTCTCGGGTGTTACGCTTCTGGTACCTATGCTGTCTGCAGCAGAGTTCCAAGTTTTTCACTATATCAATGGAGTTAGAGCAAGTCGGTATGTTCCATCTGGTTACCAGTTCTCCCTGACATCCTCCTTGTGGTTGCAGCACTGATGATACATCACACACTTGCACCGTGACATCCCGACGTTGGCCACTTAAATCACTATTAGGTCTCACAGAAAATTATTTCTCTCTGAGTGGAGCATTGACATTTCCTTGTTAAAGACTCTCACCCTTAGGGGAGTTTCTATCACCAGAGCTATTAACAGTGATCTGGATCTAAATACTGTACTGTATTATCTGCACCCAGATGGCATAAAAATGGAAATTTCTATAAGATTCAGCCTTGACCTTTGGATGAAAACCATTCTTTCCTTAGTTACTGCCTGAGGTACTCGGAGGTGTTTCTCTTCAAGCATAAAAGCAAAATGGTGATTTATGATTAACATAAGAGAAAAATAGCTTGCCCATGAGTTTATGACAGGGTAAGTCTATTTCTATGCAATCATTCTAATAAATCACGATGTTGCTACCTACTCATCCCTTCATGGGTAACGTATCTGGGTGTCACTCCTGCTCATGTTTCATTCTCCTCTCCCTAATTTTTTCTTCATACATTTTTTTTTATTAAAAAAAAAGTATATAATGCGTATTTCATAGGAAACATTCTATACATTCTACATTTCTAAAATGCATATGCAAAAGTAAACCCCTTTAAGGTTAAAACGTTCTATCCTTGATGAGAGGTAAAGTTTCTGTTGCATATTTAGAACGATTTGCTGGGAAGGTAAAACTCGTTTGAAATGACAGCACAAAGCGTACGTGTCACTTCATTACTGCTTCAACACTGCTTTTGGGGGGCTACCCAGCAGCACGGGTTCTACAGCAGCTCTGCACAGGGTGCAGCCGGCACGGGGCTCTTCCCAGCGCAGGCATGCCTCTCCTGTCACCCCCAGTCTTGCTGTCTCAGGCTGTGCTTTGATTTCCCTGGTGGGCTGAGTTGCAAGTGAATTTGGCTTGAAGGAGTGACTAAGAGAATATAAATATGAATAAGGTCGTATTCTTTTGGTAAGTGGAGCCATCTGTTGCCACATCTAGAAAAATACGTGTTTGTATGGAAGGCTGTTGATGCTGCAAAACAGGCTCATCCGCTTCTTTTGGTGACTTGCAATACTGTCATTCAAGTGTAATGCTTCCATTGTCTGGAGGGGGTTTGGAGGGGGGAGAGGATTTTTCTGGAGGGGAGAGGGGGACCCTTGCATACTGCTGTGCATCCTGAGCTTGTTTCAGCTCCCACTGAAAATTCTACAACTCTTTTCATAGGTTCCAGCAGCTGTACTTCAGTTCAAATGAGATGCAAAATCGCATGCCATTGCTAACTATCGAATGTAGTTTCCCTTGCAAGATGACTACAGGGCCAGTCTTAGGCTGATGCTGCCACTGCTGTAGCTGTATCAAAGTTATGCATGTGCCATTAATCATATCTGCAGGCTTCGTACCAGGCTCATTGTGCACAATAGGAGTCAAATTCTGAAGCTCTTGCTCAAGATAAATATTCTAACAATCTCAATGCATTTTTTGGATAAGGTAACCATCTGTTTTTGCAATTTATCCTTAGCAAAATAACAAAGCATATGCTAAAATCCCAAAGCCTTATAGTTAAATATTTAATTTTGCTTTGTTGGATAAAATATGCATGCTTTACTATTTTGCTGAAGTCACAGATCTGGAGACAGAAATCATGTAGATACTTTGCACAGGTATCTGTACATTAAATCTTAGTAACAACCACTGTATGATGAAAACTTTTTTTTCTTTTACAGCCATTACAAGTCTCCATTTACTAAAGGAAATTCAAATGCATAAAAATATGGCCTGTTAAATTTGAACTATTCCCTTTGTATGGCAGTTCATGCTTGCTGTTTTCTATTCATTTCATTCATTTAGGTCCAGGCCGGTTATAACTCAGTTCATTTTCTCACTAGTGAATTTTCCCAAACAACACCTTCCATTTGGTATCATCATGACTCTATAACTGTGATAATCTACCAGTAAAAACAATATTTTGATTAATCACTGTAGATAAGAGAAACAAATTCAAATCTAAGTTGTTTTCTGACATCCCTTCATTTTATTGAAGAGAAGCATGTGAATTCAATTAGATGTATTTAGGTCATTTATCTAGTTAATGTTATTCTCAAAGATCATTTGGTCTACGTGATAATATATGATCAATATAGCCTGCAAGAGCCAGTCGAAGCTCTGTGCAACAGTCCAGAAGGTCACTGGGATGTGCAAGTGTTCCTTTGGTTTGGTTTAGCTTTTAATGATGTACGTGAGTACATCAGCACAGACTTATCTTGAAGCTGACTTCACCAGAAATGTTGTTTTCAGAGCACTGAAAATAACATCAATGACTTCTGTTAGGTTCAGGAGTTGCTGTGTTTAAGCAAAATTTGATTTAATTAGAAAGTTGGATAAGAAATTGAAACAAGTCAGATCCTTACTAGGAATAATGTGTAATACTTGGTACACAACTTTTCAAAAACCTAGATGCAATGGAGTTTGAAAAAACTGAAATAAATTCTTGTCTTCTTTTTTAGACATAGGGGGAGATGACATTAAAAAAGCTTATGCCACCTCTTTCAATCTCATAGGAAGAGTTAATAACAAATCTGGAGATCTACTATCAAACTCAAGACTATGTTATCTACTAAAGGATTCTTGCAAGAGCTAGCCAGTTCTTTGCAGCAGGGCTCCGGTTTTACAACAGGCTACTTAGCTGACCTGTTTAAACACATCAGCCTTGTTCCTTTCCTCTGCCTTATTCTCATGGCACCGTTTTAGAGCCTTACCCTCCCTCACCACTCAAAGAAAAAGTGCCTTTTGTGAAGCCAGATTTTTGGTAGAACAAAAATTTGCCAGAAATGAAGTACCCACCAGATTACAAATCTGAGCAACACGTTCTGCTGGACCATATTAAATAAAGACATTTGCCAGAAGAGTGGAATAGACAGATGTAGTGTCACTCTCATTAATGTTGGAGTAGCACTGGAGATGGATATCGTCATGTTCAACCTTGTATTAGCAGCATCCATTATTCAATAAATTATTAAATTAATAGACAGGTGGTAACAATCGACATATGTTCCCATTTAATTAATTAATGAGAAGGATCTCAACTTATGGTCATCTTATGTCTATAGATTTAATAATTTATAGAATAATAATTTATTGATTCCCCACTATTTCTACAGGAGATAGAATCCTATTCCAATGACCATCCATTCCTGTCGGAAGCTGTTATTACAGGCACTGCGGTGGCTATTACGTGCACCACCTGCGAGATGGCCTCATCCTGCAGCTCCATCCTGAATGCTGGGGCTGGCACGCGTTACAAACCCCCCTGAAATAGCCTTACAGCAGCACAGTCACAAAACTGACCTCTAAAGAAATGAATGGATGAAGGGGGTAAACGGTGTTATGTTTCATTAGTTTGAACAGAACTCATTTGGCTCTTGTTGATTAATTGAGCTTTTCTAATTGAATAAAGTGCAGATTTAAAAAAATATTTTTTGATAGGCATTATTGAAAGTGGAATAAAAGCTTTTTTCTAATTAAAAATATTCTTTTTCTATTCAGTCCTGTGGCTTACATTGCAATATATTTTGATACGGCATCAAATACGCAAATTGGGAAATATTCAGCACAATTATTCATATATAATAGCAATTTTCCTACTTCTGAATTTTATTATTCAAGTTATGATAAGCTGCCTGAAGACAAATGACACCTCTCCCATCTTTCAATTTACAGAGAAATCTGAAAAGCTAGTTAAAATTTATGATGTTTTTTGATTTAATTATACATTTTGGCTGAACCATTTTGGGGTGTATAAAGTGATCGGGTTTTGCTGGTTGCCAGTTTCAGGCTACGTGTGTGAATCTGCAGGGACAAGATGGGCTGGTGGCGTGGATGAAAAAGTTGGGTTTATGCCCAAAGATACAGTACATCCAGAAATAAGAGCATTCAGAGCATCTCTCTGAAGTTTCCTCAGAAAGAGGATCCCGACTAATTTTGAAACTTTCTGAAGAAAAAAAATATATTTCTCTGAAGAAAGAAAGATGGATCAGTGCCGTGTAATATTTGGGGCTAACAAAGCAACAGCTGAGAGAGACTGAATGAGACATGGTTGTTTAGACCGACCCTTTCTACAGTTCCCCTTGAGGTGGTTAATGAAAACTTTGGTGGATTTTACAGGGAACTCGTGTCCTGGCCTAAATAATCAGGAGTGTTGTCAATTATCAGGCAGACCTGGGTGTCGGGCAATGCAGGCCAGTTGGGAGGCAGTCAACAACAGAAGCAGCAGCCTTATTACGTTTCTCTTCACTGAAACTTATTTCTGAAAAACAAATGCTGCTACAGCTGAATTAAATTACAGAAAACTCCACAAGTAGAGCCATTAAAAGCTTGACAGTAGAACCGAAACTCTCCAGAAGCATGGAAGGCAAGTGAAAAAGATATAAACGCTGCTTCTCTCTTTGTCTGCCAGCAGTGGGTGAAAACAGAAAAGAAAAGGGACTGGTGTTATTTCTGACAATAGTTGACTCTGAAGCACTTGATAATTCTAAAAGTTTTCAGTTAACTTGGCAGAAGAAGCTGTATTGAACCTGTATTACAGAAATCTGATGAGAACTGCATTCCATGTAAAAGGAAAGGTGAGAAACACATGTATTTAAATGGAAAAAGTACAGAAAAAGAAGTACAGAAGCCAATCTTGCAATTTTACAGGTTTTAACTGCGTTCTTTGTAAGAAACTCACTTGCTGTTGGGATAGATCTGGGATAAAAGCCCTCAGATGTGCTGAAGACCCAGAATCAGGTTTTGGCACAGCCAACGGAAATTAGGTTTGCAATCACAGTCATTTAAAGTGAACTGAAGTTTCTGTATTAGTCTAGTCAGAGTGTTCTGACACGATGTCTTGACACTGTCACAGTGATGGAGAACTTGAAATAGTACAAGAAAAAATCCTGAGGAATAAAGACAGTGCGAGCTTTTGCCAAAAAGTCAGCTTTTGCCAAAAAAACTCCCTCAGCCTATGAATAGTGATCAGTGGCAAAGAGCAGAAGCCAAGGCAATACTACACATTTAGGAAGAAAAGAAACAACACCCCCCCACACCGTACAACAACTGCAAAAACAAAGCTTTTCAACTGGTCAAGAAACAGCACAGTTTGAAAATGACGGACCAAGTGGACAAGATGACCAGAGACTTACACAAGAGCTGCTCACAGGAGCAAAGAAAATGGTTCAGTAGAAGATGAATAACCAATAAGACCCCTGTTAATTTTAAATCAAGAAGGGTTTCCAATGCAATTCAAGTAGCAAATGCAAAAGTATTTGTAACAGCTACAGGTAGGAAGAAATAAGCATGTCAAGGAGAGAGACGATCTTACCTCCATGCATCAGTAGATGAACAAAGCAGAAGGGCTTATAAGAAGCACCATCCCACTCCCCTAGACAAAACCAGAAGTGAATATAGCCAAGTATGGGATAAACAGTGTCATGCCTTCCATCTCATCAGGGGAGCTAAGCGTTGCTGGAAAGGATACCCAAATCCCATGAGAATTTTAAGGTCCTGTTTCCCATCACTGGGAATGCCCTCTGCAGAACAGAGGACAGGGATGGAAATGTTCAGCTTTCCAGGTTCTAGGAGAATTCATTTATATTGAAAATCCCAAATAAGGGGAAAAGTAATTAAAAATTTGATCACACAGGGACTTGACAGTTTCCCCCTCAGAATTAATCTACCATTTTAGTGCATTTTACTTAATAGGTTTGATGCTATTGACAGGCAGCTAACTTTTATTGAAAAGTATACTGAAGAAAACATGCTAAGTTTAGAAGGACATGAAATGAATTTGCAAGGATTTTGTGTTAAGCAAAAGATCACTACACTCATAGCACCAGGGAAAAAAAAAAAAAAAGAAGAGAAAGTGAAAAAAAGTAGGTATAGATTTGTTGCTAGTGTTGACTGAGAAAACAACCCAACAACCACGCTCCTCCATCGCTCCCAACTCTATCCTCTAAGGAAAAAAGAGCAGCAAAACTAAGCAACAGGAGAAAAGGAAAAAAAAAAAACCCCAAACAAAACAAAAATGCTCAAGCAAGCAGCTACCCAGATAAACAGCTCGAGTCTTCCTTGAGTAATATTGTCCCTCTCTGCAGAGGCAGATGCTACAATAAAGAAATAATTGTGCATCTCAAATCTAATTTCACTATTATTATTACAACTTCCCCCCACAGCACACAGCTTAATGGGCATGAGTTTATGTAGAACGGTTTAGGCATGTTACCACTGCCACCCCATATCACCCATCTCAAGTACTGACAGAAAATAGTTCTGAAATGCCTGAGAGTTTTGTAAAAAGCTTGCAGAAGGCAAATTCTACCATGTATTTTGGTCACAGAATTGCAGAGCAATGATGAAGTGTGGGTTGGCCTCTGCTGCCATTCTTTTCCCCTAAAGGGCTTGTGTTAGATGTTCACAAAGGTATGAAACAGAAAATATCCAGAAAAAAAACCATGGCTGGATTTGGGGTCCCAGAAATGGCCACAGCTTTCCCAGCGACACTATAAAGAGCAATGGTCAGAAACACAAGTGGAAAGAAAAGAGAAAGCCTGTGGGAGTTCCCAGCCCTACAGCAGCAAAAAGACTTTTTTTTTTTTTTTTTTTTTTTTTTTCCACAAATCTCAGTGAATGATGAAAATGGACAAAGGGCTGCCTTGTCCCCAGCAAAGAGCAACCCCAGCAGGCTGGGCCAGCTGAACCCCAGGACACAGCACACACGGAAAGAACAGCCTGAATGCTTCTTGATAGTACAGTAGGGAGTATTTTAAGAGAGACTCGCAAGCTTGCAAAAGCACACAGAATCCCAGAAAATAATCAAACTTTCATCATGAGTTTGATGAATACAGAGGTTACAAGCATTAGAAATTCTGTATCATGTTGTTTTGGCTGGGAAAGGAAAACGTACATTTTTAGGAATACACTCGTTAGAGAGTGATGTCCAGACCCAGGTGACACCACAGCGCGGTGAGGAAGCTGGGCTGAACGGAGCTGGCTTCTGAGAGAGGCACCAGCAGTGCCTTGGGCTCCATTTCAGGAAAATAAAGTACTTCAATTTACCTCTGGTGAAGAAACCACTTAAAGACATGCTTAATAATAAGTGATTAGTCCTGATGACTACAAATCAACTTAAGGCAAAATTTCAATAATTTCTGGCTCAAGCATAGAAAAAAACCCCTATCAAACATCTTTAAATGTGCACAGCACCATACATGTCCAAGTAGCAGAGTAACAGCACCTCAGTTTTCTCTTGGCGTCTCACTCCTTTAACAGCTGGAAATGTACACACTAACTGCTAGAGGTGATTATTTTGACTTTCTCCTCTTTCTGTTTGCTTTTTTGTTGTTGTTGTTCTGAGTGTCCATATCAATATTGGACACCCAAATTAAAAGTTTTAAGGAAAAAGAAATAGGCTCAGAACTGTTTAAAGGACATTTAAATTAGGTTAAAGTGTGTAATACTCTAATCCTTACAAATTAAAACCTTGTTGCTTAAAGCTGTTAGCAATAACATGAAATAAACATACGCAAATTATGAAGTATTCCACAAGAATTTTTAAGGAAAAAGCCTAATATAAAAAGCAAATTAATTAACCTTCCTTGTAAGTAGCAGTATACATCCTGTATTATTAAGTATGCAATTACTGGGTAATGCAGCACAGCTGTAAAATATTTAAACTGTTTTTCACTAATTTTAGTTTGGCAAAACTGCAAGATTTCTGATAATTCCAGCATTGTGAACATGATGGGGTAATTCTCTCACAGGCATTTGAAAAGGACTGTCATGCAATTATCAGGAAGTTTTCTTCTCTTCATGAAAAGAAGGGTAAAATTTCTAAAAGTGCTACTTGCAAGTATAAATCCTGCTTTGAAAGGCAGGTTAGCCACTAATAAACTTCAGGTTATACTGATGCTCAAAAGCTTCTTTCACGACCAACAAATTCACTTAACATTTTCTCTCAACTCCATCGCTCTGTTTCAGTGGCCGACCCTCTCTGCACGCCCCATGGTTTCTGAGGCAGACTCACCAGAGCAGCTCACGCCCCAAGCCCCAGCCGCTCCCGTGGGCTCTTCCAGCCCAGCGCCAGCTCGACTGTTGGTCTTGGTTTAAGTCAAGAAGCCTTCGAACAACGCAGCGTACGCCCCTGGCTCTAACTATGGGGCACTGACCTTCAACAGGGAGGTGTCAACAAGTGGCTGGAGGGCAGTAGTGACTTATACAGCCACAGCGAGGTTTCCCCTAAGTTGTTTCTGCAGTGCTTTCACAATTGCTCCGCCACCAAAAGAGCACCACTAGGTGTTCTTGGTGTGGGTGCCGGTTTAGTGACCAGCCCATGCATCGCACTGACGTTCTCTCCAGCAGAATGAAATAAGTTGCCCCAGTTTTGCCAGTGTGAAGTTAGTCGCATAGTTTTATTTTAGCCTGGCACTCCTGCTATCACCGGTGCGCGGGCGGAGGAGTTGCAATTCCCTCCTGGTAGCTACAGCTATTCCAGGGGAACGGTGCAGTGCAAGCATTGCTAAACCCGGATGAAGGGATATAACCCCTGTTCTGTGAGTGTAAACAGGAGGAACAGGCTCTTGCTGCACACCACACCTTCCTATCCACTCCACACAAGGGCATGCACACTGGGTGCACGAAAGGCTCCTCGGCTGGTTTTGCACACTGGTCCTCAGTTACTGCTGACAAAGCTGGAAGACAGAATCTCTCCGCCAGCACTGAGAACACACTCCAAGAGCTGCTTCTCAGACAAAATCCAGTAGAAGACATGGACAACTTTTGCTAAACAAGACATGTTTTTAACTGAAATTTTTCAAGCAGAGGTGCCAAATAACTGAAAGTTCACTAGCAGCTTTGTTTGGATATCTCAGCACCACATGCCAGCTCTCAGTCCAGAAAAGCAAGCTGCGAAGCCACAACAGGGCACTGCTCCTTGCTCCTTCCTGACTGCACGACCGCACACACCACCATACATTTCAGGCAGTACTGATCTTTTGCATGGTTAATGATTTCTTCCATTTCTTCTGTTACAGTGACAATATTTACAGTATAGGTTTAACTCCTGCCTAAAACCTGACATTTTTTCCCCTAAAAAAAACCCCAGGTGTGGGAGCAGGAAACAGGTTTAATTACCTGAACTCTAGCTGTATTCAGTTCCCAATCACAATTTAGCTTAAGAGTTTAGACAGGAAATAATATTAAGGCAACAAACATGAATATGAACCCCAGAGACGTACAGTGGAGCTCACACAGACCTAGAATCACAAAGCTCCACAGGTAAGCAAACTGCCTGCACGCAGAAGGAGGTGCTCCTGCACACGCTGCATGCTCTGGAGCTGACATGCCTCATGTAAGGGCTACAAAAGGGAGGCAAGGAGGGGAAAAAAGATCACATATTGCTCATTAGTAGCCCCTCGAAAGGCCTGGGGAACATTCATACTCTTCAAAGGGATTCCTATTTAGTCACTCAAGAAAATACACAGTAGCCACCCTGTAATAAGCTACAGACAAAGGAAGAAGGCATTTGACAGGGAGGACCAGAACGTGTCAGGGACGTAACAAAGGTGATGAGAACGGTGAAAAGGGTCCAATAGATTTCTTGTAAAGTACAGAACACCTCAGAGTTAAAAAATCTCTAAGTAGAATGTGAAGCTCTTTTAGTTTCTCTGTATCTGTAAAATATAAAATCTGAAGTGAAATCTCTTTCTTCTCATCCTCTGGACATGTCATGTAATTGATAGCTGTTGGTGACCTCTACTCAGGATCAGTGAATTAAGCAGAGAATCTTCCTACTCACACAGCAGGTCAACAGCACAGTCAACAGCTCAGGACACTGCAGGCTGGAGAAAACACAAAAATCCAGCCATTTTAAAGACACAAAGAATAACTGATTAATTTTTTTTTTAATTCAAAAAGAAAGAGGAGGTTTTAGTTAAATTCCCATTCTCTCCCCCTAAAAACCAAACGTATCCTGCATTTGCTACCTACAACACAAACAGTATGTATGTAACGTAAATCCTGGACGAGCAGGTGCATGCCATGACATGCTATTGCCAAAATGTGGAAAAGGCCTTTGTATAGAAAATCTTGACTATGGAAAATGAGTCACCTGAGGGAAGCCACCCACAGAACAGTTTAAGACAGGCATTTGACGACTGCTGAAATATCTCCACAAATAATTATGAAGGATTAGCTACAGAATTGTCATTCTGTTTACAGGCAAATGTTTTAGATTTTGGAGACACTGGGACTTGCACAATGTATTATTATCCCAGCAATATAACTATTACATTCAAATTACATATTGCTGCTACTGGGAAATATGATTTAGATTCAATATAGTTTAGAGCTACATATTTGGTCTGGAAACAGGTAAGAAATTGAACCTTTGTTAGGGAGTAGCAGAAAAAGACTATGAAAAAAACTGTGAGATTTGGTTTGGATAGGTATTTCTCAATGCGTATGTGCACAGGCTGCTCATAAAAATCCTATTTTATTTATATGTGTGTGTGTGCATATACACACACAGGCACAGGGAACCATCAAGAGCAAGTGAATGATTGAGAAAAAACTATGAAGAAATAGCTCAAAAGTCCTTGAAGAAAGCCAGTCTTTCCTCAGAGATGCTGTTCAGTCTCCCTGCCTTCACTTTCCATTCTCCAGGCACCCATCTGAAGTCCAGCCACCTGTGCTCCCACGCAAGAAGGTGAGCAGCAGGTGGCCAGATTTCCAAATCATGTTTTACCCATCCATTCCGCCCCTTTGTTAGCTCATCAATATCCAGCTTGCCCATTCTCCAGGCTCTGTCACTTTGAAGACACAAAGCTACCAAGGTTTAAGACTTACCCCTTCAATACTCTGCTGATGGAGATATGGTGCTTTCAGCTACCTTGCACCAGCTAGTGCAAAACTCTTTTGCTTTGCAGGAAAAAGGAAGACTGTCAACAACGCTGGTGAATGCTTCCTAGGCCATGTGCACTACATTCTCAAAATGTCCTTACCTGATTTTTGATGATGGAAACATTTCACATCATCAATGCAAGATGTTGTTATTAGCTACAAAGGGGAAGAGAGGCTGTAGGTTGGATATTTCTAAGTCTGATATTCCCTTGGACTACTTTCTCCAGAAAAGAGGAGGGGTGGGGGGTGGAGTTGAGGCAGGATTTTGCTGCCCCTGTTGCTAATCTTGTTAACGAGACCACTGTTCAAATAAATAATTTGAAAACTGCTGCTGGTAGTTTGCAGTGGGCATTCAAGTATAACACTTTTTTTTTTTTTCATCAAAAATATACTTGCAGTGGAGAAAGACATAAAAACACAGTGCACCAGACAAAGTTTACTAGGGTAGTATCTGCCCTACTCATCAGTGGTTGGAGAACGATGGAGAAAGGATCCTGAGGTGGCCAGGCTGCTGGCCTTACAAAATACAGCCTCTGGCAGCATTACAAGCAAAATGACAGCTGAAAGAACTTTGATAATTTTATCTTTTGCTGTTTCTAACTCATAGCAGAATACAGAGAGAGCCAAAACCAAACAAATGATCAGTGGGAAGGTCGGAGAATATGTTGGCTCTGAGCAGACTGGTTTTCATGGTGTGGCAGAGACACTTCCCCACTCTTAGACAAGCTGCTGGATGCTCAGAGAAACCTAATCATAGAGACAAATCATTGCTAGGAAGAAATGTTTATTAAGTGCATCCTAGCCCTTGTATAAAAGACACACCAACAAAATCAACACTCAGTGTTCAAGTACCAGTTCAATAAAGTTCTCATATTCTTTCCAAGCAATTCCTTCCATACCCACATATTGCTTCCCAGCCTGGCCTCATTCAGAATACACCACCTGCTTCTTCATACACTCCTGTACTTATAATTGGCACGCTCTTAGGTTGCTAGTCTTTTCTTGGAGCAGAGGCTTATCTTCCTCAAAGGCTTGGCTTTTATTCCTGTTTAACTTTGCTCAAGAAAGTTCTGCATTTCACAAAAGTGTTACATGAAGCTGCTTTGGAAATTAAGTGGCGATGCACAGAGCACAATATGTTTGACCTAAAGAAAAATCTCCCAGAGTATTTAAAAGAAGAATCTTTTAAAAAAGCTCATCAATTTTTGCTTTTTAGACCAGTAGTTTTCCAAATGCCAAAATTTATTGCTGACCTGGTTTCAGCTGGGATAGTGATAATTTTCTTCCTAGTAGCTGGTGCAGTGCTGCGTTTTGGATTTAGGGTGAGAATAATGTTCATAACACTGATGTTTCGGTTGTTGCCAAACAGTGTTTACACCAAGTCAAGGACTTTTCAGCTTCTCACCCCCCTGGCAGCCAGCAGGCTGGGGGGCGCAGGAGGCTGAGAGGGGGCACAGCCAGGACAGCTGCCCCGCTGCCCAAAGGGCAATTCCATACCATATGATGTCACGCTCAGCATATGAACTAGGGGGGAGCTGGCCCGGGGGCCGCTGCTCGGGGACTGGCTGGGCATCGGTCAGCTGGTGGTGAGCAACTGCATTGTGCACCCCTTGTTTCGTATATTCTAATTCTTTTATCATTATTATTATTATTATTAGTTTCCCTTCATTTTCTGTCCTATTAAACTGTCTCTCTCTCAACCTCTCAACCCACAGATTTTACTTTTTTTCCCTTGTGATTCTCTCCCCTATCTCACCCTGGGGAGGGGGGGATTGAGCAAATGGCTGTGTGGTGTTTAGCTGCCTGCTGGGTTAAACCATGACAATTGCTTATTGCTACAGCAGCACAGGAGAGATGATACATACTGTGTCTAGGTAAAGCCTTGCTGATTTTTGCAAATGTAAATAGATGCAGCATTACAAGTGGCTTCTTTTGTAGCTCATTTCCCTATGTATATGCATAATATAAACCCCCAGCTTATAAATGTAATGTTCATAACGTCAGTGGTTCATTTAGTGAGCAGGTGGCTGTTGATCTGGTCTGTGGTTCCTGGGGAAATACACATTAACCTTTCTGAAATTGAATAAAGGCAGGACAAGATATTAGTTTAAATACAAGCCAGGGCTAAATTCACATAGCTTGTTCCGAAGGTATCGAGTGTTAGCTGGGTAAAACCGGTTCTCATATTTTGTTTCATGCTGGAGATTATGCTTGTCAGATGTAGCTGAGTGATTGGCAGGACAGTATCACAAGAGCACATGAGTACAGAGCAAAGTGAAGACACGTTACCTAATTAAGCCCCTGAGCATTGCGTAGCAAGGATGTCACCAATCAGACAGACCACACTGGCCGAGAAGGATGTGCCATGTAGTAACAAAACATCTTTCTCATCTGCTGCATACAGGCTCTGCCTCTGGAATGGTATTACTGGAACAGAGAGGAGCCGACCCGAGCGAATTGGATGGTATTTACGGAGCTGAATGGAAGACCCCGAGCCTCTGCGGGTCAGTTCTCTGGGTTGTTGCAGACTTCGGAGAACTTCCACAAGGAAGGAGGCTGCCCCATTCTTTTAGTACATAATAGAAGTGGAGATACTGACATGCCAAACACGTCCAAAGGCCTCAGCTGAGGTGATTACTGTAGCTAGCCTTTCACCCCTGCCTAGGCTTAAAGAGTCTCAATGTGTGTAAGTTTAGCTATTAAATTGATAACTTGTAAAAAAGTAGCTTATAAAAATTTATGATAGAACATGGAAGGCACTTCTATATAGATTTGCATTCAACAGGATCTCCTACAAACACACCTCTTAGAAATCTTTTAAATCTGTATAAAATCACATCAAGCCTCTTACAAATATATCACCTTTACTCCTCTAATACATAGATAAGAGTCTAAAGAACATAACATCCAGATAAACTGATGTAGAAAGAGCTGACTGGTAAGTTCACACCCGGTTTCTTGAATTCTTTGTGCTGTGGAGGGAAAAAAAAAAAGAAAACAAACCCCCACCATCCCTGGCTATCTGATAGAGGAGAGACAGAGATGAGGTTGGAGCTCACAAGGCACAAGTTCACAGGTTTCTATTCTCTTTCACTACAGGAAAAACATTAACGTCACATTGGGTGTCAAAGATTTTCACTAACAGAGTGTAGGACCTGCAGATACAATCAGTGTAATCCCAGGCTCTCGACATATTTGAACCTGAGATGTGTTTTGGCTCTGGAAGATAGCCAGTGAATTTAGGAGTGTGCATTAAGGGAGTTACGCAAACTAATTTCTCACGGGAAACAGTTCATCTGTGGCACAAACACAATGTACACAAACAAAATACAATCATCTTATTTCCCTCTTTCTGTATCTGCGGTGCTATATAGTACAGGGGGCACGCACAGAAATGAAATGCTGAGGGTAGGTAAGAAATAAATACAACCAAAATTGCCAGTGGCTCTGATGAACAGCCCTCCTCCCACCCATGGAAAGCAGACTTGGTCCCAAACTCCATTTGAACTAAATCACATGAGATTCATTATTCCATCTGAAGCACGAAGCATGTGTTAGCTCTAAATCATTTCTATGAAATTTGGACTATATAATTCATTCTATACGGTCTCCTCCCCTGGAGATTTTTATTTCATTAATGAAAAACAAAACTCCTGTTAAAAAAAAAAATAAATTACACTGTTCAGCACTTCCACTTAAAAATGCCTTGATCTTAAAGAAGGCAGCCTCATCAGTTTAATGACATTTGTTGATTACTTTCCATTAAAATAGACAAAAAATATGGCTTCATAAGTGGCAATTTAACCTTTGAATTAAAATACACCTTCCTTTTTTTTCCCCCCTCTGTCTTGCTCTCTGTCTATTCCCTCCACTTTTAGATATTTATTTTTCACCTCCTTTCTGCTCGCTCTGAAAGCTTTTACCAAGGAACAAGCTGATGAAAAGCAAAGCCTGGTTTCACCCCAACAGAAGGAAGCCCAGGAGCACGAGGGGACTGATGACCAACTGTCCTGTTGCCTCAGCTCCCCATCTCGTGTCTATGCACAGCGACCAGAAGGGAGGACCACTCCAACACTTCCCAAACCAAACAGGACACGCGCATCGCGTCTTGGACCTCTGCTTCTTCTGTAGACCCGTTGTCCTTATGGCAACCACTTCCACCAGGCACAAGCAGCTCGGTACTGCTCTCTGCTGCTTCTTTCAGCTTTTGCAGCAGCAGCTTTCAAACTGTCACTGCAAAGAGAGAAATTCCTGAACTCTGGGAAAGAGACAGAAGAGGATGATCACATCAAGTGCTTCGTTCTATGGTTCAATTCAATTCCAGTCTGCTTCCCATCCTCTCCTTCCCCTGCTCTTACATAAGACTTGCTTTCTGAACTGTCTTTTCCCTTTGAGTTTTAGAGAGGGAAAAAACCTTCTATTTTTCCAAGTCGGGTGCCTGATTTCATAGGATATTCAAAATACATTGCATTCACCTTTTCCCAGAAGAATGCACGCCACAAAGAATACATCAGGCATTATTTGCCATTTCCACGCATTAACACACCATGGCTGGCTATAACTAAGTCAAGCTGCTGTTTGTAAAACAAATTAAAATATTAGGGGAATGGGGAAGGGGGGGAGGGGGGTGGACAATGGTGGTAGGGGGGATGACAAGAGCTCCCTAAAGAGCAGGGAACATTCGTAAACAGAGCTGGAAAACACAGCTGCCTTATTCCTGCTTCTTAGCATGTTTTAGCTAAATGGCCTGGGGCTCTGTCAGCTACAGTGGTCTGAGGAGGTATTAGAGAAGCTGCACTCAGTCTTGCAGTAGGTCTGCAAACGCAACCGGACAACTGCCAGTACACAGCAGGGATACAAGAGCAGATAGCGGGAATAGCACAGAGCTCTCAGCTCGTCTTATCTACTACTCAGGGAACTACTACAGCAGAACTGGCAAAGTTGCTCAGCTCCACTTCAAAAGTCTCAAAACAACCTATCTTGTCTGGAGTGGTGGTTAAGACAGCACATCGTATGTGGCCACAAAGAGCAAAAGAACGGAGGGTAGTGCCTTGCCTGCTAACAGAGCTCTGCAGCTTCACCAGGCACCGGTAGAAAACTTTGATCACATGCTCAGGCTACCACTGAAGCAGACAGTTCTACTCGTAGAAGATTTATGGCTATTAACAGCGCACAAGAGTACAATATGCTGGAAACGGTCATTGAGTGAACATGTGAGAAGGGGTTTGGAAAATGAGGCATACACATATTGAGCCTAATACGCTCTAATAGCAAGTGTCAGAAAATGTCAAGAAGGTCACCAGATATTGCAGATCATCCTCTTCCTCAAGACATACCCACCCCAAAGTGTTCGTATCAACGGTTTCAGAATTGCTTCAGCTGGAATAGGAAGGCAGACTCAACCACGCAGCAGTCCCAAGAGCCCTCCCCCGCGTGCTTCCGAAGGCGCCTGCCCCTATTAGCCAGGGAGCTGCAGGCCACTAGGACATCCCAGAAACTGCCGGCTGGAACAGGAGGAGGCTAAAGACTCGGGTAGGAAGGATCACCCTGCAGCAACCAGACTTCAGAGCTCTAGTTCCAGATGCAGCCCTTTGACCTGTGTGAAGTCCCTGCCCGGGAAACAGGGATATCTTTTTCTCTTTCTTCTACCCAGAACATACACCCTCATTAAAGTGGGAATCACACGAGAACACACAAGTTAATTGCAACTGGAACCACACAACAGCGCAACACTTGCCACTACATATGGCTTGCTGGCTGCAGTCAGTCTTTGCTGAGACTTCCAGATCCCTGGAAAATGTGAACAGCAAGCAACAGTAAACTGAGAAATGTCCTTTCCCAATTAACTGCATCCTGTTCAGGACAGGAAGAAACAAAAGCAGTACTACTGCGTTTTAGGCTGAGAGCCTGTGATGTCAAAGCTTTAGGACTCAATAAATACTTTGTAAGAAGTACTCGGTTTCTGTCTTGGTCATGCCGGGGTGATGCAACAACGATGGACAGGGACAGGTTGGATTTTTTGGGTGGGTTTGTATTTTGCTCTGATGCAGGTTTCAGCTCAGGTACCCGAGACACTTCCACTTTGTTCTGGGGGAGCAGGGCTAGTCTCACACACTGATTTTGAATTCTACTTCCAGCTTTCTGGTTGTTAATACAAGTAGCTCTGAGATGTGCTTTCTGGAGATTAAATGCACACAGCCCAGCCCATTGAGTTCCTCTTGATATGCAACTTTTATTGCCTCAGTGCTTAGGGAATGAAGAGGATCTTGTTATTGTTTTAATTTTGCACCTAGTATCGATGTTGGTATGTCCATACTTATAACAAGAATGAAATAAGACCCAGAAAATTAAGACATGCTGCAAAGGAACAGCTGCTTGGCTTTAGTTTATACATGCAAGTTTTATCATCACTCTAATTGGAAATCTAAGTAATATAAGAAAGCCATCAAACATGGTTCTTGTTACGCAGCAACAGCTAACCTTTCTAACAACAGGGGCACTGTTTAGTAGCTCAGTGATAGCATTCAGATGCTGGTGTCCCGCCATCCACACCCGAGTATGAAAAAATGACTTGTTGCCTTAGAATTCACAGCACTTAAAGCCAGAGGAAGTTTAGCATGGCTCTGCCGAGGCAGGTGCTTCAATAAATCAGATTCCTCATGGAAGGAAAATGCAGGAGCAAATTTTAAGCCATTGATTTTATTTGCAACATAACTATGCGGACCTCCGGACAAAGCAGTTTTGTGGACACCAGGACTGGTAAAGCCAGGCTGAAGGGGAGATCAGTCTGAAATAGTTTGGAGATCACCAGCTCCCTCGTGGGAACGTTCATCCAGATGAAGCAGACATGCAGTGGAGGGCCAACAATGGAAATTATTAGAATGATTCATTTCCTCTTTTTCCTTTTTCGTACCATCTGGCAGCGTGAATACAAGACTAGAAGCAAAAAATGCAGTTGTGTTCAGCCTGACAAAAGCTGGCTAACAAGGACTGTTTTCAGTGAGACAGAGAGCTGTAAGTGTGTATCTTACCCTGGCTTTATAACTGAAAGGAGCCCCCAGATTTCTTCCTGTCAGGCAGCCCATATGGCACCCTGGTGAGCGACTTCAAACAGCAGGGCACTGAATGTTAAGGGCTTTGGAAACAGTCCACATATTCTGTGGGGTTTGTATAAACCACATCCATTTATTTCTAATGCATTACAAATAGCCCAGTTGTTCAGCATCAAACTCTACGTTTACAGGAGAAGCAAAACTCAGTAAGTAAACAAGGTGTCCCACAGACAACTTTTAGAACCACATCCAAACGGAGGCTGGTCTCTATTCCCGTCTGTAGTGCTGGCCCCACAGCAGCCACTCACTCTCCTAAAGCTGCGTGCACATCCATAACGTGGGAACTGTGATGCCTCCTCCTTTTCTAAAGCCCTTCAGGATCTGCCTGCAGGTGAAAGCTGGATGCTGGATTTGCAAGGCAACAAGAACAAAGGCCTCTCCTCATGGAAAAGTCGACATTGGCCCAAATTTCCCACACCAGGTGAACTGGGCTCGGTGCATTTCCCTGTTGTTGCGACAGAAATCAGATTTAAAGCACTCTAAAGGTGCTCATCGTTTCACAACCATTACTCACCTAGGCTGCTTCCCAAAGGCGTACGAGTAAAAGGATAGGTTTCAAAGAAGTGACCCTTTTCTTATCCCCCAAAAAAGGAGGGGGAAGGGGCTGTAGCAGGAGCTGAGCCACTCCACACGCCGCTGCCAGGGCTCGCAGTACCAGGTCTTTGGCAGTTCACAGGGAGCCCAGTGCCTTTCCTATTCAAGCAACTGCAAGCTTTCATTCATTCATTCCGGTTTGAAGGCTGTTACAAAGACAGGAGTAGCTGTAGGGCCCTTCATTACTAGGAAGAAAGTGTTCTCAGAGAATATGCTTTTCACCTTATTCAGCTTCCAGGTTAGGCTCTGGTTTGGACCAGCCACCTGCTCTCCACCGCTATCCTGTTAACATCGTAAGCCAGCAAACCTTTAAACCGGCGCCTTCTTGAGAAACTCTCCATTTCCTACAGTGCACCTCTTCCAATGATACCCGGTACGACCCACACTGCCAGCCCAGGGAGGCCGGACCTGCTCTGCCGGTGACTAGCTGCCAGAACAGAGCAAGCTGCTTGCAGCAGCTCTGGAGCACTAAACCAGTAGGAGGAACCTCAGAGAACACACAAACAGATCTTCACAGCTCCGTGTAGGTGTTAGATACACAAAGGAATTCACTAATACTAGTGGAATACATGTTATCTTTCAATTATTTCAACAGTCAGGCTCTTTAGGGAGGTTTCCACAGAAGTTTCAAAGCACCCAAAACAAGTCACCACATTGAAATTTCTGCCACACTAAAACTTCGAGGGTCTTTAAAAACAGTTCCTCTTTGCAGGCAGCTACAGCTCTGTTCTGACGCAAAATACTCAGGCTGTGAAATGACACAGATGTACCTACCTATTGCATCATTTACAAAGCAAAGCACTTAAAACCCAAGCAGTGAATATTAAAGGACATAACAAACATACATTATTCATATATTATTCACATTTACATAAAAGGAATGCATTTTTCATCATCACAGAATAACCTTAACTCTGACCTGCAGATTTTCTCAATATATTTGTTGTACTAGTTTAAGTTTCTAAATATTTTATATTAAGTGTTCCAAGGGAAATACTATCATTCGTTAACTTTATCAACTGACAATTTTAATTAGTTTTTCTGGAGAATAGCATTGAACATCCAGTTTCATAAAGTGTGTAACGGTGTTGATTTATGGAAAAATTATGCATCTTGATTTGCATTTGGGAATGATTAAAGTATTATTAATGTGTAGATACATCTTTTAAGTTTGCATTGGGATTACAGTTGAAGGTTAGTTATGAAAATAAGCTTTTCAGCCTTCAAAACCCCTGACTCTGCATTTGAGCTATCAGTCAGATGTAAAGGGATCCTTAATATTCCTTCCAGCCTGCAAATGGATCCGAGAAATGTATGGTCAAAGACAAAGTCGCTGTTCCTCCAGGCAGTCCCGCGTGTGCCTACAGTCGCTACTGAAAGCTGACCCGCTGGATTCATCGGTGCTGGAAGATGAGTAAGTAAGCACAGGAAAGTAGGGTCGTAAGGGATCTCCTTGGTCGTCTTTCTTCATGCTTACGGGAGTACAAAATATTTGCATATTGGCTACATCATGTAGATGCTATAAAGTTGATGATGATGTTAAATATTCATCTGTTTAATTCTCATTGCTTCAGTTGCCCAAGTGTTTCAACACACTAATATCATTTGGCTATTTCATTGCTTCTAATACAGATCGGGTGATGTCAAAGTTTGCACACAAATCAATGTTCATCTTTTAATTACTTGAAATGCTTTATTGTGCTAATGAGATAAAAAGAACCTACTAAGTTATATATGCATCAAAATGCTTACAGGATTATGGTCACGCTTCCCACCCTACTTCTTGGATACAAACGCAGAACCACACAAACCAACTATAAATGCCAGAAGCCAAACCCCAAGATACAAATTCAGCCGTACTTCTGGTGAATCCAGCCCTAGATCCAGCCTCTGCTGAGATAGCACGTCAGCCCCTAACAGGTACCAGCAGTATTCCAACACAGCATCTACAGCAGCAGACCCTCCTAGTGCAACGCTGGTCATAACATCTGCTTTCTGGCAGCGGGTATTTTGCTGGCATTCTGTCATGCAAGTCTTTAAAAAGGTCTGTCCATACTGAAGCCATAGATCCCTTTTTGATTCTCATTTGTCTCTGTTTGCCGGTGGGAAATATGACTATAAGACAGGAAGTTGAAGAGGAAATCAGGAAAAAAGAATCAATTAAAGGACAGCAAGGATGCTTTGAATGAAGGGTGTAAAAAGATGCAAGTCAATACAAGAGAAACCTATCCATTTCCTTATTGTGACAGTATTAGAAAACTGTAGCTTCTGCTTGCCAAAAGCATGAAATCAGTCATTCTTTCCTTTATCATTATAGATTATGGTGACATGACTTAGGTACGGTATGAGGAGAGATCTAATTATCAACTGATGAGTCATGCTATACAATTTTAGTTGTAATCAGTCATGTTCTAAATGGAATCCAAGTTACATGCTGGTAATTATCCACTGTGGATGGAAAGATGCGATGATTTATTTTTCAAACTGGCAGTGCCATCTGATATGTTCACAAAAAGGCTACAAAAAGAATCAACTGTCTAACAAAATATTTACATGGCATGAAAAATACCTGCATTTTTATAGGTATTGCAACCCCAATCTCACTCCTGAATGGCAATGGTCACCTCAGAGTCCACCATTTCATATATGAATCTAGATTATCTTTTCCCAGTACATCTCTTCACATTTTACATTGAATTTAACCTCCAATTTTATTGCCCAGTCTTTCAGTCCTCAAAATCTTACCGTAGTTCCTCAGTTTACCCTTGTCTTGACAAATCTTTGTACCATCACCACCTCTCGTGCCCTTTTCTATGAATATGTTGAACACCACAGGTCTCAACAGACAGCTATGCAGACCTCCACTGACCATTTTCTGCTGGACTCCATTCCCATCTTCAACCAATCGTTTACCAGTGTTGATTTATCTTATCCAATGCCAGCCTGGTTTCCTTAAAAGCCTTTGTCAGAAGCCCCTTAAAATTTAAACTAGGTTATATTAATAAGTTCTGTTTTATGCATGTTTGCTAGCCCCTTCAAAGGAGGTCAAGAGACTTACAAAGCAGAACTTCCCTTTAATGAAGTCATGATGACTCCTCTCAAGTAGGTCATGTTTTTCCATGTTTATACACGTCATTTAAAACTAATTAGCCTGGGAAAATGATCAAGTTTAGAGGCCCTCTGTGCTGCTGTTAAAGACATATCTGTCATTCTTCAGGTACCAAAGAACTGTAAACCTTCCCAGTACTGCCAGTAGCTCAGCTAACTCAGCTGGCAGTTACCTTGCGCTGCTAATACCTGCTGACTCGTAATCTGTTAGTGCTTGTTTTGTCTGTTTTCCCCTTAACCTTCCCTAGGGTTGCTTCAAACTTAGTTCAATCCTCTGATGAAGCCTAAGCCCTCATACAGGGTTCTGACACCCGAATCAAACTTTGGCTCTACAAAGCCATCAAAGGAAAAATGTTCCAAAGAAAATAGAACACTATCAAAAATATTAAGTTTAAGTACTGTAGTTAGCTCACACAACCTGGTATAGGCATCTCATCTGTTTGCCGAACTCAAGACTCCTAATGCTACCTCCGATAAATATTGGGTGGGATTCATCACACTAACCACTACCTGTCAGCAGACAGTGGGAGAACGACCCCAAACACCTTGGGTCTTCCATACACTGTCACGTTTGTTTGAAGAGCTTTCTTGTGAGCTTAGGGCCTCTGGATTTCGACCTTGGTGATGCGTGTTGGGTTGTACTGTGGAGCCGTTCTGGAGCAAAGCAACTGGATTTGCCAGGGAAACTTAGCCGCAAGCAGAAAGCGATTTACCAGGAAGGCAGCCCGGAGGAACAGGCTGGAGACGAGAGGCTTTGTCAGCTCAAGCACAGCTCTCAACAGAAGCGGAAACGTGTGCTCCAGACACTCCTGTTAGGCTGATTCCTGCCAACGGGGATGTTTCTCTCCTTCCGAGACTATGAAGAGAGCCTGTCTGGCTCAGCGCCTAGCTTCTAGGTGATTATTAGTAGGAGAGATGAATTCTAACTTTTGTGATTCAGATTCTCCTTCATAAAATATGGGGATCCAAGTCCTGCCCTGTACCTCAGGGGGAAAAACACATTGAATGTTTTGAAGCACTTTGATACAGCACTTGGAATGGAACTCTCAAAATGAATGCCTTCCAGGAGACTCAGAATTCAGAGCAATTAGTTTTGTTAATTGCTGTATTTTTTAATTTTGTGCACATTTCAAGAATTTTCTCCTTCGGTTCAGCTGAAGACTATTTTAACTTATCTAAGCCAGCTTAGACAAGGACTTTGCTGTCAAAACTAGGCTGAAAATGCTATGAAAATAGACTGGGTACTCTGGCGTTTTATATCAATTGTACACCATTTTACACTAGATGTACATAAAAAGAGTCTGTGTGACAAAATGTAATGACAGTTTTGGAGAAGCTTAAGTTTTAGTTGGAGGATCAGGCTGGGGTTTATTTTATCATATCAATTTGATCTTCTGTAATAAATATAAAGTTAATAAAGAGTTTATAAAATAGGTATTATTATTTACTTAATGGCCCATAACAACTTCCATAGAGAATTTATATTTCACAGGTCATTGACTTGATAGATTGTGACAGCTCTTCTGAAGATGTTCTGGTCTACTGGGTCATTACAGTCAGCATGCACAGACAGTAAATCCATGTCCTAAATATCCTAGTAACATTTTGTTCAAAACAGTTAAGCGAAGGGGATCAAAGCTGGTTCAAAATATTTATTTTATTTTTAAAAGGCGAACCAGCATGAGGCCTGCTACAGACTATTTCCTAGCAAAAGCCTGAAAAAGTCATGTTGGGAATGATACAAGTGGTTTCATGTATGCACTGATGCAACAAGCAGGCACGTCATGGAAGATATAGGGAGAAACAGGCTCTGTCTCAAAGAACTTAGGCTTTAAACCCTTACCCCACGAAGATTTCCCTTGTTGGTTTACTACACAGCAATGAATAATCAGTCTGGATTCTGATTACTACAAGACAGGTAGTCCCAGCCCTGAAGGCCACATATAACCTTCCTCCCGGCAACTGCCCGCTGTTTTCACAGAAATGTGTGCCAGGCACCTATGTCTTCTTGCATGATTTCAGACTAGTTCTAGGAAGCAGAGGAATCCTTCAGCAAACAAGAAGGAAAACATTGAGAAGAAAGGTTGTAGTAAACTGTGATCATGAAACCACTCTAGACAATGTGTATATCTTGATGATTCTGTTAGCCTTTTGTTAGAATGAAGATGAACACTATTGATGTCCTCTTAAGATTCAGAAATTGGCTGAAACAAGGCTTTTTTTTTCATTTTCAACTTTACTTCAAAATAAATAATTCCTCCAGCTGCTATCCATCTTGTTAAAAAGGGAAAGATCTAAACTAGAAGCCATTTACTAAAATGAGACATAACAAAAACAGTTGAGATCTTGATTTATCGTTCTGAGAATGGCACCACTCAGCCAGTGGCTTAAATGCCACGAACTCAGAGGATGCTTGCAGATCACAGATACAGCAACAACCCGCAGCAGAAGCATGCAAACAAAGCACCAGATAGAGAGATACAGGAGGAGAAAACGTATTACTGATATGGTCAATAATCAGTAGCATGTGAAAAAGAATGCAATGTTTTGACTTAAGTAGGCTTAGATTCAGGGGAGCAGAGATTTCACACTCGGCTTAGTGCTGCTACTGATTCCTTCAGAAGAGGTCTCCAGCAGCCATTCCTGAAGAGCAAATCACTCGAGGCAGCTCACCAACCTCTTCTCACCAAAGCTGAAAAAGAGGGTGATCCTGAACCAGCTGCTGCCTGGGAGTAGAGGAAGGCTAGAGGAACAGAAACCCTGTTAATAACAACAATGGCAACAGAGAGGAGTAGACACTGTAGACTGATACATCATGAACGGCACAGAAATGCGAAGGTCAGCTCTTTAGCACCAGGGCAGAGCATTTCTCCTGTCTGAGGGCAGTTGCTATCTCTCCTAATGAAGCCCCACCACGGAGCAAAAAGAAGTTTCAGTATTTTTATGTTTATGTTGGCAAGTTACCAGCAAACTTAAAATTAGTTCAAAGTCACCAGCAAACACCTGATGAAAAATGCTGATGGACCCCTGATTCAAATGCAGACCTTTGGTAACAACACCTATCTGACAATCATCCATAGGTCTACATAAAATGTGGTGCTCTGAGCGGCACCCATCTTTCCCTGTCTGCATTTTAAAAAGCAGAGCTGAGCGCTAGTCGTCTCCATGCAGGCAATACAGTAGCTTGTGTGTAGACGTGAGCAGACAGATGTGCTTCCTAGACCCCTAAGTGAGGCAGTGAGCTCCTCAGAAATATAAGACTTCCTCCTTGCCCTTTTCCCGCCACAATTTCTCATGGTTTAGCCCTCAGAGGGCTGCACAGTGTGCAGGCTGACCTTTCCCCTTGGCCTTCTGGCTGACACAGGGTCCATCTTCAACTGCTGGCTTTCGGTGGTGTTCACACTCCACGGTAAGGCATTTCACCTTGAGACACCGCAGTGCTCAGTTTTTGGAAGAGGAAAATGGTGTACAAGTGTCAAACCATCCATTTGAATTTGCTGCTGAGAAGCTAAGTTCCTCTTTTTGTGTAGGATATTCCTATGTTGTAGGTAACAAAGCCAGCATCATGCTCTTACTAATCAGTAATATGGCTCACTAAGCTTTGTCACATGGGTGGAAAACTACATTATCAACCAATCCTCAGTCTTACTTTATTTTTGGTATTAATCATATGCTTTGATACCATATCATATTTTATTTGGGACAATATATTTTCAGACAGGACCTAGATAGGGAGGTAGAAAGACTCCACGAAACAAGTTATTGGAGCCATTACTAACTTAAAAATACCAAATTCTAGCTGGCTCTTCCTTTTTGAAAATAATAACGATGCATCAAGCTTTCATATTAGAACTGGAGAGAGACAGAGGAGAAAGCACTTTCCTTTCCTCCTTTTTGAAAGTAACAACAGAAGGATGCACCAAGCTTTTGTATTCGATGTACACAGAGACAGAGGAGAAATTCTTTTACATAGGATAATAGATGAAAGCCCAAGTTGTTACAATGGCTGACTGCCATAGAGCTGGTTTTCTCCATGCTCCACCAAAATCCCACTTGCGCCATCTCTCCCACTCCTGGCAGATATCCAGGGCTACCGTTTAATTTTTCTGGGCCACGGAGCTGAATCGCAGGTTGCCCTGTAGAAAGGCCAGCCAGCGCTCTCTTTGGGAAGGGGCTGAACCCACCCAGCTGCCACATTTCCCCACAGATGCACAGGGCTGGACTCGGTGACTTGCCTCCCGCTGAATGGAGCCTGCAGCACGGGGCATTCGGCAAAAACAGGCTGAGTAGTGCCATCATAGCCACTTGGGACAGTATGCCAATGGGGAGGCGATTAATTTACTGGAATTGATTTATAGAACAGGTTTTGTCCTATTTCTATTTAAGAGTGCTCCACGGCTGGACTTCATGTTTCTGAAAAGTGCTTATTACTCAGAATTTATTGTATATCAAAGGGGCTGCATAGTTTATGGGTTAGTAACTGACTATTGACCATCATGATTACCTTGAAAGAGTGCTCTTCAGGAAGAGTGATTGCTCATGTATGCTATGGATTGGATGCTCGAAATCTAATAAATGCCAAAAGCTAAAAGGCTTCCAGTTGCTCTGCAGAGGTGAGCGGGACACTGCGTGACAGGCAGATCTACAAAATTCTGCAAAAAAATCCCAATAAGGGCAATGCTATCCCTTACTGAAATCAAGGCTGCCTGCTGGATTAAAGCAGAGATCCCATTCATCAAAGCCATGGGTCTTTGTCTGTTTACAACCAGAAAAAAATCAAATTTAATTTTAATTTTATTATCACATCCACAAAGTAAACGTCTGTGTGTGCATCCTTGCAGTGAAGCTAGCCAGATCCTGACTGGTCTCATTTTCCTGTCTCTGTGGTTAATTTACAACTGGGCTTTTCCCACAGTCTCGGCTCTGTAGCATACTCCCATACATATCTTGATGAATTTTGCTAGAGCCAGGTTTCTAACCTGATCTTTTTGGTGCAGCAAAGTTCCGGACACGTTATCGACACGTGTGCCATGCAGCCCAGCCCTTTGCACACCAGTCAGCCCGATGGGTGACCACCCACTTCACCTGGCTGCTGCCTCCCTGTTGCCACCAAGGACCTCATCCCTGGTGTAGCAGTGTCACTAGCAGGCCACAGCTGAGGAGGACAGCAGGGTGACTGGCATTTTCTCCCTTTTCTCTAGCTCTTCCTGACAGGAATGGATGAACGCCTTTTGCCTGGCACCACACATAGCTGCCAGAGTAGTTATTTTTAAGTACCTCTGAAAAGCTCTTCCCTTTCTTCCTAAATCAGCGGTAGGCAAAGCAAAAGAATCACTTTGACTACAAATAAATTTTTAACATAAAAAGATAATCTCATTTTTCAAGACCACCCTAATTCACGAAATGTTGCCTTTTGACATGTCTCCCTGTAACAAATAAGGCTAGAAACTACCAAAGCACATTCTCTTTCATTCTTGTTTTATTCACTAAGACTTATTCCTGTCAAGATTCCCTATATCCACTTTTGAGGCTCTCCTTCCTAGGCAGAAAACCCGCTACAGCATTTATAAGACAGGAAAATAAATGCTTGTTAGGCATGCAGACAAGTCAATTAAATCCATTACTTTAGCCTCCCCCAAAATTCTTTAAGTAATGGTCCTCTTATCTCAGCAAACTGCCACTGGGCTTGTTTTGAACAAACATCTGTCCCTTCCTTATATGAAAAATGGGTGATTTAATATTTGATCAGCAAATACTATTTCCAAGTTGTCCGTGTTTTTGAATGGAAATAATACTGCAAATTTCAGTATTGATTTCAAGAAGCTTTGTGCTGTATTATTCTTGAATTCATACTGTATATCTCACACTCGCAAGAATTCATTATCTCTAGGGAAAGGGCAAGTAAAGCCCTGTATTGGGTGAAAGGAATACAGCAGAGGGGATTAAACGGCCCTCATTTTCTTCTGTGATAACATCAGCTTTATTTTGCAAACAGATTCTGGCACTGATTATGCTTTTTTAGCATCTTAATAATAAAGGTAAACTCTATGCTCACTGTGTGAACATCTA
Organism: Falco peregrinus; assembly: GCF_023634155.1. NCBI lineage: Eukaryota > Metazoa > Chordata > Aves > Falconiformes > Falconidae > Falco > Falco peregrinus. The sequence goes on along the minus strand of NC_073724.1, from coordinate 2,132,557 downwards.
AAAGCTTGTCAGAATGAGAAGGAAAGAAATGCGATCGCTAAGCAATACCATTGCTTGATCTCCCTCTGGATTTGATTCGGAGAAGGAAGATTTCAGAAGAGCATTACACAGTAAAATCCACTCGCAACAATTACATGTTATTTTCATGAATTTCTGATTTATCTTTTCTTAATTTCACACAAATGTTTCCCCTTTGAGCAGACTTTGGCATCATAAGACTGTAGAAAGCAAAGAGAAAGGACAGAAGAAGCAAAGAAATGTTTTTTGGTATTTTTTTTTTAAAGAAAGAAAAAAAATGTGCCGGACTGGTTGGTGCAGGGTACTGTTATCAAAACCTTTCCCTTTTGAAACCTGCTTACAGAGAGAGCAGATGCACGTGGCTTGCTTTAATAGCTGTTGCGTTGCCAGAATAGCACCTAGAGGAGGAAGGCTCGGTGGCAGAGATGGAAAGCCAAGCAAAAAGGTGCTGGAGAACCACCGGCATGAAAGAGAGCACTTCATATGAAAACAAATGGTGATGTTCTGCATGGTTTGAAGGATCATCTTCTGGCTTAGGCACTAGGCTGGGACTCAGAAGATCTTGGTTCAGTTTCCAGTTTTGTCATAGTCCTTCTCTGACCTTGAGCTAGGGAGTGTGTCAGTTAAATCCAGCCTTTCTATCAGAGAGTAATAGTGCTATGCTCAACAGTATTTCATCCGTTTCGACTGCAAGCTTTCTGAGGCAGGAACTGTCTCCTACTGTGTGGTTGTACGATGGCTTTAGTGCACTTGGGCTTCTCAGCTGGGGCCTTTAAGCTCTACTAATGAGGATAAAGCTGATTTAGGAGATGGGGTTTTTTTATTGCAGTTGTCAGTTGTGCTTGATTAGTTCAGAACGGGCTTTGGGCTTCTGCTAATCTGCTAATTTAATGTGGAATGTACAATACCGCAGTATGCTCAGGAATGGGTGCAATATATATACCTGAAATAAATCACCTGAAAGGAGGTGATAGCGAGGTGGGGGTTGGTCTCTGCTCCCAAGTAACAAGTGATGGGACAAGAGGAACCGGCCTCAATTTGTACCAGGGGAGGTTTAGATTGGGTATTAGGAAAACTGTCTTCACCAAAAGGGTTGTCAAGCATGGCACAGGCTGCCCGGCGACATGGCTGAGTCACCATCCCTGGAGGTGTCTAAAAGTTGTGTACATGTGGTGCTCAGGGACATGGTTTAGTGGTGGGCTTGGCAGAGTTAGGGTGACAGCTGGACTCCACGATCTTAAGGGTCTTTTTCCAACCTAAATGATTCTATGATTCCATGATCCTATATTTACTTTCCTTTCACCTAGTTTGAAATCTGGTTTACCCTTGCATCAATTCAGTGAACCTCCAGAAGTATCTGAAGCCCCTCCTGAGACTGCAGCTCAGGAAAACAGCAAGCTGACCACAACGCTGCAGATGCTAAAAAGAGTGAAATGAACTGCCTTTTGCCTGTTGGACTTACACCTCTGTGATGGGCAGAAGGCAGTTCATTTCAAGTGGTCACAGCTCACTTCTTGTGAGCTGTCGGAAAGATCACCTTCCCCCGCAGGAAGGCTGTGGGACTGGGAGGAAGGCCATGGCTAAGAGGCAGGCTCCCTGCAGCATTCTGCAGCACAGGGAGAAGATCGCTGTCACAGAGAGCAGATGGAGCCTGCTGGGGTCATGGGGACCCTTTTGCAGTGGGATAGGCGAGAGCAAGCCAAGAGCGAGAAGAGAAAGCCCGAGGGGAACCTGGGGCAGATGCAGCTGGAATAGTCTGGGAGCCAACAGCCAGGTGGCTGGGGTGTCAGGAGCAAGACCACCCGTGGGATTCAGAGTGGGTCGTACAGCATTGTTGCAACCTGAAAGCTGCTGAACGGTGCTCTACTGGGAATCATTCTGGAAAAGACTCACTCCAACAGGACAAAAAAAAAAAAAAAAGAGTAGGGGGCAGTTTTGTTTACAAGCCTCTCTTACTTCAATTTGGTTTTAGTCTTCACTTTTCCTGTACTGAAAAGAGTTCAGAGTGCTGGATGTCTACCATGTACAATCCTGCTAAATCCTGCTAAATTTTGAGATTCAAAGCCCTTTCTACTCTTTAGGGTGCTCACTTTCAAGGAATGATCCAAAGCAGCATACTGATTCACTGTAAAGTCCCCCACGAACTCAGGGACCCCTGAAAAGCTGTCACATCAAAACCGTGATCAAGGTAAACAGCTTGGGAGCAGACATGCCGCGGAAAACAGAGCTGGATTACTAACCCTTGGGTGCCCACAGACCCCGCAGTGTACAGCACCTAGCTGCAGGGAGCTTAGCTAAGGGGACATTCAGTCTGACCCCTTGTGATAGAGGTTATTCAAGACATTTTGCTGTTTAAAAAAAAAACCAACACCATAAAAACCCCCAAACTTGTAGAGTTAGGTCACCATTTGGAGAAACAGTAAAATCGCCAAAAGAGCCAACTGTATCAAACACGGATTGTTAAATCATCTCTTCATAAATCCAGGTAAAATTATCACTATTGAAACCACAAATGTCATTCACCTCCCTCTATTAGTGGAAACATTTTACAGCTTTATTTTTTAGCTTTTTAGTCAGTTACTTATCTGAGGTTTGGGAACCACACAATTAATTGAGAGGATTTGAACCTATATCTTGCATCTCCCAGGAGTGTGCCCACAACCATTATTCTGAGGTGGTTTGCTCTTGTTTCCTGCTGTTACTTTTCCAGTTTGTGTAAAATACTTAAAAAGTCATTGAGAGGGAAAGAAAGAACTAGGCAGTGAGAACAACAGCTTCCACGAGTCTAAAGGATGGAGCATGTATCTGTAAGGATGCTCAGCTGTAGAAGCCTGGGGAAAGCCAGGGCAATCACCTGAAAGGTGAGCATTTCGGATTCCTTGCGGACTGACGTTGTGCAGTGATTAAACCCCAAAAAACTGAATTGAAAGGAGAATATCAGCACCACCTTTTTCAAAAGGCTCCAAATTTTGCATTTCTCACATTAAATAGTAATAAAAAAATAGTAGGAGGAAGATCTTGCTACTGGGAACAGCAAAATGAACAGTAAAATCTAGCAAAGGGCAAAATTTACAAGAGCAGCTGAGGTCACTTGGCTTGTTCAGCTTGGAGGAGGCTGAGGGGTGCTCTCACTGCAGCCTGCCCCTTCCTCGGGGGGTGGTGGAGGGCGGGGGCTGATCTCCTCCCCCTGCTGACCAGAGACAGGACACAATGGGATGAAGCTGCATCAGGGTATGTTCGGACTGGACGTTAGGAAAAAGTTCATCACTGAGAGGCTGATCGGTCCCTGTACAGGCTCCCCAGGGAAGTGGCTGTGGCCCCAAGCCTGCCAGAGTTCAAGGAGCATCTGACAATGCTTTTAGTTACATGGTTTAGTTTTAGGGAGTCCTGCAAAGAGCAGGGAGATGGACTCAATCATCCTGAAGGGTCCCTCACAACTCAAGATTGTGATTCTGTGATCTATAGTTTCTTTAAAATTTTATGTTCAATAGTTCACCACTTCATGCTACACAATTACTTCTATTAATTACATTCAGCTTATTAATAAGAAGATTTAAATTATTTCCAGATCCATGTAATAAGTGGCTCATCTATCTTAGAAGATGAACTACTGGATAAGATAGAAAGATCAATATTTCAGTTCTTCACAATATCGATATCAAAACAAGATTAAACCTTTTGGGTACCATTATTCTGGTTTTAGAAGTTTTTATAGATCAGAAAGATTCTGTGGAGATGTGAGGACAGAGCAATGACGAGTCTGATCTGGAATGAAAGAACCATAGGCTGTTACAGACAACTCATTATCAGAAAAGCTTTTCACATGAAGATTTCCATGGAACAGAATATAAAAACATATGATTAACTCCCAACAATACATCACAAACTGTGATCTAATTCAGTTGAAAGGGTTTTGGTGGGTTTTTTTTTGAAATTCTGCGACTGTTAGGAGAGATGGGGGAGGAAGAAGGAAATGAGAGAAATGAGGAAGGCCAAATGATGTTTGCAATATAAACAATGGCTTTATGTAACACGGACTCAGAAGAAAAAGGGACAATGTTTTTCAGAGATCCTATGGAGCATCTAATTGAGCTTCTTTCATTCAATTAAAAAAAAAAAAAGTCTGTCGGGATGATAGAAATCAATTTTACGGAAACTCTAAATTGAAAACATTACCATAGAATGTCCTTTGTAGTTTTTCAGGACACAATAATCCTCTCTTGCTGTGAAGATGCTAGGCAAAAACGATTACATCAAATATCGAGTTTTAAGTCAAAGTCCTAAAAGGACAATGAAGACACACGAAAAACAGTCTTTGCTTCAATCAAATTTGTCCTGGTTTTGGCTGGGATGGAGTTAATTGTCTTCTTAGTAGCCGGTGCAGGCTGTGCTTTGGATTTAGGAAGAGACTGTTACGGCAGAGTGATGTTGCAGCTGTGGCTGGGCAGCGCCCACCCCAAGTCAGGGACCCTCGGGCTGCCCAGGCTCTGCTGGGAGCGGGGGCACACGGAGCCGGGAGGGAGCAGAGCCAGCACAGCTGCCCCGCACCAGCCGAAGGGCTGGTCCATACCAGGGCACCTCGTGCCCAGTATATAACCTGGGGGGAGCTGGGCGGGGGCTGCCGATGGCTGCTGGGGGGCTGGCTGGGCATCGGTCAGCGGGGGGTGAGCCCTTGTGTTGTGCACCCCTTGATGTTTTTCCTTGGGTTTTATTCCTCTCTCTCTCCCCCCACCCCCCATCGTTACAATTATTATTATTAATAATATTACTATTGATACTTTATTTAATTTATTAGATATTTCTTATCTCAACCTATGGGTTTTGCCTTTTTCTGATTCTCCTCCCCATCCCACCAGGGGAGCGAGCGGCTGCGCCGTACTCAACTGCTGGCTGGGATGAAACCACAGCAGCCCTAAAAGGGCAGTGAAAACACACAAACAGCAGTTTCTGCTTCAGCCAAAATTATTGATAAGAGAACTAGCTTAATGCTATCAGACCATGAAAATGGTAGAAAATATGTTCCCTTTCTGGCTGGCTCTGGTGAGCACAGTATCTTCTGGAAAGAGTAGGAATGAGCAGTAAGTTGCCAACGTAGAAAGCCAGACTGGCAAATGGATTTGATGACACTACAGAGTGACAACAGCATCCATGAAGTACATTTATGCTATATGCTTTAAATTACATTCCTGTCGACTGAAGGCCCTACCTCATACAGACTAGCAGAAGGACCAGATGCTTCCTTATGCTAGTCCACACAAGAGAATCACCTGAATCTATCTGACTTGTATGCAGATTCTTTCTTAGGACAACATTCTTAAAAAATCAGGAAGCATTAAAGAACTTTTATTATCATAAAAAACTGTCAGCTGGATGCAACTTAGAAGAAACTGCTTTATCAAAAATAGACTTTAAAAGACAATTTCAGGTGTGGTTATCAGTCTTAAGATAGTTTCAGAAAGGAACCATCTTACCCCAAAATACTGTGACTACGACTGTCTGCTGTTCTGAAATACAGTCTAGTGGAATCTGACTCTCTCCAATAAAAGCCATAAAAGCATAGCATAGCTCACACTTCGTGGGGATCTACAACATTTTTCCAATGACGTGCTCTGGATGAGAAGTAGTGATATTAGAACTGATCATAATGCTTATGCTTTTACTTTTACAGAAAGATGTAAGAACACATACTAGTGCTTAAAAGAGCCTCTGCAAAGATCTGTAGAAAAGATACATGAATTTTACAGCTTGGCTTTTTTTTTTTTCCCCCTTTTTTTTTTTTTAAACTAAAAAAAAGAGGAGTCATTGTAATGTGTAAAAAATCAATGCTCACGTGATAAAATTTAGATTATTTCTATTACCCTGAGGAAGACTGGGAACTAGCTGCTTTTTCGGTACCAGATATCCAGCATGTATTTTGTTTAGATATCAGATAACCATTTTATTAAAGAAATAAGCCATCTGTTAGTGCCTGACAATACAAAGGAACCATAACCGCGTAATAAAAAATCCTGCAAAAAAATTACAGATCTGAATCAGTACTACAAACACAAGAACACACCAAAATGTCACAGAACAAAATAGAGCAACAAGTTCATTAAAGTCCTCTTGTTTGAACAGACTGATAGCAACGCCCTGGGCCAGTGCAGGTCCTTCCCTCAACATCATCTGGCGGAGGGTTGGACATCCCCAGGCTGCCTCCAGAAAGCTACATGAGACTAAGTGGGCCTGCCTTACTGACAAAATTCCCTGTTTTCCCAGACTCCCTACACATTGGATAACTTTCAGTTTTCAAAGCACATCAATCTCCAATCATTACAACTAGTCAGAAAAATATTTACAACATAGTTTTATCAATTTGTGTATTTTTGGCTCTAAACCATATTTTTTTGCCCCAAATGCTCAGCAAATCTCAAAATTATCATCTACTTTTCACAGAAAGTGAAAAGAGAACAAACTGACACCCTGCAAATGCAGGCTTACTAATAACAGTGATTCAAACACAGCCCAAAGAATATTTTTAAGTAAGCAGGATACCTCCTTCCCTTTCAGCAGTAATACCATGATGGATAATGCTTTTTTCCAGGAAGACACTGTAACGAACTAGCTTTACTTCTCACTAAGGCAATAAAAAAGGGTTCCCAGGGATACCCAAGAAAGTCAAGGTGAATTCACTAAACAGCACGGAATCCCTCACACACAGAAATGTGTGCGTTAATGTTCATTCAGGGGCTCCCACCTGGGCCTTTGAAGAAGGACCTTTCAGGACTTAAAATGCAGGGCATATCTTTTTTTGCTCCTAACTGAACTTATTGGAAAGAAAATATTCAAAACTTCTTTATAATAAATAATCAAAAGAAATACACAACAAAAAAACAAAAAAACACCAAACCACACATCTCCACACACTGCGCCGAAAATGCCACTGAAATGCAGTGTTTGCTCCGGGACATTTCTTCCCAACCACCAGAAGAAATGTCACTCACAAGTATTCTAGCAAACTCTGATTTATTGTCCTGCTGTGGCTGCACGGGTGGGTGCATTTTACTCTCATCTGGCCCACAGCTGGTAGGCTTTTTGTTTGGCCAGGCCTTCCACTTGTGCCAAGATGCACACCGGTCTACAGAAGCAACTTCACAAATATTAAATGTGGAGCCATCGGAGCCCCTGTGAAATGTCAACAGCACAGCTCTGAAGAACTTGGCATTACAGGAGATCATCAAAACCCCAGCCTCCATGCAGCCTGTCCAGCTTGTCCCTCCCCTGCACAGAGTTAATTTGGAGAAGGCACTGTGTAGTCCCAAAATACCAGGTTTCACGGAAAATTCCCTTCCATCTCTACAAGGCAAGGTATTAGGGATGGACAAGGACCAATTTCTGTAATGCTACTTGACACATGGATAATAGGTTTGGCTCTCTAACTGTGGAGCAGCCAGTTGGCTGCAGCTTGGGATCTCAGGACCAGAGATGGCTGTGAAGCTTTCCCAGCATGGCAGGCATCCTGGGCTGCTGCCTGGGAGGAGGTCAGTGCTGTGGGAAGCCAGAGATCTCCCACAGGGGAAGCTGCCTGATGCTTCGATAAAACTGTCTTCCTTCCTGAAATCCAGCCAAGACATTTATCAGCTTCCTGCTCCACGGATTGCTCTTTTACAAACCCAAACTCTACTGTTTAGGATTTCTGCTCCCATGGTCCAAGAAAAATAATTAGGTACATGACACATTTTGAGTTAGCTTTTGCAGAAAGCAAAAGAGAGAACTTCATTCCACATTGAATGACAATCCAGAGAAAAATTGATAGAAACTACAAAACAAAGTTAGGTAATTTAAAGACTCAAAATGTTAAGACATCTTTTGTAACGTATCTCTCATATGAGCAAATGATAATGTCAAGCAGCATTCAGCTGCTCTGTGGTGACAGCTTTTGTTGTTTTTATTCACTATCTACAGATTTGATAGGACATTTAATTACTGCCTGTTTTCTCTAAATACTGCTCTGAAAAAAATGGCAGTTCTTGGAAAAATACTTCTGTTGGTGGAAACCTCTCTATCTGTTTCAATGACACACTCATCAGGGAGGAGCTGCAGGCCCAAAGCAAACTTTGTAGTAACATTAAACAACACAAGACAAAAACATGACCCATGAAACCCAAACCCAACTCCAAACGCCAAGGGACAGAGCTCCGAGCAGTTGCTCGGAGCAGACCAGGCCACTGGGTACTGCACCCCGAGCCCCTGGACACCCCCCGAACTGTGCGCTCCTGCGCTGACCCACTTCTGAAGGATGTGGAAGCCTCATTCCTTCAGCTCTGCAGAACGGTACTGCCCTCCAGCCAGCCTCCAACAGCAAACTGTAGTGCTCTGTGTGTGTTTGGACTGTGCCAATACCCACATCTATTGAAACTGGAAATGTGTTCAAAAGAAGAAATCTGCATAGGTCAGTCACTAAGGACACAGAAAAAAGAGGCAAAGAAACCATTGGTTTCGCTATTATTTCATGCCTATACAGCTGGCTAATCCTTTCAAACTTACATACACTGACTTCACAATCCTGTATAATGCACCTTTTCTTTCTTGTGAAACCCTAATGTCCATGACATGAAGACTAGGTTTGGTCAAACATGGCTCACAAGCTCATAATGTTCCTACTGGGGGGGAGAAGCAGAACTGTCAAGATGCAGCAACACATTTTACTTTGCCTTTTAAAAAAGAAACCAAATACAAGAGCTAATTAAAGTAACTCACAGCCAGAATATTGTTAAAATGTTTTGGTAATATTTGTATTGAACTGCTAGATTTGTAGCAAATCAAATCTAGCATGCCAAGAAAAAAAAAAAAAAAAGGAGCATCATCAATGACAGGAAAATCTTTTAAAATATTGCCTCCCTCCTAAGCCTGGAGAAGTACCTTCTGTGTGAAAAGAGTGAAGAAACACTCAGTGACTAGTTCCGGATGCCAAAAGGGTAGCCCACAAACTCTTTGCAGAGAATGCCAGTGAGGTTCAAACGAGTGTCCGTTTAGATCCTTTTCTTTGTATGCAAGCATACTAGGGACTGAGCGGAGAGCACATCTCTTTCACATAGGTTACAAGCAGCCATCACTAATGACATTTGGTTCCCTCCCACCTGTTCTAGTTTCTAAACATGACCCTCTGATGAAAGACCGGCCTTCAGCAGCAACTCTCTGAGCCATGTCGCTCCTTCACAGCCTTCGATTTATATTCAAGTCATGAACATGACACTTCTTTTGTTAGCTTTTGATTTTCATCTTCTGTTTTGCGCATTAATCCCCGTAACAAAAAACTGTTGTTGCAATAGGTGCTGTAGAAATCAGTAACATTAATACATAGTTGGTGTGATATCTAAATACTCCCCCCATCAGGATGAGTATGTCGCTGAATTTGTGCTGTGTGGAACAGCTGACAGTAGAAACAGTTATAATAGATCACTTTGACAACTTCAGATTTACATAATGGATTCATCCACTTTATAGATTGGGTTAGTGTAGTGTACATTCTCTGCATACAAAACATGCCTATTACCTTTAAGATATTTGCTTTGAATGGTATATGCTGCTACATAAAGCATACTTTTTTGCAGTCTATAGCTTTAAACATATATTTTTAAAAGACGTGTATTAGTAAGTTGATATGTTATGTGCAAACACAGTAAATTTATGTACCGGCACCGGAGGTGCACCTGTGTAGTGATTTTATCACATGTTTTCATTTAATTCAAGTGACTTTTTCTTAATTCACACAGGCTGACTTTTTCTTTTTTTTTTTTAATACTCTCAATCCTTTTTCAGATTTAGAAAACACCATTAGTAGCAAACAAAGACACTGCAAAACTGCGCCTAGAAAGCTGATAAGTTTCCCAGTCTGCTCACAACACATCACAAATGTATTTATTACAAAAAAAACCAAAACAAAAAAAAAACCAACAAAAACAACAAACCCCAAACAAAACCCAACCAACCTAAACCCCCTAGGATTAGTTTATTCTAGTTCCAGTCCAATTCCATGGATAGAAAGAGCAAAAGCAGCAGACAAGGCTGAAAAGGGCCATGTCTCCAACAGGAGATAATCCCCTCCACAAACACAGACACCATGCAGGACGAAGGCCACGCTGCTGCCTCCCGAGGTCTCTCCCTGGGGGGGTGCGTGGGGCAGGGCTGCCACCACCGGGGCTGGGCAGCTTCTGCACAGTGATGAGACTGATACAGCAATTCAATACCACTGCAGTTCTAGGTACGAGTGGCGCATGACTTGGGAAAGGGGTTTGCGCACCTTCCCAGAAGGACACGCAGCTCTGAAGAAGCCCAATTCCAGCAGTATTGGTGTTGGACAAGGCGATTTCTGCTTTGCCACCCCTCAAAGGGAGTCCTGGCACAGGGACAGCCTGCCAAGAGATTGCTCAAGGTGGGGCACCCACAATCCCCACTCCGCGCTCTTCAGCTGTGCGGGATCAGAATCGCAGGTCCAGCCCCATTGCATCCCAGCACACAGCTCCGGGTCAGTTCAGCGAGCCTTTGGACCATCTCTGCTCTCCTACAAATGTTGTAGCTGGTGGGGTTTTCTCGGATTTGCTGCAGTTACAAGACCATGGGAACATACCTTGCTGCACTCTCTGGAAACATCAGCATCTGTCTCTGAGAAAATAACCTGAATTTTCAGCCCATGAGTAGTTCAAAAAACCTAAATTTCCTGTGAACTGGAAATTCTAGTTTTTTGGCCAGGAATAATATTGTATCATTTATTATACATGAATATTGCTGAGGAATTAACATAACTTCTCTGTATCTAGTACTACCTTAGACACTTATTTTTGACAAGACAAGTGTATGTTTTACTCGGGAAACTGAAGGACTTTATCACGCTGCTGGTTGATCTAAGCACCTGACTATCTTTCATATGTTTTTCCCAACGGTACTTTAAAAAGGTAGAAAAACGCTACCATTAGAATTTTGCCATGTCAAGAACAAGTTGCTCAAGGCAAAACAGGAAGGCTATCACAAAGAAACCAACTGCAGATGGGTAGTTCTGAAGTCAAATTATTTAGATTGAGATATTTAAACTCTATGTTGTATCAACTTAAACATTATACTGAATTATGAGCATGAGATCATGTATGGGCTGTTGTTGCTTTGTATGGTTTGAAGAATGTGATTAATTTACAAATTAACAGAGGTACTTTAAGATAATTAGAGCCTCAGATAACCTTTAGTTTGAATATATTAGCACCTTTTTTTTGCAAGGTGGAATATATTGCCATCATTGAAGTAAACCACAAGCAATGTCTGCCAGCAATAAGTGTAGTTAATAGCTCTAAACAGTTCCTGTAATTTATTTGATTTTATAAAGTAAGTTTGTAAATAAAATCAAACCTGCAATTAGCCAGTTAGTTGCTCACTAGTATTTTTTTAAAAATAGGCTAAAGCACAGTAAAGTTCTACACGTTTGCAGCTGTCAAGGTAAATGTCCCAGCCCCATCAAGGCAAGTTGCTTCCCCTTATCAGATGGTTACCTAGAGTTTCTCACACAAATACTTACATATGGAATTACATATACATCATTAGTCAAGGATGAATTGCAAGTTTACATTTTTCTTAACCAAATATTGGTTGCAATCATATTTCTCAGTATCCAGGCAACCTCCCATTTCAAGTGATCTTGACTCTGTTTGATTTGGCTTTGGTGGTATTAATTAAACAAATGCCTCATAATTACCCTTTCAGGGTGATTCTATGGGGCCACATGGCTGTGCATGAGATACTAACCATGTACAGTTAAAAAAAAATCAATCCAAATGCACAACAAATTTGGCAACACATTCTCTGACCTCTCAAAAATCCTATGGGATGGCTGCGCTCTTAATTGCAAACCACCAGTGAGTCCTTTCTTTGTTCATTCTGCCATGTCTTTTAATTGGGATGCCAAACACTCCCAGGTATCCAAAGACCTACCTGTTGGCATATTTCCCCAATAGAGCGGTGCTGTTTGGGCTTTTACCATTCCATGAAAGCAGATCTTAAAGTAGTCAAAACCTGTCAAGATCAGCAGGCCACGCCATCTTTTAACTTCCTTAAGCACATCGCACTTGTTGAATGATGGAAAGTCTTTGAGCAACAGGGAGACCTAACAAATGACTTGTTTCAAGTTCGTTGTAGAACTTAAAAAATGTCAAAAAATCCTGTAAAGCTGATGATTTTTGTCACTTCTGCTCTGTTACTTACAGTCAATAGCAAGTCCTGAGCTGGATATTTGTAACTAAACCCAAAAGTTACACCTCAGGACTGAAAAAGAGCTTCTGCTTTCTTGGATGGACTTCTTGTGTAGGGAACAATTGACTTGCTCTTTTTTTTTTTTTCTTTTTCACCTTACAAAGCATGATTCTTGGAATTGGTGGGAAGAGTAACTACAGCAACTAACAAGACTTGAGCTTTCAGAAGGTAAAAGAGGGCTAGCTGCTCCTCTACTGTGCTGAAATTTCAAATCACTTTCAAGAGGAAGAACAAAACAGGAAAAGAAAAATGGTGGGGGGTGTGGGGAACCATGGCATGAGCTGCAAAGTAATCAAACCACTTAAGTGAGAAGTAAGTGATGAGGATGTTTCAGGAAAGTGACATTGCTGAATCCCATCTTCCATTTCAGACCTTACGCTTTTATATTCATATTACTGCTCACAGCAAGCTGTCTTGGCTCCTGGGCTTTCTCTTTGTCTCTGCTATGATTATTACGACAGATATTCCTTCTAACTGTTCCTGCTCTCTGCTGTGCTGTCTCCCTCATGCACTTGCTGTTTCTCTTTCTGCCTCTCATTATTTGCTCAGGCTTTCAACCCCTCTGTGACAGCACTCACAGAACAAAGGGTTTCCATTACATTTATCCCTATTTATCCTCCTTTGATGCTGAATTGAATTTTGTTCTGCTAGTGTGAAGAAAGCTAGATTTGTCATCATCTTCATCATCTCTATTTTACTTAAATCACCCCGAACACAACTCTAATTTATTTCCTAAATTTACCAAAATCCTTTACAACCAAAAAGTTTTCACCAAACCTTTCCTTTATTATTTTCCTAGTGAAGAAAATAAGGTAAATGCAATATGTTTGTATCCAAAATACCTGCAGGCGTTTTCCTTTTGTACCTTGAGAGCCCCCTAGGAGGTACAGAATGGCCAATTAGCCAGCTGTGTATACAGGTAAGGAAGAAAAGAAGTTCACATAATATAAATAAATTATCATCATGTTTTGTTTCTTTTCTTACTTTTCATAGAAATTCTAAAAAAATCCATAGGTAGGAATCACTGTCACTTAAAGTCAAATTGCTCAGAAAAAGCGTCAAAAGGCTGAAGAGGGATTAGGTTATATACCACTCTCGCCAGTCCATCACTGTATCGACTCCAGCTCCCAGAGCCATTAACCAGCATTGTATTTCAGGTGGTTGGGCTGCAAGGTCTCTGCAGATTGGCACTAAATGAGAAATGTGTGTTGCAAGATACTGCAAACGCAACAGAACTAGATTGCTCCTGACTTCCCGTGAAGCTGGTTCAGTAACAAGAAACCCTGAAACCTTCCAGAGTGTGGCATTGGCAGGATGTATTTATCCCTACTTCTAATTTCTCAGGAAATGAGAAAGCCACTATCTCTCAGAATGCTCCAGTCCCACCAGTGCCATCCCTATTATACCCTCTTCACAGTATGCATTCAGATAGCCTTTACAAAATGGTAGTTAATTATGACTCACCATGCCCCTGGAGCAATAAAATAGTGTTTAGCCCATTTTATAGACAAGTATACTGAAGCTAAGCTAAATCAGTTGTCCAAAACCATCACTGATAAGAGTGCGAAACTCTGCAGGGCTTGTGACATTGACCATCACATGTGTGCATATAAGCTGAGAAGGCTGGAGCTACCATGCCCACAGGGAAACTGCACAACGGCATCCCCAAAACTTTTGTCACTGAAGTGACAAGAGAAAAGTCTATTTTCTCCCAGTGGCATCCCTCAAATGGGGCTGGAGTAACTATCCCCTTCCCAAATGAACTATCAAATCCAATTGGTCCAGCAAGAGTTTGTAGGCAAGCCATGAAAAACTATAATGAAGAGTTCACAGAGAAGAGAAACTCCATGTGCATTGAGCTGCATGTGCCAAAGATGCCACAGCATGGTCAGGGTGGTCTTCACTGTGCCTGCGTTCAGCCTGCCCGTGAACGCCAAGGCAGCCGAAGGTGCAGAAGATGCCGTGTTCAGCTGGTCACTGCTGCTTCCATTCTGAGAGCGCTGTATGCCTGATCACGGGAAAAGGGCTTCTCTCTGCCAGGAAGGGCTACCAGCTCTTCAAAGTTTACATTCAAAGACGGTCTCCCCAATTAATCCTCTGTGCTCTACTTCTCTTTTCTTGGCAGTGAAAAATGAGAGCCTAGCACATGTTGTTTGCCAGCATTAAGCAGCTTTTCAGAAACAAGCTTCAGGCTTGGATATGTCAAAGAGACAATGCTAACAGCACCGGATCAATGACTTCCTCGTGACTCAGGGTGGAGGTCAAATCTATACACTCTTTGACCTCTCCGAAAATTTTGACACAGCCACTGATTGCTGATGATCCACTAACAGACTCCACTAGCATAGGCAATGTATGACTCCTATCACTTCAATTACGCATCTCAAATGGGACCTTAAATGTAGGCAGCAGATGCTATTTTTCCCTCAGAACCATCTACGCACTGGGTTGGAAGATCAGTGCAGGAACCCTCCCACCATTTCATTTGCTACAAGTGATCTGAAGAAAAAAATAGAAGTCCCCGGTCCTCACATTGCTTGCTGCACCCCTCTTCTCTAAAGGGAAATATATTTGAATAACACACTGCTCAGAGAAAAGTTGAGGCTGAGCCCTATATTTTGCTCTTGTTAAGAATATCTTAGAAATTTGGGAGCTGCAGGAAACAGCTCGCTCTGCAAAAGAACTGGTAAGAAAATTTGAGCATTGTCTTTGGTTTTTCAATATTAGTAGGCATGTTGCAATGAAGCTTTCTCTCATTCTTTGATTAAAGGAGAAATAACTGTAGCCTGGTTAATTGTGTTGGGTTGTACTTTATCCGATTTCCTACTTGACTTTATACAATGTGTTTCTATAAATCCTTGGTGTATAAATTGAAAATCCAATCTCAGGGCAAACCAACAATGCTATTCAACACACAAAGAAACTGTTCACAAAATGGAACGTCCTTTTCTCAGCTCCTACTAAACGACAACAGAACACCATATCCTACAGAAAACCCTCAAATCTTGTCCAAACTTCATAATTCTCTAGAACTGGAAGCCAGCCTCGTTTCATAGATAAAGATCCACACATTCAGATGAATGTAAAAAACGAGCAGAATTTGAAATGGCTGTGCTTGTTTTATGAATGTACTAAAGGCAATGCATCATCTCATTATACCAGTGAAGAAATGCAATGACAACAAAGAATCTTCTCCTCACATTTAGCTGCTGTTTTGGCTCCAGTCTGGCAGTATTCATGTGTTGTATTCTACAGAAATATTAACTTCTATGGGCACGCAAGTGTTTTGTTGGATCATGACCTCAAAATATTAGGCAACATCCACAAAAGGTGTGAAAGGTTCTTCATAGATTCAGATTATATGGCTGAATGTGGGTTTCATGTTTTATGCAAGCCTGAATTATATACATCCAAAGGGAGCTGTTCAATTTAGAGACTCGCAAAGCTCAATTTAAAAATTATATCATAATTTTTGAATTAACAAAAAAGTGAAACCATAACACCTGTAATTTATTGCATAGCTAAACCCATTAAAAATGCAGTATAGTTAAATTGGGAAAGAATAAAAGAGCCTTTGAACAAGAAGGCTTATTATAAAAAACAGGTCTCAGTTCAGAGTAGGCTTCCACACTCTAGCTATAAACCTTAAAAATGGCACTCAGAAAGACAAATAATATCACATCAGTATCTCTTTCATGCATCCTCACAGCCACTGTCATTATATCTCACCCTTAAGTCAGAGTGGGGTCGGCAGCATCTTACCTGTTGCACAGTAGCCACCTACATATAAGAACCTAACAGAGGTATAAGGCATTAAAAAAATGGCCATTAAATTACTAAGCTGCGCTTTTCTTTATGGCAGTATGCATGTTCTGTGGCAGTACTCTGAAGCTTCAACTTTGGACTGCAGCCCTATCATAACGTCAGAGAACAAGCAGCAGTGGCATGGTGGCTTGGAATTGCAGGCAGTGCTACCAAGCGCCAGTCCTTCAGAAAACAGCCCATCATTACACAGCAAGTAGAAAATCTCCTGCTGAGAGGCACTAATCCAGCCAAAGCTTTTAGTTGGATAATAAACTTCATTCAAGGGAATTAGGAAAGTGTATGGCTAAAATGGAGGCACTTAAATACTTTGACAGGTAGGCATTGTAAGAGCTAAGAAACTACATTTACTTCTTTTTATCATAAACAAGAGACCAGCGGAGGGGGTGGAGTGGGGAGAAAGGAGGGGAGGGAGGAAGGGAGAAGGAGAGAGGCAATAGCTGAGACTCCCAAGACCACTGGACACTACCTTCTAACAGGCCATATAGTATAATACTTTACTGCATCAGCATTAAAAAAGTTCAGACTTTAGAGCTGTTAACATGTCAAATCTATCCATTGCAAAAGATGTGCAAATAGCAGAGCAACTGTCAAGTCCCACAGAATGTTCAGTTGGAATGGCCTCATGAACAGAACAAGATCTTTGTTCTTAGGGTTGGCATTTACATTTTGTTTCTTCAAAGTACACATGTTATTTTTCAGTTAAGATAAAGAAAACAGTATCTTCTCCCCCCCCCCCTCCCCCCCCCCCCCCCTTGTAAAAACAAATATATGCTAATAGCCTGCGCTCAGAGAGTTGCTCAGTTCCCATCTGTCAGCAGGTAATTCAAAACATGTACCTCAGCATACAGTGGCTTCTGGCCACCTGCCTTGTACCAGGGATGTTTGTGGTACTTCTAGTGCACTGTGTGATATCCTAAGTAAATGAAACATAACATGCCTTAAAGTGAGGCAACAGTAGTATTAAAAGAGAGACAGACATTCCTGGGGACAGGACAGATGCTATCCATTTTGTTCAGGGACCCCTGATGTGAAATGGAGGCAAAGGCAACCCAGAAATTGCAGAAGGGGGAAGACAAAAGAACTGGAGATATTATTGCTGACTATTCAGTTGTTGAAACTCCTTTTCTACCATCTTTTTGCCCACAATTAGAACTAAGGGGGGGAGGGGGGGGGGGAAGTCACTCTGTGCTGAAAGAGTAAAAGCCAAGAACAACAAATCTGAAACGGTGTGCTTCAGTCCCCTAGATCATTCTACAGCTCAACATAAACAATAGGCAGCACACACTCATTTGACACTCTCTTTAAAGTATGACACTTAAAACTGGTTCCCAAAAGCCAATGAAGGTCTTTGGTCATAAAAGAGCAGTACTGAGACATAGGATGGACTACCTGTGTGGTAGGTGCTCCATTATTTGCCTGCCAAGAAAGGGAAAGCTGAGGAGAGCTGGCCTTGCAGATTAGGCAGCTGGCAGAAGCACAGCGCCCAGAACACCCCGGTGCCAAGCAGCTATCCGTGAGAGGTATTCCTTTCCTAGGAGCTCTGTACTGTTGGCAAATCACCATGTGAGTCACTACTTGCCTCTGGGGGTAACCTATAAATGCTCAATATGGTCTTCATGAATATTTACTGATTCAGAGTTAAGTATTTATGTCCCAATCATATTCTTGTACAGCAGTCTTCCTGTGCTGACTCCCCTCGCCTTCATTATCAGCGCTTGAATCGAGACGAGCTAGAGTTTAGCCACACCGATAGGCAGCTCGCACACCTCTGCCCGCCATGGGCACTCACTGAAGCCATATTCAAGGACTGGGTGCTGAAAATTTGTCATATCTTCATTTATTTCAGAAGCTTTTATGGCTGTGTCTTACTTTTCCCAATCACGAAACTCAGGTGGCTCTGTTGAACACATCATCACAGGTATATTTTCCAAACGTGGACTAAGTTTTGGGCAGCAAAACTTGGCACAGATCGATGACAAAATTCTGGATTTTGGTAGCAAATTCAAAAGACCAAACTCAAAAGCCAAGTAAAAAACTCTGAGTACAAACTTATGTGAATCAAAACATATTGGTAGAAAACCTGGGAAAGCAGTCAAGTTAGGAATTGCCAGTGCTGGTCTTGCAGCAAATTTCAGCGTTTCCCAGCTCACCCCTCCAACCGCCAAAAAGCACAAGTGAACTAAGTACATTTATAGCCTGTGACTCAGTCAGCCACATCTTGAGTTTTCAAGAGCACCCGAGATCAAAACAGCACAACAAAATTAAAGAAACACTCATGTTTCTTTGATATATAAATTTACAGATATATATAAATTTTCTTTGATATATAAAATTACAGCAAGAATTTATTGCTCCAACCCTGTGGACTTGCACAGGTTTGCACAACTGTCTAAATACAGATGGGGGATTACACTTAATTTCTAATGAGAAGAGGCCAATTTGGTTCTTTTTTGAAATAGTTATCTATTTGAAAGATAACTAATAAAATATAGTTCATATACGCACTACAGCTTATAAAAATTTTGAATTGTTCCTCAACTCTCTGGAAAATTTCTGAGGATCTGCAGATCCAATATTGTCTAAAAGCTTGTGATCTTCTATGTTCTAAATCCAGGGAGTTTGCTTCCAAGCAATCCATGTAACTATACAGACACAAAACTCGACACCATGTTTAACTTTATGAGTTTACGTTGGCTGGGGTCTGATGTCCATCTGAGACTATGTTCTGGAAAGAAAAGCTTGGTAAGTGGATGTGTTACAGTTTTCTACATGCTATTTTCCAGGTCTGCTAATAAGTCAGATTTCTCCTTCCATTTGTGAAGTTCCACGTGCACACACACACCTAACAAAACCAGGAAACAAAGGATAAAGCCCTCCCCGACCTCAGCTACTTAAAGCTACTGTTAATGTGCATGTAAGAATGAAACCTGCACTTCTGCAGCACCTTAGTAACAGCCGCAGCAGCCACCAGGCAGTCTTTTCTGAGGTTTTGAAATGCCCATTTTTTGAAGTCTCTGAAAGCAGGCAGCTTTGTGGAACTGAATAACCAGCACTTTCTGCATATTTGCTATGCAAGAAGTATAGATTTAAGTGATGTGACCTGACTTCCAGAAGACAGGAGGAACATTTTTTATCAGAATTTTTACTAACGTGCATGACAGTCTTCAAGCTCAAATGAAAGAACCATATGTGATATAGGTGACTCCTATTACACCTTTTATTACATAATAAGAGTTCATTAGGTAACAGAAATAGAAGAATATGAGAAAAAACCAAAGAACAGTTACCTAAAAACCAGTCTGAGGTGAGGGCTTCTCAAGAAAGATAATGCTGTGCTGTAGTGAATAAGACACAGCAAAGCTGGTCTCACAAAATTAGCTGGAGCTGCTCACTGGCCGCTTGAGACTGATGCACAACAAGCTCAGAAACAGTTCTGGGTGCCAGACTTTGACTTTGGGGCACTAGCATGCTCCTGGTCTGTTAGCTTTACAGCTGCATGGGGAAAAATCACCAGAATTTTCCATCAACCCTAAAGCAGCCATTCTGTGAACATGCCTAAAAATGCTTGTACAGGTATGGACACAGACCGACAGTTCAGTGCCTGCAAACACAGGAGGAGTTGTTGTCTACAGGGAGCTGGTTTCTAGGCCTGTTCCAGTGCTGGACTGGAGAGATCCTCATTTCAGAAGCGCTCCCACTTCCATGTTTTCTTTCTTCCTATTTGTATTTCTCAATGAAAAAAGAAAAACAACAAACAAGAACAGCAAAAAATTCTCAGCATCAGTCATTCCTGTTAAAAGTTGGTATCAAGCCTGCAATTGGCATAAAATCACCCAGTTTCTCTTAAGTGAAGCGATTCTGATTTACACTACTGTAGATCTGGAGCATCCTTTTGAAAATTAAATCTATTTCTGAAATGCACGTTTAAATCCCATCCTGTTGTCTTCCACTGAGTGATCAATTATCATAATCTGTGGGTTAAGTGATGTGCAAACTATCAGGATAGACATGCTCCCTGCTCTAGATATTGTTCCGTAATACCTTATCAGACTGCTTTAATGCTGAAAGCAGTGCCGTTAGTAACTTGTTTCTCTCCAGCTGTTTTCAGGTTGAATAATACCTCCTTTGCAAATACACTGATTTAGGTATATTTCCTCTGCAAGCCGTGCTACTCGCTTACACCAGCCCTCTCTGCAGTATTAATCTTTGATTTAGTAGTTTTCCAAAGCTGAAACACAACGTCTGGAGAAGCAGAAAAATGCAATTTTGCTTGTTTAACAAATATTCCCATCATACATCTCCTACCAATGCAATGTCCAACAAGGAAAATTAGAAGTCTAAGTCCAGTTCATTTCACTTTTGTTGACTTTCCCTTGTAAAGTACCCTCACCTCTCCCATGAAATCAGCTGACACTGTTGGCTCTGCAAAACTTAAATCTTCACACTCAAAAGCACAGATTTTTCTCTTCTTTCTGTTACCTGCCTTTGTTTCTCTTAACCGTCTTTCAGGAGCAGCCAACATGGATCCACCAAGGGGAAACCACGCCTGACCCAGCTAACAGCCTTCTGTGAGGGAACGATGGCTGGGTAGAGGGGAGAGCGGCGGACGCTGCCTGCCCTGACCCCAGCGAGGCTCCTGTCGCTGCCCCGTCCCACGCTGGCAGTGAGCGCAGGGGCTGGGCGAGGCGAGGGGACAGCGCGGGGGGCTGGGGCCTGGCTGCAGGCAGAGCTCAGGGGCTGCCACCAGCGGCGCAGGGCCTGGCTGGGGGCTGGAGCTCGCGGGGTTCCCAGGGGCACGGCTGGGTCCCGTCCTGCTCGGCTGATCCACCGCTGGCCTGGGGGAGGGGACGGGGCCCCCAGCACGTGGGCTGGTGGCACAGGCTGGGGGGAGCGGCCGGTGGCCCAAGGGGTGCCGGGGGGGTGCCAGCTGCCCGCGGGCCAGCAGTGTGTCCCGGGGGCCAAGGGCCCGTGGGACCCTGGGGGGCACGAGGAGGAGCGTGGCCGGCAGGGCGAGGGAGGGGACCCTGCCCCTCTTCTCTGCCCTGGGGAGGGCACGTCTGGGGTGCTGGGCCCAGTGCCGGGCTCCCCAGTTCAAGGGAGACAGGGAACTACTGGGGAGGGTCCAACAAGGGGCTGCAAAGATGATGAGGGGCTGGAGCATCTCCCTGATGGGGACAGGCTGAGGGAGCTGGGGCTGCTCAGCCTGGAGGGGAGAAGGCTGGGAGGGACCTTACCAGTGTCTACAGACACCTTAAGGGCGGGTGCCAAGAGGACGGGGCCGGGCTCCTTTCTGCGGTGCCCAGGGACAGGACACGGGGCGATGGGCACACACTGCAGCACAGGGGGTTCCTTCTGAATATGAGGAAGAACTTCTTTACCTTGAGGGTGACGGAGCCCTGGGACAGGCTGCCCAGGGAGGCTGTGGGGTCTCCTTCTCTGGAGACATTCAAACCCACCTGGGTGCGATCCCGTGCAACCTGCTCTGGGAGACCCTGCTCTAGCAGGGGTTGGACTGGGTGGTCTCCAGAGGTCCCTTCTGACCCCATCTAGTCTGGGATTCTGTGATTCCCATGCAGCCTTATACACTGACCAAAGGGTATAAAGAGTGCCTGGAATGAGATTTTTACCTCAGCAAAGACAAGCTGTAGAGAAGAATTTATAACTTGTTGTTAGCACATCTCCAAAGGAGACCTCCAGTCTGCATGGTATGTCATACACACCGCTGCTGTCTGCTTCTGCTCAGGACCCCTCCGTGCCTCCTCAGCCTCCTTCTTCCACAAAACTGAAATGGTAAGCATATGCTTGGATGTAGTCCCACTCCAACTTCAGACAGTTTCTCATAGCCAACAACATTTTTCTCACCGACAGACAGGGCTACTCTGAATTTTGTGCTTTCTGCTATAGTGTGCCTCTTTAAAGACACCAAAGATTAGCACTTTGTGTCACACGGCTTTGTTTGGTTCCAGAGGCTTTAATAGAGCCATGCAAATTTATTCCAGCTGAGGATATGTATCAGTGGCTTTTTTTTCTTTCCAGGGAAAAGGAAATGTTCCCAACTGGCCAAATAACATAGAATCACATTTTCTATTCAAATCTGTATTTTACTGCGGTAAATAAGAAAAAGCCTACAGCCTAGGATGCAATTCATCCTTCCAGTGCTATGGAGGAGGAGGACCAATACAGCTTTCAGTGCTACGGATGCATTGCACATGACCAGTACATCTCAGTGAAATTCCCAGCGGATCAAAGCAGACATTAATACATTCCGAACAGAAACAGGCAAATGATTGACTGACTCGCTAAGTGCTATCCAGTTTCAAACCTTTTAAACATGTCAGAAATTTGTTTTTATGCCATGAGATTCTTCCCAACGGATGATATATTCACTATGTGGAAAAATTATACACCACTCAATCAAGTTTACTTGGATCTTTCTTACTGTTTGTGGATGAAAGTAAGAGCCTTAAACTCTGAGATACCACGGCAGGAGCTTTCCAGCACCAGTAGCTGTTCTGTTGCACACCCCAGCCCCAGGCTTATTACATACAGGTGAAGGATAGAAGTCTGGTTGCATCATAAATCATCACTTCTCTCTTTCTTATTTCTTGCCAACATAAACAATTGCCTGGTGCTTTCCAAATGGAGGGTGACAGCCTCCAAAAAGACCCACCTGAAAAAAACCACCCATCCATCACAAAACCCCTCTAAGCATAAGATAGAAAAGAGCTAAAAAAGTAGCACACTACTAAAAGTCACACAGTACTAAAAAAGAGAGCTCCCTGTGCATTTATGCTTTAGTAGACTGTATTTTAAAAGCTAGTGATATGATGTATTGAGATGCAGTATATACCTACAGCCGAGAGACAAAAATATTCCATAGCCACAGACATATTCCAGAGGAAAAATCTGGAGCAGAGACATCTCCTGTCCTTGCGTGTAAGTAATCTTCATAGGATATGCACAGGCAGGGAGACCTTGTCTCTTGGAGACACACAAAACATGCTTGTGCCATTACCTGGGATTCAAACTCATGGAAAAGACCGTTGTCATAGACAAAGTCCTGTGTTAGTGGAGAACACGACGGTTCATTTTAAGACTGCCAACCCCCACCAAGGTAGTTGTGCATGCCTGCCCCTCAGTATACTCATCTCCTGATGGTGGCAGCTGACACCCAGAATCTGCCATTTGTCATGAGATTATTTGGGTTGCACCCAGACATTTCTCACAGTAGCTCCTGATCTTTTGTCTCATATCAGATATCTTATACAGGCTGCCTCTCATTGTAAAAAAAGTTAAAATAAAAGCAAGCTTGATACTATCTTAATCTATCATATAGCGATTCATTACAGCTTTGGTAGCTGGTCTCGAAACCTTCAAGGCAGGCTGTTTGATGACTTTATTCCTTTCTCTTCCAAGAATTCTGCAGCACTCTGATCTCCGTGTGCTCACCACACACAGCCACAGATTTTTCCTGCTCGACATTACCGCTTTACCAAGCTGATGCTAGAGGGACAATTAGCTGGAAAGATGCAGCAAGGATTATGTTATTCTTACACAGCTGAAGGCACCAGTGTCTCCTTATGCCTTCTAGATTCTTATGTGGAGCTGTAAGAAACACTGGCTCATCCTACAGCAATACCATCAATGATTCTTCTCCCTATAACCTCTGGGTGGCCAAAACACTGCAAACATCCCCTCTAACTGCATATTACTCTGCCATAATGCCTGCATCAATCTAATTCTGCTGAGGTTAGAAGGCTGCTTTAACAGATGTTATCACTCAAATTTACCAAGAGAGCAAAGACGAATGGAAGTTAGCAGCTTGCTTTCCTTCTGTCACCTGCCAATCTACTGCAAGAGTATCTGCACCTTGTCCTTTGTATTTCTAGACTTAAGGGACCAACAGGAGCAGTAAAAGTTTGGAGAATACCTGGGACTTTAACGGCTCTTATGTCAAACTGGGAAATTATTCCAAATCCCTCCACTTCCACTGGTTTATACCTTTACAAATTACCTCTTTACCCTGGATTTTGAGACAGGACTCTGTAATAGCTTGGTACAGATCAACACAGCATTTGCAGTTGCAACAGAATATTTGCTAGTTTCATCTTTGATGTCATTATAATTTTAATCATTTCAAAGGCTCCAATAGTCTGCGATTGATGCCTTTCCCTTTAGATTAGATATGCACATAAATAAATGAATTAAACAGAAAGAATATGGAAGATGGAGTAGAAGCCAAATTCTGCTTGGTACTACATGAGCATTAAGAATATGGTTTCTTAAACTGATAAAAATCTGAAGTGAGAAAACACTACTGAAAGAATAAAAGCTAATAGTTCTTAAGACGAGCATGCTTATCACTCAGCTGGAATATTTCAGGCTGTCATTTAGGCAGGATTTTAGTTTTGTTCTAAATATACTTAGAAGAAATTATGATAACTCTGTAGACCGAAGGTAACTGGTAAATTGTTAAGATTAGTACACTTTTAAAATAAGCAGGTTTGTGGCGACAAGAGACGGAAAGCTCTCTCTGTGAAGTCCATTTTGAACCCTAAAGCAGGAAGCTGGGAGGAAGAGAAGAAACTGGCATTAGTGTGTCAGGGAACTCGGTGGCGTACGACAGGGAAGAAGTGCCCAGAACAGTAGGTGAACAGGGAAATACAGAGGAGGGCAGGTATTCAAAACATGAAAAGAACAGCGAACACCTGCACACTGCCATGTGCCAGTTTTGGTCTTTTATACCTGTGCACAAAATTACCAACTCAGAGGCAAATCTGACCCCAACAACTTGCAACTTGGCACAGCCATAACGAATCAGGCATAAAAATGTCAACAGGGGTACTGAAAGGTCATGGGAAGAGTAGGAAGCAAGAAGACAGTGCAACAGCGTTTGGATGGTCTAAGAGGGTATAACTGTAAGTAATGGGAAGCCATTTAAAAAAATGGGCCATTGAAGCTGAACAGCAGGGAAGAAGAACAAGATGAATTAGACCACAGAACTGTCTCCAGAAGGAATCCCATCACATCAAGTGTTTAGAACAAGATTCAATGAAGTAATACAAAATATACTGTAGGAAACAATATTTCAGGTGAAAGAGGGTCTTTTTCTGTCTCTAAGCCCATTCATTACATGGCACTTCAGGGAACTAAATAGGGAAAAACAAAGAAAGAAAGGCAGGGGGGAAAGACTGGCTAGAAGGAACATCCTGTTCATATAGGTGAGAAACAGTAGGAGCTTTCCAGCAATAGAGAGAGTTGAGAAAATGTTCTCAAGACAGATATTTTTGCAGTCTATATACAGGGGGTTGAGAAAGGAAAAAGAAGTGTTGCAGGGAAAAAGTTGTACTGTTGGGGCACAGGCCATACAGATTCAAAAGGAAGCAGAAACGTACTATAGCTGTGCTCATTTGTACAAATGCTGTTGTACCTACAGGTCTGTTGAGGACAAAAAGATAGAATACTTGATTGAAAAAGAATAATAAATGAATCAGAGGATGAGAAACCAGAGCTTTATGGCAATGCACAGATTCACAGGCAAGGCAGAAGTGCAGATGCCAGAACACAGGCACAGCTCAGCTCTCCATGCCAGGGACTGAGCAAGGGCAGCTCAGCTACATCAGACCTGTTGCCGGCACCCAAGCAAGAAAACAAGAAATTCAGACAAAAGAGGAACAGCAGAAAGAGACGGCTCTGTACTACTGGCTGCCAACACTAGGGAGAACCATCCAACCACCACTGGATGCCAAAGTAGACATCCTGAAAACACCCAACACAATGTGCTGGTTCCTGGAGCCACTGGAGAGCACAGATAAGCACAAATATCCTCTGCCAGGCTGCAAACTGATAAGGGCTCAAGAACACATGCTCTTTTAACAGGAGCATGAGGGGCCAAAGAAACTGTTGGCTCGACTCACCAGGGACAGAGACAAGAAAAACAGGACCCAGTTATCAACCTAGGATTAATAGTTAGTTCAGTGCCACATTAGAGGCGTTGTTTGACAGAGCTGGAAAATAATATTTACTGGCACAGTCACAGAGCATTACTTTGATATGAAAATGTCAGTGAACATCTCTTTCAATTATTCTACCTTTCCTATTCAAAAGCAATGTTTATTCCACACAAAACTAGTGTTATCTCAGTTTAATTCAGAGAATTACTCATATCAGTGAAGTCAAATAAAAAATAAGGTTGTGCAAAATATTACAAAACACAAAACCCATGTAGGACATTTAGGATTGATCTTCACAAAAGGAAGGAAGATTGCCATCTGAGCTAAAAGGCCTTCTTGTAAGTTCACTGGTTTTAATCATGCATAATAAACAGGATGATAAATCTTTAAACACTTAAGTGAAAGTTTCCATGAACTACTTCACCAGCTTCTTTCAGTGGAAGGAACAGAGTATTTTCAAATCATCTGACAGTAACCTAATACCTTTAATTTGCACTTTCGACAAAGCACATCACCTGCTATGTTTGCCTGCAGTGAAAATGGTGAGGTTTAAATACAGATGCCAGACTTTCCAGATGCCCAGATGTATGGGCGCGCCCGCACGCGCACACACAGACACACAGACACACAGACACACACACACAAAGTGAGCACACAATACCATCAATCATATGATCAGAATTACTTCCCTCTTCTCAACAATGCCATCCAACACCATAGACTAGCTGGCAACTGAGTCCAAAAAATATAAAACAGGGATCAGGGTATGGTCATACATTTCTTTTTGTATCTTTTCTAAAACCACCTAACCACACAGTGAGGCTTACCTCCTATGCAAAACGCCCACGCCAGACACACCAGGTCCCATCTTAGCGCTCACACAAACAGTTCAGAGAGTAGCCTAAGCTGGTCCCACCCCTCTAACAATTGCTGGATAGATATTATCTTAGGCTTCGTGCCTTTGCGTTGCTGTGTTGCTCCAGTTCTTTACCTGGCCCTTCACAAGCACTCTGAGGTCTGATGCAGTGCTCTTGCCAGCTCTGCGACACGGTGAGATGCATGCCAGAGTCTGGGTCTGCTCATCCCTACACAGCCAGAGGAGGCAAAAGAGATGCTCCCATAAGAACTGGGGGATACAAAAGGAAGGGCATGGCTGGATGCTGTGCTGAAGGTAATCACCGGGTCAAGAGGGTACAAATGAACAAGCAGTGTTGTTTAAGCTGGAAATCGAGATTCCCAATGTCTGTACTGTGCTTTGTGAAAAAGCAGGGTAAATTCTGATCTTGTAAGGGAAGGCAGTTCCTTCCTTTCAGCGTCAGGGGTAAAGCTACATAAAACTTGGGCAAGGTTTCAATATTAAAGGCAAGGTTAAAGTGTGCTAAAACATGCTGGGGGAAATGCAGTAAGAGTACATGCAAGAATATCATTGAGGTAGAAATTACACATGGGGGAGGAAACAAACAGGCTGATTTTGGAAATCAGAAAACCATTTTTTAAAAAGAATTGCACTTGGGATTATGTGGGCAGACACAGTTTTATTCATCTCCATGTGGTTCTGCTGGCCACAGATCTCTTACAGGGTCCCTTATGCAGTCAGGGACATGTACTTCTGTGGTTTCTCACCAAGCTATTGTCAGCTGTCTGTCAAAGACATCACGTGGAAGTATATGACTTCCAAGACACACAGGCAATGGATGCAAAGCAAGGAGTACATAAGATGAAGGTCTTCACAATGGGCAGTGCAGAGCCATGAGGCTGGTATATCTGACAATTAAGTCAGTGTTTCAATGACAGACAGTAAGTAAAAGCTTGATCACCAGATGACAACAGTTACATAAAATAAGTTCTCCCCAGTAGAAATACAGTGGTTATAGGAAAGGCTTTGCAGCAAGGTACTACATTTTCCAGATCCTCTATTTGGCAGCTACTAATAAACTTCAGTTACCTTAGAAAAAAAAATATCCAGCAGTTACCAGAAAAACAAAATAATTGAGCAGTTTCACACTTTCCATCTGCTTGCCCTCAATTTACCAGAAAGCATCCATACCAGAACAGAAAGAGACAACTGTTTCACCAGATAACCCCACGCAAGTCCCGTTTCAGACCGTCGCGAGCCTCTGCTGGCTGGTACGTCCATGCGATCCTAGAGCAGATGACCCGGATTTGCACCATGGTAAAAGGGCAGCTACGGTGCTGTTGGCTGGGTGTCTGTGGGGGGAGCTGGCAGCAAGGCGGCCCCCTGGGACTGCTGCCTTAGAATTCCACAAGAAAATGAAGTGGGTGTTTGGGATGATGATTATGGTGCATCAGCTGGAATCACTTCCCCTCCGGATGCTGCTAAATCATCTCTGACAGAAACCATTTATCCCCAAGGCTCCAGCTCCTGAAAACATTTCTGAGCCACAAATTCTTTGTCTATGCAGAGGACTTGATCTGGCTGAGGGAAGATAGTTCCAAAACATTACCATGTGAGATAACACTCTCTAAGACCTTTTATTCCCTCCTCAAACCTCCTACCAATCACACCAACAGCATACTCTGCTACACTGAACAATAAACACAGTGTGTTTTTCCAGGCTTTGCCAGCAGCATTCACCTAATACTGTTTTGTTGACACAGAAATCTGAAGGCTTGCCCACTGCCATACAAGGGAAAGTTTTTACAAATTTCTCAAGCTTCTTTCCTGCTCAAAACAGGCATGCCCAGGGAGCACAAGTGTAGCAAATACCCAGAGGTATTTGAAAGTCCAGTATCAAACATAGGCATCCTACCACTGACTCAGAGCCAAGTTCTCCATTGATTTTTATCCTTGCAATTACACTGGCTCCAGCAGTGCTGTGAGATCTTTATTCTAAATGTTCTCTTGACTAATAGGAGTCTTGAGTTAGCTGAAAATGCTGTACAGTTGTGTAGAAATTTCCCACAGAACTAAAAAAGATATTCTTCCTATAATTGCAGATGCATCAGAAAAATACAGGCAGCCAAAGCACGAACAGGCTTAACAAGGGAAACAAGTAACAGAGTAAGAAGATTAAGGAGGAAAAAGTTGAACTGAAGCATCAGAAAAACAAGAACAACAAACTCACAACAAGTAGGGTGGAAGCAAGGATCAATGGGAAAAGAAGAATCATGGATATGATGGGAAGAGGAGGCCAGCTCTGTGCTCACTGAGCTCTTAACCCGTCCAGATTTACTATGAAAGTTTCCCAGAGTCTCCTCATTCTTCTGTGGCCAGAAGGAATGGAGGGAAAAGGAGGGGAAAATTTATGGAGGAAAAAAGAAAAAACAATGTTAGTTCTTATTTTGTTAGCACTAATGTTCCTAGGCCAAGCTAGGAAACTCACTTAAACTGAGTGTTTTACTGCTGGTTACTCATGATGTGCTCCCCATTTTCACGTTCAGCTTGAAACATAATTTGTAGAAGTGCTGAGCCCTCACCGCTGCAGCTGGGAATTGTGCTTGTACTCTGGGAACTGCTCAGTGACAATCATGCTTCTATATATAAAGTACAAGTGGTATAAGCTTGTTGTCTATGTATAGTGTTGACTATTGCTAAGTATGCTAAAAAAGAAGAAAACCCCAAATTCCTTAGGCATTACAAAATAACACACCCAAAGGAGATAATTTCATACATTATTTCCAGTACTATAGAATCATAATCACAGAATGGTTTGAGTTGGAAGGGACCTTAAAAGACCATCTAGCCCCAGCCCTCCTCCAGGAACAGGGACCCCTCCCCCCAGCCCCGGCTGCTCCCAGCCCCGTCCAGCCTGGCCTTGAGCCCTGCCAGGGATGGGGCACCCACAGCTGCTCTGGGCAGCCTGGAACAGTGCCTCATCACCCTCACAGTGAACAATTTCTTCCTAATATCTAATCTGAACCTACCCTCCGTCATCTTAAAGCCATCACCCCTTTCTTTATCACGACATGCCCTTGCAAAAAGCCCTTCCCCAGCTTTCCTGCCGGCCCCATTAGGTGCTGGAAGCTGCTCTAAGGTCTCCCAGGAGCCTTCTCCGGGCTGAGCAACCCCAGCTCTCCCAGCCTGTCTCCACAGCAGGGGGGCTACAGCCCCCTGAGCATCTTTGTGGCCTCCTCTGGACTCCCTCCAATAGGTCCATGTCCTTCTTGTGCTGGGCGCCCCAGAGCTGGATGCAGCACTGCAAGGGGGGTCTCACCAGAGCAGAGCAGAGGGGGGGAAATCCCTCCCTCACCCTGCGGGCCACGCTGCTGGTGATGCAGCCCTGGGCATGGTTGGCTTTCTGGGCTGCAGGCGCATATGGCCGGGTCATGTTGAGCTTCTCGTCCACCAACACCCCCAAGTCCTCAGGGCTGCTCCAATCCATTCTCCGCCCAGCCTGTATTTGCGCTTGGGATGACCCTGATCCTTATGCAGGACCTTGCACCTCAGTCCACAGCGTTTTTCTGAAAAGAAGCATCTTGTAGTATGTGGCTATAGAACAAGCACTAAAAGCAGTAACACTGTCTCCCAAGAGGATTTTAAATAGCGTATAACAGGTGAGGTTTAGAGACCTCTACTGAATGATGGGGAGAACACAAAGCAGCTGCTCAACAAGCAAGCACTATCCATCTGGTGAACGTGGTGGGGCTTCACAGACAAAAAACCCCAACAAAACCCCAAAGAAACACATTACACAATCCTACCTACCTTGTAAAATATTATACAAAGAGGCCTAATACATTTTTTAAATTTAACTCTGGCATTTCCTAAATAACTGTGGGTTTGATTTTGCAATTTCAGTTGTGGTCTCCTGTACATTGTGGCAAAAGTACCATGCCACTGTCATAAATTCCTAAATCCCATGAAAATATTTCAACATTATACACACTTTTTAGAGAGTTTTCCAGCTGAGTGAGAAAGTAAGGAAAAACAAATTAGCACATCAGTGGCCACATTGCCCACACTGGCATCCATGCAACAAGTCAGGACCTCATCTGTTCATCCTTGAAGTTTAGGTTTAAAAAGCATGGAGTAACTCAGCCCTGATGGGGTGGGCTAGAGGGGAAAGGGGACAGATATTGTTTCGTTTTCATGAACAGCTTTATGCTGACAATTTTATGGTTAAAATGTATGGCTGATTTAATTTCCTTAAGCCAACTACTACCAAAGCCAAAACATATAGGGATGCACAATTTATGTGTTAGTTAATAATTTCTTGGGGAAAAGGTGAGAAGAAACAGTAAGAAAAAAGAAGCGCAGATGAGAGAAAGGAGATAGGATATTTAACATTTTGTAAATATAAACAAACACACACACAAAATCAAGTTATATGGTAAGTTCTTTGCTTGTTCAACATATTGCAGTGATTTAAAAACCAGAATGCTTAGACACAGATGAAACATTTGGAGACTACATATGCTATCACATAGGGTATGTGGCATTATAAATCACTTGCATACACAGAATGAAAACCTTGTGATTTTAGATGTTGCTGTTGAAACAGAGCAAATGGTAAACTATGCAACTTGACTGCCTCCATAGCACTATCCAAACCTGCTTCCTTTTTCCCCCTTCCCCATCCCTAAACCTCCTTCGAATTAAAAAATATAGCTTGCCTTCTGTTCCCATGGAAGCATCATAGATGAATAAATACAATAATTTACTACTTTTGAAACAGCAGTAATCACCTGGTAAATATACTGAGACATATTTGTCTTGTTAATATCACTTGTATCTGCCAACAGTAGTGTTGAAGATTCCTCAGGGCATAACAACGAAGTCTGCTAGCACTTCAAACATGTGCAAGGTAAAGTATGGCATATGGATCTGGGTGTCTGGGTCTTTCTACAGAGCTTGATAGGAATCATGGATTTCCTATTTATTCTGTCAAAAAAGAATTATGAACTGTTCATCCTCTGGCTGGAAGGTATCCACAAGAGTGCTATAAACTCTCCATTTAGAAGGATGCATTTCTGTACTTTGAGTATTTATAGGTGCTATGACATCATAATGCTGGGAATCATAGTATTTATATGTTTTCTGTAAAGGAATCATTTACAGTAAAGCTATTAGGGAAAGTGAAGAATACTAGCTTGCCCATCAACAAGTGCTACATAAACACAAACAAGATACATAAGATGAAAAACATCCTGTGAATCTAACATTAATCACATAGCTGGAAATTCATTTTACTTTTGTCATGACATGCACACTTGAGGAAGAAAACCCCAGAGCAATAAATGTTAACAAAGGGGGAAAACAAAAGCAAGACTGTTTTACTAAAAATGTACTAGTCTTCTGTTCACCTGCTCTACCAAGTGTCCTTCAGCTCTGTCCTCCCATTTCTCCTGTGACACTCTTACCCTGTTCTGCAGGATAATTGATAGTCATGACATCAAATGTCAGTTGGCCCTACTCTTGCTCTGTGCAAATGCCTGTAATATGAGAAATGTTTTGTTTTTCCATGCACATAATAAAGTAGTTGTCATACATGGCAATTTTGCATGATGTTGCATCTATGCAACAGGGAATGACAGTTAGCACAAGGGAATGAATAAAAAGAATAATCCACTTTTGTATGAAATCAAGTTTTAATGAAATTGTCATTAATATTTATGTTAACTGTCATCAAAACCTAAAGAGACACGTTAACATTAGAATCTGAGCAGCCTGGAATCACATTAGTCTCCAGTTTCAGAGAAAAGCTGCTTTAAATGCAAAAGCTCTGATTTCTGCTCCAGCATTGATTGTTTCTTTTGAAAGTGTTCCTCCCCACCATCCACCCTCATCTTCCTTCCAGATGTTCATGAAGCAAACACCAAGTGGTTTGGACAAATGAATACATGCAGTTGTATGGGCAAATTGACTTCTATCTGCTAAGAAGTTCTCTAGTCAGATTTGCTGATGACAGAAGAGCAAAACCTTGCTTCCCCTCAACTCCCAGTTCCCTAGCTACTGATTTTCTAATATCTTGTCTTTATAGTGGCCAGGATGCAGAAGAGCTTCATGTTGATCATCGGGAATAGACTCTAATACAAAGGCTATTTTTAAATGGTGATTATTATGGTCAGTGTATTAGAGAAGGTTGCATTCTACACAAGCTGAACAAGTCCACCTGTGTTGGAAGTGATCACTTCTGTTAAGGATGCACAGTTTATGAGTGCAGGAGCAAGATACAGCAGAAACGTGCCAAAGGAAGGAACCTCTGCCACTCGTGCAGCACAACTTACCCTTCCTTCCACAGTAACCTTCTGGAAAGCTGTGCAACTTGAGTCCCAGCCCAAATATATATATATATATGTATGTATGTATACACATATATACATATATATATATATATATACACATATTTTATTACGTTCCTTTCTATTTCTTCTCATTCTCCTGCCTTAGAAATCAGCCAGGAATTATAATGACCATGTATTTCTGTTTTGCAGCCAGCAACACATTGCACTAAAGAATGTGATAGACTATAAAGGCATAGGGTATCTAATCACTCCCACCTTCTCCTTAAAAAAACCCAACAAAATAAACAACAAAACCCAAACCCAAACAAACCTCAGAACAAAACTCATTATCATACACACTGGAAACATAATGTATTCCTCTTCAGAACCAGTACACAGGCTCTCACACCTCTGATTAATCCCTCATGGCTACAGAGAGCAGTGAACTTACAGAAAGTCCCACAACATGTTTTCCTTTTAAAAGAACCCAAACAACCAAAGAAAACAAAACAGGAAAAAAATCCAACAACAACAACAAAAAAAAAACCCCAACAAAACAAAACCACTGCAGCAGGCAAAACTATTTCTTTGAAAACCTTTTCTAAACCCTCTTTTTCATGTCAGCAGATGGAATGGAGCAAGATCTGTCCTAATTAGCTCAGGGTCAAGACTAGAAACGGAGCCATGGCTGTTCTCTGTGCCCCAGACAGTACATTTTACCAAAGTTAGCATCTGAGAAATGGTTGAAGTTCCTTTATAACTGCCTGGTGTGCTCTGTCCATACCGAGCTGGATTAATCAATCATTACCTGAACTGTGAGACTAAAAATCCACTAGTGCATGGAACACTAAATGGATGGCAAGGCGGGCAGGGACACTGCAAGGACAATTCAGGCCAGGCTCCAGCAGCATCTTCCCTGCAGGCAGGCAGGCTCCAGGCTCCTTGCTGGCACGTGGTGCTCAGGAGGTACCGGCAGTGCCCATGGTATGTGGGTACCTTCGGTTCTGCATGCAGCCCAGTCTTCCAGATCCTGCATCCAAGGGATGCTTCCCTGCTCCCGAGGGAAGTCAGCAGGATGGCTGCAGGGTGCAGGCTGGGCAGCTGAGGTGAGGCAAGAGTCAACCCTCACTGCTTACATCTCGTTACTGCTTCTTGTTACCCCCTGCTGGACCAGCCCTGAGGGGTGATGGGGCTGCTGGACATTACTAGACCTTGTCGAGGTAGAAAAGTCTTATCCAGTGGGATACACTATCTGGAAGTACACAACCAAACACATAGATGGCTTTGGTGATGTTACCAGTAGGAAGGGCCCCACCAAGTATTTTACAGTCAGTGGAAGCACTGTTTAACCTTCGCTGGCCAGAGATAGCTCTGCAGTGACGAAGGATTTGTCAAAACCAGATTCCTTCCCTCAGGTACCAGCTATACCAGCAAAACAATGATGAATTGTCCCAAGAGGCATTTTTCAAATCTGTTCTATCTAAAATCTCTTACAGTCATTTTAGGTGTCTAAAAAAAGGTTGCAATTTTTCACAGAAGACATTTTCAAAATATTAGGGCCATGTATTTAGGCAGAAATAGATACATGCAAACCCTTCAGTCAGTAAGTCCTTTGGGGAACCCTAGATCCCAAGCTTTGGGCTGTTTGTTGGCATACCTCCTGTTTAATATAACAGCTTAAAAGGCTTAGTGATTTGTCTCGATTTTGTTAAAACCTGAGAAAATTTTTTGAGAGAACAATAAACATATCAAAGTGTTACAGGAAAACCAGAAGCAAAAGAGCAAAGTGCAGTCCTCAACCTGGAAAGAAAAACAAACAACAAATGTCTGAGAGGAGTTTATAACTAAGGTCTGTGCGTGTCCCACGGCATGTGAAAGGGATGGCCCTGTACTGATGTCCCCTGCCCCTCCTGATCACAGGATCTAGGTAACCCCAAGCAGAGGTGCTCACAGCTGGGGCTGTTGCAGGCTTTACACACACTGTGTGGTTTCACTGTGATGTGCCATGCCACAGGATGCTGGGATGCATTAAAAGCTTACATGGCTCCAGGAAGAAACTGGGCAAGATCAAGGAAGAAAAATTAATTAAAGGCCATTAAATACATAGAAACTGCCCTCTGAGTCAGGAAGTCCTTGGCCTGTGGCTCAGGGGGAATATCACATGCCTATCCTTTTCCAGTATTCTTCCCTACGTACCGCTCCCAGACCCTGTGAGATGGGATGCTGCACGAAACATACCGTGATTTGGCACAGTTGCTCACATGTAATGCAATCACTTCAAAAAAAGATCCTACAAATGCTTTTCTAATTTAATTACTGTATCATTTTGCAAGCCTGAAAACGTTTAGAGTTGCTTACGGTCTTTTAACATAAAATTCATACTCAACTTTCAATTCCTTAGAGTTTTAGGCAAACCAATGGATAAAACAAAGAGGTAGGGGAAGGCTTTCCCACCTCCAACTGTTTTGGTTTCTCTGTTAACACATGTGGAAGAAGGCTTCATTGAAATTATTCTTGACAGAGCCAAATAAAGCACAAGTATGCCACCCCACTGCCTGAATTGTTTACATTTGTATTGCTATGCTAGCTTCAGTGAGAGAGATAGTAACGGAGAAATGAAAATTATATAGACCTTATCGCAGTGACAGAGGTGGAACTACATGCCACTTACTCCCTGACCAGCCAAGGGCAGCTGAATATGCAGTTACCCATTCCCCCCAAAAAAGAGGAAAAAGCGCGGGAAAAACACACGACAATTTTTAGCAGGACACAGTATGACATTCATATTATAAGGATATGCAAAACAATCAATTTTTTTTCTTGATATTTCAAATTCTTTTCCTAGTTCTGTATTTGTTCTTGAGTTCTTCTATTTAATAGCTATAGAGTATGTTTTTCGGTCCTTTAAGAAAAGTGGGAAACAAAAAACCCCTTACATGCATATGCAAAAGCCCAAATACTTCCAACCTTTCACAACCCAACTACCATATATCCAGTTGTCATAGCTGCAAGTTATGTCATTTAATTCACTCCAGTCAGAGTTTAGAGGAGCCAGAGAGCCTCGTGTTGATTTCATTCCTCTAAAGCAGGTTCTACTAGACCCTATACATTTTTGTAGTAAGTCCTGAAAATTACAGAGCAACTTCAGTGTACATTGATTTCACTCCTCTGTTCCCATGGGCTGCACCCACTCACACCTACGCTTGCGGGGATTCCCCACAAACAAGTGCTACAGAGATCTCATTTATTGCTGCTCTTTTTTTCTTGTCAGTTGGGATCTAGACACATCTCACTTCTACTTTTATTTCTTCTCCCTTCTGCTATATTAGTACTGAGCAGAGGGGGCTGAACGAACATCTTTCGTAGATCAAGAGGAAAAACACTGCGGTTGAAGCAGCAATAAAGCAAGTTCCACTGCTGCTCTCATCGGCGTGTCTCAGCCACTCGTTGGAGCAGCTAGACATGGAAGGCAAATCCCATACCTCTGCCCTCACCGCTGACCTGGATCAGAGGGGCAGCAGCTTTTTCCAGCACTGGTCACCAGTTTACTAGAAAGCAGAAATAGATCCTTCAGTTTATATCCCTTAGAGGCATAGAGTAATGAAAGGGCGGAAAAGCTTCAAGGCAACATTCATCCTGGCTGGCCTTGATCTAGTGACCTATAGGTGAAAATCTCTGTGTATCCCATTACCATTTCTTTGAGTCATCCTGACCCTTTGTTCCCCACCTTTATTAAAAGGCCTGAAGATTAATGCAGGGAACAAATGGCAGAGATGCGTTACATGTCAGGAGTGATGTTTCACAAGTTTAATGCGGGAGAAAAGGTATTTTGGTGGGTTTTCCTGTTTTGGGTTGGTTGGGGTTTTTTGTTTGTTTTGGTTTGGGGTTTTTTTTGTGCGTGTGTGTGTTTGGTTTTTTGCATACAACAAAAATCACCATAACATCTGATAGCACTGGTAGGTGTCTAGCTTGAGGCCTCTATAACTTCAAAGCAATTGTAGGTAAAGATACTGTTCAGAGTTTTACAAGATTAAATGGCTTTACTATCTTTCCAATGTCAAAGCAAACTAGTGACTCAGTTCCTCCAGGAACACAACACAATTAGTCACCTGCAGACATTATGGAACAATTAGGGGTTTTCCTAACAATATGAAAATCCTCTAATCATCTTTAAAATACTTGTAGCTTATCTTGCTTTTAAATTTAAAGAGAGGGAGTGTATGCCAAATTAGAATTAAATGTATCCTATTTACCTGGCTTTCTGTCTTGGTCAAATTTGGACTATTGTTTCAAATGAGCATACTTTCTGTCATCATTAAGGCTGTTGTTTAGTCAAGATTCTCTTTCTCTTCCTTAATCTTTAGGTGTTTGTGTGATCTCGCTAAACCAAAAGGCAGGACTGACTTGCTTTTCGCTGTTCTGGACAAATCTGTGTTGGCTGAGGCAATTTATAATCTAAAAATGCATTTTCTGTCTTGCCCTGTTTTCATTTGGAAGCTGATTTTGCTTCTCATACAAGAATTCAGGACATTTAAAATAGTAAGCAATGACAAATATCCTGAAATTGGTGGGGATCCTGCTCTTGCCCCCTGGTTAATTTTCTTCAGCCTCAGATGTTGGCACCTGCAGCATCACATCCTTAAGTAACTACTCATTTTGCAGCTCACTCTTCTACTAATTTTACCCAGAATTTATGCTTAGATAAGCATACACACATCCCCAAAGTATTTAGGTAACTTGACAGGACTTTTTATTAAGTTAACAGCATGGAAAAATCTGCAAGCGATGAGAGGAAAAAAAAATTATACTGTTTTAAAACATTTAATATTTAAATAGGTGCTTTTACAAGAATGATTCATAGATGTATACATTGGCACAAATATCCTTGCTTGCTGTCTCTTTACACTGCTAACACACACTCATTGAATGTTTTCCCTCCTCACTTGGTAGCGCTCTCACTGCGCATCCCCGGGATGATTTCAAGCAGTTCAGGAGTTAGCCCGACGGGAGCTGGGGGAAGGCACCAAACCCTCTTAAATATAAATAATCGATCCAAGCTAAATATTGGTTCTCTTTAGGTTTAAGCTAGTAGGAGGAAGCAACGCTATTTTGCACATTGTCCTGTGCAAACTCGGAGTGCCTGGCACTTTTTACCCCCAACCCACTAGTCCCCTCAGCACATGAACAGCCCCTGACACGCAGTGCAAAAGGGCGCTCCCTGCCTCTAAGTGTGGATGGACCCAACCTGTCCTGCTTTTGTCTCTGCCAGGAGACAATGGAACTGTCATACTATAAATATCAGGTTCTTGCTGCATCTTTCTATGTTTGGCTACTTCAAGTTTATATTTTGGCCTTTTATTTCCTATTGTAAGTGATTTTCTCCCCTGCTTCAGATTCCACAGCTGTAGAAAGAGCCAAGCAACAGTGAACTCTACACAAGTAGCCCCACCAGTTGCCACTTTTTCAGTGAAGAGTCTTTGGTATGTTTTCCCACCACCTTCTGCCTCTTCCTGAGAATCGACCTTTAGAGGGATAAGTGTTTGCAGAAAGGATTGACAAAGTTTGAAGAAGCAGAATAGGAAATTTGAGGAAGTTTTCGAAAAAGTATGAGTATATACCCCTATGTCATTCAATTCAATGTATTTTATTTCATGAACTAATCAAAAATAATTACTGCTCAGGAAAAGCTGTAGAGACTATATACAATGTACAGTTTGGGATAAACCCAAGGAATCTCAAAGACTATTAGTAAATATAAAAAACATTTTAAGAAAAGCACATGGTCCATGACTCTAATATGGAAGGCGATTGTCAGTTAACTGAATTTTAATCCTTCTCCACCACTAGCCTGCTGCCTTGTCTCTTACTAGTGACAGTAACAGTTTCACTTTCTATTTTTTTCCCTTTCATCTGTTAACTTTAATATCTTACATATGGAGAATACCACAGTCAAGATGGTGCTTTCCAGCGTCCTAACCCTACAAGGTGGTCCCCCTCCACATTTATTATCTCTGGACCACCACAAATCAAAACTTCTGGTGAAGATGGTGCCAGCACATGGAAAACTCAAGTTACAGATACTGTTCTTCTAGCACATCTTCTCAGAAATGCTGAATATACATCACAGTGCTACTTTATGTGTTGCTTTCTATAAAACTGTGAAACTAAAAGTCTTCCTCCTTAGCTTTGATACACTCCTGAGAAACCATGTAAAAAGCAGGATGAAGTCTGCAGCTGAGATGTGTCCTTCTATGGCACAGGGAGGCTCCTTACAAACCAGGACAGAACTGATCCAGGCTTAGGCCAGAGCTTTTTTGAGATGCTGGTCCAAGACTGCACAATAAGTCACTCTCCCCTCAATAAGTTCAAGATGATGTTGCACGCACAGCCACAGATATGTTTTGAAAGGCAAACCAACCCTCTAAATTCAAGAGGACAGCTTAAAAACCAGAGCCAAATACCAACCAAAAGAAGCACCAAAACAAACAAACAAACAAACAAACAAACAAACAAAATTCATAATTTGATGCAGTCACATTTCTTTGTGCTGTGGGAGGACAAGAGCTTACTCTAAAACAGCCTCAGCTGAAACCAGCAGTATCCACTCTGATAGAAATGATGACGAAAACGACATGATCTGCCCACTGAAAATATTAAGAACACTGGAGGGTCCATTTGTCAAGAAAGCTATTTGTTTTGAATTATTCCCTTAGTTCCTCACTTAATAAATTCCAAGAATCTGGCTATTATATCCAGGCTATGATCTTTCAAACTGTGTTTAATTGTTGTTACAAAAGATGAAATTCTCTCTCCTATTTTGAAGCCAAGACAGAAATCATTACAAGAGAAAGAATTACGAAAAAACAAACCCCCCAAATCACCCTCCACAAAACAATAAACACCACCAAAACCCTAAAGCTCCCAGAACAGACAGAAAATTAGCATGGCTTAATAAAATTCATGGTAGGCTCATTATTGCCGCTGTGATCTAGGAGAGAATAAACATATTGACTAGTGCTCTTTCTCACAGAATCCCTCAATTGTCAGCAATCAGATAAGCCTGTGGCTATAAATAAATAAATAAATGATGCTTTATCTTGTTATAAATTTACTGTTCCTCTTGCATATGAGCAATTTATAGACACAGGGAAAGCAGAACGCGCAGAGAGGGCAGGGCACAGAGCAGGGTGCTCTTCCATCCCCGCGGACAGGACAGATCACTGCCCTTTGGTGTCCATTCATTCAGCGCTACCTTCAGACAAAGCCATGGCAAACTCCACGCTCAGTGCCGTGACCTTTCTCTGCCCCTTGTCACCACGTACAAAATGGTACTTTACTCATTCTTCTTAAGAGCACATGTGGGTTTTTACCTGCAATTTTTCAAAGTGACACTCCATATACAGTCTTTCTGTTGGACACGCCGCTTTTCAGATCCTCTTATGGAAACCCAAAATACTTTGTCTGATCTGTATGTAAACCCTGTTTCTATGTAAGGCCTCAAAGAGAATTTATATTCATACTATATGCAGGCATCTACCCTCTGTGGGATATTGCCAGCTGAGCTAGGGTTTCTTCACCATCTAATCCAAGCACATCAAAGCATCTTAGCAGCTCTGAAATGAATAACTACAGGCTTTCATGACATAATTTATACACATATCTAATGTGGTGAGCCAAAGACATCTGCAGTCCTGCAAAGCAATCCAAATTCCAGAACCATGGTCCTGCAAGTTCAGCCCAGCCCACGAGGCTCCACAGCAGTTAACCCAGCTCACCATGGTCCTCCCCCGATGGGACCCGAGGTGGTGTTTGTGGCACTGCCCTGGGGCAGTAGTGGTGCTGCCTGGGCCACTTCCAGGCATCTGGTAAAGCCGCCCCACCACAGAGCTCTCACGGCAGAGCAGTGCATGGCAGCGTTTGAGATGTATTCTAACACCACAGGAGGTTTTTGTTAGATCTGCACCTGCCAGGGTTCAGGAGATGCCAGCATCCCTGGCATCTGGCGTCCCCATATGCCCCAGTAAGTTCCCATCTACAGGATGAGTTACAGCATTACCTTGGAAATTTTTATTTTTAAAATATTCTGTTCTCTGATAAAAACATTCAAAGCCAGGCTTCAGAAAGCAACTGTGTATTAGTTTCTGGGTTTTGCTCAAACACTCCGTGTTGATGTTACACAGGGAGTATCTTCCAATTCAACACACCATAACCTTTGGCTAATTAAAATTCCATCCCCTGTATACAACCTGGCAGAAGTGAGCTTTACTTGAATAACTGCAATATAAAAAAACCCTAGAAACAATTTGATGCAAGTCAATTTAGAAATTCAGAAAGGCCACATTGTTGTCATATTGCTGTGTTACAATAAATACAGCCCTTCTGTTTCTCATCCCTTCGAACCAAGATGTTTAATTAGATACCAAGTTCTTGGAGGCAGAGACACATTCTGCCTGTAGCTGTGAAGTTTCTAGAGTGCTTTTGGGCACGGTAAAGATAGTTTCCAAAAGAGCTTTGTGTAAATGATCTGAAACTAATATTCCTTTCTGTTTAAGCACCAGAGTCACTCACCAGATCCTTAAAAGGTTTCCGTAGGATGGGCGTACAGTCCACCAGGTGCCCACTGTGGTTTCTGTCTTAAAAAGGCACAACGGCAACATTGACCAAACAGTTTTTTGTACAATACTTCAATGGCTTTACTCTGTACTTCATTCCAGTGTT
Source organism: Falco peregrinus (assembly GCF_023634155.1). Lineage (NCBI taxonomy): Eukaryota > Metazoa > Chordata > Aves > Falconiformes > Falconidae > Falco > Falco peregrinus. Next base: position 2,090,582 of record NC_073724.1, on the reverse strand, counting down.
TCAGTGGAAAGAGTCTTCCCTTGGAAATCTCTGTTCAAAGAAACTGAAAAACAGGCCCTGGCACATGAGCAAAGATATTTGATATTTAGTGGGACTATGGGGGGAATCTGCAAAATAGCTGGGAGAACAGGACGCTTAGGTGATAACATCATATAAATAATTGTACGTCTCAGATGGAATCATTGCGTGCCTGTGAGCAAAACCATTAACCATCAATTTTTTTTTTCTTTTTTTTTTTTGAGAAGACTATGTTAGTCAAAGTCTTATTTCCTCTACAGACAAAAAAGGGAAAAAGAACTTATCCTCACTGATGATGTTCTCAGACAGATGCTTGTTAAGTCAAACCAAACTGTGTGTCACGGCATTGCTCATGTATCTCATGGAAACTGCAGCTTGAAGGGCCTCCCAACCTGTGGGCTGGGCTACAGCTTTACAACCACCACATCTCCCTTCTGCTTTTAGACAGGTCACAAGTCTTACAGGCTCTAGCCATAGCCTGCTTCGAGGAAACATGTGTAGGAGGCCCTTGAGCTACAACTCCCATACAGCATTTATACCCAGGACACAGTCATATCTAATTCTGCTTCTACCTCCAAAGAAACAAAAGCACAAAGCCTCCTTTCTGGAGGCTTTATGAAAAGCGCTAATTCATAGCTCCTCCCTCTCCATCCTCAGATGGAAGTGATTGCCAGTAACTCTACATCTCACAAAATGGGCATTGCTGTTTTCTGTATCTCAGGGCTAATGATTACTAGGTTCAGTTTTAAAGAAAATATCAAAGAAAGCTGCCCTAGATGAGGATTTATCTGTGGAAAGTGTTGGACTTTTGAAGAAGTCCTCTTTTAAATTAGTGAAAATCTATCAAAGGACTTTCTCGGCTGCTAGGGGGAAACTGGTGTGATGAAACATTCAGTTTGACTCATATCTCTACCCGAACAAGTAAAGGTGTCTCAATGTATTTTGGCGTTACTTACATAAGGCGTGAGAATGAGAAGCCAAAGCACCAGCTAGCTTTGGTTTCCTCTCCAAAGTTCCTCCTCAGTGATTCAAATATTTATCAACACTTTATTTAAGCTCTACCATTCAACTAGTTCTGTGTTCCACACAGTGTAAATCAGACTTGGAGAATACTGCAGAGAGGCAACACATCTTCATACCTGTTGACATGATAAGCTTTGATCTTTAGTTCTGCCTTAGGCTAGGATCAAAAGAAGGAAGCAAAGCCAGAGTCTTTAGTTTCACTGGGCTGTTTTGATCTGAATTATAGTGATATGCTGATCCACTTTATTAGTCACATTTTTCCATCTGTCTGCAGTGCCAGACGGACAGAAATGCAAAAAAACCAACAACCCCAAACAACAAACTTTTAATTTTTTATCCAAGTATCATTCAAACCCCTCACTTGAAAAAATCCTTAGAATAAAAATCAAAGATAAGATTAAAAGCAACAACAGCTTAAACTGGATAATCGCAGAAAAAGAAAAATGAGAATGTGCTCTTGAAGTGAAGTGCTGCCCACCTACTCAAGTTTGTAAGTGCACATTCTCTGTATATTTAAAACACACGTTAAGGTCTCGAGTTCCTCCCCAACAGAAACCCATCTTGCCATCTGCCTATGGTTCCTTGCCGTTACAAAATGTGCATGCAGGCATTGCTTTGCAGACAGCCTATGAACAATTTGTGCCGAGTGCCTGAGACTCAAGGTATAATATGTATTTAAGTGATAGCTACAGCTAGGGTGCTGGTTCTTTTCAAAGTGAATTCCAAAGCCCTTTTGTCCTGATGTTATTTACAATGTCTTTGCTATGGATTAGTTCAGCCTGTCGGATAAAATTTCCCCATTCAACAAATGGTCTTACACCAGCATCTTTTCATTAGAGTTTTCACAAGTGGGTGGAAGACAAAGCAAAATTAATTTTGACAATGAGACCTAATTGAATCCCACCCAACACATTAAAAACTGTACTGGGAAGCCATACCTTTCAGCTGCAGAGCTTCTCCCAGTGCCCATGCAGGCAGGCTTACTGGGAAACCAACCAACAACAAACCCCCTCAACAATTTAGGGTAGATATTCATGGATTTGAGTTGGTACATGAGCACCAGTTTCATTTTAATTTTTCACTGCAATTTCTGTTTCCAAATCCCTTAGGCCCATTTTCAAACTCTGTTGAATTACTCTCATATATTCTTTTACCAAACAACAGATACATATATATATATATATATGTAAAGGCTGAAATACCCAACAACCGATGAAGTGTTTGCAAACTTAATCTCCATTTTCTTAAAACCAGGCATTGCTATGACAACGTACTACCACCACATTACAGCTCCAGCAACGCAGGCTGCAGGAAACAGTGTTCATCTATCTCTGTGTTACTTTCCTCTATATTCTGCCATCAGATTTCCAATTTCCTGCCTTACTTATTTTGAATCCTTGCAAATGCAATTCAGCTGGTGTTTTAATTTTCCCAGGTGTAATGTATTATAACCCACACAGAAGAAATGCCTGCCATAGCCTCTAGCATGGCATCTTCAGGTGCTCTTCTGAACAAATATCACTGCAAACAACCCATATCAGCTTTTAGCAACATTGGCCTCATTCATTAACAACCCCATTTAGGACTTCCAACAGCCTCAATGACACTTGGCTTGACTGCAAATTTCTTGTACACATTTTATAATATATTCCACATATTTAACCTGGTTTTTCTCATGTATCTTTTACTAATATTCCTTCCTAGAGTTTCTATATTTCTCTCAAATTCTCCTGACATCTCCTTCTATTAACTTCCTTCTTCGATATCTTACATTTCAAATAAGCCAAATCTTATTTATACTTCTAATATATTTGCTTTGTTTTTTATCAGTTAATTAAAGAAAAGACAGAACCTTCATCTCAGTGTGGTTTTCCCCACCTTTTCACTAGTCTCTCATACAGCAGATCACAGTACAAACAGAACATGTTTAGTTGAAAAACTATTCCTTTGAAAACAGAAGCCCACAGCCAAGTTGAAAGGGCTTTGGAGAATAAAATTCATTTGAAGACAACAAGCTAACATCAAACGTCTTTTAAAAAATCAAGCAACAATGGAGGACACCAAAGTGAACACGAAGGATGTCCAGAAAGGGTCCCAGAGATGGGGAAAGTAATGTCCCGAGAACAAGGAACTCAGGTTGCCAACTGTACAGAAGACACTTCTGCTGGCTGAACAGATGTCGCCAACTTAAAGGCAATTATAAAAACAAAAATAAATCATATACGTACAACCATACCTTACTAAAGCAGAAGACAAAAGAAAAAATATTTCTTTTAACTATTTAAATCATACCTGATGGGTAACACAGACTATCAGCTAGAGGTCCAGTCCCTAAGCCCCAGCCTGAGTGCTCAGCCCCATTCCTGTACTGATTTCAGTAGAGAACACAGTGGCAAATGAACACACTGGTGTATTGCACCATGTGGACGCCTGCCTATCGAGTATGAGACTGGAAACCCACCCATCCATTTCATGAAGGATGTCAAACAGCCATTAAGGAGAAAAAGAAGGCTTACTTCTTGTTAAAATCTCCTGAACTACAGTGAACAAAATTTAATCATTCTACACCATGTTAGCAATCTCCTCACATCATCTAGTCCCCCTTAGTAGCAGTTTTAGAAATACATCCAGTTCATAATACTATATTAGCCTATATAAAATATGGGACTCATCTGTTCCAAATATCCACTTACCGTTATTCTTAAGCCCAGTATTTTATTAGTATTCTAAGCTTAGATTCTTACTATTTTGCAAAGAAATCATGTGTTTAAATTGTTTTATGCCCTAAGCAATACCAGTACATGACTTTTATGAGCCACATGCATTCCTAATTACAGTCTTTGCATTCTCGCTTCTCAATATGATATTATTTATATTCTGGTAGTGGTCCACCAGTCAATGTACCCCAGGTATCCCAGGCCACAGAGAATGAATCTGTTACAGTGGCTGATTGAGAGCCTTGCTCTTTAGCTAAGCTGTATGCATTCTTTTCTCCCTTGGAGATCCCCTATGACAGTATAAAATAAATAAATAAATATATATATATAAAAAAAACAAAACAGAAAGAAAGAAATAGAAAAAAAGCCCACCTACAATAACACAGCTTTGATTTCAGCTGCCAAAGCACTGCCAGTGACTCCAGACAGGGTCCAGAAGAATTTGCATCTAACTGGTCCTCATATTCCAATCTGACCAATTACATTTTAAACTCCTCAACCTGTGACACACCACCTTTGTAAGCAGGTAAGTTCAGGTATAAAATAATCTCATGCCAGTCCACCATCTGGCTTTGGGAGGCTGAACTGTTTGCCATTCTGCCAACAGCGTGCATATTCCAAAGGGTCAGACAGCTTGTGCTCTTGGCAGTTCTTAGGGCATCCCTAAAACCTCTGCTTTGATTTCCTTCTGACTTTACAAAAACAAGCACCTTCCTATTACAAGCGGTTTAAGCAAATCCTTGGAAGCTATTGTGTTGGACCCTTTGCCAAATCTGGGCTGCACATGGTGTGAGCTGTTCCCTTTCTCTAGTCCATATCGAACCTCTTCTTTCAGACTTTGCTCTACTATATGCCAAAGATGCCTGTAAGCTTCAAAGGAAGAGAAAAGGGGCAGCAGGGAAAACATCCAAGAATGGAGTACTATTTGCTCCCAGGGGGTGCAACCTATCTACACGGACCTGTTCTCCACTAGATTTGTTTGCTTTCCATGCCACATGACAACAGAGCCGGAGAAGAAATATCGTGCTGTACTAAATAAAAGTTTAACCTGTACCTGCCAGGCTGGAAATCCCAGTGATACAGTGCAGGTCTGGAAACACTGATGGAACCCACGCTGCTTCTTGGAGCTGTTAATAGGTTCTTAACCAGCGTGTTAAAGCATCAGCAGCCTATTGGAATGCCAGCTTTGTTTTAAGCAGGGTTTTGGAGAGGTGGTAAAGTGCATTATGGGAGACTCCAGATGACAGAAAGGCAGATGGAATGGAGACCCTCAATGGCAAGATGAATACACAGCTGTAAAAACTATCAAGGTATTAAATAGCAACAAACTAGGATCATTCTGTGTGCATTTCACTAATTTCTGATGAGAGTAGGCTGGGAAAACAAATACACCATTTACTTAACCTATACAAGAGAGCTTAGTAAAGTCATGAGGAATATAGCTATCTTAGCAGAGACACTTGTGACTATTGCGTTAATATGCCTGGACACTCATTTACTAAATACAGTTGTTATAGAATATATTTTGCCATAACATTTTCACTTCCTTATTTAATTAAAAAAAAAAAAAAAAGTTTAAAAGGAGAAAAGGGTGGTCAAAGAGCAAGAAAAAAAAGGAAATAGGCTCTGTATTGTATTCAATCTACAGAGGACAGAAGAGGCAAATTCTTGTTTTCTTTCTGGTACAATGTTTTGTTGTAGGAGAAAAATTCAATATAAATGTCAAGATCTCTCACTGAAATCATCCAGACTGCTCATGAGAACTGCTAAGTCAGAAAGAAGAGATGGTAGAAAGTGTAAAAGGAGATTAAGTAGGGCTCTAATTCAAGTTAATAACTTTCTTACCTGGACAGGATCAGAGGGGTGACCTCGCTGTGTGATGAGACCTTACCGTACGCGATGATAACGCAGCACACTGCACTTCTTGGAGGGAAGAGATTCACGGTGCTATATTTCCTTCAGTTATGGTCACCTAAAATACAGAAACCAGTGTCTCACAAACTATGAAGGGATTTCACTGAAGAAATAATCTTAAGAACAAGTAACAAGTAATTCCAGCCTTTGACCTAACATTTCACCTCTCTAACCAGCTGCTGATTCTTGTTTGGCTCACAGAAGCAATCAGGACTAACACGCTTGTACAAACAAGCAGTAGTATAAAATTTTAACTGAAATAAACCACTTCCTGGTATTTCTGGCACATCAGAGCTCTGACACAGAGTTAGTATGTTGATGTGGGTCACTCTTATTCCTCAGACTTCAGTGCAAACCATGAAATTCAGAGTGACTTTTTAATACATAAATAGTAATAAGTGAAGCGTGTTTGTTTAGCGTTGGCTGTAGTGCTTGTGGGGCTTCACACATCCACAGTGAACTGTTTAACTGGTAACAGCCTTTCCTGCAAGACAGTACGAAATCTTGGAAAAGTACTAAACTAGATCCATGAGCTCTGAATAAGACATTAGCAGCAGTAACTTCAGTAGAGCTGCACATACCCTAAGATTTTACATATGTTAATTACTTTATGAACTGGAGATTATACACAGTATTCTCTAATATGCTGGTTTAGAAATTACCCTTTCAAAACACTGAGCATTCCCAATATCCTTAGAGTCTGTCCTGCTGTTTCCACGAGAGGCTAGCTCTGTTGGCCACACGTTTCAGCCCGACCTGCTCCTTGCTCAAACTGCCCTCCCACCCCGGCCAGCAGCAGCGCCCTGCGGGACAAAGGCTTCGGATTATGTCAGCATGGGACGTGCTGTGGTTAAAACGCTGTCAGTGGAGTTTTGCCAGGTGTACTTTTTTGCTTTCATCCATTATTCTCACACCCCTGACACCCAAATTGAATGGACGGCGTGTATCCAAGTAGGGTTTGCGATGGATGAATATGCTCCTGAACATGCAACGTGTACTCTTTTACTGCTGGGTCCTTTATTAAACTACCTGAATATTAGTGGCCCGAAATTGATATGATTAAGGTTTAATGAACTACTGATTAGCACTAATGAACACAACTGAACACACATTTTATTAAATGATTTGTCTCTTTTGAAATGAAAGTAATGTTGGGCCCATTAATAAAAATTATTTGGGTCATTTCTGAGCAACTGTTGCATTCCTTGGAGAAAAAGGACAGAAATCAGCCAGCATGCCACCTGATCAGTGTTTCAGCAGGTCTAACACATCAATACTGAGGGTTCATAGGCTGTATTTTCTAGACTTAGTAAGGTCAGAGGAAAAAATTGAATAAGTTTCTATGAGTGCCTTTTGACAGGAGAGGTACGTTCTTATGATCTGGCAGGATTGAAATTATACAGCGTACAAGAAAGGGGAGGACTTTGCTCTAAGTAATACAATGGATGCAAGTGGGAGAGAGAGAGCATGCACACACACAGACAAAATAAAAAATCCACCACCACCACACACAACCACTAAATGTAATTAAAAAGATATTATTTCATATTATTGCGTATTTTCTACATCATCTAGTTGAAAGCCTTTTGGAAGCCACATGTCCCAACATCTATCCATCTACCACAATAGGCTACACTACTTTACATACAGTCTGAAGGCTTAAAGATGGAAACGGTATCCAACACACTTAACAGAAAGACTGAGGAAGTGTTGATGAACAACTGTTCCCAATACGTGATGCTAATTGTCTTACAGTAAAAACTCATAAAACATCCATAAATACTCCTGGATCTATGATGACAAATGATGAGAACACCACTTTTGGCTTCTATTTTAGAATTCCATGTCCCAGAGTATCCAAAATGACATGTTGGGTTATTAAGATATAATTCCAATTAACCAGCAAGATTGCTACAAATAGTTGCCCACCTTCCTGCACGCAGTTGTCCCCAGGAGGATTTCTTTCCAATTATTCAATCAGATAGGAAGGAGGAAGTGACAAGGACACAGCCCAGAGCAGTGTTCTTCAGACACTGCATTATCTGCTAACAGGTAACATAAATACACACTGCATCTCCGAGCACTGAAAAATTTACTCGCTTTCTTTCTATTGTCATAAACACTAATGTTTGCCATTCCAGGAGCACGGCAACCCTGAAGTAAAATCAGTACATTTCTACACAAGTCCTCTATCTCCAATATGTGTTATATTTAAGGCCTTGACAATGCTGAGGAACCTGAAGGAAACCAGTCACATATTGCAGAGTTCCCGACATAGTTAAAAAAAATAATTTAAAAAGAAAAAAGAAAAAAGAAAAATCAGCAGGCACCTGTTGACTTAATGGAATTTTGTCTAGTGCAGGCTCATCATTGTTTTGAAATTATTTAACCCTTTGCTAAATCAAGCCCTACTACTGTCAAAAGAAAACCCAAGAACATAGCCAGGGATTCAAACAGAGTATTTTAATATAAACTCTCCATACGTGAACAGCCAGACCCGCTATTACTCACGTATTAGCTGCAATGATTAATGTAGAAAAACAGCAGCACAAATAGAAAGACTAATGAGACCTTTACAGGATGATTTTCATGTAATTAAGTGTAATGAACTAAATTCTGCTTCAAATTTTTCCAAAGTGAAACCAGAAGAATCTGCACGCGTTGCAACAGAACTACTCAGCATCAGGAAGAGGGACACTGCTGGCAGAATGAGACCTATGGCCAGTGTTACCAGCTGGGCAAACCAGCTCATTTTCTCTACTGTGTAACTAAGCAAATGAATTCACAGTGTCTCAAAACAGATTTCTTTTTAGAAACTTTGAAAGATTTAACGCATAACGTATGAGGAAGAGCCAGAGCGCACAGAAGTGGAAGTGTGAGCAGTTGCACCAGGTCTAACCCAAAGCCTTGGGTAGTCACAGGGAATCTCCCTAAGGATTTTAGTCTTTGGACTAGTTTTACTGATGAAGGGAGGATGCTGATGGTCACCTTTCCTACCATACAGATAAACACAATGGGAGGACATTCTCCCTTTTGCTATTGATTATTTATGGGGCTGAAGAGGCACAGGGAGAATGTGTTAGGAGCTTTCCTTTGGGCAAAACTGAGGAAGACCACCCAAGACCTCTGCATAAGAGCCACTGGAGTGCTGAGGCAGCTACATCAGGAGCTGGAAAGGCCTTATAACCAGGGCAGTGTGCATTGCTGCCACTTTTGAAAGGTTTAGTACAGGTTTCAGCATGCATCAGCAATGAAGGTGGCACTTCAGAGAGCACACTCGCCCTACAGAAGCTCCTGTGATCTCCCGAATGTCACCTCTTCATTAATGACTCCTCTCTTTCCATGAAGAAATACTTTGTCCTCAATAAACAGAGTTTTTTCAATACCAACACGCACAATTTGTGTTCATTATCTTCTCACCTGCCTAAGTAGATGATCTTCCCAATTGTTTACAGAGAAAACATGGACTTTCATTCTCGGATTAAGACATCACTACTTTAAAAAGTACTAAACCAAATTCAAACCTCAGCTACAGAAGCTAGAATTAATTAAAAAGCAAAGAAGAAAATTAAAACATGCTTTCAACTTCCAGAAGTGTAACCCGAGGTAGAATATTGGCAGGGTAGTGGTGGTGGTGGGTGGTGTTTGTATTAATCAGGGTCTTCAACAAAACTACCCTTGATACAAATCACCAAGAATACCTAAATTAGTAAGTGGGCAGCTGTGAAATTTACCCCAAGAAAATCAGCCACGATGTCACATGAATGTATGACACGCAAGCATTTTTAAAGGAAATAAGGCCCATAGTATATACATGCCATAGACAAAAAGTAACAGCGGCTCAAAGAAACAGACATTATAAAATATTAGCATGAGGGCAAGTGTTTAGTATGATACAAATCAGACTTTATAGGGCATAAACCAACCATGAGCTGCTTGGGATCCCCTGTGAACAAGTTTTTCTATCATATATATATTTTTAAGTCTGCTACTATGTACTACTAGTGCTTCTGATGGGCTTCTGCTTTGATCCACAGCTAAAATTGTTTCTAAGACCGTGGTCATATTTAAGTTATAAATGAATATAACCACAAACTTAAGAAAAATCTTTAATAACACACCAAGACATCTTACTCATCCTTGTCCCTGAGAAAACTGTGTTGAAAGACAAAATAATCACTTTTAGGGCTTATAACACAAAAGGGAGTGGCAGGATTTATGCACAGGAAACCACTGCTTTTATTAGGAAGTGGCTTAATCGTATTTCTTTTTAATAAAAACACGGAACTGGCTTTCTATAAACTTTAGGAGATGCACATTATTTGACAGGAACAGTGAGTCTGTATTTCTCTGCAATGAAAAATTTCAAATGATTGTTTAGAAAATACTCCCTGGGACTTGTAATAAGTACTAAGCATCAGCAAATCTATTTCTATTTAATTACGAGTAAATTAGAGGTTGTTGTAAGTATTAAAGATCTGCTTCATTTTTAGGAAAGGCTTCTTAGGGGCTGGAAAACTGCAAAGACAAAACCAAGGACTTAGGAATAAGGAATTTCAAAAAATAATTACATCTTCATTTCTGAGGGCAAAAATATAAATTCTGGATTATCTCAGCATCTTATAAAGAGATAAAACATTAAAGTTATTTACCTAAAACCATACATTATTCATGAAATGTAAAATGTGCATCCTTAACTAGTTATCTCCCCCCCCCCAATGTAATTAAACCCAATGGCTTTTCTTTCAGGGCATGTAAGAATAATAAAGGAGACTGTTAAATAAAGAATTGAATTAAAGCTCCTAGTAAATTTATTTGACAAGAATTTCCATTATGATGAAAAAGAAAAAAAAAAGGAAAACAGAAAAGAAGTATTTTTAGTTGCTCATACGACTACAGCTTCAAGAGTCCTAGAAAGGACATGGCTAAATTTAACAGAAATATGTTCTTTTTATCTAGGCAAGTCATCTCTCCTATTGAAACTTCTTACCTAGGTCAGATGATTGACAGCTGGGTACCATTCAAGACAGCTGTGTTTGGTCTGAGTGGCAGCCTGAAAGTCTCAAGGGACTTTTCTGAGCTTGTACCACAGGCAACGGGTCAAAATATTTACTTCAGACAACAACCATGAAACTTCATTTGCTGCTGTTTTTTCTTTCTAATTAAAGACTCATTTCATAGCAGAGTGGAAATAATGTGTCTGCTGTGGTTAATATTTAATCAGTAGTCTAGCGTGCCAACCATGTATCCCTTGTAATAGCCCAGGGTCAGTGCCCTGGATCCCACTGGGATGCCATATGGCTCTGTCCAGAAGACTGGAAGCCACAAATGACTCATCATGGGTTGAGTGATAGTATGAATCAATAAGGATACTAATTATTGGGTTTGAAGAGCTGACTCATCCACTGTGGGAGTGAACATTATCTTAACAACCTTGAGCGTTTCATATCATAATATGAAATGTGTGATTATCAAAAAAATAAAGCAAACCAGATTCAAAGTAACTATTTTTTCTAGCCATTTACTGTTAAATAATTTAAATATGATTTATCTGTGTATAACACAAGCATGACACTTGTATTAGCTCTCCAGCCCCAGGATAATGTCATAAATAAATTCTGGTTTGGACCTATTTTGGATCCAGACCCCCAAATGCCCGTATGCAAACTGCATTCTGTCTCACAGTTACAGGAGGGCATCACTTCAAATATTCCTGCACATGGAACATTTCTCTCAGATTTTACAAGGTCCTGGGCTAGGTTTTGAAATACAGAAATTGGGAAAGCACTTAGGTGTACATTCAACCCTCAGTGAGAACACACGTCTATAATAAGGCATCTCCTGAACTGCTATCAAGCCTGGATTTGCTGCTCATCTGCTTGGCAAACCTAGAAGCCTATCTATAAGTTGCACTCTAGAGAGCACAGCATCCCCCTTTACTGTGCTCCTCCAGTAGCTTGGTACATTTTCCCAGTATATTGGAACTCCTGATAAAAGAAAACTTTGTTGCTGTTTCTGATTCATTACTGAGATCTTACAAAGTAATTTGGTCTGAAAAACAGTCTGCACTCTAGAGAGTGCAGGATTCCACCTTTTGTTGCAGGATGTTAGGCAGATAGGATACCATCAAATACATCAAGGATCGCTGTAGAAGAGGAAGCTGTAAATAACATTGATTTAAGCAAGTCACAGTTGTGAACAACCACTCATCTCCCATCCTTAGTTTCAAGCCAATGCTGAATTGTTTAGCCAAAGCGAAGCTGAAAATAGTTGCTGCTCCTGAAGTCAATCGTATGATGCCAGTTTAAGGTATCAAGACTGCACACAAAATTCAGACTCAAATAGCATCTTGCAGGCAGATTCTTCCTTTACAGAGACTAATTTTTCTTTTTGCTCATTAGCAGTGGGACAGTTTGTCAACTCAACATGTGATCTCCAGCAGAAAAGAGTTAGTATAGCTTCACATTTTCTCTCCTTCCGTGGCAGAACAGATGACTATCAAACCTGTGCTGTAGGTTCTTCCTAGAGCTGCAGCCACTGCCCCTTAACCCCTGCCTGGCCCTGTGGCTAGGCGCTCACACCTCTGACCCCTACACAGCGCATCCCTATGGATAAGCCATCCAAGAAGGATTATTCTCTTGTTGGCTGGCTCCTGATGTGCCAGCTAAGACTCTCCGCTCACCCCTGCCCTGAGCACAGCTGGAGAAAGATGCCGCTGCAAGAGGCTTGGGATGATGCTTTATCTAAGCAACCTATTTTCTGAAAAAATGTTGGCTACCCATGGATGAATGGTATTACAAAATTAGAAAGCAATCAGTATAATTATGAAGAAGCGAGGAAGTATTCCAAGACCTGCACATTTCCATGCGTGCTCCAGCCATCTAGCACTGCTGGTTGGAATTACTTCAGGGGACCTATCACAAGTAGGAAGGATTCCACATAGGACAGGCCATTTTTCTAGTAAAAAAGATACCTCTTTCCCTTGCTTTTTTTTCAGCCACTAGAAACTTCAGTTCTGCAGCTGGACTCAGGCCAAACTGTGAGCCTCTGCGAAAAGCAGCACCAAATTCATTGAGGCTCCACGATGGAGTAAGTAGCAGAGACTAATCTTGGGACTTTCACCCTTGCAAGTCATGAAGCAAATGGGTTTTCTACTCAGCCTAGCTCTGGGAGTTGGGAAATTGTAGGAGAACCTCAGAGTCCTGCTCCTGGCCTGGCAAACCACAGAGAAAACCCTGAAAACACAAATTTAAAGACTGAAGAAATAGAAACAACTGCAAAGAAGCAGCGTTGTTTTTAGGAAAAGAAACAAATGGAAAATGAGATTCAGTTCTGGTTGGTGGCCTTTTTGTTCTTTTTCAGAGAACTGTAGCTGATGTTCAGAATCAGCAATACAGGGTACAGGGTCAGTTTGTATGGCCAGCATCCGCACGGCTATAGTCTGAACCAGTGACATCACTGGCAGAGAAAAGGTAACAGAAGTATTTAATTTTGTTAGATACATAGGCATTCTCAAACGTTTCTCAAGTAGACTTTTCTTTTTCTTTAAACTAAAGACTAAATGTAAGAATACAGCATTTGCGTGTTCTCCTTCTATGTTTCTCATGTGTCGTCACCAATGTTCTATGTAGAAAAAGAGAAATTAAAACACTGGAGGGAGAGTCATCCCCCAGGAGCATGCATAGCTCCCGTTTAGCCCTCAGTAAACAAACAGATCAGTTACGGAGGGAAGTGGGCAATCGGCAGCATCCCAGGCACCTCTGCCTCCAGCCAGGCTGAAGATTATGTGTCTGCGTGGGGTAATACAGCACAGCAGTTTCCAAGTGGCCTTGGAGTTGTTCTCTGCTCTTTGCATTTGCTGGGCATTTTTTCATTTTACACATTGTTCAGAACTTGCTGCAGTGATTCCAGAAGTTATATAACTGTGTCGGGTGCTCATATGAGCGGCAGCTATTTCTCTAGCTTTATTTTCCTGGAAATCCTTCTGGCATTGCTCTTCACAGGAACGCTGGTACAGAAATAGCTGCATGGCAGCGGTGGAGCTTGGCCTCTTCCGGTGCAATGAAGATAATCTGTTAACTAGCAGACTGTTGTTAGTGTATCCCTACACTGCTATGCGATACACTGACCTGCTGATTCTATCAGATCACATTAGGCCCAGATTTTACCTATCTAAACTTCAAAAAAAGCCAAGACAACTTATTTGTCTTTTATATTTTAGTGACATCTCATTTCCCCAGCACCTTGTTCAGTGTTAATCAACCATATAAAAGCCCATTCTCATTATTAAAGCATAAAAGAAGAGGGGGAAAGACACAGAAGGGAAAGATTGCATCGTGGTCATTGCTCTGAGTCCCATCTCCTAAATTTACCAGGTGTTTAACCAAGCTGAATTTGATCAGCATGTTATGTTACCAAAGGTCTACAGAGAGAAATTATTATCTCAAAGCACATTGCAAACATTGAGTGAATTCTACAGAAAGACACCCCTGTGAAGAAAGAAGAATGATTCCTTATTTAATCAATGAGGGGAAAAATGAAGCACAGAAAGGTTAAGTGACTCATCAAGGTCACACAGAAGAGGCTGATGCTGCTCACAATAAAACTTGCTTTAATGTTAACAGGAGTGAGATTAGACCAAATTCAGAGACAGAGCTGGCATCAAATGCAGATTGTGGATTAGCAGCATTGACCTTTCCACCATGAAGGCATGGTTCTTTCCAAAACAAGAATTACTCTGGGAAGATGACTGATCAGCTTTTCTATCCAGATACAAATACCTCTGTGCAAGGTATCCAGGTGATCTCATCCTGCCTCCTCCATATACACACAGAGACTGTGTTAGGCAATGAAATACTTATGCCAGAGCAATGCAAGCTTCTATAAAACTACATAATTTATTACTGTTGTTATTTACCTGAAGAGTAATGTTTCAGAGGAAGCAAAACTATTTGTTCAACTCAGGTGAATAATGCTCTGTAAAGTAGGGAGAAGGGCTGGAGTATAAAACAGGAAAACAGAGAACTGTTTGGCAATGGCAGTCTTTCATTCAGATCTTGTCACAAAGACTAAATTTGTATTTCAATACAATATTTTTGTCAAAGAAGAAGGTGGTTTTTCTTTAAATATACAAGACGAAGCACAACAGCTGATTTTAGACTGAATGAAACACTCCAAATGACCTTTATTTTTCTTCAGTCTGATTTAAGGTATTTCTGTTCTGAACCAAATTCTCACCTCTTCCTTTGATTTTACAGTTTGGCTGGTGAACTGGAAAATATCCATTCATTACCTAATTTTATCATGATTTTACAGGTGAGGAGCTAAAGTCCAGAGAAATCATGTGAATTCTTCAAGCCAGCATAGATAGTCTGTGGCAGAGCACGAAATGGGACCAGCCCTGCCAGCCCTGCACTAACACCATCACGCTTAGCTCACCCGTCCTGTCCGTGCCAGCATGCCTGCATCGTCTAGTCTAGCTGCACCAGATGAATCAAAGACATGAACTAAAATGAAACGGGCAGAACGATGTGATCAAAATAAGTTGCTTTTCTTCTGACAGCATCAGTTAGATGTAAGAAGAGAGAATAGAAAAATAAAAATCACAGCAACGACTCTTTGCTCTGTACAAAATATTTGCCTGGCTCCCAAGGTACCTGCGATAAGAAACATCCTGCTGCTCCTGCAGCACACACCTGCCAAAGCAGGCTGGTTCGTGCCCAGATGGCGTGGGAGAGCGCACCCCCCAGCCACATAAAGCTGTGCAGCCACCCTGGGAGAGGTCAGCTCCCTGAGCAAGAAGCCCCCCCAAAGGTGCTTCACTACCCAGATAAACGTGATCAGGCTGGGAAAGGTAGTTCTCTGCTAGCTCTCTCTCTCTTGCAGCTATTGCTGTTATTTCTGCATCACTTTCTACTACAGTCAAGTTGGTTTCTCTCACTGCTTGAAAAAGAAAAGCTGTTAGGGATTTCTCTGCACTGGGACATGCCAGGGTTAATATTCCACTACTGCTCTCTGCCCTGTTTCAATCTGGTTAAGTTTCTCGAGATTTCCCTACATGCCATGCTTGTTTCAGTGAAGACGGTTATGAAACATTAAAGGAGGAACATCAGAGTCTTCTGAAACAACCTGAGAGCTGGCTGCAAGTCTAGTGACATTGCTTGAAAAGATGGCAACAAAAAACAAATATATCTCAAATTCCTCAGCTATACAGCTACCGCTTAAACGTATTACAAAGCATTATGTGAACTACTGCTCCCCTTCCAGTCCTGTTTTCAGCAAACATTTAATTTGCAGAGCTATAGCTCTGGATAATGTGTTATTATGTTGGTTCTTATTTAGGAATAGATCCAAATCACAGCATTTGGAGCCAGCATCAGCACAGCCTGAAAAATAGGGCGTGCTTGCATAAGGAATGTTTTAGGTCAACATTTTTCCAAGTTCCTTTGTCCTCGCCTGTGTTTTGACCACGAATGAAATCTTTTACCAGCTTCAGAGTTCAAAAGTGCTTGGACCTCAGAATGGGAATTCAAAGCTCAGCGAGGGACTCTGTGCGGCACCAAAATTCTGCACTCTCAAAATTCACAGCCGCCTCCTGCAAGCGTGGCTGCTCACAGCAGTGTCGTCCCAAGTGGCTGGGCAACTAAAAGGGACTCATAAGCTCCCACTTGGGCACAGCGGTGCAGCAACAACTGCTTACTCCTTCCCACTGCCCATGCAGCATCAGAAACCTCTCAGCCATGTGCCAAGCCACCTCCTGGCAGACGGTGCCTCCACCACAGGCAACGTGTGCTTGGCGAGGCAGCCCCCACAGAGCTGGCATTGGCTAAAGTAAAGGTAATGAATGTTCATCGAGGTGGATAAGCAGGGAGGAACTCATAGAGCAAGATGTGGTAAGGGCAAGAAAGCAGAGGGAAGGGAGGGAGGAAGCTGCCATAGCTTCTGCAGGGAGGTATTCCCACCCCAAGGCGGGTATTTCAAGGTGATGCAATGCAAAGGCATCAGGCCAGAGTGGGAGGGAAGGGGAGGTCAGAGGGGAAGGCAGTGCCCAGGTCAGGCTGGATGAGGAGAATGTCTGGAAAGTCTCTGCAGATGGAAATACCTGAAGCAGAAGCATTAACTTTGGCAACTGACTGTCAGCTGCTTGCAACTGATGACAGGGTAAGGGAACAAAGAAAAGGGAAAGCAGTATTAAAAAGCAGCATATGCATTTTGATAACTGAGTTTTTACCCCTCTTGGAAATACTAGAAGCTGTATTTTGGGTTTCTACTGTTCTGTAAGGATATGATGGAGAAAAGCAGGCTGTGACTGATGAATCAAACACATGAACTGAGATTTACAGGTTGTGCTCATGCCTATTTTTTGTGTACCTAACAATGACCAAAAAAAAGCCCCTATAGTAGAAAACCATTGTAGTTATATCCTAGAGTTAAATAAAAAAAATAGAAGTGTCCTGTGTTTAAGAAAAATAGCATACTTGGTCCAAGATTCAACTATCACCTTTTGATCTGATCATTAGCATTACCACCACTTTATCAGACAATTTTCTTAACAAAAGAAAGAAGAGACATTGCTACATTTACCATACTTCTTAGGCAGAGTCCAAACGATATCCTGGTCTTAAGACGAAGGAAGGGTGCCTGCCCTCTCTTCTGTTTCCCTGGTTCCAAAGATGGTTTTTTTCCTTTTGCAGCTAGGTTGGTTTTCCTGACCACACACAGACTTGCCAGCTGGCTGAAGGTAATTCTAATGGTTTTGTGACTGAGACACTTCAGCAGTTGCCCAAACATATAAGTAGAATACAAATGATACCCAACTCTACAAATTATTATCTTTTTGCATGACAAAACCCACTGAAAGAAGCTCATGAGTAGCCCCGTTATAGTGTTGGCAGAACTGAAACATAAGCCAGGACACATACAGTGAAGTGCACCTTGGATTAGTTGTCTGCAAAGACAAGCAAAAAATACTTGCAAAGCAAGGCCGAAAGTCTCTGCTACTAACACCAGCAGGACAAACCCCACTGCCAGAGCCAGCTGCAGCTTCTGCATATGGGGACATTAGCATCGAAAAGAAGCAAGGCGTGACCATAACAACATCAATAATCTGATCAGTAAGAAATAAAGTGGTACAAATACCATCTTAAAAGTTACCAGAAATCTACTGACCTGCCATTCATTACAGGTTTTTACTCCTCACTGCACCTGCTCATGCCACTCGGTACAAGAAGGCAACAGAGACAGCATGCGGAGAAGCACAGGTCACACGGATGAACTTGGCGTGACAGAGAAGAGGGGAAATGAGGTGGAAACAAGGGAATCCAGTCCCAGAATCTGATCGTGCAACCTTATTATTTGAAAGTCTTGCATATATACACTCTATATAATATACTATATAGAGAAGATAGTTTTAAATTAGATCAAGCCTGCAAAGGCCTCCTGAAAATATAAGAAAATTCAGTTTTCAGGTGCCAGCAAGACATTATTTATGGCCCTGTAGGAGTTGTGACAACTTAATTACAGACACAAACAATATCTCTTATTGAAACCAGCTTGCACACAGGACAGATACTCAAAAGGACCAGAGCTAGAGCTGAATGGGCAGCTTCTAGGTCAGACATATCCAGTGCTTGATTTTGCAGCCTGAATAACATTCTTCAGATGTAAGAGATTTTATATGATAATTAATGATGTAGGAATTGCTATCATTATTGCTTTCAGTATGTTGCTTCAGGAGAGTTTTTCAGAACTCAGCCTCTGAAGATGAAGTGTATTTTTTGTTTTGTAGTTTCTTTCATGCAAACTATGTCCCCAAAATGTCAGTGTTAACTGAACTGTCACAGAGTCAACTGAGCTGGAGAGATCATAACAAAAAGAAAGATAAGTGAGGAGGCATGAGCAATGGAGGAAAAAAACCAACCCCTAACTATTTTCACTTGAGTTAGAAAGGAGATAAAGAGACCACGCAGTG
Organism: Falco peregrinus; assembly: GCF_023634155.1. Lineage (NCBI taxonomy): Eukaryota > Metazoa > Chordata > Aves > Falconiformes > Falconidae > Falco > Falco peregrinus. The sequence goes on along the minus strand of NC_073724.1, from coordinate 2,071,940 downwards.
ACAGAGGTGAATATTCTATTAACCTCTTCAAGTAATTGTGTTTTGCTGGGTACTGAGCCCTAATACTGCAAGGCAATGACATGTAAGTGCCTAGGGAGAGACAAGAGGGTAAAAGATGGGAAAACAGGAATCCTAACAGTGCAGCACTGTACTGGTGTCTGCTGGGCTCCAGACAATACAATTATATTGGTCCCTGATGTTTGCAACCCCACTTTGTTATTTCACTCATACAGAGCCCTATAACTATCATAGTATTGATAGATTCTCTTTATTATCTTGTGTTCAGCTGTGGAGTAGTATTAAAAAACACAAGCAAAAACGTAAGACAGGTCAAGTTACCAACAAGTCAAATAAAAAGCTCCCCCAACCCCCAGTACAGAAATTAAAAAAAAAATAATAAAAAAAAATTAAAGCCACCACCAGGGCTTTGGAGGAAGACCTAACACATGCTGTTTAAAAATACAAGTGCTGGGATAAAGAGATTACAAGAAATGCACATGCATATGCAAAGAGCAACACTCCAAAATATAACAGAAACTGCTGTTTGAGAGATATCAGACCACAAGTCTTCACTTCTGCAGAAACATAAATGAAAAATGCAAGGGGAAGCACAATCAATATCAAGTGTGCTCACCCACTCAGAAAGAGCAGTTGCAAACACACTGGCAAAACAGCCTTGGCTTGAACCTCCCATGTTTAAAGGTACTGCTCCAGATAAACATCCCAGGCCAAGGTCTTCCAAGGTGGTGACATGACAGTCCTTGAGGGAAATTACCTCGATATTCTGGACAGCTTTCATCAAAAAATGAGAAATTGTAAATGTCAGCCATGGTCTTTAAGAGGCTTGTGTACATATAGTTAATCACCATCAATCCCACTGATAGCATTTCAGTAGACCATGTGCAAGAGTTTCTAAAATTTGACTTGCTGACTAGACACAACAGTTATTAGAGGAGCAAAAGGATCTGCAATTAGTTAAAACCAAGTATGTTTTTGTGCTTGCTTGAGCAACAACCTGGAATGGTTCTTCCATGACTTGTGATGTAATTGGAACAGCTTAGTATGTGAAATGTGTATTCTTTAGATACATGTTGATGGGATGTATGCTCGTATGTCAGCAGCTCACAAGGAGAAAGTGAGGGTGAGCATTTTTTTTCCCACTTTCCTCATATTCCCACAGTAGAGGCAAGGAGAGGGCTGGGTTCTGAGGAATCAGAAATACTTCACATTAAAAAAGAAAACAAGACAGACACGGACATTTTTAAAAACGCGTTATCAGCTTCCTGACTGAATGTTCTGTATTTATTGTTCATTTCCCAAGGGGCAGCAGCACAGCCCACTGCAGACATCCCCGGGCTTGGTTCACTCCCTCTGCACTGCTCTGCTTACACGCGGCAGGAGTGGAGCGGCGCTCCCAAACCATGCTGCCACCACCCGTTCCCAAAGTCATCAAACACCTGGCTTTAACAGAGGTCCACAGAGCACAGTACGTGCCTGGTCAGCATGGGCAGTACGGTGATTGGGTAGCAGAAAAGAAATTTGTATCCCGAGCTTCTCAGTCACCTGGAGGTCTTCAACCTTTTAGGAACATTTTGAGGAAAACGCCGCAAAGTTTTGAAAGCTCCAGCCACCCCCGAAGTGTTATTAGAGATGGACCATGCTCAGTGGGAACCACAAGAAGGAACCAGGGGATAGGTATCTACCTGCCACAAATACACGTTTCTGTAGTAAATACCCAGAGTCAGAAGTGGATTTGCGTGCAGGCAGCCATCTCCCACGCAGGCACCATTTCTGCATTGCAATTCACACTGGGGTAGCACTGGGACCAGGAGGACCTAATTTCTTTGCTCATGGCCTTGGAGCCCTAACAGAGTTACAGTGAAGGCAGCTTTAAAATGTCAAAATACAGTCACTCAAATGGTCTCAATTGTTTCCAAGCTTGGCCCTACGAGAAATTCTTTTCCTGTGAGAGATGCCCCCACTGTGCCCTGCCACGGGGGTTCCCACTATCACAGCGTTCCACGGCCTGCACTGGCAGCCACCAAGCTGTCCCATCGTTCTGCTGGTGGGCCCTTCCCCCTAATTTTTAATTTCCCTTAGTCTTCAATCAAGCAAAGAAAAACAAGCTAATACGAAAAAAAAAGCCCAATAGTTTCGTTTACTTTCTAAGTTTCTCTCTTTTTTAAAAATACCAAGTACAGGCAATCCCCACTCCGGATGGCAGAACTGCAGTCAGAGGAAGGCACTAAGACAGCTTTGTTGTACCTTGCAGCGTTCTGCCCATGAGGGAAATACATGTGGTTTCTGGGATTTTTCTGAGACTGATGGATTCCCAGTCAAACAGCAAAGACAGTGTCTGTAACTTTGAAAAGGAGGATGAGGGAAGAGCAGGAGTTCAGGAATGAACAACTTGGGCTCATTTACAGCAGCTGGGAGATTTATAACAGTAGAGCCTATGTGAACACCTGGAAGAATCCATTTGGGTTGACCTTTACCAGTTGATGCCATTTCAACTTTTGCTTTACACCATTGTGTCCTATGATTCCCTCGTTCAGCATCCTCCCGCTGCCCCAGGGTGGGATCCCTGGCACCGCAGGCCAGCCACCCCGGCTTCCGGCCCTCCCTGCACCGGCCCTGCCCTGCACCCGGTGCCCGCGGGCTGGCAGTGGGGACTGGCTCCGCTCCACGGTACGCCGCCTCCGTGGCGACTTCTGGCCTCTGGCCTCAGCTGCGGCAACCCACTCCCCTGATAAACATGGTGCAGAACGGAGGTACACTTTTAATTTGAGCACAGACAAAAGAGTTTTTCTCTTGCCTTATTTTAGATGCTTTGCCAGCCGAAAGCCTGTTCTAACAGGTAGCTCGCTGGACTCAGGAGATTCAGGTCAATTCCCACTTCATCAGCAGACTCTGCATGTGACCTCCTTAATCTATTCCACATTGTTATTTCCCAGCTGCGAAATGGAAGAATTCCCTGCTTCAAACTGATGAGAGGAGAGAATCCATCAAGGGCTGTGAAATACTCAGCTATCACGGTGAGGGGAACTCAGAAGCACATAGACAGCAATACCTCATTTTAAAAGCTGACCTCTGTTTCTGGAGAATTCATAGTCCTTGCTCTTTTAGACTCATCCCATTTATACCTTATGATTAATATCGGTAATTTAGCACTTCTATTACGCCCTACGTTATTATAGGAAATACCAAAAACCAATTAAATAGCTCAAAGAGATGTTTATTGGCTGGGGTTCTACATCGAGATTACAGCATTTGGGCCATAGGTCTCATGCATTTAGAAGCATTTTTCCCCTGGGTGGCCCCTTCATTGCTTTACTATATCATAATTAAAACTAAATTGCATTTGGAAAAACAAAATGCTGGACATTTTGTGATGCATTATTCTTGGCCTAGATTTGTTTTGCTTATTCACTCAGTAATTTGTGAAACTCGTTAATTTGCAATGGGTATCCCAGTCATTAGTGCAAATTATACTCCTTCTAGTGTATTTGCATGTAATTGCCTTTTGAAATTAATTCATTTTAATTTCTTAAAAATAATTTGTTACAGGATGTTATTTTCCTTAAAAGGGTTTAATTTCTTAAAAGAGTTCTTCTAGGATTGTGATTAAGGTGCATATTTAGAGAAGGCATTCTCATACATTCACCTCACAAATTTATGCTTTGTGTATTCAGAATCAGTATGTGCCACACGCTGGGCCACGCTTAAAATGCTTGTTTAGGGCAAAACAGGCTCATATTTGAGTCCTGTGAGCTAGAAGATTGCCCAGCATACCTGGGACAGCACTTACACCATAACCGTATCATTTTACTTTCTAGGGAATCAGCATTCAGGGACCACCAGAGTTTTCACTCTGAGTATGACACTGAAATCTTGGATACCTTGGTATATCCTGGACAAGAAGATGTTTGGTTTTTTTTTTTTTTATTTCACTAGTGTTCCTCATATATTATTGTATTTATTGTGTGAGATATGGAAAGTATTTCTTCCCTCACTTGGAAAATAAAGCCTCATTATGATGAGACAGATTTCTAGTGGAGATGAACACTGAACCTCTATCCTTCAGCTGCCATCACCTGACCAGCACATCTTCCTCTTGTGCAGCTCCTACATCAGTGACATTCAGAGCATCTATGGAGACCTTTGGATACATGGTAAAGAACACACAGCTCAACAGTTTGAGTGAGCAATCTCAGAATCAGAGGGAATGGGAAAGCTCCATATCACTAAAAACATTCTCTGAGCTTTGGTGGGGCTCTAGCTAAAGCTCAGGTTGTGCAGCCTTCTTCCTGGTGACATTAACACTCCTATTAGAAAGAGAAAATAAATTATTGTGTGATGAAATCTGATATTATTTACAGAGAAGCTCAAGACATTTTTTCTTTTCAGGACATTGCTGGCTATTAGTTAAATATGTGCTTAGGAGAGACCTGAGTGCAACCTTTCACTCCAGTGACTGTGGTCACGTTAAAATTTCAGCCAATAAAGGCAACAAACAAACTATATTTTTGGAAGGTGACACTGACTAAAAGGTAAAAAATAATAATCATGGAAATTTGCTATGTACAATGATTCTTTTCAGAGTGATGTGCCTTGGGCTGTTTAAACCACTGAATGTCAGTATTCATCTTCCTTTCAAATCTAAATCTAACCAGACCCACCAGATTACCCAGCAAGTATCCATCTACTCATGCCCTTTGGTTGCACAAAAGTCTCAATGAGACTTTGAGTACCATAAGGCATTTTTATATCAGTTATTTAAATTAACATGTACGTATATGTTCATATACGTCACAATACCTTACGTATAGGGTAGTGGCATAATACTAAGGCTTTTGCATATGAGCAAGAGAAAAAACACCCCCATGGTACATACCAGTGCAACGGCATGATTCTGCACAATTGAAAATCAAGGCAAAGGCAGCCAGGTATTGCATCCACAGATACACCCCATTCTCATGTGACTGGCAATCGCAACAAGCAGGAGCTCATTTAGTTTATTTACTAAGCACTGGGACTGCAGTCTTGAGTGTATATAATGCAGGGAAGAAAGGCAGCCTGTGTTTGCAGGAATTTTTGCTCCCGGCAGCAGACAGGCAGCAGCTGAGACACAAAGCAGCAAAGCAAATGCAATAATCGTGCTGCAAGGTGTGTTGTGCATGGCTAGCAAGGCTGCAGCAGCAATGTAAATCATTTGGAATGAAAGCTTGGAGAGGAAGGGTAAAAAAGAAATAGTTCTTATATCCTAACTAGTTGTCCTTCTTTTTCTCCTTTCTCCTTTCTCCCTTCCAAGATGTGGGAAAAGGAGGAGTTTGCTTTTGTCAGCACTTAGCAGAAAATCTCCTTGCAAGGACAGCAAACAAATAGTTAGCTTTCAGGGCATTTTTCCTGAATTTTATGTTTGCTAAATAAAATAAAAGCCTTGTGGCGAGTAAACACATTGCATTTTTTGTTTCACAGAGATTCTATTTCTAGTCCAGACTTTTTTTCTGAGTGGGTTTTATTATGGGTGGCAAAAAAAAGTCGGGAAAAATATATTTGTGGATGTGGAGTTATAAAGAGATTTGACCACTGAGATGGAAAGCTTAAACACTTAAGCCTAATGCAGAAGATGCAGAAACCTCCCCACTTCTGAGCTTTTAAGACAGTTTTAATGCCATTAGGTAGAAATGGACTGCCTGGAATATAACACAACAGGTTGGAAATCCAGAAAAAGCAACATACTAAAGCAGCATAACAAAGGCAGCTAGAAGCAGTGTACCAAATAAAGTCCAGATCTATGTACTCACGTGAGGATGGGGAGGGGAAGAGCGAGTATTTTTACAACATAGGACAACATAGAAACACCAGCCAGATTACTTCCAAGGGAGAACATCCTATTGAGCCCTCCAGAGATTCACCAGGACCATTCAGTTGGCTACGCTGAAGAACCACTTCAGTTTAGTTTTCTACCATCCGCATTGGCAGCATATTTTTTGCTATTAGTAGTTCTCCAAGGATAATTATTCTCTGAGCAGCAAAGAAATTTTCCCCTTTCCTCACCAACAAAATCTTAGGAGAACAGCAGCTGTCCAGAAGGTAAGAGCTCAAAGCAGAACCAAGCTGGATGCCTGACAAAGTCGCGGCCCGTGAGGACAGCTGCATTACCCTGCTACGTTTCCACAACACATTTCTTCCCGGCAGTCCGGTTTTCTCATTCTTTCTGCAGTCTAGAGAATATCTCTGTATCAGCTACAGCTCTATCAGTAAATTAAACGGTCCTGGAATGTTGATAGAAATGCTTCATTTTATCGTGTAGATGCAGCCATAGTCACCAGAAAAAAAGGAATGGCCGTGTCCCGATTGCTTTATGAAGCTTATGACTTCTGATGACTGGATGAGCTAATCTAGGTACAAAGCTCACTGATGGCCCTGCAACTTTCCAGTTCACCTGTTAATGGCATGTGCACTAAACTGCTCTGGGAAGTGTTTCCCATCCCCTCTTGTACTTTTGACAATGGGTGGCTGCACCCGTATAACAGGTAGGATGTACTACAATCTGAAGGATGACCATTGTTTTCTGTTTGTGATTTTCACACTGAACAGAATCTAAATTAGAAGTTGCAGATTACAGGAGGTGATGTAGCACTTTTCAAGTGCTACCAGGTAGAGCTAGATAAGGAAAACCGGAAGGTAATGTAACAGGAGAGACATTTGTATCCCTCCCTGAATTCTGTGGCTTTTATCAAAAAATTGCTGCCAGCTTCTGGTTCCTCCTTTTTACTCCAGGGCAAGTAAAGGTCTTTCAGGAAGAAGATGCCCAACCACACACTTGGTCACACACTCAGGGCGAGGAAAGCTCAGGCAAAGCTGAAATAACTCTCACAGAGTCAGAATGAAAGAGTCAGAATTGAGGGGCGACCTCATGGCGTGCTGCAGCTTCCCAAGGAGGGGACGTGGGGAGGGAGGTGCTGAGCTCTTCTCCCTGGCGTCCAGGGACAGGATGCAGGAGGATGGTTCAAAGCTGCATCAGGGGAGGTTCAGACTGGACATTAGGAATCATTTCTTTATTGAGAGAGTGGTCAAACACTGGGACAGGCTTCCTAGAGAGGTGGTCGATGCCCCAAGCCTGTCAAGGTTTAAAAGGCGTTTGGCCAATGCCCTTAATAACAGGCTTTAACTTTTGGGCAGCCCTGAATTTATCAGGCAGTTGGACTAGATACTCATCATAGGTCCCTTCCAGCTGAAATATTCTGTCCTATCCTAGTCTAGCCTGTTCTATTCTACTTTAATGTTCTGATTGATTATTAGAACAGACAATTGTATCTCAGGAGCCAAGAATTTACTCAGCTACAGAGGCAATGAGTCAGCCCTAGAGTCTCTCCACTGACTTTCATGGAGTTATTCCCAAACTAGACCTGTGTAAATGAGTAATGAGCCAATGCCCTGATAAAACTTGTGAATATGCCGAAGAAGAAGTAATGAGGATGACAGATGAATCAGGCAGAATGGGCTGTGTTACTTGGTGTCCTGGGTCCATTCGAACAAAATACACATACTGCAGCGAAATCAATGAGGAAGCGTCTGGGGAGAAGAGATATAGGCCCTATCAGCAGTGTATCTTGGGAGCTGTAGCCTAGAATGCAGCGGCTTGAAGAAAATTTTGTGAGTTATATCGGATAAGCCACGGTGAATGCCACAGTGGGGTAAGAAATGCTCGTAAATTTCTGCATAGCACTAGATGCTAGAGCATGGAGACGGCATCCAGGGAAACGATTTACCTCTGCTACATTCATGATGTTTATACTAGAAAACTGCATATATTTTTAACAGACACATTTAAATATATTATAAACACTGGAGAGGGGGTACGGAAATGCCAGACAAATTACTTCAAGACTGGAGAAAATATTTTACAGTAGCAGACTTATGAAGTTCAGTCTGTTTACTTTATCAGAAGAAAAGATTGACAGCTGACTTGATGCCAGCATATAAATATCTTCATGGGAAGAAAATGTAAGGTGCTGGAACAGCATCTTTATTATTAAAGCAAGGACAGATAGAGATACAATATTTGGAAAGGGAAACCAGACAAATTGAGAAAAAAGATCCCACACTTTAGAAAAAAAAAATAGATGTACAGTTAACCCACTAAAGCAAACTACAAAGGAAAACAGTCGATGTTTTCAGATCAGGACTAGCTATTTTCCTTGTATTCTTGTATTCTAGTCAGCCCTAAACCTGAGCTCAGTACAAGGGCAATAGGTGAAAGTTAATAGCTGGTACACGATGGTATGCCAGCACAGGTGACAAAACGGTTCCTTCTTTCCTGAAACACTGGATCCAAAGCCTGTCCCCTTCCCCACGAGGGGCATCCCTAACTGCCTTTGTAATTTCTATGATCTTGAATACAGATTTCACATCTCCTTTATGGGAGATGAACTCAAGAGTGGAAATTTATTGTCAGTTTTGCGCTCTTGCTGAAGATGTCTGGAAAGAGGGAAGGATGAGCCAGAAGCCCCTCCCTGCTGTTTCAGAAATCATTCTCTTATTCAATAACCCATGGCAGGGCGCGAGGGGGAAGACTATCAGTAGAGGAAACTCCAAGACAAACTTAATGAGAGTTACTAAAGAAATGCTGTTTCAGTGGCTTCTATATGCTTTGCAAACGTACCATTTCCAAGCCCTTTGTTAAACAGAACAAGAGCTGCAGCTAGTCCTGCTTTATTGGTTTGAACAACAGTGATAACAAAACCTGCAGCTTTTCTTCTCCCTTCCAGAAAGCAGCGATGTCAGCAAGAACTGGCAGCATGCTGAAAATAAAGTGAAGCCCCGAACAGCTGAGCGACGAGTGGTGACATTTGCCATGCCACTGCAGCCCTAGGCGGCGTTCCCTCTAACACTGCACAAAACTTGCTGGGTTTGTGCTGCTATTTACAAACAGGATCGGAGCAAGTCAAAGCGAACTAGTAGTTCAATAACTTGTTCCTCTGCCTTCGTTCTTGTGATTACCTTTCCAGAATGACAGCATGTGTTTCAATTGAAACACTTGACAGTTTTTGTATGTCAGCATTGTAACCTTTTTATGGAACTATTTTTTCTTTTCTTTTTCTTTTCTTTTTCTGTTCCTATTCCTATTAATGCTACACCACACTGGTAGCAACCAGTATTTGTTAGGTGTAAACAATGTCCTTTGGGACATTTAGGCACAGGAAACAAATATATCTCAGATTAGGCAACTTTTAATGAAAATAGATAATATAATTCAGAAAAAAACCCACCCTGGCCAATCCAGAGAACAACCTTCTAGCAGACTGTTTCCAGCATGACCATCTACTGCATCGGGTAATTTGGAAGGGCCAGATCGTGCTAGAGAGAAGTTCTACAGATTTCAGTGGGAACTTACTGCATTATTTAATAGTACTGAGGGAGATAAAATCAATCCTATAACAAGTGGATATATCTTTACAGAAATGGATTAGCATTAGTAAACTTTGCAAAACAGAAATAAGGGCTTAAATGCAGAGTTGGGCACAGCTGCACATGAAAGAAATTCAGGAGATGGAGGAAAGAAATTTAAGAAAGGCTTTATAACAGATAGAGAATATAAAAATTAGGAAGGAAAGGTAAGAGTACATTTATAGACAAGGGAAGCTGCACAGGGCACTGAAGGGAAAGAACATTATCTTCAGTTTCTGGAAGAAAAAGGGCCTGGATGCGGCCCTCTGAATAACATATTTAGAATAGTTAGCTAAGGTTATTTGAGCTCTTGCACTTCTGATAGACAACGATAAAAAAAATACTTCAGCTGGAAAGAATTAGAGTAATAAAACAGAAACCTGTGCTGGAGTTTAATGAAGAATTTTGAGAAAGGAAATCAAAATCAAAATTTTATGGTTAGACCTTGTGTTAGGAGGCAAGACAGCAACAACCAGTGTGTCCTCGAGAGAGCGTGAAACGTGGTGATGGGCAGGAAGCGAAGGACGTCTGCATCAGTGGAGGAAAAAGTGACCTGGGGGGGTGATCCTAAATGAGAACAGACAACAGTCCCATGCATCAGGACTATGCAAAAGGCGATCCAGTTTCAACACAGGGGTAGAGTACACAAGAGATGAGATAACGCACCATTTCAATGAAGAGACAAGCTGGCAGACAGAGGTTTTAAAATAGAGGCGGCTCAAAGGTGCACCTAGGTCATGACTTCTTTACACGAGTTCTTGTCATCTCCCATAAAACATCTTTTGAAATGAACTACCTTGAGGTAATACATTTGTAAGTGACCAAGTATCCATTTAAGGATATGCCAGTAGGACTGAGGAATTCAAATGGAAAGAGCATGGAGGAGGAGGAGTCAACAGCAAGGAAATGATTTATTAGTACAAAAGAACCATTGGAGAAAGGTGCTGTTGGAAAAAAAAGAAGTGAAAATCACAGTAAAGACAATGGAAAGAAACAATAAAAATAAAGATAATGCCTTAAGCACCATTCAGGGAAAATTATTGGGGTTTTGACTGAAATCAGTAGGAAGAGAGACTGTACCAAGGACTATTAAAGATGAGCTCAGAGGAATAATAAAATACAATGAAGACATCAAAACACTTTAATTTTTTTTTTTCAATTAACTGTTCTTAACAGAAAATCAAGGCTTACTTTAATTAATTTTCCTTTTTTCCTCTTTTGTGTTCAAACTGAAGAACAAAACAGTCAATCTTCTTGTTTTCCATATATGATTTTTCTTCAACTTATTTTCAAGGGCAAAGTGGAAATGGAGAAAGGAGGAATACTGCATTTTTAAATAAAAAATGTTATATTTATTTTTGAAATTAGAGTACTTGGTTAATTTTGAGCTTGGTAAACCAAAAATTATATCAAATTATTAAAGGTGAAGAGATAAAAAGGGTAGCATTAAAGACAAAAGGCACATATTTGGAAATTATCGGACTTGCAAAGTAGAAGCAGCAAAGGCTTCATGTCTCGGAGATTCGAGCATAAGGACAAACCACCATGGCATAGGTTAATGAGTAGCAAAAAGCAGAATCTATCTTTTCAGCCTTACCAGTCTAACGGATCTCTAAAATCAGCAAAAATGCACTGAAATCAGCTTTCGTGCTAGTAGATCTTGATATATTAAGATTTTTAGGAAGGTAAGGCGAAGAAAACCATGTCCTGACTGGCACGTGTTTTTTCTTGATGGCCAATAACAACTGCCATAAAGTAACGAAAGGCTGTTCTGCATACACCAGGGCTGGATCCAGGATGCATCCTGATTACCTGTGGCATCCAAATGGAGCTTTGGTTTGGAGAGGGTCTGGGCTGTAATGTATAAGTGTGAAATAAATGAGAAAAGCATAGAGGGTTTCGAGACAGGAAACTCCATGGAGACAAATGGAAAGGTAATTGCAGAGAAGAACAAAGGGATTTATGTAAATGTATCTGGGTATGCCAGGTGAACTTTCCAGTGGCTGCCTCTCCCCATGCAGGGGAATTGAACTTTTAAAGACTCTCTCTCCCAACACTCTCTTTTTAATCTTGGGGTTTTTTTCACAGATTTCTGGCTTTAATTGTGCAGATCTCAGACCTTAAGGATGTTGTTTTCCGTTAATTATGATATACAATGCTGACATGAGGTCAGAACTTAATTAATTTCAGTTCTTTGACTACTTTAAAAGGCAGCAGGAGAGGGGAGAAGATGAATACTTTACGTCTTCTGAAAAACCAACAACAATTACTTTAAATAAAAAGACCTTCTCTCTCTCCAGGAGTAACAAAAACATAGTGTACAGAAATAGATGGCACAATTTGTGACTGTGTGAATTTTTTATGAAGATATATTTCCCCATTTGCTTCTCCCAGATCATGTGAATTACAAGCATGGTTTCTGATAAGTATCCTATTTTTGTGGCTGTGACTGCATACTGCTAATTACAGTTTGAAATAATGTATTCTTAAGTGGCATATGCATGTTTGTGTCCTACAAACCCATCAGTAGAAAAGAGTACTGCATCTAATTGATCCAGTTTGGACAGCCACGGAATATAGTCTTACATTGGAGTATGGAATTGGTGCATTTCTCTACATCTCCTCAACCTAGGAAACTAAAAATCTGGGCTTCTCGTCTCCTGTAGCAAGCATTATCAGTAAAAGGCAACAGAGTTGTCTCAGTCACAGTTAGCAAAAATTTTCCTCTGAAATTCTTCCATGCCAGAAAAGTAGCTTTTTCAAAAAAAACTTTCTGTGTGTAAAACTACTTGCTCTCTTTGTAACCGGAACTTACATTTTAAAGTACACTAGAAAACCAGAAAACATGTATTTTAGCAACGAACACTTTTTTTATTTGGGTAGGGTACATGAAGACAGTTTACTCCATGTTTCTGTTTGTTCCTATGAACCTGATTCTGCAGTGAAGCGATGTGACTGCCGTGAAGGGTCTCCCAAATTGGCACCATGGTACAGCTTGGGTACTGCAGTCCAGCCTGGGACACCTGGCTATCCAAAACCTGGGACACCTGGCTACCCAAAACCTGGGACACCCGGTTAGCCAAAACCTGGGACACCCGGTTACCCAAAACCTGGGACACCCGGCTACCCAAAACCACAAGGCAGATGAACGATCTGCAGGGGAAGGTGTTTCGTTTCCTGAAAAGTAAAAAACTAAACTACCAAACAAAACCCAAACCTGCAGAGAAGGCAAGAGCACAACGGAAACAAATAAACACTCTTAAAGGTGTCTCTAGTGATGGGTACAGATAGAAAGATAGGTAGTCTTTTCCTCTCATCCAGAAAGTTGGTGCAAAAACCCCCAGTGTCCACAAACACCTTCTCTGCCAGAGGGATATTTCATCATCTGCAGTGCCGTCCGCTTAAGTCCCCCCAGAAAACCCCAGGGCTTTTGTACATGTCATGGCATTTCTCACCCTCACATTTTCTCCTGCTCTCTCTGCCTATGTCTCTCCCTCTGCCTGCCTCTCTTTCCTCTCTCTCCTCTGCCACTCCCTCTTCCCTTTTTCCCCCTCTCCCTCTCATATTTTCCTAATTAAAACATCACCCTTATTGGATTGCTCCCTGCCTGCGTGCCCATGCATACAGCACGTGGGCAGTACCATTCCCGTTCAGAATGGTATAGCACAGCTTCCAGTAAAAGCTGGAAGAACCAGTGGGATGGATGAGGAAGAGCTGGAGAGGAAGGTGCCCCCGAGTCGGAGAGGAAGGTGCACCTGAGCAAGCTTTAGCTGTGGTTGATGTGCAAAAACCTTGGGTGCTGGATGCACGCACATGGCCCTGCCTGGCAAGGGCCGGTGCCTGGGGGCTGCCATCGTATTGGGCTGTAACCTGCACCCTGGCCCTCGCAGCTGGCCAGCATCGCCCTTGGCCGAGGTGGGTGCCGTCTGGTGACAGTGAGGGATGGGCACAGGTGCCAAGGCTGAGCAGGGCTGCAAGGCTGCTGGTTCAGCACACGTGATGGAGGTAAGCTGAGAAGGACGCCTACCTTAGGACCCGTTTGTCACAGCCATCGCTCTTCCAGTGCAAGAATAAATCCACCCTCCACACTTTGATGTCGTCAGAAGAGAAGGGAGACGATCAGCCTCCAGGTAGTGGGATGAGCGCGGCCAGCCCAGTGAGGGTTGAGGTGCCCTGCTGGGGCTGTGGCGTTGTGTCAAGGGCGCGCTGGCCGCGTGGGGCACAGGGACATGGTGTGACAGACAGCAGCGGCAGCGTCAGGCTGTGCACTGGCCACTGTGGCAGCTTTCTCCAGGGGGCTGCTGAGAAGGGATTGCTGGGAGGGGGGTGCCCAGAATGGTTCCTGGGAAAGCTGGCGGGGCCAGGAGTCACTGCAGGCATCCTGGGTTAGGATGACTGACTCCATACCAAGGGCCAGTCTGGGCTCAATGGGTGGGCAGTTTGACTTTGAAGGTGATGTTAGGAGCACTGTGACAGAACCAAGTAGAGGCGCCAGGAGCACGAGCAGCACCTTCAGCATTCACGAGCCAAACCACCCCATGTAAATGGCCATAAGATACATAACGATCTTCAATTAAAAGCATTTCTTGGTAATTTCACCAAAGAGACAAGGCATGGACACAAACAGTTCTCTCTGCCCCATACAGGACAGCTGGGATCCCGTTCAGTGCCTCTCAGATTCGGAAACAGAACCTGGCATATAGCACAGAACAATGCATGGATACAGTCACTGCCACACCAGGGCCTGTATTCACACCTTTCAAGCAAGATTATTATCTCAGCTTTTCTATACACTTCCTAATTTTGAAAACTTGGCTATCTTAGCAGTCACCTCTAACAATAAGCAAGGTACGACTCTTCTGTTCAAAGCCAATACACACCACAGATACCCTTGCCTTTAGCTTCCAGTCGCTCCGTAACTCAGGCACACACTAGTTATTGACCACAGACAAACTTCTGTTCCTCTAATGCAATAGGATAAAGTAAAGGGAATGAATATTTACAAATTTCAGTTGATGGATCTGGCTGGCTGTTACTGGATTTGTCTTCCACTGGACATAACCCTTTTATATCTGTAATGGTGTTTGGAATCTTCCCATATTTCTGATAAAATTAGCGCTCCATGAACAAGTGAGGTTCATCATAAGCAGACATATTATTAGCTTTTATCATTTCTTGCAGAAACACCCCATTGTCTTACCAGAGCTATTAGACTGTAATTTCCTGAATTTGCAGACTGCTGTGTGCAGAACTGGGTGGGTGGGTGTTCTTTTCTTCTTTTTTTTTTTTTTTTCTTTTTTTCCTTTTTTCTTTCTTTTTTAATCAAAGAGCAGATCTGGTATTTTATATGGTCTAACTGCAAGTAAGACCATACTCAAGAAATGAAAGCCTATGTTCAAGCTGAGGCAACAGGTAACCTCCAAGACTGCTATGGCTTACGAAGGGATTAGGGGAGAAAAAACTGCAAAGCGAACTTTTGAATCAAATATTTTAAGCTAGAGCTATGAAAAAGGAATCCAGATCATTCTAAACACCATCTGTTTGCTGAGTGTACTTGCATATTTTCAATTGCTTATTCCACAAACTGCTATTTACTTCCCTGAAACGTCCCTTGGTGTGAAGATAACATCTCATAATAAGCTGCTTCCATTTGGGGGCTACTGTTTGTGGGCCGCACAGTGGTATTAGGATTACCAAACTTCTCCAGAATCTGAACAAAGCAAACAAAACAATTAGTGAAACTTTTAAAAGTAGTGGAAAATCTGCTCTCCTCCATGAGAGGAACACAAAAGGGGAAACTGCAAAAATAATAATAATTTAGCCATTATGTCTCTCATCATGTGTACTTCCAAGTTCATATTTTCCCCCCATGCCTACAGTTTCTATTTTTTTATAATTACAAAGAACTGGCACTGCATGTGCTCTGATATGAATGCTAACATTAGAAGTTTCCTACCTACAGTACTTTCTGTTTATTTAACTTCTAGAGATGCGTCCTTTTTCTCTTCCCTTTTAAGATTTCATTATTGATGCAAACTGAGAATTTATCAAAAATTATATGGAGAGGCACCACTTAAAGCTCCAAACAGAAACCTGAGTTGGATTGTACTGTTGAAAGCAGGGATTCAGCTGCTTTCTAGAAAACATAGCATACACGCTATGCTCCCCTAAATTACACTTAAGTACAGCCCCCTGAACACCGGTCTGTGCCCGTGGGATTGTCTGTGTCCCAGAGAACCCCAGATGCTGGGGAGCCGCTTGCACAGTACAAGCTAAAAAAGATGCCCTGCGTTAGCCCACTTCCCCGTGGCTGCTATTCCTGTTTCTGGCCCACCAGCCACAACACAGAAATATGCTGCAGACGATGTTGTATTTTTCTCTGCCGGCCACCTTCAGTTTTTACATTTTTATTCCCTGGGACAGCGGGTAATGGAGAAGGTCCTACAGGCTGTGTGTTGCCTGTGAACCATGGGTCAACAATATTGAAGATCTACATTTTGAGACCCTTACTCAGAAAAATGAACCCTTATGCTTTCAGAAAGTCCCATTAAAGCCAGCAGAGGTGAGTAACCATTACTGAGGGATATCTCCACCTGTATCAAAGCTGCAATAGCCTAAGAGCACAGGCAGGATACCTGGCACAGCTCCTGTGGGAAACTGGCTTTGTGATGAAAGCACTTGCAGAACGAGAGAAATGACGGACGGTTTCCTGTCCTCATGAGGCGAATATATATACATATATCAACGCAAACATGTAATGTGGTAATTTTATTGCGCATAGAACATGACTACTGATGTATAGCGTAGTCAGTTGGAACATATTGCAAATGAATGATGATGAGTCCAGCAGATAAGGAAAACGTCTTTACGCTGCTATATAATCAGCTTGATCAAGTTACATTAACACGTTGGGGCTGTTTTGGGCTCAATGCTATTAGCAGAAAAAGCACTTAAAAAATTATCCTGACACTTATCTTCTCCAGTTACATTAACCCATTCCCTGCTCCTTTAAAAGTAAATGTATGAACTTAAATTTCGTTTTTCCTTTTTTTTGTACCATTACACAAGAAGTTTTCTGAGAGAAGGGATGCTTAATTTATTTCTTTTTTTTCTTTTTGGTGCCCACTTATGCCCCTTTGCTTGATTTTTTTCTTTAATTAAATTCTTCAGGTTATTTACGTTGTACTGGCATCTGTTGGAGCTTGGGTCCAATACAGCAAGGACAGCGAAGGTCAATGAAACCAACACTAAAAAGCTTTCACATTCCACTTTTGATCAGCAAAGATATTCAGCATTTCAGTGTACATTGACGCCATCCCACCCCCGGTCAAAAAGGAGCCCTCACTCCCCCTACTCACTTAATTACATATGCTCCTAGGCATATAGTAACATTGGCTTCAGCACAGAACAGCTTGGCCCTGAGCTGTTCTTTCCTAAAATCCTCATGGAAGCAGATACCCAAGAAGCTCCTGTGAGATCAGTTGGACACTGACACCTTAGACACCTGGAAGAACCTGAGGTTTTGGGCTTGTGTGTTTCAGCACTTGGGGATGCAGTGGAAATACATGACTTTGTGGTCATCCAGTAGGCTTTGGCTTTCCTCTCCTGACTTTGGAGTAGTATGGAGTTTTTCAGCTTTGTCACTGTTGACCGAGAAGGACTCTACCAAACTGTTGAACTTTCACAGTCAATCACCTCTCAACAGAGAGCAACCTGAGGCACTCTTGGCCTGAGGGATGGGATTTCTCAAACATCTTGCAGCTTTAGCATTGCTCTGTTCCCTCTGAATTTAATAAGACCTTTCCTTTTAAAGGGAATGGGCACAGAGTCAGACTAATGCTGAAAGCTTTAGAAATAATCTCATTCTTCATGTCACCTCTCTTCCATTAGTCTTTGAGTCAGATCCTCACCTTGAGCATACTGGGATAGCTCCACTTATTCAGAGGGAGCTGCACTGATTTACGCAACGGAGGATCTGTCTGCCTCTATTCAAAAAGCAGTTCCTTGACCCTTTAGTGGACATAGGAGCCTTATAACGAGGGTTTAGAGACCAATTGTCAACAAATCAGTATTTGTCTCAAAGTCATGAAATGTTGCCTTCAGTCATCAGGAACCTGCTGCGACCAAGTCTGATGCTGACCTGCACATCATGCACCATTATGAGCCTCTCCATACACACTGGGCCTACAGAGACCCCAGGCTGGTTTCAGTGAGCAAAGCCAGCTCTAAAAAGCCCTGTGGCCACGAGTGTGGGACCTGCAGAAGGACTTGCCACTATGCCGAAACAGCTGCCTCCGCTCAGAAGAAGGTAGCCCAAGTACGCAGGTGACAGGGCACTGTGCTGTGCCATATAGCTGTATCCCTGATGGCAACACCAAGAAATTCAGTTGCTCAGAACTGACCCTCTACAATCTCTTTGCCTTTACTACTCTTAGGTGGATGAGGCTAGGCAGCCTATGTAGTCTCACACTCTTGAAATACACTTCCCACTGCACCCCAGCAGCGTTGCCCTTGCAACACAGGACCCACAGCAACTGGAAAAAACCCTTGTACTAACCCCTTCCTTCAGCAAAAAACCCAGCGCCGCAACCACTCTCCAACCCCCCTGTGTTCAAAGCTAGGCTGAACAACAGCTGCAGTTCTCAGCGCTTACCTTCTTCTCTTACTGAGGGGAAATCAAAACAAAAGAAAACCGAGGGGCTGATCTGTAAGGGTGCTCAGCTCCTGCACTTATCAGAAAGTGCCCAGCACCCACTGAAACAAAACCCTGTGACTTGGAAACCAATGCCAGCTAGGGAATGAAACTGACACTAGGAAGCGTGAATAAACTTTATGGATTTAGGACTAAGTGATTTGCTCAAGTTTTCACAAAAAGTTTGTGGCAGAACAAGAAATTCAGGTGGAATCTCTTGAGAACTAAAGCTAACACACTTTTCCGTAGGACATCCTTCCTGCCTCCGTATAGCTAGAGGGAAATGTCTGAAAAAACAGCACATTATGCACTACTCTCTAAAAGGATTCCGTGTTCTTGTCAGCTGGTATATCTTTTTTCATGAAAATCGGTCTCTCATCATCTAACCAGCCCTGCAGCTCTCTGCATAGATTGTCACAACTGAGCCTTGACTCTCTGTTTTGCCTTTGAAGATAAGGCAGCGTTGTCTTATTGCAATATCTGTCTAAATTTCCTAACGTGCCAAGCCAGGGGCTGGTCTACATTTCCTCCTTCCTCCCCCTCTTCGTTGTTATTTCTCTTATATGAAAATGTTTGAAGGCTGATCTAATACACAGTGAAGTCCATGGAACGATCCTTTGACTTGACTAGAAACTGGATCCCATGTATGACAACAGACAATTTCAGAAGCAATTTAATTTCATTTAATTTGGTATAAATTTAATTTAACCTCATTTAGATTACCTAAGTATCAGAACTAGAGGCACTGCAAGCCAGTCCACACCATGTAATAACACAGGATGGTTCAGAGCCTTTACCCCCTCCCACCAAGCTAGCATCATTGACTTAACTATGACACTGGGAGCGAAGTACTCATGTCAAAATAGCACTGCCCTCAGCCTAATGATTCCCCCAAGAGGCAAGGCTCATTAGCTTGTGCACTGTGCCATACTAATGTGCCATTATCTGGGATACTTCCATGCCTTCGAACCAGTCTATAAAACCAGAAATGCCCTGTGGAGCTAATAGACATGAGTCGTTTCCCCCATCCCTATTAGAAATCAGGGCATCAGTCAATCCCCGTGTTAATCGCTGATGAAAAGGTGGGGGAGCCGTGGCAGAGCTGGCGGGCTGGCTCTGGTCACGGCGGCAGCCAAGCAGCCAAACACACACGTAGAAAATCCACTCGTCTGAGTGCCAGTGTTTGCCCGATATATTTCTCTACCCAAGACAGCACGTTCTGGTGTGGACAGACTGCATCCCTCTCTACCTGAGAAGTTCATACATTAGGATATGAACGATTGCTAAGTTATCATTTATATGTACGTGTTGGTACCTGTGCATACACACCTGGCAATGAACGCATTCCTAAGAAATAAATGGAGGTGGTTTTGAACTAGCCATGCTTTAAGGAAAAGTTAAAAAAGCAGAGACTTTAAACCATTTTTATTGAGGTCTCCTCTGTTGTTTCCAATGAAATAGCTAAATTTTATCATGAAAAGCTGAAATGTCTTAGCGTTCAAAAGTTTAGTTATCCAACGTTAGCTAATTTCACTGATGTGACATACCTTAAACAAACATAGGACAGACCTGTGGTACATAAACAATCCACACTGTGGATATGTGGATTCTTTCCAGATTAGGGATCCTCTTTTTCCTACCACATTGCCAGCCATTAATCTGCCACTAGTTCAATTATTTATTTACTTTCTGGAAAGTTTCCTTTTAATCCACAATTTCGCTCAGACACTTGTGAGTGATGGGGAAAAGAGCACGAAAGAACGCCAGCAGTCTCTTCAAAATCAGCCTAATTCACTGCTCTCAGAAGCATTTAGAAATTAATCAATTGTCACTCCTGTCCAGACACTAGGATGAACATTTATAATCCACATCACCTGGGAAGCTGAACAGATGGAATTTGTCAACATTTGCTGACTGCCTGCGCAGCGCTGGTTGCACAGTTGATCCAATTCAAACACACATCTTCATTCCTTTGGTTAGCTGGCCCTCTCCTTGCAAGGGTGACTAGATATTATTCAGCAGCCCCAGTTCTCCCTTTTGAGTGGCAACTTCTGACGTTTCAGACTTCAGTGAACTGCAGAATCCTGTTAAAAAAGCATCTCGTTTCCCTTCCAGTCACTGGGTACCCTCAACATCTTTATCCATGCCTCTCTTGGGGATCTCCTCAGCCTCCACAAGACCTCCTACATTGTCTTGTTTTGCAGGTTTCAGCATGTAGCTCTGCTCTGCCAATTCACTTATTTTGTCATCGAGTTCCACTGCAAGATGCCTTTTCTCTATGTATAAAAAGCAGTATCTTTTAAAATCCCTTTCAAGTTTAATTTCTCTCATTGTACAAATCCACTGGCTCATCTTTTCTCAGCCAAAACATTCTCCATGTTTCTCTGTTCCGCTCCTCTAAGAGAACAAAGAGGACTACAAAGAATGGCTGCATTGCTTTTTTTTTTTTTTTTTTTTTTTCCCCTGCAACACTTTCACCCCACTGACATTTTACTTTTTTCAAAATTTCACATTATTTGCCTGCTATTCATGTTGCTACCAATATAGGGAGGCTATGGGACTGCTAACAGTTCTGACTTCTGCTTTCTCTCTGGTCTCCCTGAGCATATAAACTTCTCAGCTTCATTTGGATGGACTTTAATTATTCTCTGTATGTACCAGTTGCCTTTTTTCTGGAAAGTTTAGCTGGATTCCTAAACAGGTACTTGTTGTCAGGCAGGAATCCTATTCAGGGGTCAGACCCCGTGTTTCCTTCTTTTGGAAATATGCAGTATAGATCAGTAGGCATTTGAAAATTAAGATGTTTGTTTAGCATCAATTAGAATTCAGTATCATTGCCCACCTTTTAGAATCATGTAAAAAAAATCAGAAGTTTAAATATATACCAAATCTTACCTAATACCACACTTCACTAATGCCAAGTTAGAGCTTTGGCAAAAGAGGTCTGATGGTTCTTCTTTGTAAAGAAGACTTTCAACGGTTCTGCTGCTCGTAGCTTTTCATTCAAACCTCTTCCCCAAATGTCTTTGTGTTCACCCTGTAACTGGTGCTAATTAACATTGTCCTGTTCCTTATTTGCCTTTAAGACAGCCTTCTGCTGGAGAGACAGAAAGTTTGAATGAAGATGCCAGACTACGAACTAGGGGGACTGAAATGCAGGCACGTGTCCTTTTCTACCAAGTCTTGCAGAGAGACAAAAAATTTCTGGGAGGGGAATGGGTTGCACAGCCAAAAAAATGCAGCAAGATTCAACACAGAGCTCACCTGCTGGCTTCCCCCACCACGCGGTGAGCAGTGCCACAGGCTGGCCCTGATGGCCGGGGGGCTGGTGGCCCTCGCTCCCCAGCATGCCTCATGGCTTGTTATTTTTTTCATTTTTGCCTTGTTGCTTGCCAGCGTTTTCTGTATATGTTTGTTTAGATAGAATAACGTAGCAGTCTCAAAAGCTAGCTCAAAGCAAGATGAGGTGACAGACCACAGAGATACTAACCAAGCTATTTAATCTTATTTGTTAGCAGAGCTAGTCAGCGTGGGCGGACCAGCGTTCTGCTACAGATTCCGTGCACCTAATCCTGTCACTATTGAGAAAGGGGTTAAATTACATGCCATTAATAAGGAAAGAAGTTACTTCAACCATGATTTGATTTAAATTATGTGAACCTAAGTAGGTTTTCTTTCCTAAGACTTTAAAAATAAATAATATTGCTTGTCTTGAGGTACAGTCAAGATATTTTTGTATTGTTGGAAGCAAGAGCTGGATGAGGTCCCAGAAGAGATTCACTGCTTCTCTTAGACATCGTCTCTCCCTCCTTGACATCAGACGGGTCTCAGAGGAGCTGCTTCATGTGGACCCCCTTTCTCTCATGTGTCTGGCCATGTCCTTTTTAACAGTACCTGACAACCACCTTTACAGTACCTGATAACCACCGCACACTGGCCTGCTCTGACTGCTTCACACCTTTTTGCTAGCATCTCTTACCTCTTAATATGTATAAAACCCAGCCAGAATACAAATTAAACAAACTGCTGAATATAGAATCAGCTGAGCAACAATCAAATATTATGTATATTTATCATATCTCATTTTCCCAAGATCGGATTTGTTTCACATAATGACAGACAACCTGTATTTGCTTGATTTCTTACAAGGGTGCCGGGGGCCACTGTATTACCAGGAAAGAATGTTGTATCGGGACACCGGACCTGCCGCCAGCAGAGGTAAGGCTCCCCTACAACCGGGTGTAACTAGACCATGTCTATATACAGTCTTGCTACAGTGGCAATAGAGCACTACCCAGAGCCTGCAGAAAATCTCATCCTTGCCCTTAAGGGCGCCCTTGTAGAGAAAGATTTTATTGACAAGAAGTTGAAGTAAAGAGAACTTCAGTGTCTGCACTTAGACAACACATCTGCAGCACACAGAGACTCGAAAGCAGTTCTTCTAAATTCCAGGCCAGCATCTTAAACATTGAACTGCTTTTCCCTCGGAGAAGAGAGCTCTGAAGAGGCAAGTCTAAAAGCCCATGGGATTTAGCAGGACATTTGGTCAGTGGAGCTCGTGGCTTTCAGTGCCCACTGTAGCCACAGGCATAGCTCGGTCTTGAAAGCTGGCTGCGCTTCCATCACCTCACAACAAATGTGACCTGAAGCTAAAAATCAGCCAGGGGAAGAAATGAAACGAGCTCGCTAGTTCATATTCCACCTCCTCTGCAGGAGAAGAGTAAGCACCGGTTTAGCAGAGGGGCCAAGGGCTCTGCTGTTGCACCGCGCAATGCAGGATGCGTGCTGCAGCTCTGGGCATCTCCGCGGTCACGCCGTGCCACAGCAGGATGCTGACCGAGGAGGCCATCTCCTCAGATGACATACGATTCACAGGCACCAGAGAGCAACCACCCTGACAGAGCAGGCCAGAGGTTTTCCCCCAGAAGTCCATTGCTGAGCCTAGGAGCAGAAGCCAGGGACAGCTGGATGAGAGGCTGGCTTTTTGCCAGGAAAAGAAATTATCTGTGTGTGTTTTAACCCACAAATGAAAAGAGGAGAAAGACAATAGCAGGAAGATTACAGGGCAAGACAGGAAGGAGATGCAGAAGCAAGAGTATAAACCAGCAGAGGAACAGCATGAGCTACAGGGGAGGTAGGAGGGACACCGGGGGACGCAGCCCTGCGAGCATTCAGTGGAGCTGAAAAGAAATTCAGAGATGGCAAAAGAAAAACAAAGCCCCACTAAATAAGAGAAAGGGAGGCAGAAAATAAGAACAAGGAATGAAACAGCACACAAAAGGAAGACAGAAAAACCATGAATAAAGAAAAAAAGGGAAAGAGATTAAAAAAGAGAGAAACCAAGAGCAGCAGTGCGATGCATGTTCTCCAAAACAGCCGTTAAAGTAATGGGAACTGGGTTTAATTTTATTCCCTTTCCTGTGTGGCACGCACACTACCTTAAAATGACAGCTCATGTCGCTATACAGTACATGCACGTTTTTTAGATATCTATGTATAATCTTTTTATTTATTCCATTTCAGCATCTTCATAAATTAATGGATTCTTCATTCAAGAAATCCTGGAGGGAAATGAGAGTCACTATTTATGCAAAAAAACCCCAAACAACCAAAAATCCTGTGAAAGCATGGTTCAAATTTTCAGTACATCTCACCAAGTAATTCTATTTCAGAGTATCTGTTTTGCAGGACATTAAAGGATCTTGATTTTCAAAGAATGCCTCCCACGTATCCTCTAAAAATCAGACCATTCTGAAGCATCCAGCTGGCATCCAAAAGCTGAACCACGCAAAGCTAGCAATCATGCCTGGAAACCCTGAGTCACCAAAGGTCGTTTTTGTCACCCTTTGTGTCCTCCTCCCAGCCCACCCCCCGCTGAGTCACTGCCCTGGAACACAGGCAGCTCTCCCTGCTCGGAGCAAAGCCCGTCTCGAGAGTGGAGTCAGCTTCCTTCCCTGATACGCTTGTTGGAAATTATTAATCTAGGATTGTCCTCTGGCAGTATCAAATGTGGACAGTCAGCTATGAATGTTTGAAGTTTAATTATGTTTCTAAAGATGTAAATGCACCCAGAGGCTTCGGGAATGGGGCTGTGTTTTAATAAGTACTAACACAGGTAAAATAAACAAACATGTTAAGTTTGAATGGGAGGGGGGGCAGACCCGCATTAACTGTTCCTTTCTTTGAATCGGGACTGAAAAGCAGCTCGGCTGAAAAAGCCGCTCAGGCAGGACTATGGAAGAGGAGAAAGCTGCTTCCACATGGTCACTAGATACATCTCTTTGATCTCCCTTCTGAGGGAAACAAATTTAAATTTGTTTCTCTTTGGAAGAAACATAAACATTTCGAAGAAAAATAAACATAACAATTTTTTTAAGGAATACATATAAACATCACCACCTGCTATGGACATGCACAGCACTAACTTGCTGCCAAAGTTGGTGCTGCCCTTGGGAAACCCTTTGCTCTCTGTCTTCACCTCCGTAAAATCCCAGCAAACCCTCATGATTTTACTATTTACAGTTTCAAAAATACAGGAAGAAAGAATAGCACAGTCTCAAGATATGTGTTTGCACATGAACTCAAGCTCTAAATCTGCTAGCCCCTGAACAACTCCTTAATTTGGGAAGTACTACAGCTGTGTTTTCTCTCCATTTGCAATTTTAACTTCTTTATTCTTTTTAATGCATCCTGTTTTATTTTATGTTTAAAATATTAGAATCAAGTTTACAGGTTGTGATGATCTACTGGTAGAACTGTTGCTAATGAAATTAGGCATAACTATAATCAGTCGAAATTATTTTCCTCCTCTGTGACATGATTCTGTGCAAAGGCAGAAAAACACTGTTCCTGAGGCTGCAATGGCAAGGAAATAGTATTTCCTTAGATCAGGGGTCCTCAAACTTTTTAACCAGGGGGTTGGCGCAGATGAAGTGGCAGGACGTCATCTGCGGCTGCTTGGTTTCCCCCCCCAACCCCCAGCGGGGGAGAGCAGGGGGGTTCTGTAAATACCGGGGGGGGGGGGGGGGGGGGGGCACGGATTGAGGACCCTGGAGGGCCGTATCCAGCCCCAGGCCATAGTTTGAGGACCCCTGCATTAGATTAATGGTGGTGATACCTTCTCAGCTTCTCAGCCTCCGGAAGTCTCTTAGGTCCACCCTAATTCATTACACACAGATTTTCCCACCTAGAATAACAATCAGTTTACATTGGTGGCAAAACCTTGTCTTGCTGATGGTATTTGTTAGGGTCCCATCAGCTGAGTGCATATTACTGACAATGGCCACCAAACAGTTTTTTTCACACAGTTATTTAGAAGTTTCCATATGGTAGTAATAAACACTGAGATTTCTCTTCCAAGGGTATGGACTTGTTCACCAAACATTACTCCCATTTTGCTCTCCTTGTTCAGCTATTAGGTGGCACTTTGCTTTGCTCCAAAGGTTCCCCAATATTCTGATAACACTTGCCTCTACTCTTACCCCTGACCTCACTGACACACCCTTAAAATTGCAGTTCTCTCCCAAAGATCAACCAGTTGCTAGAAAGAAATGCGGTCATGATGTTTGATAGGGAAGTACATCTAAATGGAGGTGTGCTGTCATGTTCCTTAAGCTTCTCCCGTCTTTTTCCAATCCTGTCTGCAAACGATCCCACTGCTGAGCTCCTGAGCATTTAGCTTCTCCGGCACACAGTCCCTTTTTGCCACATCCTACAGGATGTGACAGCAATTCTTTTTCTGCAGTTTTTGCCGTTCTGATCTCTGCCTTTCTGTCCTTCGGAGTGAATTACTACAACACACTGTATTTAGGAACATAAACCCTGGGCAAGACAAAAGCCATTCAGTTGTCTTTTACTGGTTTGAGGGGGTTCTGGCTATTGCAAACCTGTGCAAACCTGGCCAGCAGGATGGAAGTCCTCACATTTGCTGGTAAGTCAGAGCCTTGCAAACTTTCAGGTTCACCTGTAGTTCTGGTGAAGATTCAGACTGGCTCCTCTGTTCATTTGTCTCTTAATGTAGTTTGCAGTTAATTGTCTTGCAGCCTCAGAAGTTGCTACGATACTACTGAAGACACTGTAACTGAAAAGAGTCTTAATATTCAATGGTGACAGCGATGTTTCCTTCCACTCCTCCTTTGGAGTACAGACAGAACAGCTGCCTTTGACAATGGAAGCTGTTACGATCATTTTAGTCTAATTTAAGAAACATATAATCCGTTTGCAATAGCTGTATCAGATGTGTCTGTCTGTGCAGACATCTCTGTCTGCAGCGAGTTCCATGGCATTTGGCTTCATCCTAAATAACACATCCCCAGATGCACTCCCCTCCCGAAATAACGTGTGGCACCAAGCAAGGCGTGCCCTAACTTCTGCAGCTGTTGCAACTGAAGGTGCATCACACATGTAAATAAATACCCGCAAGACAGAGTCCTGCTGCCCTTAGTATGATTCTACAGCATTCCAACCTTTTCACTGGTATCCCAGGGGAAGTCAGAGGGGGTGGGAAAGCTCTTCTGTCACATACGCCACGCTCAGATGGGGCTTTTTCTGAATCTTCCAGCACAAGCAAGCCATGTGATTTGTGTTGTGGGAATCTCACTCTTGGCATAATTATCCACTAATTTAAAATGCAATTCAATAGGCAGCGGGGACAATGCTTTGCTTCTTCAGTGCTACCTTTAGAAGCATGTCAGCATGTGGGGGGTTGGCCCTGGCTGGACCCCAGGTGCCCACCCGAGCTGCTCCATCGCTGCCCTCCTCAGCTGGGCAGGGGAGAGAAAACGTAACCATGGGTGGAGAGAAGGGCAGGGAGATCAGTCACCAGTTACAGTCACAGGCAAATCAGACTAGACTTAAGGAAATTAGCTTAATTTATTACCATAATCAAATCAGAGTAGGATAATGAGAAATAAAAGCAAACCTTAAAAACACCTTCTCCCCACCTGTTCCTTCTCCCCGGGCTTAGCTTTTCTTGCAGTTCTCTCTCCCTCCCCCCACCAGCAGTGCAGAGATGGGCTGGGGTCAGCCCCTCACACGCTGTCTCTGCTGCTGCTTCCCCCTCGGGGGAGGGTCCTCACCCTCTGCCCTGCCCTGGGGGGGGAGCTGCTCCCCCAGGGGCTCCCCGGGCTGGGGGCACAGCCTGCCTGGCCGGGGGCTCCCATGGGCTGCCAGGGGGTCTCTGCTCCATGCCTGGAGCCCCCCGGCCTCCCCCTGCCCTGCCTGGTGGCTGTGGGGCTGGGGTCTCACACAGCCCCACTCCTCCCTCCCAGCTGCCGTTGCTCTAGGGGGTTTGGGGTTCCCCCCCCTTACTTCTTAAATACGCCATCCCAGAGGTGCAACCACCATCACCAACTGACTTGGCAGTGGCCAGCGTTGGGTCCATCAGCGCCAGCTGGCATTAGCACCATCGGACACAGGGGAAGCTTCTGGCATCTCCTCACAGAAGCCACCCCTGTAGCCCCCCCACTACCAAACCCTTGCCACGCAAACCCAATACACAGAACAGTAATACATAACATTCTAATAAATTATTTTTTTGTAGCAGAATATTCACAAGGGAACTGTAACTGGTACCAATACTGAAACCAAAGAGAGAAAATAATCTCATTATGACGGTAAAACCCCCACCCCGTAGCTGAATGCTCTGCACATAGAAATAGGTGCTGTGTAGCACAGCAGACCTACAGGATTTTTCTGATTTTTCTTTTCCTTCCTATGACAAAGTAAGTATTAAATTAGCATTAACCTGAAAGAAAACAGAGTTTCATATAAGCTACTCTCAGATAATACCTTCTAGCAAAACACTGAATTAGGGGGCTTTTACCACTCAGTTTTTCCACAGAAGTAATCTAGGAACTGGATTTAGACCTTCAAGTATACTACAATAGTCACCCTGCAACACAGAGTATTGCAAACGAACTGCTCACAAAGAATATTATTCGCTTCCCAGACACATACACCTTTAACTGTTGCTACTATATATAATTTATTTTACTGATACTAGGAAGTCATTTTCAGACCTCAGTAACAAAATAGTGAATCCACATTATAAACCCCACTGATGTCCAGAAAAACCAACCTATTAGCAGATTTCCTTCCTACCTCTTCTTTCCCCTTTCTCTCACACATTTATCTTACTTACACATCTGAAGAGAAACTCACCCTGACCTTGCCTACATCTATGAAACTTGATCAGCAGCACACATATCAAAATATGACTCAAAAGAACTGACTCAGGCTTGCAATTATATAATTAGCCTTATTAATGGCTTGCTTAAACGTGTTAGCAACTTTGAGATTATGCTTCCATTCTTCGCTGGAAAGAAGTATAAAAAACGCCATTTGGCAGATCATGCCCTCCGCTGCAAATAAATGCATGGATGCAAAAAGTAATCATGCTTGACCTCTATAATGGAGGGATGATAAGTCACCGGATTCTTAACAACTTCATTTAAAGGAGCCAGCCTCTTTACGGATACGTGGTATTTATATCTACGCTGGCTCAAGCCTCTTGAAAATATATGATGACATTGCTAAGCCTTTTAAGTGACTATCTATATGCAGTGCTGACTGAAAGCCATCAGCCCACAACTCATTTCCCCAGCCCTTGCAAACTGGACTTGAAAAGCTCCAAAAAGGTTAAAGAGTGCAATATTATTTCTATACAGTAGTGGTGAGGTCAGGTCTTTGATTGGACTGAAAAAGCGTGAAGGTGTAAGGGAAGCAGCTGAGCCAATGTATAAAGTCGACAGGTGTTGGTGTGGCTCATGGCACAGGTCTCAGCAGCCATATGGCCGACCTGAGCTGGGCTCAGTGGCAGTAGCCACCGCAGAGTAGGTCCCTAGCTGGAAACAGACTTCTTCTACCTTAGCATGTAAATTCAACGTGTCTTGGACCATTTCCATGGCACTAAAGCCAAATGGCAACATCAAACTTGCCCTGCGAACAGGGTGGCCGCCTCAGAACAACCTCAGCAGAAATCAGCGGCTGGTGTTACCCGTGTGACGGGAACATCCCATTCCTGCTACCAGCACCCGCACACCTTTACTGAGGCAAAGTAGCGCCCTGCCCGTGGCGCTGGGCATGGGGACAGACTTGTCTCCAGCCCTGGTGCTGACCATGCCACCTCCCATCACCGGGCAGGGCCTCCCCAAAGCACGTTGCCACCACTGACCTCTGGCGCCGCTGCATGAAGCCAGGCAGTGAAATACAGAACGTTATAACCCAGAGATGCACACATGAGCTGCTCGTATCTAGGAGCTGCAATTTAAGAAAAAATTGCCTATGAAGAGAGTTACAGAACTGAATATATAAAGCAGGTTTTCCTTCCCCAGTATGCTGTTTCCATCAAAATCCTCATGCAGCTTTGGGCTAAGTAGGTCAAGACATTCAGAAAAATGCCAAAGAGCAACTTTTGCACTGCTTGCTTTCCAGTTGATGAAATTTTTCACCAGTAAAAGACAGGGGGAAAGTATCTGGAATGTTTATGAGGAAACTTTTTTTCCATATCATCTTCTTCTTTCCTAAGCATTAATTGTACCCTTGGAAGCATCCCTCCCTCTTACACGGGAAACCTGGCTCACTTCAGCATAAGCACACAAGCAGGTTACTGGGGAGCAGAACAGAAAGCAATGAACACAGGGGGTTCTGCTTCTAGAAAAGGAAGCCAAAATTTAATACTAACACCAACAGAGGCTGACTTGGGCAAGCACCAAGTTTGGAAAGCACGTGAACCCACAGTGCTGAGTAAAGGAGAAAGGTTAAAACTTAATTCATCACCCTGTATCTCACAGTCCTACCCTTTAACAACCTGGTGAAGAAATGGCAACCCAACGTAATACCCGCTAGCCACTTCCAGAGAGCGGTTTATAGGTTACAACAGAAACAGTATTTTCCTGATGTACAGCTTCAAAATGAAGCATCTTTAATGCCCAAAGCCATTTTTATTCTCCAGAAATGCTCAAACAATCTACTATAAGAAGATGGCAGCAGCCTGGGAGCAGAACAGGCAGAAAAAAATTTAGGAACTAGTCCTCCCTTGCTGAAAAAGCAGGGAAAAGAGGGATCTTCACGTGCGGATTTTATTTTGGAGGTAATGGCAAATCCTTTGTTGACACTAATGCTAAAAAATGCTGGAAAATCTCCAGGAGGAAAACAAGTTCCCCCATTCAACTTCCTATACAATTTGCATACGACATTTCACTTGCTGCTTCAGATAATTTTTGTTTTTACATGCTCCAGAGGGATGCATTCCTCTACCCAACAGCTGTCTATATGAGCCCTGCAAAGCTCTCTTTTCCATTTAGTAGCACAGCTCTACCACAGCCGCTCATCTTTAAGCCTGTACCATTTATCTTTTTTCTAGTGGTTTTTAAAGCTGATATGCATGCGCTGAAACTCTAGGACTGAAGTGTTTCAAGACAGATTCTGAAGAGCTTCCCATGCTCTTTGCTTCAGACAGTTTCACTACATATTAGCCTTTAAGTAAACCCCATCATTTTCACAGTATTTTACACAGGGGTGACTGAAGCTGTAGAGGCTTAACTAGTTGCTTTAGCAATGGAGGTTAACTTTCAGTTTATATTTATGAATGCA
The DNA here is from genome assembly GCF_023634155.1 of Falco peregrinus. Lineage (NCBI taxonomy): Eukaryota > Metazoa > Chordata > Aves > Falconiformes > Falconidae > Falco > Falco peregrinus. The sequence continues at coordinate 2,041,198 of NC_073724.1, read as the reverse complement.
AACTGTATGTTCTGAATGTGATAGGTTAGCAAACAGTGTGTTTTGAAAAGTTGTCCCACTGCCAACTGTCCCTACAGATGATATCTGAAAGAACAACAGGCAGCAGAAGTCACAAAGTTGAAGAGAGCAGGAAGCATAAATCTTGTCAAATACTTTGTAACATAAAAGAACACTCGCACAAGGACAATTAGACATCTGTTGATAAAGGATGGATTTTTTTTTTTCAATTTTGCTTTAAGAAGTTTAATGGGTTTGATGATGTATGACGAAAGCCTTTTTCAAAACACAAGCGTGTGGGTTACTACAGAACTGATGCTGAACGCCCTTACATGGAAATGTTGCCACATCGCTGTGAATTGCAGAGGAAGCGACCAACAGGAGAAAGCAGCTGTCTTTCTCCTGCACAGTCCACAGCATTGTGTTTTCTGCAAGTTATCTATGCACAGAATTATGTATTTCATTAATTCCCACCCTTTTCAGAGACCTAGCTTTGATCAGATGTAAATCTTCGTACTTCCATCTATTTCAGCGAAACTACCCAAGTTTGTGCAGCAGTGGCACCACAACCATATTAATGTTGCTTTCACCACATTACATCAATTTCACACATAGGTCCAATACATTAGGAAGTAAACACATTATGCAGTGTAACCAGAAGAAATGCTACCAAACAAGGAATGTACTTCAGAACTTCTGACATCTGCTTCCAGGTCTTCCAAAGAGGTTCTACAAGACTAATTATTTGTAGAGTACAGGTATGCTGTGATAGAAGATACTAGAGAGTACTCTATATTCCATGTATTATTTTGTTAAAGAATATTTATGTTCTTTCTAGTAAATAATAGAAATCATCAAAATTGTTGTCTTTCAACTTTGTCCAGAAGATGAAAATTATGGAAAAAATCTGAAACATCATACTCAAAACAGAATCAATGTATTATTTTGTGTCTTCAGTCCTCCAAAAGTAATTTCAAAGAATGTAAGATACTGGTAATAACTGATTGCTTTAATAAAAAACAAAACAAAAATGCCAGGAGAAAATAATCATTATATAAAAAGAATCAATACTACAAAGATCAGTTTAAAACTAATCATGGTAAGAGCTCTAGAGTTATGCATTTACCTACTGGGGGGACACTGGCTCCACTGGAAGATGCCCATCCCTGTAGGCTTCTCCAGACATCATTGTATGAACCTTTCAGGAATGCAGCGGGGACAGCAGCACCTGCTGTTCTCTAGCTCTTCCTACACTCATGCAACATGCTCTTACTTTTATCCATACACTAAGCCAGAAGAGCACGTAATACTACGCTCTAATTCTTTTGAGCAGGATGTTTAGATAGGCAACAGTGTTTACTGAGAATTACTTAAAATTATAAGATGCAAGGTAGCAGGTAGGGGAGGAGAAGAGAGCTCAGACCCTCCAGGCATTTGTTTTGCAAGCATTGGAAGAGAAGAGCATGGAACTGCAGCAAGGCGAGGCGCTCCTGCATGCCTGCGTGCACTGGAGTGCTGAAAGGCATCCTGGTGTGCCCAAACCAGGCAGGGAAAAAGCCCCAGACTAAAACGCCTGAGAGTTCGCTCCCCCGCTGGAAGTTGTTACAACAGCTGTAAATCTCACACCCTAACCTAAATACCGCAGTCTTTATTGGCTTCCACATCCAACAGATGCGCAGAGTTCAGCATCATGAATTCATCAGGCATGAGTCTGCGGGAGTAGGGGAGGGTATGTCAGAAGGGACATTAGAAGAAAGAATAATTTTGGGGGTTTGGGGAGGAAGATCTCGGAATATGGTCATAAATACTTAGAACTGTTCTGTTAAACATAGTTGCAAGCAGTTTTTTTCCCCATTCTTCTCCATTACGTATGCCCTTCAGCAATATGGGTAACAAGCTAAATTGCACTGACCTTTATCAGAGCCAGGGTGTAACTGCTGAAGGAGAAGTAACATTGCTGCATGCTATGCTGTCCATTTGCCGCTGCACTTTGTAGGCTTCCTGATACCACATAACCACACTAATGAGCGCATCAGCTCAACACACTTACTCACAAATCCCTTTTGAATCACTCTATCAGCTCGAATTGCAGGGGTGAATGTAAATGCCAATCCCAGATCTGCAGCCAGTCTAACGCGCAGGAAACAGTACACATTTTAATATACAAGAGCCTCAGCTATGGCTCATCAAAATAAGAAAGTCTTCTCTAATTATACTCCATGCCATCACGACATTTTGAGCCTGTAAGACTGCATTGTCATATCATGATGACATGCTCAGCAGGCTTCACAAATGTCACACATGGTACATGAATACAGTAAACTTGATAGATGCCCATTTAGGAGTCTTGCAATTTCCTCACAAAGAGAAGGACAAAATTGAAGCTATGCATCAATTACTTCTTAGTAATTGATTACTTCCTAGGAGCAGTTCTCTCACGCTTAAAACTCAGGCCAGAGATTTCTGGAAGCATTTACAGAAGGGGACAGCTAAAGGTGAATTCAAACTCCGTTCCCAAGAGCTAAGATGCACCCACCTGCAGCAGGTAATCCCTTCCTCTCACAGCCACGCTACACATGACTGCTTCACCTCTTCATTTTCCTCCACCCGGCAGTACAGGACCCCACAGCCGTGATTTCTGCTTCATTTCTCACTGACAGCCTAGGTCTCCAAGTCAGTACCATCTCCTTTTTCTTTCCTGAATGATTTGCCGAGGCCATCTAAACATCGCCAAGCAGGCTGTCTTTCTTCTGTGAAATTGTGCTAATCCAATATTTAAATAAGGACAACACTTAACATTAATTATGCCTCAGTCCTCTTATGTGCTTACTTCTGATCATCCTCAGGACACCCCATTGCTGTTCCCCCATCTCTGACACTCGTTTTCTTCCCTCCAGAGCTCTGACTTAGGCTGTGGCCACTCAGCCTGCTGTTGGACCCTGAGAAATGATGGGGATCGGCCCTAACAGGCATGAGCCCCTCAAAACCAGCCACTGAGAAAGCTGTGCTAACTACCATGTCACCAAGCTTCAGATACTAACCAAAATGAACAGGAGCCATGTACCCTGGTAAGCGTGTGAAACCCGTTCTCCCCTTCCAGCTGAACCTGCATGGAGTTACCCAGAGGCTGAGAACAGAGTACAGAGAGCACAGGGCTTGTCCCTGCAACCAAATTCCCATTCAAGTCCTCAGCAAGTGACACGTGCTGCTGTTAAGAGGTGTTACGGATGTCACTTTGCAGATGACACAGAAGAGCCTATCCTCAGTACTGAATAATTTAGGGTAGCGGGTCTAACATATGGAGGGCTGTTCAGTAGAAACTAAATAAAGTTTTCTACCTCCACATTTCTCTTTTAAATAGAAACTCTGTGAGAGTTAAGGAATAAACGTGGAACCCACGTCTCTTAACATCTGCATCTATTAAGCATAAAATAACCCTACATGTGACAGACCCTCTGCTAAACTTGCAGCGATGGTCGTTCTGTTATTTCACTGATGCCCAAGTAACTACAAGTCAAACACCATTAGTGTACACAATACAAACACATGCTATTGAAACTGCATCTTGATCAGTTCTCTACATTATATTCTTGTAATTTTCCAATGCATACAAAAATCATTCTAGCTAAGGGAATTTAAAAGAATAAACAAAGCTGCTGGAGTTTAAGGAATAAGCAAATTACATTGCTGTTCACAAGCAGATGCCTTTCACATCACCTCGTTTCAGGAAACAAGCAACTGGAATGCTGAGTCATAGCTGGCGTTAAATCTGCGTGAAGCATACACACTGATCTTCAGTGTGATTCCTCATAGCTGTGAAGGGCAGTATGTGGCCTTGGCACTATTGATCTTTATTTGGGAAGGGAGATTAGTAAGGATATGGCATTAGCACCTGTGCCTGACTGAAGTGAAATGGTTGTCGCGTGTGTGTAGATAAAAATTTCCCTGCTTAAACTACAGAGATTACAATACACATTCATCTTTCAGAAAGGTGAAAGGTAACAAGGAAATACCAGTGCTTCTTGTTTAGTGTTAATCAAATAAGAGCCAAGGAGATGCATCTATTCTGCTTGAATAATAGCGCTCCTACCTCCTAAGCCATAATTTAAAATAATAATAATAGCAGCATAACATTTAAAACTCTCCCTGTTGTCAGCCTCCTTGTCCATCATACCCTCTACATGTAAACCCCTTGCCTCCGCTGTTCATGGAGCTTGTCAGAGCCTTTAGCAGCAGAAATCATTTTTTATGCGAGGCTTGTACAGAGACTAGCACAGTTGAGTCCTGATCTTGGTTGGTATCCCAAAGCATTGGTAATATAAAGGAATAAAAATTGTCAGCATCACTCAGGCAGTTGTTCATGATTGTCATCAATCACTGACCTGCTTAGATCTGATGTATATGCTGAGCTCTTTTCATTCAGGTAAACAAAGGAGCAACAAAAATACATTTCACATGGGTTGTAATCAGTGTGGAAAGTCTCAGGGGGTCTGTCAAGCTGGTCAAGAAGCCCTGCAGAGGTGGCCGCGCAGCTCCATGGGAACACCGGAGCAAGGGTGAGGAGGCAAAGAGGCAGAGTTTCTAATTTCAGGCGCACTGTTTCTCTTGCAGCAGAACTGGATAGCTGCTATGTGAGGAAACGCTCCCATGCCCTTCATTTCCACTACACAGAGAAAGCAGGAGACTGACCACTGCACAAAGTGACACCCAACTTATCTCAGCAGTTCCACCACCTGATGGGAACAGTCTTCCTCACTGCTCAAACAATAGCGATACGTAGTGAAGTCCCTTACCAAGATCGCATCCTTGCATGAAAAAAGGAAAGTAATGGGGTGCAAGTCTGAGAGAAATCAGCTGAATAAATTTATTTCCTTAAAGAGTACAGTCCCCGGTTAATGACAAGGGTGTGAAGGAGAGCAGTGGTCTGCGCTCCAGGTTTGCCTCCTGCCTCTGGCTGCGAAGGGGCAAGTGCCTTAACATTGGACATCTTATGTTAGTGTAGGGGGCGGGAGGGGGGAAGAAAAAAGAAAAAAAAACAGTTTTACTTGAGTGGGGTTGGTTCTACTTGATTTCTTCAGCAACAGAAAGCGGAGTAAACTCTATATACCAAGTAGCAGGGATAAACTAGAGCTTCTTGAAAAGCCCTAGAGCAACACAGATGTAGCGACACTCTGACGCCAGAGGGGAAGCTAGGGCTGGCCGTTCGACACATCCAGCCAAACACCCGTATGGCCTCAGCACTGAGACACCCTGGGCAGAGCTGCGCAGCTGAGCTCCCCCCATACAGCTCTTCCTGCCCAACCACAGCCTGCCTGATCAGCCTTCAGAAAGGTCTAGACAAACAAAGCAGAATCTAAAGCAACCAGGTGACAAGAAAGTATTTACCAAACCTGAATTTGCAAAGTACAGAAGGGTTTTAGAAAACAGTTTGAGTGACAAGATAAAGGAAGGCCAACTCATTCCTTTCAACACAGCCCTGGGAGGTTGCTGAGAATCTTCCACTGGCATTAGCGGTGTTTCATGTAGCTACACAAGGCTTGAGTTCAACCACACAGTTTAGTGCACACCTGCCCTTTGAGCCAACAAACACTTTTTTTGCCTTTGCTGGATCAGTTGCTCATAAGCTGTGATGTACCTATTCAAAAGCCTTGCTGAGTTTCAACCACAAATTTTTACCCCAGAATAACTAAATGGTATAGTCCCATTGACTTCTAATTAATCATCCCAGCATATGTTCACACCTGAACCAAATGGGAGGGGAAAAAAAAAAAATCACATTAATCTCCAGCAAAAATACACCAGCAAAATCCCAAGGACACGTGGCATTCATTTATTGTTTTGCTGATAATTCACTTATGGCAAGATCAGTTTGCCAGTAGTATGTTATTAGAAAACATTTTTCATTATTTGCTCACAATGCCTATTTTGAAAAAGTTGAGTTTATCTCATTCTTCTCAGCTAAAAGAAGTTTAATTTTAGATATAAAAAATGCACTGTCATCCATCTACCTGATGTTATTTAGTCATACAGCTAGCAATGCAGGAAACACAGACAGTGATGGAATCTCTCCTACATCTACCTTCTCGAGACTCAGATTTATCTTACAGATCACAACAGATAAGAGAGTTAGTCAGTAAGCCAAAGACATTCCAAATCCTCTCTCTTCTATGCTATTTGGATGAAACATTGAAATGGAGGTTAGGACAGCAACCCAATTCACCAACACTTCAGAAGAAAAAGAAGTAGTCTTTTTCCCTCGCTTAAAGTTTATTTGATTTAACGATGAGAGCCTGAACATTTTCTCAGCCCAGAGGCCATGGACAAAAGAGGCAAGTAAAATCCCAGCACACTACGAGGGTGAGTTAAGTTTAGGCTAGAATTCCTAAATCAGTGGACAAAAATACATTAGACTATAAAAGCATTTTTCTAGGAGGTCAAAAGGTCAGATGTCAGGAAATTGGACAAATAAATAGCGGTGAATCCAAGAAAAGAGATAGGCAAAAACTAAGGCATTTTTCAATAAAAATGGTAATGAGCAGCGGCTTATATAAGACTAGGAATAATAAATAAAAAGGTAATCTGACAATATATTTTTGTAGTTATTGAATAAAGGACTTGGACAAAACTTTCCAGAAAGACTTTGAGGAAGTATCAGCTCTGGCTGGGGATAGTTGAAACAAAAGGGAAAAGATGTTCTGAAACTCAGTAAGTCTGGAAATCAAGTTTACGTGTCCAAAGAACGCAAGTGGAGCAAATCCACCTGGGACACCAGAGTTCCACAGAGGTGTCACTTGTGAATGAGGTAGTGACTTGTGGTAGAAAACCATGACTCATGTTGTGTCTACAGCTACATCAAAAGCTCATAGTGGACATTGAGGGCTAATCAGAGTCAAAAGCTTCTCATGTTAGCAGAGATGATTCACAGAATCACAGACTGGCTGAGGTTGGAAGGGACCTCTGGAGTTCATCTAGTCCAACCCCCATGCTCAACCATGGCCACCTAGAGCCAGTCACCCAGGACTGTGTCCAGTTGAAGTATCTCCAAGAATGGAGGCTCCACAACCTCTCTTGGGCAACCTTTTCCAGTATTTGATCATCCTGATGGTAAAAAAAAAAACAACAAACAACTCATTCCTTATGTTTAAATGGGATTTCTTTATATTAATTTGTGCCCATTGCTTTCTGTCCTTTCACTGGGCACCAGTGAGAAGAATCTGGATCTGTCTTCTTCAAATGCTCCCACTTATACATATCAAGCTTTCTGATGTCACGGCTAAACAGCCCCAGCTCTCTCAGCATGTTCTCAGTAAGGGACGCTCCAGTCCCATAAATGCCTCCATGGCTCCTCACTGGACTTGCTCCAGTACATTGATGAGTTTCTTGTACCAGGGAGCCCAGAACAGGACACAGCACTCCAGATGCAATGTCACAAGTGTGGAGGAGAGGGGAAGGATCACCTCGTCTCCCTTGACCTCCTGATGCAGCCCAGGACGCTGTTAGCCACCTTTGCCATGAAGGCAATGCTGGCTTCATGGCCGAAGTGTCCACCAGGACCCCAGGGCCTTTTCTGGAAAGCTGCTTTCCAGCTGGTCGTTCCCCAGCCGGTACTGGTGCAGCGGACTGTTTCTTCACAGGTGCAAGACTTTGCAGTTCTCACAAAGCCCCAGGAAAAAGTTTTTGAAGGATTTATCCAGTAGAGGAGGTAATGGAAATAATCAGAGAACTGTGCACAGCATAGCAGTCACTTTTAATTGTTACCTTCTTTCTTTAAGTAGCAGAGTTCCACTAAGGTATTGAAACACAGTTTTTCCCAGTTTCTCCTTGTGGATCCTGTTCTAAAACAACTGCATTTATTATTTGTGAAATGTTGCTAATGTGATCCATGTAATAAAATTAAATCACAGCTCACATTGTCATATTTTTTTTCTCTAAATGCATCTTGATGTTTTAAATTTTTTATTTTTCTAAGGATCAATAATGTAATTTACTTAAAATACAGAAAACATGCACTAGAAACCATAAAAGGCGTATCATCTGAACAATGATAGAGACCTTGAGGATGTGAATTGACTGTCCCCGAAATAATACACAGACCCTTCCAAGTGACTGGCCAACTCATAATTTGCGCCTACTGAGATTTACAAATATGCTTTATTTACAAATATGCTTATTATGATAAGGGATCCCATGGACTTTAAGAAAGTCACGCTGACGTTCAAACTATCCTGACATTAGCCTTAGTCGTGGTCTCCACTATACCCAAACTAGTAGACCTGGGGTACAGATCTGTGCTTCTTTTTGTTATTTCAAGGTGTGTAATTTTCATATCACAAAAGTTGAAGAGAATTTTAAAATCTATTTCTGGTTGATAAGTATCTTCTCCAATAGGCCAGCTCCTGGTTGTTTGAGAAGTATTTATCCTCCAAATCACCAAAATGATTCTTTATTCATCCTTGATGCAACTCTATTTTTACACTCATAATACTGTATTCATTAGTATTTTTCATAAGCTATTATCAATAATAATTTTATATGTCTATTCCTAAACTTTTCATTTCTACGTCTTTGAAGATACATCATTATAACTCAGCTAAGCATAAATCTTGGACATAAAAGGTTTAGTTTGTTTTCATAATTGAATGTTGCCAAGACATCAGAGCAATTTATGACCCTGGTAAAAGTGTAAATATCTGTGTATTATGAATACGAGTCTTTACCTACTGGGATCCAAAACAGGTCTTTTCATGTTTTGCATAACATTTTTAAAATAGTCACACTTGTTGATTTTTATGATTGTAGAATAACTTTTCCTTGTTGCTGTAGAGATTGAAATTGGCTTAGATCTGAAAGCTGAACTATTTCTGAAAATATTTTAAATACCAGATAAGGTAAGGGCCTGCCATCATTTCTTTAACAAATCATTATTTTCAGAGAGAATGTAACTCAAAGTGTGAAAAAAGCCAAGCTTCTCAATGGACTCCAACTTATCTTAAAATTAAGGGGAGGTGGGGGTGGGGGTGTCACTCAGACTGACAGAAAATTACTTCTAGCAAACGTGAAAAAATACAGAGGTAATACAAGACTTCCCTCTAACTTCAGCCCTCCTTGCAGAAACTGTGGGTATCAAATATTTTCCCTGTTTCTGTAAACTATAATCTTGTGCCTTAAATTCACTTTTTTCATTTAAAGTGGAAATCGCCTTTCCTTTTTTAAGTGTCTGTAAACTGATTACCAGTTTTGGACATGAACTAGTGTAGATTAGAGGAGTAGAAATAAACAGAAATTAGCACAATACTCTATTTTAAAATCTGGTTTGCTATGTGTTCGTTCATTCTTCTTAACAAAAGATTCGAGAAGATAGAGTGAGTTTTTTATCTCTGCCAACCAAATAATCCTGGGCTTTAGGAGTCAGTCTGTTTCTCTAAACTTTCAAAGTGATTTTGTTACACTGCAGTGCTTACACTTTTATGTAGCTATGGAGTCTAGAAATAATACTAGCTGGCTGACGAAGTAAGGCATCCAGACCCAAGCAATTCTTTCCACAGCATCAGCTCACGGACCGGTAATTCTGGAAGGAACTGTTTGTAAGTTCATACAAATTAATAGGCAAAAACAATGGCAACAGTAAGCGTTTGTAGGAACTAAAGAGCTTGTATGAATTAGCATGGATGCCATCTCATTTCTCACATTTGTCTATGACTTTAAAGTGACTGTAATGTTGTGCAAAAAATTTGTAACTGTAAAGAACTAATATTCAGAAGCTTGCTGAACTCTGTTTAGTAGGACATGGCAACAAGACAAAACAATTATCTCAGTTATTAGCAAAACGTTAATGACCATCCATCTCTAGCTACACTTTCGGGAACATCACCTGAAGGAGGCTCCAGCCTGTTGCTCTGCTGTCTACAATGGACTCAAACTTGGGTAACAGCTCTGCTGGATTTAACTTCTTCATACCCCACTTTGGTTCGTACCAGCATTATCATAAAGGCAATGCTACGAAAGTGGGGTTGTTTCAGGATTTAATAAAAACTCAGCATTCCAAATGCTCAGGACGTTTTGGGGATCAGGAATACACCACGCAGCACAGAGAGATAAGGCTTTCTCGAAGATAAAAATGTTTAACACCTTCCCCATCACCCCCAGGTCCGTCAGCCATCACCAGCCTCGTGCAGTATCTGTTTCACACAACCTTCTGCTGTGGCTAGAAAGTGGCCTCTGTAGTGTCTTGCCAAAAGGTCACCGAGTGCAACTGAAATGTGTTTTTGCTTCAGTAAAGAAGCAAGGACTTTTATTAGAGGTTCCAGATTTCCACATTTAATATACCCCAGCCAAAAAGGCACGTGCCTAGGTCCTCACTACCTCCTGTCAATCTGCACAGCACCAAGTGAGCACCCACAATCATGGGCACAAAACACGGCCACCCCCTGCATTTTCCCCACCTCTAGTTGAGAGCTCCATCATGCTGGACTCATGATCCCAAATACTGACTGATATGGCTGAATTGCACGTGAACCCATTTGAAACAGTCTCAAAGCCACCTGGGATGGGAAGTACTTGCTTGGAAGCCACTACAATCCTCTCTTCCCTACAAATACAAGAGCTGAGAGAAGTAGTAAAAAGTAATGCTCTTAGGATGCTATTCTAAATAAAATCACCGTGTTTCTCTTAGGGTGTGGAAAAAACCATCTTGACATAGGAAAAGGTTGCTACTTCAACCTTTTATTTTACAACAGTGATACTCGGCATCAAAAATAAACATCTCTGCAGAAAGAAAAGCATTATTTGAGATCTTAAAATTCTACAAAGTTGCATGCTGCTTTGCAGAAACAAGTATCATTATCCTACAGGGTATGACCAGCTACATACCCTACGAACGCACTGCCAAGTGACTTTTCAGCCTTTTGCTAATTTATGTTTAAAAAAACCCAGCACAATGCTCTATATGGAACTAGTAGCCCTATTAATAATACTTGACACTTCCCTAGCAGAAGTCCTTGTTTCAGTTGGTTATAACTTTTTCATGTTTTAAATATTGAAGCTGAACTTTATACTTACACTTACAAGTAGAGATAAAAATAGCGTGCCATTTTTCACAACCAGGAGAAAAGACTCATAATTTTTCTTTTATCCAAATTGATTTTTTTTTTTTTTTTTTTAAGACAGGGCTTAGGAAAATGGCTTAAGATCTGCGGATTTTATGTCTACATGTGATAGCTGTGTCCCTTGCCATCTCTGCAGCAAGACAGGGAAAAGCCAAATCTCTGAAAAATTCTGTTTCAAATCTGCAGAAGATGCTTAATACCAGGGTAGCTCTCTTTTCAGGAAGATTTATGTATGCTTAACTATAACTCTCCTCCCCTTCCGCTGAAAAGTTTTGGGATAACAGAACCTTTAGCCTTTTGCTAAAGTGGGTCCTGCCTCCTTCAGTTTACAAGATGGACATTTGAGAATGAATGGGATTATGCATCAAGAGACTGTTGTTTGTACAAGTCCTAGATTTGTCAACCACTTTAGAAGGTCTGAAGTCAAGGTTGCAGGAAGATGCATAAAAAGGAGAGATTATTTAATGGGTAGGGCAGTTAAATAGTACTTAAGTAAACCACTAGTGCTGCCCTCCAACACTCCTGCTTAGCACTACTGAAAACAAATTTGTCACAGGTTACCCACTAATAAGTATTCATAGCTTTCTGCCAAGATACCTGGGAATGCTTTTGCATAAATTCTGCAACTAACGTATTGGAAGTAGAGTTTGGATGTAAGAAGTATCCTGTATGCTAAGTAGCCTGAAGATTCATGCCTTAAATTACCCACCCAAAATTAGCAGATCCTTGGCTTCGATCTCTTGGGCCTATGAAAGGGGATATTAATAGCAACCATTCTCAGCTAGGAGTTAAATTCATGAATATCTGCAGAACATCCAAGTTCTGTGTTGAGCCATTCCTAGTAAAGTTCCTCAATAAATTAATAATTTTGCATTCAATACAAGGATCAAGGAGGTGGAGATGTGAGGACAATATTAAATAAAACATTCATTGAACAAAGCCGGGGTCTTGGACTGAGAAAAGAATACCGCAATCTTTAATTACATTACTGCACATTTTATCATAAGAAACATGTGCAAAGGTGATGAATTAAGGTCATACAGGATCTGACACTTCGCAATTTCAACATATTTGACTTTGCAACCTTAAAATTTTTATAGCGCAGAATTTTTGGATGCAGTACAGTATATATTTGTAAGACAGCCAAAACCAGCTGCATGAATAAATGCAAAACCCACGCACACCACAAATGTACCTAAATTTGCCTTTTTATCCAGATCAGTAAAGACAGCAAGTATGCAAGTGCTTATTTTGGGGATTGGGGATTCATTTGTTTGCAGTAATTTAGATATCAGTGTCAAAGAGTGTCAAATCATTCTGTTCTGTAATTTCCACTAAAAAGTCATCGCTCAGAGAAAACACTTTCTGGACAGCATGAAAGGGTTCCATGAGCATGAGAAGTGACTGGATCAACTGAAGTCACCCTTCCAAGCTTTTAAGGGAGATACAGCTCTATAGTAAGTCACTGGGTGAGAAAGGGGAAGACTAGAAGGTAAAAAAAAAAGATGAAAAGGCTGCTTCCAAGTGGTTAGAGGAAAAGACTAGGAACTGCGACTCAAGAGGCATCCCATTAACAGTGGAAGCACAAGCAAAATTTATCCTGATGATTTTATTCTGGTTGTTACTTCTTGAAAGATTCCAGCTTGTAGAATGTGTAAGACATTTCATCCTTGCAGACTTCAGAATAAGCTGAGAGTAGGGAGCTTCTTATAAGACCTAGACTTAGGATCTATCCAATTTCCTGCCCAAATTGCAATGTCTTCCACATACCAAGATGTTTAACCATTTGCAGAACGGAATTTTACCTGTTTAAGGAAACCCTATAACTTACACTACCACAGTGGTTTCAAGACTTTAATGCAGTTATGCAGCAACACATTGTCCTTTACATTTCATTTTCCTTGAGTTTATGAGGCAGCGGACAACTTAACAGGGACGTGCCCTGCACCTGCTCAGTTGGGTTGGCCAAGCCTCATGCCAGGCTAGCTCCTGAGGTATGTAGGAAGAAAAGGAGTCAGAAGAAGGACACCTTCTAAAAAGTCACTTGGTAATGGGATATGAAGGTTTATGGGAAAGCTGGCATGTCTTTACTGGATACAGCAGGGATTTGGACTTAATGACCTAAGTGATATGGCCCCGTGTAGTAAAACAAAAACTTGGACACAGCTACCATACACATTATTGAGATAACTTATCCTCTAATCTACAGTATAAATAGACCTTACATCACCTTAGTAGCTATTATTTTTTTAAAGTCTAGCAAATGAAATGCAAAAGCCACTCAATGCAACTCAAGCATGACCAACTAGGCTCTAAATTAGTTACATGTTTAAGCACATACACAAGCGCTTACATTGAAGTTGTTCAATTTATGTACTACTTGCTGGACTACTACCATAATCAACAGGAGTCAGAAAATGCAAAAGTTTATGTTCTAGCAGTGGCATGATTTTGGCACTCATAAGACTTTCTATTTCTGTTTTCTAATTTAACATATCACTTCATATGTATAAGGGGGTTTAGTCAACCCTATTCCTTGTCAAACTACTATAATCATGCACTGTCACTAATGCTTTCTACACCGGTGTGTACATTTGCCTTTTTATATACAGCCTTTCAATATTTGCATCTTAAGATTTTGTAAGCTTTCTTGCACACTGGGAAGAAGCAACACATATTTTTACCTACTACCACATTTAGTACTCCTTTAAATCCTCTTCTCTGCTTGTAGCGGAGCTACATTCTCCATTTAACTGGGCATTGGATGAAGACCACACACAGCACATTCTTATCATGGAGGATCCCAAAATGAATGGTAAACTAACTGATCTACAAGTCAATAGGAGTATTTTGATAAACTCCACTGAAATGGAATCAGCTGTGGCTTGCAATGCAGCTATTGTTTGCCCATACATGCACTTCACAGTTTGTAGCAAGTGGTGAGAAATTGTACCTCTCCTAATAAACAAAGATGCAGCGGAAAATTAAGTAGGTGACGTGTCATTAACAGGTTTGGAGTTCAGCCAAGACAGAGAAGGTAATAATCTCACTACTTTTCTGATGAGCCCCAAGGAATACAAAATGACTTGAGGAGATGCTCAGTTTTATGTGTTGTCCAAAGGAGAGCAACTCTATAAAGCAGCACAGCACACACCCTCCACACACCCCTAAGGCTGACTGCAGTTGTGGTGAGTGAATTTTTAATAAAACCAAATATAAGATTTCATTCTCCAGTCTTTGTTTAGCATAACATCCCCCAAAAAGCATGGAAGATATTTTTAAATATCCCAAGTAGATACAGTTGCCCAACTCTTTCCAATAATATTGAAGACAGGCATTAAAATTCCCTGAAATTAGAAATTACACACACACACACACACCCCGCCACCTCAGTCCAGGTTGTATACCCTTAGATTACATAATGTCTAAGGTTTCTTTCAACATTAAAATAAACATTAAAAATAATTGTTTGTGTTACAATTTTTTACTAGAACAACACATCTGCATAATTAGGCTCTGGAGATTTTTTAATTCACTGTTCTTAAGACCCTCAGGCTGTCCAACAACCACTATCACATTCGTTGCATCTCAGCAGTAACTTCCAGCACAGGGAGTAGTAAAAGTAAAAGCAAAATCTCTTCAGCAGAGAAGACTACACAAAACAGGAGAAAAAGGTGGACACAAGGTTTGATTCCATCACAAGTGAAGATTATAACCTCCTAGCAAGCTGTCGTGGTACTTCCTCAATTAAGCATGCCTGCGATGGTCAGTAGACACGTATACTCGTACTATCGTGTTCATGTTCTTACATTCTTACTCACCTTTCTGAGTAGCTTCCAGCACCAATGCACTGCACAAGACCACGGCCTCTTAGTTCATGAGATCAAAAAAAGAAGAAAATTATTTGCCAAAACGCATCAAAGGTGGGAGTAGGAAGACAAAGGACTACACAATGCCTGTGAATAAAGGAAGGAATGCTAACAACTATGGAAAAGTTGATCACGGTATCTGAAAAGAACATTTTTCTGTTTGAATCAATAGCCTCCTAGGGAAGACCAATACCCTTAATAAGAGATGCCCCAGCCAACAAGAAAAGTACAAAGTCAAGCACATGCACAACTCCCAGAACTGTTGTACATGTTCTATGTGCAAATGACAGCCCAGCAGCAGCTGGAGTTAAAAGAATCTGAAGCACCCACGTGCATCATCTAGGAGAAACAGCAGGGACTCCCCTGATTCCGTGCTTAAAAAAAGGGAGGCTTCTCCTTCCAGCGGAGCTTCAAGAATAACATCTGTGGAGGAGCCCTGTACAGTCTTAGAGAAACTTCATGAAACTAAGACCAAGGCATTAAAGGCAGCAAACATTCGTTATTACTGTCTACAGGCTAAATACAGCACTTATTGCTTATTCTTTGCACAATTAATTCTGTCAACAGTCCTCTTAGATATTGCTATCACTGTTCTGCAGAAGGAAAAACTGAAGTTGAGGAGTTAACTGGAGATTTCCCCAGAGGCACAAAACCACCTAAGAAATTAGATCTCCAAAGTAGGTGGCTTTGAATCACCAAACTACACCTTTTCCACACAGCTCATTTGCTATAGATGCAAGCCTGCAGAAGGGAACAGACACATTCCTGGCCCTCAGATTTGCAGGATGAGCTAGAGCTATAACATGATGTATACATGGGCTGAAGCCAGAAGTGTGGATGTAAGCTCTGATGCCAGATATGGGTTCAAATGACGTTGATCTCCAGATGAAACCCAATAAACATACATATCTGTAGCCCTAAGAACACAGATGGTGATGTCCATATGTTTTTATGGTGTACACAGGGGAAAACCTGATAATTTAATATGCACTTTTTCCTTTTCATTGATATGATAATTAAATTTTCTGAGAATGTACTCAACAGCTTGTAAGAGAAGAAAGCATTGGGAACTTGGTAGTATTGGCTTATTTAACAATAAAGTTAACAAATACAACAAAAATAATAAACGAGGGAAGCGTGTACTGCTACAATTTAAAGAATTTACATGATGACAACACAGATCTTAACCAGAGCGTGCTAACCCATAGACATCCCGTAAAGACTAAGGAAGCAGGATGAACTGCTGCATATGACATTTCATTTCTAGATCACTGGTCTAGCTTATTGAGTGAGCTCAAGGTGATAGAATTATTTTTGCTACTTACGGAGAAGCAAAGCTTTTAATAAGAGTCCAGACATTGAAATAAGGACAGTTTTTCTCCCCGATTTATTGCTAACGTTTAAAACAATGCTTCCATTAAAAAAAGTATTTTCACACTTGATCAGTTTAAGGGGTTCATTATTTTCATGCTGTGCAATTATATAGACTTCTAGTAAGTATTCTCTGCCTCTGTAGACTAGACCCAAGTGCTAATTTTGGTATTTGCTTGATGCTCAGAATGTGATAAAGGCATTTGGAAGTCCTTTACTGAGCTGTGTAAAAACTGACAGTCTCACTTCACATGCAGTTATGTGAAAAAATATTCAATAAGCATCTCTGTTCTTTTCGCCCACATCAGGTGAAGAGTTTCAAATGAAAGCCAGCAATCTTCATATATTTTAACACATTTAAAATGTCCCTATGGTTCAAATACAATATACGTCTACAAAGAATATAGTTTTATTAACTATGAAGAAAAAATAAATCTAACTTTATAAGACTCCCCAACTTGTGGGTCTTCAAAGCCATCCAGACTGAGCACTGTATTACTGCAAAGCTAATTCATATGTATTTATAAACTTACGTTACCTCGCACAACATGATATGACCATTAGCATAGCACACAGTAGGACATAGAGGTTATTTACTACATACCTAATCTTACCTAATTGTTTTATATACTGTTTGGGAAAGTTTAACTGTAAACAACTCCTCCCAAATGTATTTTTTGTTACAGGATTTGACGGGCATTTTCGAAGGAGTTCTAGATGAACACAGCTCCAAAGTTTCTGTGCATTGCTTGCTGTTCAGAAAACAATGACAACACTCCCTATGTGCCAGATCTCAGTCTGTTATTGCTCCTTCATCTTACATGTTGACGAAAAAATCAACCTGAAAGGATGGTACTTGTGCAAAATATAAGCATGCTTCACCGGCCTAAAACCCATAATGAGTTTTTTGTTTGGGTTTTCTTTTCTTTGTTTGTTTGGGTTTTGTAACACAAAACCAGTGGGTTTTTTCATGCCTTTGTCTTTTCTACCTTGAGCTTGTTAATGAGCATGCAAATGAAATCTTAAGGTTGACTAAAATGCAGGAAGAAGATGACACACAAAAGTACATTTGGGAAAAGAACATTTGGAGTAACGAGTATGTGAAGAGTCTGCAGCACTGGCCTTAGGAGGATAACTTAGAAATTAAAATCTAATGAAGTATTGCCCTCAGCTAACAGTTCTTCCCCAAGGAGAAATATTTCTTAGGGGAAACATCCACCTTTAGAAAACAAACCATTCTTTCATGGGTGTTTTTTTTTAAAAAAGTTTCCTAACTAGCCATTACAAATGGCAGCCTATTTAGCATCTCTGCAAAGCTCAGAGAAAAATACGCTGTTTAAAAAGAACATTAAGGCTGCAATGCCTAGGTACTCACAGTTAAGAAGCACCATTTTAAAACTTCTGTACATCCTCTAGCTCTTTAATACATGTTGCTTTATGATGCAATCTTTAGCAAACACAATCACGTGCCCTTTTTTTCCCACGGGATCCTGCCCAGGATACGATGTGCTCAGTTAAGGATACGATGTGCTCAGTACCTTCCCCGGTTACCCTCCCAGCAGCACCAGCAGTGCTCCCATGCTCCCTGGGGCTCGTATGCCTGCTCCCAGGCTTCAGAGGATGGGGAGCGCACCATGTCCCACCTAGCCAGATGTGGCCAAGAAAGAAAGGGGACCTGGGGATCTAGGGCTGAGTAAAGATCACAGATCTTTTGAATCTTTCCATTCCCCTTCCCCTCAGGAAAAAGGACCAGGGAGCAGGGCCGGGCTGCCAAAGGCAGGGAGAGATTTCTGCGTGCCCTGGTTTGCTGCTGCCTGTGACCATGACCCACCTCCTGACACACAGCCAAGATTGGGATGGACGTGCCCTCCTCCACCTTCCCTGAGGACACCAGACACTATGCCCTTCTCCATAAGGCAGCCTGCTCCCAGCCATGCTCGGGAAGAATTGACAAAACTCGGTGCACTCCCATATAAAATGTAAACGTTTCATACAAGAGAAATAGGTCTTCACACCATCCCTGGAAGATGTTCATTCCCATGAGATGTTAAGCTGTACGCAGCACTTACTAGGTCCTAGCATCTCACGTGAGACGTTTACAGCCTAATTTTTCAGAATGTTTCTGAAGCACGCTCCATGGCGCTGTGTGCGCTGCAACAGGCTCCCGAAACATCTGCACATGGGTACTCCACAGCTGCATGCTAACTGCTGGCTGCCTCTGAAAGGTTTGCCTTAAATTACTTGGGTAGTAGTAGAGCTCTACAACAGAGACAAGGTGAGAATCTATTTGTTCAGGGACCTCTCGGTATCCTTCAACCATCACATCATCCCGTTTCAGTCGTCTACATTCAGCTCCTCACTACACACCTTGCAATAAATGAAGCACAGGGTCTTATGGGTAAGAACTGTTTTTACTACGGTTGTAGTACAGTTGGATAATATTGTACCTGTATGGCTGTATAGTTATCCCTGATTCAGCTCTGGAGCAGAGCAGTCTAGGTACTGAGTAAGATGAGAGTCACAGAAAGGAGGGAGAGGGAAAGGACACGGGTCAGGGCTGCTGTGTCAGGCTGGATGTCCCACGTGGTTCCCAATGCTAAATGCACAACATTATCTATGGTCAGTGTTCCTGCTACCTCCAGAGAGAAGCACGTACCCTTCTTGGCGCTTCGCACACACTACTGCCTCAACTACATCTCCCAGTGGCTTTTGGTGCCCCAGGAACAGAATGTGTCTTGTGGTGACTACTGGGGTGACTTCTGCTGCTCCATCCATCACCTTGTGAGGCAACCCATGGTTAAAAATAGTATTTGACTGGACAATATAAATCCTCAATACTTCTACTGTCTCAGATCCACCCATCAGAGGCCACCACACCCACTGAAAATATGACTTAAAGTTAGCAATCAGGATTTGGTAGGGAGAAGCAATGGGTAACCTTGTGATGTTACCTCTTCAGAATAGAGTCTACAAAGGAAGTTTATTTCCAGATCTAGATACTGCCTGCTGTCACCAGCCATCCCATGTACAAGGTTAACTGAGTATTTCAGCATCTTGAGAAAAACATGACAACCCTGGCAAGTTTGGGTAGAGATTATTCTTTTTTAATGGTTGTTTAGTTAATTATTTATTAAGCAGCTGAATAAAAAAAAGTCTTCAGAGCTCTGTCTTGCTCCATTTCAAGGTCCTTCCCTCTATGTTTCTTTTTTATATTAGACTCGCCACAATTATGAGCTGCAACTCAGTGCTCCCTATTATCATCTTGCAGGAACACTAAACTATTGAAGTCATTGCAGATTAGTTTGAATTACTGTTACATTTGCAATTTTATAAGCAACTACTCTTACACCTATTCAGCTGCACTGAAAGGAATGAAGACAAGAGCCAGTCTTTTCTTATTTGCTCACCAGAAATTTGAAATCCAGAAGAGGGGAAATAAGCCACAAAGAATTGCATGAATTAGTTGCTAGGCTATGGATGGAAAACACACTTGGGAATTGCCAACATTAAAACACTTATACTTGGGCACTGCCTCCTGTTATCTGAAGCAGGCTAGCTGTGAAGAAGGAAGGATGTACAAAGTTTAAATGCCTTAATGGCTTTGGAGATCTGCTTTTGGACATATTTAAGCCCCCTTTAGGCTTACGAGCTTGTAGAACCCTCAAATTAAAAAAAAAAAAAAAATAAAAGGAAAAAGAAAAGGAAAAAAAAATAGTTTCACCCTCCCCTTCCTCCACCTAATGTTTCCAGACTTTCTCAGATCTAATTAGCAAGGATTTACATCAGTGAATTAAGCTTGTACCTTTAAAAGTGTAACCTACATGCTTGCCTTCCACTGAGCTTAAACTGTGCTAAATTGCAGCTCTAACTTTACTTTGTGTCCTAAAAAAACATTCCCTCTTTTTCATCATTTAAGGCACACACAACTCTCTGCATTTTCAGCAGGGTGGTGGCAGAGCTGAAAGAATGAGAAAGAATCTGTCTTAATCCCTCATAACCTTCCTGAGCATCAGCATCTGTGGGCAGCTTCATTATTAGAAGTATCATTGCTCAAACTTCCTCTATTACTAAGTAATTATTTGAATAATCCATTTTGCCTGAGTGAGTTCATAAATCATTTGTTTTGGGAGATTTATTTTGGCAGCAATTTTAGGGAAATTCATGTGCTCAGACCTGAAAATACTCATTTCTTGTTTGCTTTGCAAGCCTGGTGCCCGATTAGCCCTCAGTTTAATAGAATGTCTGAGCTAGAGGAAAACAATTCCTCAAGACACAGTGCAAGACTGAATCACATCTCATTTACACCGATGTAAATAAGGGAGAGAGCCACTGAGGAGGATGAATTTATGGCACTTTAAATAAGAACAAAATGGAGGCTCGCAGAGCCTTGCTTTGCAATGCCTCAGCGTTGCAGTTGAAACTGTACGTGTTGAGCACTCTGCAACGGTAAAAACTGATCAGAAATAAACTTTAGCAATTTTTTAAAATGAAGTCTTGCAGAATTTTCAAGGGACTGAGACCAAAAAAAGCACTCTTTATCTAAGTCTCTGAGAATCTGATAAAAACTAGACACCACTACAAAAATCATAGCGGTTTTCTCTAACAATTTCTTCAGATGGGATTCAATTAGTAAAATAAAGGGAATAAGGTGAAAGAAAAAAAAAAGAAAGAAAACCAAGGAAATCTTATTATATGCTATTAAACTCAATAAGCCTTTTCCATCAGAGAACATCACGGCTTATTTCTGGTAATCCCCACGCTGTTGTAAATCAGGAGTTACTGCTATAAAGACTACAGAGTTCCAACACAATAAAATTGCAGTAAGCAGAAGCCAGACCTTTGAGCCATATTGCACAAGTCTAGAGCACTGTTACACAAAAATCTTTGCTGTTAGCAACTGCCTGTTTTCCTGGAAGTCTCAAAAATGTTAGCACTTGAATATTGACAGGTTGGCAGCTCTGCCTCAGACGGCTGGAAACAAACCTAAAGGTGATGACCATCATGCTTGGGTCTCAGCAGATTTCGATCCACCTCAAACCCAGTGTCCCACAACCGGGTTCCCTTGCAGCTGGAGCAAAGCACAGATAACGGTGTGGAGCATCCACCCCGCTGCCGCAGCGACCCCCATGCCTCCAGGCAGCCGGGCCAGCCAGGCTCCCTCGGGATCACTACGCCTGATGTTCAAACTGATCTTGCACCTCTCGCAGTCCTGTGGCTCAGTTTAACTTGCAAGGATGTCATCCCCATCCCAGATCTGTCCTGTAGTTAGAATATTTTTTATGGGTATGAGAGATGACAGTTTAAACCCCTTGGCACCAAGGTCCCACATTTCCTAGTAATTTTTCAGGCTACAGTGTACAAAAGCTCTCTTCCCCAAGGACACTCTTAAAAAGACGTTGCATCCCTGAAATTCAGCTCATCTGAGGTAGAGGACGGGCAGCAAATGGAAGAAGTTGGCAACCACAGTGTGTGTGAACATGAATACTGTGTAACTGTGTGGTGGAGGGAGCAGAAAGCTGGTGTGTGATCTAAGGGTTTTGTGGATCTCTTAAGAATTAGTCTCTTATAGATTGGTTATGCCATGAAGCCTTCCACCTCAACACCCCTTTGTAGGCTTGGACTGGAGATAATACAGTGATAGCGTACAGAGGTACCATGCCACAGATGCCATCAAACGTGTCCATAGGTACCTATGGATTAGGATAGGTAAGGGAGCGCAGCCACTCTCAAGAGACTTTTTAGGACTGGAGCCTGCTTTTTCTTTCTCAGGACTATAAGTAACACTTCCTCCTGTTCCGCTATAAAGTGACAGAGTATAGAAGTACATGATGTCCTGATGGAGGAAACAGCAGAGTTTCCAGAAACTGATTTTGAAAATTATCAGCAGGCAAAAAACCTTCAACATATTGAATTACAGAGATAGTAGTACTATCATATTTTTACAATAAGGAAAATATTTAAATCATACACACAACCCCCCACCACAAGTATTTCTTGGGATTATCTGGTGGGAGGCAGATTTCAAGTCAAACCTTATCGGCGTGCTAATGCTACTCAGTTAGTAACATGTGCCTTATAAGTAAATATTTGCTTTGTCAAAGGATATATGCCATAATAAAGTCTGTGTTTATACAGACATAATCTATAAGGCTTCATTTTCTGTGAACTATGCTGCAGCAATATGTAAAATTTTTCTGAAACATTTCATAGGAAACGTATGCTGCATCTTACCAGAGAGTGCATCTGAATAAAAACACGTCTGGTCTAAAGAAAAATCATTCTCTGAAAAGTTTGTGGGATTTGTTCATACTTAGCCTTGAACTGAAATTGGCCTGAGGTATGATGATTATGTTTCATATCTTTATCATATCTGCCTGATCCCAAGGTAAATAGACTATTTCCCAGCAATATGGTATTTCTAGATATCAATTTACTGTAAAATTCTCTGTAAGCAATTTCAATTCTCATGTAGACTCTACTATATTGTATTTTCAAAAAGTTCAACAACAAGGAAATGAAAGTAGAGGATCAAAAGCAAGCTACTTTACAGTTGAAAACAAGTAAAACTTTGGAGTTTCAAATAGGTACTCTCATAACTAAAAAGCAACGTATCAAGGGACTTACTGGAACCTCAAAAAAGAGTAAAGACTCGAGATCCAGTTTGTTCTCTTATTAAGCTTCTTGATGAAGACACCACCACCACCAAAAACAAAGAACCCCAAAAAACCAAACCAAAAATCAACCAATGAACCCACCCACCCCACACCCCAAATAAAAAAAAACCACAGAAAAAAAGCCTTCGGTTTGGTAAAACAAGCGAAAAACCCCACCATGAGAAACCCTAAACCCACCAAATGCTGTGACTGACTTCAGTGCAGACAGGAATTCACCTTGGACATCCCACCACCATGCAACCGCAGACACTTCAAATTTGGATCCTTGTGCAAATCCAGGGAATGTTTGGGACCACCTGCAGGTGGTGGAGGGTCTTCCCCAGTCACGTACATTGTTTTCCTACTTTCTTTACACTGGCACCGCAGCTCACAACAGCTGGGCTTCCCAGCAGCAGTATCTGCCATGAGTCCCTGAAACTACATTCAACATCGCCCGAGAAAATGATGTGTAGCACCATTTCTGGAGGGAGCTGCTATCCATCACACACAGTCCGCACTGGGGACACCTGGAAACCCAAGGGGTACCCATAGGTGACAGATACAAGGTGTTACTGCTCTCAACCCCTGGCTGACAAGATGAACTCTGCTCATCTCAACCTTGCAGGCTCACAGAATGTGAGCAGACTTCCAGCCACAAGGGCTGGGGGAACCGGAGGGTTTGCTCAAGCCCCCACGGCAGCACGGGGTGGGAAATGGATGCTGCAGCACTGTCTCAGCATGGGCTCCACACACCCCTTCCACTGGGATATGCATGTATGCTTTCATCTTTTGGGGGCACCTGTAGCTGGAAATATGTATTTAGCTCTTCTTACTGCTTCTTCATGCACTCTGACCGACCAGTCTGCCTCCCCTGACAAGCCCCTTAGGGGCTCACCCTGGAGGCCTCCAAAGATGCAACAAAGTGGGCACAGGACAACCTTGGAAGACAGCTGTGAAAGGCTAAACAATACGCTGCAGAATAAGGGCAACCCAGTGAAGCCTAGAGGTTGAGTCCATAGCTCTCATGAGTTCGTGCCGGTTGAACTCTGAAGCTTGCTGCTGTGGAGCTGACATCAACCCTAGCACTGGTCAGCAGCTTAAAAAGCACTGAGCCTCGTCCAGTCCTTCCAGCTCTTACTCTGAAGGCATTTGTGACCAGAAAACTAATTTGCACTGTGAGTTTAGCTGGGTTTAAACCAGCCACAGCTCCCTTCCCCAGGAGAGGCTACGCCAGCGGTGCCAGCTGAAGGTACCCACCAGGCCACCAGCTTCACACCAAGCCTAACGTGAACCCCATCAATGGCTTTGCCCGTGTTCTCTCATGTCCTACATTTCTGCGCTCCCACCACTCCCTGTGAAATACACCTTTTCAGGTATAAAACATGACCCACACTGGATCCTAGACATGAACTGAGGATAAAGCTCTTCCCTGCCTTTGAGTTAAAACTGTCTGTTAGGATTGCCACGTAACCCCAACAGACGTGCACAGCTCCAGAACATAAGGAAGTTAGCATCCTGAAGCCAAAGATTTTTTTCAGAATTATTAAGTGAGATCTAGAGTCTGCTAGCTTATTTGATAAAGAAAAAATATAATCAATATATAGAGAAATTTTTACATTTTTAATCCATTTCCATAACTGTATGCTCATATCCCAGTGGTTAGTGGGATTCTGCATCGGCATGTTTGTATTTTAGACATTGCGGAACACTGATACAGAAGCAACAGCTGTGAATACATCAATGTTCACCTGAACTGTATGTTTCTAAAGCGGCCCAGGAGAGCGGGTAAGCTTTGATAACTTTTTGTCCATTATAGCCAGAAGCTGTTACTGTCTCTGCAATGCATCATCTGTTTTGAGTCGAACTGAACAGCCCCCTCACAGCACAGTGTCCACCTGTGTCACTTGGGTCGAGTAGGACAGATTTGAATAGCAAACAAAAACTGTGATTCTGGAGATCAAAATACAATCCTTACCTAAAGCACGGCTTCACTGCATGCTCTTGTCAAACCTTGTAATCTATCCTAAAATTCCATGTCTGTCTTGTAAAATTGAGACACCTTCCTATCTGATGGTGGATAGCAGGAAATGAGAGCTGCTCATTTCTATGCTAATGAGGGTGTTAAGTAGATAAATACCAAAGAATGCAGAAATGCTGAGACTGAACATGGCTGGCGCAAAAATGACTGCCATTGTGTCACTACAGGTTCACATTCGGTATGGTTTAACTTAACCAGCAGAATTGAAATTCAGCATGGCAGTTACCAAAAACAACAACAAAAAAAAACCAAACAAAAAAAAAAAAGAAAAGAAAAGAAAAAAATAAAAAGAGTGAGCGAAAAGGAGGGAAGGGAGCAGGGGGAGAGAGAGGAACAGAATGTAATATTATGGATGGAAGGAAAGTAACAAGGGTACAATCTATTATAAGAAATTACTTATGAATAAATTGCAAGAGTGTAAGAGCTAAGAAAACAAGAAGGGAATAACAATTAGATAGAAAGCCCAGACAGTCTAAGAGAATAAATTCCTTCTTAAAAGAAAGGTGTGAGGTCTTGTGTTGATTGAGGACAATAATGCGTCAATTGGCATTTTAAAAAGTCCTGGAGAGAAGCTCAGAAATCTATTTGTTATACAGAAATGAAAGAAATCGCTAAAGCTAAAGGTAAAAAAAATAATTTAAAAAATCATTCCACATCTGGGAAGCCACAGAAGGACTACTATCATTTTTGTTAGGCCAGAAATATCACAACACAGCAACCGTATTTAGAATTATATGTCTATTCAAAGGGAACTGATATGCCAAGCATCTCTTAGCTTCATAAGGAAACAAAGTATCAGGGGTTGGTACCAGGAATATGATGTAGCTGGAAAGTGGGAAAAAAATTCCACATTAAAATTCAGTTTATTTGAAACTTCTCACAAAACCTCTCAATTTTATGTACTTGGGGTAGAACTCATGCATCCCTCCTTTGTAATAAAATAACCCCCACTATGTAGATGCTTAGCTTAACCAATTTGAAGTCCACCCCTGCAGCTGGGGGAGCAATATTCTACATGTGACTGATAAATACTCACAGCCGCATCCTGTAGCACTTCTTTCCACAGTAAAATCGTGGATTTCTAGGTACCAGTCTAATATCTGCTTTTCACAGACTACAAATACCCTGAAGAGAGAGCTTGCCCCTGCTACCCTTGCCATGAATATTCAGTGAAGTCAAGTGAACTTGACTTCAAAATTACTTAATGTGGCCCTGTTAGTATTGCTAACATCAAGCAATTGTTACATTCTCGATAGTGCATAGACAAACTCAACCTAAACTAGCGATAATATGAAACCAGCCAACCAACCATAACATTAAGACGTGCACTGGATTGATAAAACCAATTTACACACAGCTCACGAAAGTCTTTCACTGGACTCAAGTTTTTTAAATGTTCATTTTTAATATATTTTCAGATTTCTACAGTCTTTTTTATTCTGCTTAAATTATTTTTCAGGAATAATATACAACTTGAGTTTCCAGCCCTGTCAAATCCACATTATCCAAAACCACCTTTACTCCCAAAGGCTTTCTGCATAGTCTTGCTGGTTGCTCTGCTTTTCTTTTAAAAAGTCCTGTAGCTGATAGGGCTTATTCTGGGTTGCCTTCATTAAAAGGTCCAGACTGGCTCAGAATTACCAAAAGGCTGAGAAGCAACTATACTATAAGCCTGAAAAGTAACAACCCTTTTGGAACTTACATACTGCAAAGCTAAAAGAAAAAAACCACTCTTCTGATACAATGGCTTATTCACCAAGAAGAATTATTTTCAATAAATATTTAATGTTTTGCTCTAGCGGCAACAGAACCCGAATAGCTGCATGCACATTTAATAACATTAAGTTACTCGTTTTAGTTTATTTTCCTCCATACTTGTTCATAGTACTCTGTCACCAAAAGGCAGGGTTTTGAAGCCCTGGGAGGGACTATGCTATCCAATAAAACTTTTTGCCATGTGTAACTTTAAATATCTGCATAATCCTACCAGCCGGACAGACATCCACGACAAGAATCTGCACAAGTGTGGAGTACAAGGACACACCATGGAAAGACACCCGTGCAAAGCTCTGGTATGACAGCAGCAGAACATTTTGTAAAATCCTATTAATTCCCATAAAACCTTAGGCACCTTGCTCTCTCATATGAAAAGAGCGATAAAGAAATCATACCGAGTTTGATAGCCTGAGAGCTTCCCATGGTTGTTTAGAGCCAGGCTGTCAAACCCGATACCACACTTTACAGGACTTCCTCACTGTCCACTCGGGTGGGCAAGGAAACTGCCTCACCCATCGAAAACATTTGGGATGCTTTCAAAGAGCTGAGCCTCTGAGACATCACAGGCAGGGGGAGAAGGCAGGGACCATGATCTTTAAACTTGGTAGCCTCCCAGATCTTTGTGGCTAGAGGGACTTGCAATAGCTTTTGATGCAGCACGGACAGTCCCGAGGACCTCACGGTGCTCTTAAACAATATTAATTTCATCTTCCCAGCCTGACCCCCAGCACAGCCCTATATTACATCTTGCGTGTGGCTCCCCTGAGGGAGATCTTGCAGGTTTCATCTACAATATTTGCTCAGAGGAAAATACTCCCATTGCTGGACATGAGATTTTAGAGTCTGTTTAATGAAGGAAAAAAACACCTGTCAGAGGCAACATAAGAGGTTTTAGATCGCATGGAGGTGCAGTTCCTTGGGGACCAGCTTGCCCAAGTACCTTTGCTCTGTCTTCCTCCAGCTGCTCTGTGCCCAGGAGCCAGCGCGTGCCGGCAGCAGTCACGCCGCGGCACCGAGCCAAAGCAGGCTGGACCAACAGTAGCACGACTTTTTCTAATTCCTGTGCAAGTATGCGAAAGTGGTAGAAAATAAAGGAAAAAAAATCCTCCTACCACGGCTCATATAGCCTCTCTGGCCCTGTGCTCGCCCGCTGATGGGAGACATCCAACCAAAGTGTCCGACAGCCCTGATGTGTGGTTTTGCCCCAGCCGAGTTCCCCACCGTGCTCTGACGCCGCCAGCCACTGGCACCACCGGCTCAGCCAAGAGGCTGCGGAGACACCGCCAGGGACACTGACCCTGCCCGTCCCCTCTCCCCAGGAGGAACGACACTGTCGTCTAGGGCTCACCCACGAGGAGGTCAGAGAGGCGCATTTCGGTGACCTCTGACTCCTGCTAAAGACTCCAAACACAACTCCGAGGTCACGCACATGGGCAGAAGAGGCAGAGGCGAGGGGCGCTGGTGCCGGCTGTGCCGCGGCAGGGTATGGCGACTGCTCAGCGCCTCGCAGGGCTTACAGGCGCCGGCTGGAGCACCTCTTCGGCTACAAGGACCGGGTGCAGCAAGCAGCTACAGGACAGCCTGGCTCAAAGCCCTTTGAAGCCGTCAGGAGTGCTCCAAACTCAGCACCAGTTTGCTCCAAACATGCGACAGCACGGGCTCTCCCGCCCCGCCCCCCCCCCCCCCCCCCCCCCCCCCCCCCCCGCCCTTCTTGGAAAGATTTGCAATAAAAAAAGAAAACCCAGGCCAAACCTGCAAGCCTCTTCAGCTACAAGTTAAAAAAACTGGATTCCTTTCCCTTCCTCTCAACTCCCTGCCCCCAACAAAGTTAATCTTGAATCGATGTTTAGCTCAACCAAGTAACATCACAAAATAATGCAAAGAAAATGAACATTGTATGTGATTTCAGGGCCCAGAAACCATCACAGCAGGAAGAATTTATCACTGACCTTCACGCCTACTGTCTGCTGAAGAATATACAATAGTTGCAACTGGATAAAAAATTATTTTCATTTAGGACAAACAGAAGAAATGAATAATTCAACAGTGATTTCTGCCTGTTTTTCAAGACTAGGGTAACTACATAAGCTGGCTGTGGGTTTGTTTTAGTTTAAAAGCTCCGTTTCTCATGAGCACCTCTCAGAGAAAAGAAGGGTTAAACGTATACTTAATTAAGTGACTTCACACGTTTGCAGTCATAGCGTGTGTAGAAATCAGATGTGTTTGAAATATTCATGATGAAATGCAAAACCACTATCACACTTTCGCATTTCGGTCAAGCTTGAAAATGGGTTTGTTTCTGTGAAAAATGTCACTAAGCTACACACTTTTCTTTTTTTCTTTTCCTCCCCCCCCCCCCCTTTTTTGCTTGAAAAGTACTTTGCAGCTAGCTCACACAATTCATATTACCATTGGCTTCATAGGGGGGAGAGTCATGTTTCATGCCTTCGATGCACTGACAGCCATATTCTCAAGTACTACATTAAAGTGACATCTGGGGAGAGCTGGCGAAGCTGCATGAATGAGAGAAACAATTTTAAGAAAGAAAATGAGTAAAACATTAAGCACACTTTTAAACTTTAGCACCTTTCTTAGAGAAAGGCAGATCTCAAACAGTTGTGAATTAGGTTGTGGTTGACTTAAGCATGAGGTAAAACTTTTAGCTACCGTTTTTCAGCTCTGCTCACATGAGTGATCAAAGTTTATTAAGAGGGTCATAAAACATTCAGAGTGAGTTTGGTTCTATTTGAGTAAATGTTAACTGAACACTTATCACCAATATACTTCCAAAATGCATTGTTTTTACCTGCATAATGAACCACTGGCATTTTATGTCCAGAAAATACACCATCAGAGGACAGTCCCCGGTACCCTTACATGCAAGCTGCTTTTATTGCCCTTCAAACTGAATAGTATTCTGTGCTCTGATACCTACCAGAGCTGTCTGGAAAGCAAAGTCCTTTCTTGCAGAAAGCATCAAATTTTTATTAAGAAAAAAAAAAAAAGTAAAAAGTTTCTGTGAAAACCAAAAAGATTTCCGTTTCAGACTAAAAGGTTTCAATGAAAACTCAATAATTTCTTGACAGAAACAGATCGACACATTTGAAAGGCTTACTTGCAATCCCGTACCTCTGTTGGCAGGCAGGCAACTCGCTCTACAGACCTCTACTCCCAGCCACTGTTCAGCATGACCTCCTGTCGCCAGCTCACACACCATCAGGGCACACACTGCCATACACCCGTCAGGGTCTCAGCCTACTTGTCTCCTGAAGAGCCCAGGGCTCTGACGAGAGTATTTCCTGATAACCCACTACTCTCACATTCCCTCCCATACCTTGCATCCCTCTGGAGAGGCCAGAAGGGGAGACCTGTGAAGGGAGTCTGGTACAAACCACTCCACCAGGGTAAGAAAGAGGGTGAGGTGTTCACTAAGCAACTTCAGAAAAATCTGTGTATCACAGACCTTACTTCTTTGGCAGGACTTTACTTCTTTAATCTCCTTGACCTCTCTCGGAACAGACAAACCCCAGATTTCTGGAGGGTGAGATAACTTGCTGACAGAGGTTGGCCAGCCCAAGGGTGACACACAGCTAAAGCTGCTATGCCCAAAGCAGCAGCAGCCTTGGCTGTGGTGACCACAAAGCAGCAGGGTTCAAAATCCTGAGAAGACCAAGGAAGGAGAGCTGCAGAGTGCAAACCCTAGGCTTTGGGTGGGCAGACTTCAGCCTGTCCAGGGAATTGGTGGGATCCCACAGAAAGTGGCTCTGAAGGTCAAGGTGTTCAGGAAAGCTGGTGGGTCTCCGAGGACAGTATCCTCCTCCAAGGGGAAGAGCAGTCCATTCTGATCCTTAGGAAAACAGACAGATATATCAGGTATCCAGCTTGGCTAAACAGGACTCATAGGAGGAATTTAAAGCATTGCTAGGGCAAGTAATCACGGTCTTGGGAAACCTAAAGGTAAATTGGAACTGATATTTGCTAAGGGCATCAAGGACAAAAAGAGCTTCTGTTGCCACTTCAGCAGCAAAAGGTTAAAAAAAAAAAAGGTTATGTGGGAGCACTGCTGAAGGGGGCAGGTAAAGTAGCAACAGACACGTGTGCAGCTGAGGTGTTGACACAGTAGGATTGTATGGTGGACACATACCTGTGGCTTGTAGCACATCACACAACATGAGTCTAACTGGGTTTGTGCATTTATCCAGTGTTCAGAAGCAACCACATTTAAATTTCTGTCTCTCAGTCAAGTGCTGCAGCTTAAACAAACAGCATACGTTTGAGGTTTATCAAAAGGGAGAAGCACTTTTTAGCAACGTTTTTCATCGTGGTGGAGGCAACACGGCCCCTCCCCAAAGGCAATATGAAGGCGCTGTGCTTTTGACACCGCTTGCCTATGATTAGTATGACCAGGTAGCCCTGCCATAGGCGCTGCCATGGCGGATCACAGGCTGTACCAGCTGTGTGCTGAGTTTACAAGGCCTCGGGCTGAGGTTTGTCAGGTCCACTCCGTCCGGACTTCCCCTGACCTGCCTTCAGCTTGGCTTTACAAAACATACCTGTGACAGCAGTTTCTCCAGCTGAGCAGGTGCCTACAGCTAACCTTTATCTTTTCATGGTACAGCCACAATTTCATACAGAGAGCAGCAACAAGCAATTAAGCCATAAAATGAAATATTTATTACTCTAGCACAGTAAGGTAGTGCAGAGGAATACAGGTGTGGTACGGCAGAGGAGCCCTTGGGAAGTGGGGGTGCAGCGCAGAGGGGTACCAGCCCAGGGAGCCAAGAGAGGGGGCCTGGGCTTGGCACCGGGGACCCCGCAGCTCTGAACAGCTCAGCCACGGTCAGTTCAAAACATGCAGGTCTTGAGTGAGACAAAACCAGTTTTAGCGGTAGTGAAGAAATAGCATCTAATATATGTAAAGTATATAGCAGATTTAAATGCAACCTGGAACTGGAGACCAATAAAGACAGAGAAAGATGTAAAAGCCTGTTAACAAAGATACAAAAATGGTCCCAAGTCAGTCGGAAAGAGAGAGGAAGAAGATAACACCAACATGATTCAGCATCATATTCCTCCTGGCAAAGGACTCCAGGTGCTGACGACTCATTGTCACCCCCTACCACACATGCCACCACCAGAATCAAACCAGTGGCTCAGGTCCAGATCAGCAGCGGCAGGGCAAGCATAACACCAGAACAGGGGTAGACGCTCACTGCCTATAGCAATTTTAACTGCATTATTATTCTTTCTTGTTCTGCAGCAATTAGATCTGGACTAATAATGATCAAACTCTCAAGACTTCAATTACACTAACAATAAATTCTTGCCTTTACTTATACATAAGATGTGCTTTCTCCTAGCCCTCCAAAGAGGCTTTAAGCATAGCATCGGCTGGGCTGAAAACAGGAGGAAGTGCCACACAACTACAGAGTCTGGTAGTCTAGAAAGGAGGTGAAACATGGGAAACATGCTGAAATAGAAATATTTTTAGGATGGATTTTTAATCCACTATGTCAACACTTTCAGTCACTTAGTCTTTCAATTTGGCACCATCTGTGCACCGCAGTTATTACTTGGGACATCACTGGATTATATTAGTTTGCAATCAGAAATCTATTCGAGAGGAAATCATTGTTTTCAATCCAATTATAATGAGTTTGCCATATTTCTCTGATTTTGTAACACTTTGCTGTGAAAAACAATGGGATATTTATTGTCTACATTCTGCTGATTATTGAAGATTTTCACATATTGGAAAAGATACATTGATGCAGCTCATTGGTATGCTCTACAGCATCAGTGTGATCAGCCAGTCACTTCCCTTAAAGTCGCAGTTGTTGCAGCTCCTGCTACTGTGAAGACTCACAATTAGGCTTTACTTTACCCATAAATAGAAAGTCATCTATTTGCAAACCAAATCTTCATGGGAAACTACAGGCTGGGGATACATCTGCTGGGCTGGCATTAACATTTTAGCTTCCAGCCAATTAGGACAGAACAGTACCTTACATTATTCTAGGGCATAAAGTATTGATTCCAAATTACAATTGCCGGTTTCAACCTTAAAATGTCACCTCACCTACCTTTTCACAAAGCGAGATTCATCAGCTATTACAGCAACAATCCCTCCTGCTACAAGAGAAGTATAGTAGCACTTAACAACAATTGGACATGAATCTATTAAATTACAATGGAATTTTTTTAGCTTTGCAAATTATAGCCATATTAATACCAACCGAGTTCTCTACGAACAGTAAATGCAAAAGGATATTTTTTTCCCAATGATTAGCCACATTCTGTAAAGTGTAGCCATTCAACGCATGCAAATTGCCTGCCTTGCAGATCAAATGTGAATTAGAGCACTAGGAGGTTAGCTTATCTGAATAAGCTTAGATAGTGCTAATTATAAAACCAGCATATGATAATCACACTTAAATTGCACGACTCCTTTAATGCAATGTGGGTGACCTTTGTAAATTTGTTTGCAGGAACAGAATTCTTTGTCACCATATTTTGATGTTGGACAAGGTTCATCATAAAATACGAATTAGAAAGGTTGGAAACTTTTTGAACCTACTGGGGAAATCTACTCAAGGCTTTGCGTATATGAACAGGTAGGCTGTGCTATGTCTACACATCAGACAGGTGGCCACTGAAGCAGGATTCAACGCCCAAGTCACAGTACCTCGCCACGACACGAGGGAAGAGCCAGGTGCCTCAGGCTGTTCAGAGACCCATGTGTTGCGTGCGAAGGGAGCTTTTCTTTGCTCGGTGGGCACCTTGCCAGCACAGGCCCCCCCCCCCCCCCCCTCAGCCCTCCTGTCCCCACAGCCCCCCAGCCAGGCTGGCACAAGGGGTGCTCCCCTGGTCTTGGCATTCCAGGCGCTCTACCCTGGGTGGCATGTATCTCCACAGTGTTTTTAAAGAACCGCAAAAGACTTTCTCTTAAACATGGAAGTACAAAGAGATGGCTTTTCCCTTACTCCTCCCTTCCGTTTTCAACTTTGCTGTAGGCATCAGGTCTTTAAATAACTCCCCGGCAGCTGGGAGACTTCAGTTCTCTCCTCAGCCTGCGAGGTTCCAGCTCTGGCTGTGGAACTGTCACAGCTTATCCATTACCGTTCCCACAAGTGACGCTCAGTACACCTTCCCGGGGACCTGAAATCAGCTGAAGAGGTCATCTTCTGTCCTCACAAATCCTGCATTTGTGGCAGAACACAGACAATGCTTGCAAGGAGAGAGAAGCAGGAACCTCAGCCCCCCACCAGCCCCAAACACGGCATCAGCCGTGCCTCGGTGGTGGGCTGGGAAGCCCCCAGGCCAGGAAAGCACCATTATCCCTCAAACCTGTACCAATCGCTATTCCACCTATTTCTAGCAGCAAGCAGAAGTTGAAATTTATAGATTAAAAACAAGTTATGTATTCCTTCTTTACACCACACGTGACACACAGCACTTTACATAATGCCAAAGCCCTGTCCGTGCCCCTGCCCAGCCCCCACGGCACGGTAGCGAGTGTGCCCGTCCTGCCACCGGCCAGTCCCATGTGTCTGCGGCCGGGGAGGTCAGAGAGACACAGCTAGATAAAGGAGCAGTGGCACAACACCGCAGATGCCAGGTCTGGAACATCGTTTCCTTAGTTAAGGCGATGAAAAGAGAAGTTTTCCCCAACAATATAACAGTACAGTCTGGGACTTTGTCTCTAATTGTGGCTGCTGACTCCCTCCGCTTCAAGATTATAAAAAAATCTTATCACACTGAGAGGGCAAAGAAGCCACAGAAGGCAAAGAAAAACAATTAAAGCACCATGGAAGACCGAAGTGTTATTAGGACTTAATCTTAGCAACATCCTTTCTTCCTTTACTTTTAAAGGCCCTTTAAAGCTCTGTGGAAAGCTACACCCTACCTTGCAGGGCAAGGACAGGGACAGCTGTGCTATTCTTCATTTTTTCTTCATATATGTCACTTGTCCTTACAATATAGAGTCAATAAAGCAATGCAAAAAAAGACATAAACGTGTTTTATGAATTAAGCACTTACTAAATTAATTCTTCTGTTTCTATTTAGCACATTCATAAATCTGCATGCCAATAGAACTTTATCATTCCAGTATTGTCTTTTTTTTTTCTCCCTGCTTTTCACCAAATTAAAACACCGTCAATATTTCCATTGTCAATATATGCAGTTATAGAAATAAGATCTGCAAAATTACTACATGGATAAAGCTAACGCATGAAATGCAAACATAAACCAGTCTACATTTCAGCACCCCGGAATCACACACATTGTTCTAATCAATTTAATGTAACAGTAAGGCCGCTGGTGCTGAACTATGTGCAACATTAGTTCCTGGTATGTAGGGAAATCAAGCAAGCCATATCACAGACAGAAAGTTGTCTTTTTCTCCGCCATGAAGTTCCATGATTTATGCTTTAATTGAAGAACCTTAGAATGTAGAAGGCTCAAACCCAACAGAGATCAAAGATTTCATATTCCAAAGACCTTGCTTTACATTTAGCCAACCATTTCTTGATTGTTGCCAGTTTTACTCTGTAACAGGATAACAGAGGCTTTGCTATACTTTCATCTTGGCTGCCTACCTGCCCTCACATCAGAAGACCTGTGCACCTCTGCTTTACACTTGGAAAAAGAAAATGCAGCCGATCCTGTTTAATGCCGAAGTGTTCTCCACACACTACTCAAACCCAGAACACAAGTTTTCAAACTGTCACAGCAGCAGCCAGGTTTAATTAATTCCCATTCAATGTTAGGCTTATTGGGAACAAGCCAGTGACTGTTTCCTTGCACAAGACCACAAAGGAAGGACAAAAGGAATCCGTACAGACAGAGGCATCCCAAACAAGTGCCAAAAGCTGGTAGCTGCTTCTGGCCTACCCTGGGACTCCGGGATGGAGCGAGACATGGCAGCCCCTGGCTTGCCTGCTGCTGCTTGAGGCCACGCTAGCCACCGCATCCTGGCTGCTCCCCAGCAAAGCTCTTTGTGATTCTTGCGTTTCATTACGCTAAGGAAGGGTTTGAAGAGCAAAGAACAGGCTGAACACCACTAGCTGCTCCACAACAGAAAAGTCAGAGAGCTGGAAGCTATTCTATCGCTGCCCCCCTGTAGCCTGAACACTGTTGCGCGTGGTCAGTAGGTGGGACAGCGGGGACATGGTGGGGACAAACCCAGAAGATGAGGGGGTTTGGAGGGGGTTTGGAGTGCTGGAAAACAGCAGGAACAGCTGGAAAGCAGAGGAATCCTACAAAACCATGGAGGAATAGAGGAAAAAGTTAATTTGGGGAAGGTCAATTAATTGGGAGAATGAGGGGGGAGAAGAGGAGACTGGATATTTTGGGAGAACAATTAATGCAACAATGGAACAGATTAGTATGATTTGCAGGGATGAGAGGGTTATGTAATGAATTGATTTGCAAGATAGAATTAATCAATAAGTTAGTGGTACTGTTCACTTTTAAAATGCTTAGTCATGCTAAAATGAAGATGCAGATTCCTGGGGGATGGAATAAACTATTACAGATAAATTCTTTCACAGTGCCATGCTACATAAATTACTTATTGGGCAGTTTATTATTAAATAATTAAGAATTACATGATTTCATTATTTTGATTTGAAAACTTCATAAAGACTGAAATCTTCAATTCGGGCCAAATCTCAGAAGAAAAATCCTGATCTGGGGCCATTACAGACAGCTGCAGCAGCACACAAATGGGAATGTTACTGCAGCCCCCTCACTGATCCCATAAAACCTCTCCTCTGGTCTCAAAGTTAGGTTGTTTGTTTAGATATGTGGGCTCAAATTCTGCAGCTCAGCCTGAAATACCGGAAAGGCGATCAGAGCCACACCGTTGCGGAGGGAAGGAGGAAATCCCACACAACCAGCAAAGTGTAACAGTCCAGCAAAAACACTCTTAAAAGAAAGGAGTTTTGCAGACATTTCTCTGGGTCCCTCTGAAATTACCACCAAGTCTGCTAATACTGTCATTCTATTAGTAAAACTAGCGAACTAAACAGGGATATGAATTCCTTGTCCTCCTCTTACCCAAAGGCCGCGAGAAAAATTGAGGTCCAGGTTCAGAGACAATGCCTGAAAACATGGCAAGAAAATTAAAAGTCCCTGCTAGTGAGCAGGGACCACTCAATTATTACCCCCTAGAACTTCCCTAGCAATGTTTCCTACCTATCAAATATTTCTTTATGTCAGGGTCATCTGTGAGAAAGTAGTTACAATAGCTAAAAATCTACGGTAGTCATAGAGACAAGACAGAGTATCAGAAATGTCATCGTAAAACAGTTTTTAAAGGGATTTAGAAAGGGATAGGAAGAAAGAGAAGATGCCCCGTATAGACAAGAAAATGTATATGGGTTTCTGGCACTACATGATACAAATTCCTTCCAGTTCTCAAATACAAACATCTCTTACTCAGAGCGCAGCCCAAGCACTTCTCCATTCTGAGCAGAAGCCCCGTGTCTGCACGGTCCCACAGCACTCGGCGGCTCCTGACAGGTGGGATGACACTGTCCCTCTTTCGGAGGAGGGACCTTGGAGACACGGAGCTGGGCAACTCCTGGTAGCTCACCCAAGATTTCCATCACAGGTGCAGGAGACAGAACTGAACGCAGACTGGATAATGGAAAGAGATCAAATACCGTGATGAAGGGAGGAGTTCTACGGAAGAACCAGCGCTGACAGGGCTGTTCACGTTTTTCCTACAAAACAAAGCACTGTGCAGTTGGAACAGATAGCACTGTCTCCATGTGGCTTGTCCACATGAGCAGTTTCTGCTGCTGTTAAAAGGGCGTGCAGCCGTGAACAGAGACAGCGGGAGGGGGATGCTGGCCAACATAACCCCAACAGGACTGTCCACACGGCAGCCTCGATGGTAAGCTGAAATGCACTTTATTGATGAGGCACCTTAGGCAGTGACATGCATGTGCAATTCTGATCCTGAGCATCTCAGAAAAGAATATTTAGGCTTGGATTTTTCTGTGATGGCTTTTGCCCACTTTTTTTTAAAGGAACTGATTGTCTTGCATCATTTGAGTGGAAGGAGAGTGAGTAAGCCATAGTCTTTCCAGTTTTTATGAATCACACCAGTCAGTACTGTTGCCTAATGCATTGTGTGAATATGGGGGGGAAATAAAACCCATTCAAAATTATTAAGAAAGAAAAAAGTTATTATAGACTGGAAATTTCACCATTCCTAACTCGTGAGACCATTATTCTAGTCCTCCTGAAAGCACAGAGAACTCAGAAGGATTAATTTTTTTTGCTCCACTGAATTTTTTGCTAGAAATAAAAAGATTTTCGGAGTATGGAAATTTGAAGTAAATGCATCTGTGTCTATGGAGTAGTACAACCAAGACTGTATTTTCTTTGTTGATGGTTCTGTTAAAAGGTTAGGAAAAAACTTACACACAAAAACCCCAAGAACAACAACAACAGAAAATATCACGCTATAAAAACAGTGAACAATTTCTCTCATATTCTCTTCTTCAGATATTATGTAGATTTTGGCAGCAAAATTTATTTGTATGTGATAAAACCAAAATTCAGCAGAGAAAAGGAAAAAAATAAATTTGAGAGTTGTGTCCTGAAAATAGATTTTCTCAGTTTGCCTCCTAAATATGGACTTAGCAGAACCCCTGCTTGGAAAAGCCCTCGGGCGAAGAGCCACAGATGACTCACATGCTGGACCACCAGGCTGGCAGCCCTCCCGCCCTAGCTGCCTTCCCAACAGGGAGCCTGCAGCCTTCAGCTGGGTGCCCAGGCTTCCCCGACCCCTGACAAAAGGTTTTGGGGACATCAGGATGAGAGCTGCCAGCCCAAGCCTGCTGAGGACAAAGCTGCTTGGAGGTCAGATCAGATCTCTCTGGACACAGGAGAAAATGGGGTGGCCAGCGACCCCAGCGCCGGCAGCCGCAGCCCTGCCCTCACGCTGCTAGCAGTGCTAACAGCTTTACCAAAAAAATCAGCATTTTCAAAAGTTGCAGCAGTAGGTCTGGGGTTTGCCATTCTAATGCCGCAGAGCAGCCGCTGCGAGCATCACGGACCAGTATCACTTTGAAAGTCTTGCTCTTCACTGCTCTGCAATAAAAGGTTGCCAAGAGGAGAAGAAAACTGCCTGAAAGCCCCCCTCGCCTGCTTGAGCAATCAGGTCGTTAATAGTTCTATTGAAACACTCATGCTTAGATATTTTCTCCTTTAACAAACAAATAAAAGCTTAAAAGTTTTACTGGATCGATGCCTGAAGGCAAAAGAGGCTGTGCAAGCATCTTTCCTCTAAACAGAAACTATTTGGTTGCTGACAGAGGGATGGAAGGTGTTTGTGTGGTTTTAAAATACCTTTGTGTGCCAGATTCAAAAGTTGTAATCAGTTAAACAGTTGAACACGTTGTACAAATGTCAAATTCCCCAATCAGGCCATGTTCTCTCTTCTATGGAAATGGAACAGTTGAGGAAACAAACACCTCTCAACAAATGTCACAAAACGACCAAAACACATCATTTATCCCTTGTCTCTTAAAGCTAACCAATATCTAACATTCTCTTGTGCACACTGCATATCAGCAATCAGGTGAAAGATCCAGGACCTCCCTGTCTGGATGAAAAAGGTTCTAATGTATATTTTATCAGTAGATGGAATTATCCAGCAATGCACAAATGGGTCCTTCTATTAGATTTTCTCCTTTAAAAAAAAAAACAACAAAAACACCCAAAAAACAAAACCATGCTTATAGCTGCTTTCTTCTAGAGAAAAGGTCCTGTATCAGACTGTAGTTTTCCAAGGGCTTTTTGTTTCATATGACTTTCAAACAGCCACTTCCCAACACACAGAACGTTACCAAGGAAACCAGGAACGATGGTAAGTCACAGCATCTTTTATTTGTCCCCGGCAAAGGCAGCAAAAAACCCATTCGAGCAATATTTTTTTAACTCGTTACTCAGCTCTAGGTCCAGCCTTTCTCCTTCATTCAGGAAACAGCTTCAGGAGTATTTTTCACTTTTGTCCCTGTTTCTTCTAGAGGGCCATAATCCATGAAAGTGCTTTTTCAAACTGCAGGAGCTGGACTGGGCACCGCACAACAGCAGTACCCAGGATTATGTCTGAGCCGCTCTGCACCGTCTGAGTTCAGCTCATCCGTACCTGCCAGTCTTGCCAGGTACAACCAAGTTTCAAATCCTGTTGACATCTCAGGATTAGGCTTGACCCTGATCCTGCCAGAACACAGCCTGCCCCAGCGCAATGGTCCTGCTGAACGTTGCAGCAATTCACATCCCTCTCATGGGATCTTATTCACACCCAAGATTGACAGATCTTTGGCTAAATTACACTAATTCATGTCATGAGCAGGGAAGAGGATTCTTGTTTTTATTCTCCAATTCAGATTTAGGTTTGGTTTGAAGCTGGTGGGTTTGTCATTAAAATATAAATATGCATTTGAAAAAAAAATCAACAGGCTTTTAAGCAAACAAGTTGGAAAGCACAAAATGACATTTTTCTTGAAAGACAGGTGAGATCCAGCTTTCACGGCTCAGTTAAGTCAAACTTATGTAAATAGCACGATAAAACTCGGTGGTAAAAGCTAATCTGTTATGGAGATAAATGCCTACGGCGATAGTAATAAAATGTCCTCACTAACATGTCTGCTCCTCTGATTCTCGTAAAAGTTTGTACTTTAGCAAAAACGAAAAACAACACAAACCCAACAAGCCCTATGGCTTAATGTTGATATTCTTGTATTCATTAAAAACGTCATTTTCCAATCAATATACTGTAAACTCTCTGAATTCTCTGTTTTCTATAAAAGCAGGACCAGCCTCCATCCAGTTCTCTAGCCGCACCTGTGTGCTCTTACAGGGCTTGTTTAACACTGTATCTGCACAGCTGACCCCTGCCAAAGCTTCTGCTTGTGCAAAAATGTGTTAGAAGAAATGAGTGTGAGGAGGATTGACCTCATCTGTGCCCTGCCCAGGCAGCCCTAACTTATTTTAGTGTGACTGAATGTCCAGTCTGATGGCCGGGGATGTGGAAAGTGGACAGGTCTGGCTGAAGGTCCTGCACACCAGCACAGAGTTTCTCCTGCAGTCTCCCCACAAACTGGATGGGAGCATACAAATACTGAAAGTTACACTTGCCTAAATAAGAGGGTCCTTGCCTGCTACTT
This sequence comes from Falco peregrinus, assembly GCF_023634155.1. NCBI lineage: Eukaryota > Metazoa > Chordata > Aves > Falconiformes > Falconidae > Falco > Falco peregrinus. Next base: position 2,000,200 of record NC_073724.1, on the reverse strand, counting down.
AGAAGGAAGCTTACAAAATCCCTCTCCCTCCCTTATAGCTTCTGAAAGATGAAGTAAGGGATTAAAAGTCCATAAAAGAACACCACATTCTAGTTTTAAAGGACTGATAGTCTAATTGACCGTTTTAAAATCTGCCAAGATTTCATAGCAATCTTTCTCTGAAGTGAATCTATTAAAAAAGTGAAATTTGAGATGAAATTGGAATATGAGCTTTTCATATCGATGAAATAAAGCTGATTTGTTGAATCTGTATCACTTGAAAAAAAAAATCAGTTCCTCTGTTAGGTCTTAAAAGAAAAGGCAAATAAAAGAGAAAAACCAGCACAATAAATCCTGTTAGAGGATAAACCCACATAAATCTACTCCTCTGAATCAAGGACCACAGCAATACAGCCCCTGGTGTCACAAGGTGGTGCTCTTCCTTTCAAGTAATCCGTTTCACCTTAAAAACGACCTCATTAACTTAGAAAAGCAGCTCTTCGAGGCTTGTCCATATACACTGGATCCTGGTTTCAGCTCAGACAAGGTTAATTTTCTTCCTGTGTTGTTTATTTTATACTAAATCTACTTTATTCTATTCTCCTTCTACTTGTTCTGCTTTAGACACAGCAAAAGATTTTTGTACTGAATATGTATAATTGCATCGCAGATATCAAAGAAAAGTCAGAGGGTTTGACAGCTGGGTGTAAAGGGTTGTGATTTTGGGTACCCACTAATGTACTCGGAACTTGGGGGTATTAATTTTACCCAGTTAATCCTACAGAAATGAATAGCAGCACAGATGTCTGTCTCCATCTCCTGACTTATCAGTCCCTTGAGATCAGTGGGATAGATTACAGCTCCAGAACACCTTATTTCCAACTGCCAATAAATTTATAAAGTAATATGTATCACAATTCGCAGCCTGGTGTTTTCTTCAGATTCATAATTCCGGGGAAAATTCCATGGCCACAGCAACACAGAATGTCTGGCGCACTAATTATCACCATAGGATCGTTCAGGTTGGAAGGGACCTTCCCACGCATCCAGCCAAGAGACTAACGAACCTCTCATCTAAAACTATAACTGCAAATCACACTGTGTTAAAACACAACAAAGACAGCGCTTCCCTTATGTCCATAAGTCATAAAGCTAGAAAAATAGACTAATACATTAAAATTAAAATATAGCATTAATATATTAACCAATAAGACCGCAAAACACATAAGCTAGGCCAATACAACACGTAGCCAACAGGAATAAAGCCCTGCTGAAAGGCAGGGAGGTGACAGAAATGCTGGGCACCATAGGCAGGAGACGGGGCAGGGGACACCACAGGAGGAGATGGGGCAGGGGACACCGCAGGTAGGAGATGGAAGCAGGGAGCTGGTGGCTGCATGCCCTGGGGCAGGCGGAGGCGTTGCGGGGGGAGGGCAGGGGAGCTGGAGCCGTGCATTGCCTACCTAGAGTGCCTTGGTCACCTCTGCCCTCCGCACTGCTGGCAGGCATATGCAGCAGAAAAGCATGAAAACAACCTTCTCCCTAATCTGATGCCGCATTAAGCCTAAGTTTAGGTTTTTGAGGTGCTGAGTACCTCAGAGAAAGTGTCCAGGGCTTGAAAAAACCCCGAGTCCTCAGAGAGGACTAGTCCATGTGTATTCCACCTCTCAGAAAATCCCGTTTCTGTACTGCTGCTGGGATATGAAGCATGTTGTGTCTCCTTATTTCCCCCCTCAGGTGCCACCCCCTCCCCTCCCACAGCGGGTCTCCCAGCTCACAAGGAGCACCCAGCACCAGATCGTCATCCAGGCACCTCCCTGTTGGCCACCGGCACCTATGACACCATTACACGTCAACAACACAAACATCTCCAGCATCCCTGAAAACAGAAGGCAGAGGACAGTGCGAAACAAATGGAAAATAACAACAGAATACATATTAAAAGAGCAGCAAAGGCAGTGAATGTGTTGGGGATGTTCACGTTTTGTTTATGAAAACCCTTCTGCTTTTTCACAGAGCGGGGAGCCGCCGTGGCATTCCCGGCGCGCCGCACCAGGGCTCTGTGGCAGCCGGGGTGCTGCGGCAGCGGACGAGCTGTGTGGGGCCTGGAGACCTGCTCTTCAGCAAGGAAACATCAACAGAAGCCTGTACTGCCCAGTGGGGCTCTCACCATCCCGGAAAACCACTACTGTGAAAAGTCCACCTCCCAGCCCTTACATTCAGTTAGAAACAAATTTTGCTTCTGTGGAAGGTTCTTTCTCAGCAGAACTGATCTACTGCTGCATTCTCTGGCGTGTCAGCAGAATTTAGGAGGGTCCAGCATGGGCATTGCAGCCTGCTGCCATCCTGAGTGAAACCCCTGGGTGTCTGCAGCACCAACACCTCGGGGGGAAGAGCTACACGTGAAGCCTGTGGCTCACTAGACCGCAGATGGGACTATGCCACCACGTCTCTGAGGCTGACACGGACCAGGAAATCTGCTCTGCAGTCATCACTGGCGTTAGAGGAGTTGCACAGTAGTAATCCAGACAGGATCCCTGGGAACAGATGTATCTCTGTATGTCTACCAAATATCTCCAGGAAGACAAACATTTTAGGCTTAAAAATAACTAAACAAAGGGACGGGTTTCTCCCAACTTCTCACTTCTTAAAAGTATTAAAAAAAAAAAAAAAAAAAAAAAAAAAGTCCTCTGATATCTCACCACATTTCTCTTCCATAACCCCTCAGAAATTCAGGTCTTTGATTTCTCTCCTCTGAAAATCCCTGGCAAAGGCAAGACACGTTAGCACCCACCGCTCCTAGGGACAGATTGCTCTTGATGTGCATCCCTGTGTTCAACCTGCCTGTGAGGGTCCCGCTTGGGTGGCTTTGATCAACAGCATGTGTCAGGGGGCCGGCAAGGCTGAAAAGGGCATTGTGAAACACTGAATGCGTGGAGGACTTTGCTGAAGTTTGGGATCTTTCACCCTTCGGCAAGCAGCGAAGTAACAGGGATATTGACACAGCTGCCTGAGCAAAGGACAGGAGCCACCGCTGCCAATAGAGTTTCCCCTCCGGAGGCAGGTAGAGGAAGAACTGCATTGGACATAATTAGTTTTGCAGTAGAAAACAAATCAATTGAAAAAGCAAGTTTTCAATCCTCCGTCTAACACAATAACAGGAAGCATAACATTGATTTTGGTTTGAGGTGGATTGCTCTCTGCCACGTGGTATGTGTGGCGCTTGCTTTGTTTTATTTATTTTTTCCTGTCCAGAAGGTGCCAACTTCAAATGAGTCACAGCCGTTTGTGCAGCCCTTCCTCTGTACCTGCTGAAGGTGCGTCTACAGAACTCGGGAGCTGGGTTTAACTATCAAACTCCCAGAGACTGTGGGCCAGGGTCCACAGAGTGACACAACCAGGACTCCACGTTCCTCTCAAGGTGTGACATCCCTTAGTGCTGCAGTCAAATCCCACTGAACGACCATTCCAACAGGAAGGTAACTAGCCCTTGCAGGAACTCCTCTCCAGCCTTTCAAGCAGACAAGGCGTGAACTCTTGGCCTTTTTCATAAACTTGGTCAACCTAATTTTTTCCCCAGCACATCCCAGAAGGCTGCCAGATTCAGTCGTTTTGACCAGAGGAAAGTAACCATGGGCTACAGGGAAGGTTAATTCTGGGCCCAAGCTTGGTGATGGCTTGGTTCACGCATCTTGGAGCTGTTCTGGGTGGGTCCTTATCTGAAATAGTGCCCGAAGAAACGCCCAGCACCAACCTCTCTGAAAGCTTCTCTCTCTGCAGCTGTGTGATGACAGGCACGTACTGCCTGCTGCCTTCACCTCTCCCTGTCCTACCGTTCTTCAGCTGCCCTCATCCTATGGCAAGGGCAGGCACATCCACCCCAGCTGATACCTTTTTCTTGCTATAAGCCTGTATCAATATTTTGGAAGATTCAATCAGAAAAGGAAGCACAGAGCGGGAGAGATCAATAATTGATTATGCAGTTTCTTCCTCTAAGCAAATGATTCACAACCACCATAGCAGTTCAGTGATTTTCGCCAAGGTCCTGTGGATCTCTAGTCTAAATAAATTTCTTCTGAGAGGCTGCATAGTAGAGGAGTTGGGGACAAGCAGTGATCAAATGTATTCATGTTATCTCTTTTAATTAAATATAAAGGAGCAAACATCAGATGTAACTACAAACATAGTATAATTACATCTCCAATAAGCAATTCCACTGTTTCAGGAAAAAAAATAATATACCCTTACAATGAACACAGAGCTTGTCTGGAACATAAGGCTGTACATTACAGAATAAATTTTACACACCACTATTAAAAGATCATTTGAAGGAACTGATGAAACCAATCATTTCCACCAAGCACCAAGAACACAAGGCTATCAAAGCAGCACGTGGCATTAAATCGTCAGCAGCAAAACCCAAAACAAAAACGCACCCGCAGGGTGCATCAAGAGACAGATTTTAAAAAAAATATCAAAATGAACTCTCCAATATGGAAGCGTACCTGGAGCTAGTCTGTTGTTTAGTGCATGCTACGAACTACGTGGGGGCACAACGGAGATGTGCCCAGGCTGAGCCCCCGTGCGCACCGTGGGGGGTGGGAGCTCACCCCGTTTCTCCAGCTGCTCAGGGCATTGCTTGGGAGCAGCCTCCCGCCACGGGGCCCTGCAGAGACAGAACGCTGAAGAAACAATCTTGTCTAAACATGCAAACTCCTGCACTGTTACCAGACACTTGGGATCTTCAGCGGTTCCTCAACAGCAGCAAAGGCAGCACAGCACATTCCTTCCCAGAGCCTGTCCATCCTTTTACCACCTAGGGAAGCCCCGCGTGTTCTCACCCCCCCGTGCCAGTCCTGACTTCATTCCCTGCTTTGCTGGAGCCCAGATTTCTCCCTCTGCCCAGCCCTGCTGAAGGCAAAGCAGCCAGCTGTGGCTTCCAGCAGGATTCTCCCCACCGCTAACGAGAAGACAGGCCAACTCACCACTCCCTTCTCGTCACACAAGGGCTGAAAAAACAGATTGCTGTTTCTAGCAGTTTCTCATGTGGCCTCACAGCTCTTGCCACCCCACCCTTGTACTTGAGTTCATGAAAGCCCAAGCACTTCCTGAGAAGCAAAGCAGACACATATCATACATCACCATGTAGGAACCGTATGGGCTGTCCACGTATTTGCATGTGTTCTGTAATAATAAAAATGTGTAAAAAATATGCTTTTCTGGATTGTTTCCTGTCAGCTACACACCACCAGAAGTCAGGAATGGACCAATGGACCTACAACAGACCACCCTGTGTGCATCACACACCCAGAACAGCTCCTGCTGACTTCCCACAGGAATTACCATCACAACAGCTCCCTCTTTTTTTTTGTTTTGTTTTGTTTGTTTGTTTGTTTGTTTGTATTTTAGCTAACAACTTCTGCTGATTCTCTCAGAGGAGATAGACAGTGTGGTAGATGAAGTCTGCAGGAAAAGGTTCTCAGTGACTTAGGTATTTAAACTTAAGAGTGATACCTTGAACATGGCCTGCATTAAACCTCATTTAGACCCAAAGCACTAAAAAGAAAGAAATCCAGAATATCTGTTCTGTGGGAGAATCCAGTACCTGCTTTCCCCCGCATCAGACTGATTTCCATATAACCCACTTAGACTTCCTTATTTTCTAGTATTTTCACAGGCTAGAAATTAAACTAATAAATGTTTTACTTTAATACTTTTGATGAAAACAACCAAGCATATCAACATTCCCCATATCAAAATAATTAAGCTAGTTATAGACTAGACTCCAATCCTTTGTCTGATGTTCAACACCAAGCTGTATTTTTCCACAGTGGCACAGTGCTTCCTGGGAGTTGTAATCCCTCAGTGTTTCAGTCCCCAATACACCATATAAGCCAGCCTCCTCACTCATACTCCCCTTACCACAATGCATTTGCATTTATTTAATTGCAGTGAAGAACAGTATCGGTGAAACCTGCCCTGCACTATGGCAGAGTAGTCTGGAGCCTGAGTAATTCCCAAAAGTAACCCAGTGCTAAACCACCTCACCCTCATCCCACTTGGAGCACCTCGGTGGAAAAAGAAGATTCTTCATCAGGTCTGACACCAAGTTAAATATTCATTTCAGTTACCCCAACCGAACAAGTCTGTTGATTTCCAAGGCCCGCTTTGCAAAGCACAGAACCTTGCCTGCTTGCTCCTGCCACGACCGCCTCCCCATTTTCCCCACTGCTAGGCTCAGACCTGGGAATCCTTTCCCAGAAATCATTTCAAAGCCCGTTGCTCTTTCATCTTCCAAGATCCACTTCCCTTTGGGATACGCTCAGGAAGGGTGCTGCGGACACTGGCTGTAGCCTCCCTGCCTTTGCTCATCGCTGCCAGCGAGCACTGCGACCACCAGCCACCCGCTCCGGCTGCGGCACACCTCGTGCTGCCCACTCCGCACCCCGCAGCGGCGCTAAACATGAAGAGCTGGAAATCACAATTGCTTCACAGGTTTACTTTGTCAACCAGGAATTATGCTGGAAAGTCAAGTGTGGGAATGAACCTAAACTCTGGCTTTGTGCTGCAGGTCCATCTCCCACTTGCAGCTACCCAGCCATAATGGAATTTCCTCAATAAATAATTTTTCCTCTTTAAATTTGCCTCCGACAGTTTTATGGAAATATGGATCAAGTTTGAGAGGGCTTTTAACATCCCATTAAAAATTAACCGCTTGTTTTATTGATTAGACAATTTGTGATGTGGTTGACTTTGCAGTTGGGGGGTGGGGTTGTTTTATTTTTGTTTAAAAGAGAGCCCTGTGCGGCGGCATTCTTTTTCTGTTGGTCAAGTGAGAACTTTGTTAAAGCATAGCACAATTGTATAATGGCGCTTTTTTTTTTTTTTTTTTAGGAAAATACAGACACATCAGATACTGCAGTGAAAAGTTTTAAATAAAAGTAAGTGCCCCCAAAGAACATTAGGTCTGATACCAGCCAACATGTTTACCCTCAGGAATGCTGATTTACAGAAAGTTCTCCCAAGGAAAAGCAGGGAACAAACAATATGGAACAAGATAGTAACACTGCTGTTTCTGCTACATCCCTAAGATTTCACATCCTTTTAGTAAAAAATAAGAGGAAAATGGGTAAAACTGCTGTTCATCTCACTGCACAGAACTCAGAACAAAGGCAACTTTGAGCAGGCATACGTTTACTGATGGAAACGGGGAAGGGCTGTAACTTTCCCCATACAAACAATTTTGTTAAGCGTTCTTATTGAGCTCTCTCCTTTCTGGCTGCATGGAGCTCCCATCCAGCATTACAAACGGCAGGCAAGTCATCCCCCTTTCCTGGGATCTCAGCTCAATAGACAATGTGCAGATCCCAAGCAGCAACTGAAAAGAAGCACCCCCTGGTGACCCCGTCCTAAAAACGTCAACAGGAATAGATAGATACAGCGTAGGTCAAATAATATGACCGTCCTCTCAAAAACCCCAAGAAGCCTGAGTTACTGTATGACACTAGCTCTAATCTGCATGGCTGTTTAGAATGTTATGTGAAGTATAAAAGACTAAATTACAGGTCACCAACACCGGATTGCTAGTCAGACCAGGTAAGTAAGATTAGGCAGATTTCTTTCAGACCCTTTATCAAACTGACTAAATAACACGGATGTGAAGTTTGGAGTGTCAAATAACTAAAGTGTTTCAAGTTTTGAGGCTATCTTGATTGAAAAATGATTGAAGCATGAGCAAAAGTTAATGGAAATTGGAATAGTGAGACCGAGTCTGCCTAAAACTTGGGAACAAAGAATAAATCTTGTTTTATGATGTAAAACAGATTTTTGGCTTTAGGAACTCTGGTGATCAGCCTTAAGAAATCATGCAGTTTACCAGCTGCCTTTTCTCAAAGGTTATCCAAACAATTTTCCTGTAGGCAGCACCCGGATTTGCAGGATGTTACAATGAGATTACATTTACTGTAGGGAAACCAAGTTCCTGCTCGTTTTGTGCCAGCAGCCCCCCTTGCCCTGCTATCGCATGCTCTGCTAGGCAGGTACCAGGCATTTCTGCAACCTGGCTTACTTACAGATTACAGGAAAGCTGAAAAACGTGAGGGAAGGGATAGCACATATGTGCAATTAGTAAACCCCAGCAGGACAGCTCTGATTGTGTCCTGAAATGCCTGATGATTGCTGAAGAAAAAGAGTGAGGATGTTATTTTAGTTCTCCACATGTGAATTTTAGATGCACAGATCCATAAATATGTTTTATACACACATATATACCTGTATGGATTTTCTTTTAGATTCTCCTCAAAGTTTTACTTTTTTTTTTTTTTTTTTTTTTTTTTTTTTTTTTTTTTTTTTTGGCAGAGAAAAAGCTGTGTATGAAACACATCTCTAATAGCACAGGTATAATGTGACCTTGAGACTCTCTGTAGCATTTTCACCTTCTGGTTGGATTCACATCTCAGCAGAAGCAGAAAGCAAAGGACTTTCAAAATAAGCCCCTGTCCCTTTTCCATAACCCCGTAGAGAATCACAAAGTTCTTGAGGTTTTCTAGCCAGCCATGTTATTTCTCCTTCTGTGTAACAACTTATGCCACAGGTCTTGTGAGATGGCTCTGTCCCCCCAAAGCAACCGCACGCTACCCCGCCACACCAGCGGCTCTCTACGTGCAGATTAAACAGATGCCTGAGAGAGAATAAACACCAGGGTCACCTTTCTTTGTCGCCCATAACCCTAGCAAAGCCATCCGCTGGGGCCTGGTGGCCTTGTCAAGGGACCCCACTGCTACTGCTGCACAGATCCACGGCCTGTGATGTTTCACTAGTGGCGCCGAGTCTGTGCCTGCTCCTGTGCCTTCTCCATCACCCGTGAGGTGCCTGGCGACAGTGACGAGCAGCACGCCAGCGCTGGTGCCCCAGGGCATGGAGCAGGTGGGAAGGCGGAACCTGAGGCAGACATGGCCCATTCAGTCTTGTTCCCCAGCACCCGAGCAAAGGCAGGAAAAGCAAGACAGCCCAACGCCACACCAGGCTGTTATGCTGCACACAGTGGGGCAAGCTTTGAATGTCAAGACTGACAAATAAACCTACAAACGTCCCTCCAGGAGGCCAGCCTCATACCTGGCTAGCGTGGAAGCAGAGGAAGGAGAAGAACCTCGTGCCACCAACAGCACTTTTGCTCATGGCACACTCCTTAAATCAAATGCCCGTTCTCTGTGGAGCTCTAAATTACCCTTTAAAATGACAGTCCTTCCCACACTGCTGCTGCCGTATTAATAGGCACTTTCTGAGGAGACCTCGAAGCTGCGGGGAGGTGACCCACGCTGTTACCAGCTGCCTGCACCATGCAATGAATGCAGTAGCATGGGCAGAACAGCGTTACGGCCAGCAAAGCCCCGGTTCAAATGGCTTAGAGACAAAGTCCTCCATCCTACCAAGATCTGAACCAAGGTTTGTCATCCTGCACTTCAACATGCAAAGTTACACAGGGTTGTATCAGGAGAAGGCTCACAAGATGCAGCACAGCCCCGCTTACAACAGGGACGAAACCCCTGTGGACATTACTGATTCAGGAGGAACCGTTAGAGGCATCAGCAGCATGGAAGGGAGCAGAATGATACTGGAAACGTTGCTACCGGCACGTGGGCATTATCACATCAGCATTGCCTACTGTCTGAACCATGCCATGGCTAAGGGAAGATTTTATTTAGCAGACATGTAAAATAACTAAACTGATAGATTTTATTTCCTTTTAGCAAAAAATAAACAAACCAACAAAAAAAACCTAGGAAAAAAACCAACAAAAGACCCAACAAAAAACCCAAAAAACCACCACTAACACAAAAAAACCCTCTGTAACAGTTTATACAACACTGATGCTGAAACTCCAGAAGTGAAATTGTTTTCAACAACAGTACTTGTAATTAATAAGGACTGAGCAAATCTTGGCATGTGGAGAACAAAGAAGTCTCTTGAAAGTCTGTAATGACATCAGTCACGGAGAAAGCGTGGCTGAGGGCCAGCACACGGGCCACCCAGCCACAGCCCAGCTAACTCCAGCCTGCCAGCCCTGGCCATTTTACAGTGGAACACTTGCAGGTACCGAGTCGTTAGGATACAGGAGAGCACACACATATTGTCGCCTCACTACACAAGAATATTTCATATTAGGCTTCCCTTTATCAAAGATCTTTGATGGAGTATTATCCAATTTCAGCCAGGCTAAGAATACTGTTGTAAAAATTTACTGACAACAAGAGGAACATGAAACACAACAGCTTGAAATTATTGCCACAAAACCCTAACACAAAGTACCATACTAGTGGAAGATTTACTGACTCCACGTCTCTGAGTAACCCAATGCTTCTAAAGGAGGAAGCCTGAGTCCACGTAGTGCTGAAAACAGGACGGAGCTAGGGAAATGCAGGACGTAACACTGTCATGTTCATCTTTTGCCATAATTGGGCTGGGTGGTTGGGGTTTTTGTGGGTTTATTATTTTTTTTCCCAAAACTAATACAGACCTAATTGAATAACTGAAAGGAACATGATTTAACATGCAAATGTGGTTAGCTGCTGGCAACTCTTTACATTATATCTGAACAGTACCTACGGTGTTACTCCCCAGGCCAGCACCCATCGGCACCGACAGGGTGCCCCTCATCCGAGCAGCACAGCCTGCACACCCAAGCAAGCTCACCCACGCGCTGCCCAGCGGCTACGGCTCACTTGGAGACAGCCGGACCATGGCATGACAAGGCTACCTGCAAAAAAGACTGGCAGGAACACTCCTACACAAGCACTTTGTCTTCCCACTTCCAAACAACTGGCCACTGCCTGTTCACCCAGCGGCTGGTGAAGGCTGCCCCCCTCTCTCCCGTCTCCCAGGCGAGAGCATCCCCAGGCAGCACCACGCATGGATGCTCCACATGTCCCTATCGACACCAGCTGGCCCATCAGGCACGCCTCCCTCGTGCTAGTGTGGGGGTGGCTCTTCTTTCCCAGCATGGCACCGATACGTGGTTCAAACTGGTTGCAGACCATTCTATCTCGCCCCATGCGACCCCAAGCAGCACAGGCACTGCTTCAGGGACGGCGGCAGGAGAGGGCACGGGCAGGATCCCACCCCGCTGTGAACCCCCCCGGGGCCCTGCTCCACGAGGTGCCAGGGAAGCTGGGGCGGGGGAAAGGATGGGGGGAAGGGCAGCAGGAAGGAGCACAGCAGGGTCCTTTTCTGGTCAGATGGTGGAAATACAGGCTCGGGTAGAGGTGCAAATATCACACTGGTATGTCCTTCTAAGAGTGCAGGGTACCTGGAAAACAGATCAGAGGGAGAGACCAAGAGAAATCCTCTTCCTCAGCTGACCAAGTTCAATACTCCCTAGTGGGTGGCAGCAAAACGCAGCAGAAGGTTCCATGGCCACTTGCCACCTCACCCTTGAACTCCAAAGCCCCGAAGAGCCAGGACAGCAGTGCCTGAGCCTCTGAGACATGGGAAACCCTCACTGCGCAGCGATCCCAAACTGCCCCAGTTCCCAAACCCCAGTGGCGCCTTGGTTGACGTGTCAGTTCTGCGCTTCCTCCTCTTCCCACAGTACATTTCTCTTCTCCTCTGTACTTCGAAAGGTCACGAGCAATGCAGTCTTGCGGCTCCTCTGCACTGTGTCACCACGCCAAATTACAGTTATGGACATTTCAAGATTTTTTTATCTACAAAACACGATGTTGACATTTTTGGGTATTTTTTCTTTTTTCTGATGGCACAGAGGGAGAAACAAAAGCAAACAAAGGATTCCAGCTGCTGTTTATTTGCTCCTAATTACTTCCCAGATCAAATCACTTTCCTAGATGCTGTCTAACATATTACTTCCTTCTTTATTGTAGGTTAGCATCAATAATTGTCTAGCTACTGCAGATTTTGATACATGGGCAGAAAGAAAATGCCGTTATGATTAAATCAGGAGCTACATAAGTGAGAAGGAGCTGTCAATAAGTACTTAGGCTTCTCCCCCTCCCCCTTTTTAAATTAAAACTTCTCAGGCTGTCTGCAGCCTCTTAGTACCTGAGGGTGAGGCAAAGAAGATGGAGGAGCTGGTACAGATGAGCCTTGTTGCAGATTGCTGTTTAGTGGTAGCCAGGAGACAACTGATAATCATTTCCATTACTGAAAAGATGACTAATGTCACAAGGCTTAAACCAGAAAAAATAAAATAAAATAAAGAGCGTTCTAAAGGGACAGCTTCATTATAAGGACAGTTCTTTCTTTCACAGATTGGAAAGGACAAAATGTCATAATCTTGCATTTGACACATTGTCTTTTTTTTTTTTTTTTTTAATCTTTAAACAAACACCTTTGGTTTTTAAAAATTATCATTATGTACAGAATTCAGAAACGCTAATCATTAGATAAAAAATAAGGAAGAAAACAGATAATGGAGTGAAATAAGCTGGAAGGAGATTCATTTGGGGAATTAATTTACAATGCCAAAAATATAATTGCCAACTGATTAACACTTTTTTTTCTCCCTCTTATGGGCATTTATTTTTAATTTATTAATTTCAATGCTCATTATACCTTGATTACACTCTCTTTTGGAAGGAAATAAGATTTGAAGTGGTTTCTATTTTTTCCCTGTTTTATTGTTTCCATACAGTAATTGTGAGTATGTCATGTACTTGAATCTGTTTGTACTTTCTCTCACTTGAGGTTCTATTTTGAGTTGACTGTATTTGGGGGGAACAAACATGTTTAAGGGCACTTGGTTGCAAATCAATCACAGAATGATAAGAGCTCATTTAAAGCGGTACTAGCATCTGCTCTAGGCTGCAGAGTGTCCTTGTGGCATTGCCAATGCTCTAGTGCAGAGCAAGGAAGGAGCAAATACAAAGGTTACCCATAAAATGCTCTAAAGTTGTCGGTAGATGTCTAAAACAGAAAGGTAATTTTCCTGCTCGGTAGAAATACTGCCTCGTCCTAGGTCAGTCCCATCCCTCGCATCTACCGGCACTTCTGCAGAGCCCATCATTGTTGCTGCCACAAAGCAACTGAACAGAAAATGTGGGGACTCTTTGGCTAGACAATCTAGTTTATCGGTTTAATTATTCTGAGCAAGCTGCCTACACTTTTGTTTATCTTCCAATCACCTGGAAAATCCCTGGCACCTTCCAGAGTATTGCAACAAGATCTGTTAAATGATGGACAAGCCTCTTCTGGGTGACACAGGTGAAGTTCCAGGCTCTTAAAAAGTTACTGTTGGCTGCAGAATTGTCTATATGCAGTTTTAGAAATTGTAATAAAAGCACAGTAATCCAAGTTACACTAACTGGAACCAAGACTCATAGAATCATACAACCATAGAATCATTTAGGTTGGAAAAGACATTTAAGATCATCAAGTCCAACCATAAACTTAACGCTGCCAAGTCCCACTAAATCACATCCCTAAGCACCAGACCTACACATCTTTTAAATACCTCCAAGGATGGTGAGAAAAAAGCCACGTTATTATTTGCCACAGACCAACACGCTCACACGTGCACGTGTGTATCTACTATAGCTCTGCCAATGTGTGTTGTTGAAGCACAGTAACTTACTCAAAGACAAAATTTTTCATTTATGTGGAGACAGCTCTGGCACGTCCTAAAGAAAGCCTGCGTTTGCCCTCTAAGTTAGAACGTGGCTCTATTACAAGAGAAGACGGAGACCATGACCATCTTTCCGTCCCCACGTGCAGCTCCCAGAGCTCGGGGCTGCTATGGAGGGTACTGGCTGTCCCCGAGTGGTTCCCTGTCCCCGCACCGCCCCGCAGAGCTCATCTTTGGGCACTCACAATGGCTGCTGACATGCAAACCTCACAGCGCAGCTCCACCAAGAACTGTACAGGAGAGCTCTGGCTTTTTAATGCCTTTCTCTCTCTTTTTTTTTTTTTTTTTTTTTTTAACTATAAAGCAAACATCCTGCTAATCTGAATTCCACTATTCTCTTTTTCAGACTTCTCAAAAGAACCAGCAACAGATACCCCACGTATTTTTTAAAGACAGAAGTCAAACATCTCACAAAACAACATGGTTTAGACCTGCGGCTTTGTTAAAACACTGAACGTGGCAAGACTTAAGATAAAATTATGAGCTAGTAATCTTGCTTGTGTCTTTAACTGAGTTCCCAAATTCATTATATTTTATGGCAGCTATTATACCTCTGGATTATTCTTACTATTTATATAAATAGCTAGGCTTTGCTGGAATCTGGCTAAATTGTTTGCCTCAATAATATCTCAAGGCAGCAAGGGCCATAGGTTAATTGCATGCCTAGCAAAGAAGCAGTGCCTCTTAAGTAGCTATTTGCTTATTCCTGCATTTTGGTTTGGGTCTTTTTGAAAGAGTAAGGAAGATTACCTGGTTTCAATACTGCGCCTGCAGTTATTCTTTTGAGGCAGAATTAGCAGAAAGGACCACAATTATTTTCTTAATAGCAGAGATTGTTTACAGATAGGAATACTAGAGCAAAGATGATTTCAGCTATAATCTCTCATGTTTTCTATAGTTTTCAGGGGATAAAAAGGCTATAGTTTTTAGGGATCTACTCAATGCACTAGAAATTCAGAGCCTAGTACAGAAATCATAACTGGGATCTTGGCTGTATAAAACCCACATGAGTTCTGCCTTTAACTTTGTCTCACCAGGATCTCCTACACCTCATTAGCTTCTGCCTTTGGAGTCTATAGCAACAGTGGTTTCACTCAAAAGACCATAACTCACAAAGTTCAGATAAAGGTTTAAAATGTGCATAGGTGACATATAAACCCAAGTCCTATTATCAAAAATAACATAGGAGTTGGGTTTTTCAAGGTAATCTAGCACACAGTTGCCTGTCCAGAACCAGATTTTTCGGTCTGGATTTGTAGCTCAGGTGCTGGATTGCAATGGATGTTCTTGTCTACGCCATTTACTTTAGCGGGTTTTTCCCCCTCACCTGTATTGCATATATTACATTTATATGCCTTTGAAAATACAGCCCTTGAGAGGAATACTGGGTACTGAATAAGTCATACACCGTGCCTAGACTAAGGCTGCTATTACCAGCATAGTTACAGTAACAACATTATGTTGGACGTACAGCAAAGAGTACACCACGGACTTAAGCCGACCAACAAGGCTGCAAATTTGCAGCCACACAGGAGCATCAGCTACGAGTGAAACGAGACAGACTGGTAAAAGAACAGTTTTAGTAACACAATTCCATCCCACTGGGGTTTTTATTGGCAAAACACACATCAGTCAGGGCTCACTTCTTTGGGAGTACAGAACTAGCTCTAAGACTAACTAATCAATTTAAGTCTGTACTAATGGACCCACCGGGCTTTCAAGCGCTCTTGGAAGTGGGAGCAAAGCTCTGTAGACTTTTATAGTACAGAAAACAAACCTTATCTTTAAGCCCTACTGAAACAGGACCAAAAGCTGTATCTCCATATCAACCAGCTTCAAAGACAGCCCTGCTCTAAGGCCGACTGTCAAAAACTCCAGCCTCTTCCCACTTTGATGATCTATAAGGAAGGTGGAAATGCAAATTGTCACAGAGAGGGGAACAAAACAAATCTCCTTCCTCAGGGGAGGCCATCAAGAGACTCTCTTCAGCAACACCTAACGTGTCCCTGCACAGCTGTGAGTGACATCTCTTACCAGCAATAATCTTCCCTCCTTTTCATGTTCTTCCATGCAAAGGACCCACTTCTATGCTTACTCTTTAAAGCACCCTGTGGGGTTGATTTAGCTCTCTCCTCCTCCCACCATACCTGCTTTATAAAAAGATGTGACTGAGAAAGGGAATGTATGCAGGTGGGAGAACGGATGCATAATTATTATTGTTATTTTTGTGGGGGAAAAGATACAGAATTTGGCACTCTGAAATGTGAAACACAAGACTTAGAAGAGGTATGTAGCTCAGAGCGATTATTCCATTCCATTCCATTCCAATATCCATTACCCAATCATACAGCCTCCTTGGTCTAAATAATTTTAATTAAGCAATTCTACCTTCTGTAGTAGCCATTACCAGAAGATAATTGACTGCATTGGTAATGAAGCTTTCTGAGGGTGCTAAACAAACAGCAAGGTTAATTATCTGGCAGTAATGCTTGTTATGGCAGTGCAACACCGGCCAACTAAGTTTCCTGTTCTCCTGCGGTACCCTTTCAGTAAATCAATGTAATATCCGTGGCTATATATTGTCTTACTGCGGTAGCAGGATTCAGCAACAGAAGCAGGAAGCCACCAACTGGTCGGGAGTGCATGGAAACTAATACACAGAAAATACGACTTTTTGTTAAATGTGTTTTATTCAACTACTAAGTTTTATAATTTTGTTTTTCTCCCCTTCTAACTGAAGAATGAATTTTCAAACTTTCAGTGTAGGTACCAGGTACATCTGACAGCAGAGATGTATTTCAATTATAGACAGAGTCCTGAAGTTTACATTACCTCACTATATAATACTAGAATGAATCTGATTTTTTTTTTTCCCCACTCAGCTTCTGTTTTCACATTTTCTCCTTGGTAATAAAACCACTCACACTGAACTAATTGGATAGATCACATTTGGATTTTGTTTTGTGGGTTTAAATTCAAAGTGTTGACAGTTTGTGTATTTAATTCTATATCACTCAAACCTAGTAGTGACCTATGTGTTTCTCTGCAGGTAAAAAGTTGGTTTAGATTCATGACAATGTTGATTTTTTTTCAGTGTTAAAAATAAATGTATCAAGTCAAGTTTATTTGACCTTTAACCTGGGAAAATGTCAAAAGTTTGTTTTATTTTAGGAGTTTGCTTTTTTTTTTTGTTTGGTTTGGTTTTTGGTTTTTTTGTGGGCAGATTCCCACCTTTATAGCTAAAAAGAGTATGCGAACAGAATATCTTGATTGCCAGGACTGCAAGGCTATTCTCACCCTAATTTCAGCGCCTCAAAAACAAAGCAGTGTGTCTTTATGCCAGTTTTCAAAAAAAACAACCCAACCCAACAAACAACCCAGATGTAGCTGCTCTCTGAGAACAACCAAATTCCATGCACTGGCATTTAGACACAGAAACACCTACACTGCATTTCCAGGCGTTGGTGGGTTGGAGGTTTTTGCCACTCACTACAAATACCTGATCGGTATGAAATTCAGCCATTTGCATAGAGGTGTCAGACATGTGCAAATTGTATTTGTTAATAGTAGCTCAGCTGTTTTACATAGATCCAACTGCCAAGTACAGGTGGAAGAAGCCCAGCAGCCACTAATGGTCCATAACTTTAGCAACAATCCTTTCACATGGAAAGCTTTCAAGAGTTCTCCAAAGAGTCAATGTGACAGTGGGTTCTGCAGTACTTGCTGGGCTGGGACCATCACAGAGCCAACCCTTCTTCCAGCATCTTACCATGTCTCTCTTGTGCACGCATAGGGAAGGGGAAGTGTGCACGAACAGAAATACAGAATACTGTTTTGCCTTAAAATGAAATGCTTACAGCCTTTTTCAAAGCAAAAGCAGGTTACAAGCATTGCTGTGCCTTACGGACACTTACAGAACACTTTCTTAAGGCCATAGACCTCTGATGAATTGTGAATAAACTCTGTCTTTGAACTGATTTACCATATCCCTGAATGAACCCATCTAGTGCTCAGAGCCCCTCAAGAAGATCCGTGGGGAGTTCTGCTAGGCAAGGATCACAGAATCACTTTCCCCAAGTCGAAAAGTGCCAGACTTATCTTGTACAAGGACAGAAATTATTCCAGTGTTGAGGCAGTCTGTGATTTATTGAGACTGAAGTTTGCAGGAGCTCCAAGAACTCATCCATAATTGCTGAGCAAAGGACAGTGCTTCTCACTGATGCGGTCGCAGAGCCACTGCAAACGCACCTTCGTAGGCTCTAACAAAGAGCCGACACGGAGGCTAACAGCCACCTCTGCAGAGCAGCACAAACAGACACAAAACAGATTTCAAGATCATGGCTGAGGACCTGGAGACAAGTAACATAATGGAAAAGTTCAGCAGCAAGTTATCTAAAATTATGCTAAGTACTTTTCCATTTTTTCTCCTTTGCAGTCAGGTGGTGGCCTCTGCAGGGTAAGTACCACCGCTTTTCTTAGGCTGGCGGAACACCTGATTCAAGAGGCCTTCAGCCCTGACTGGAAGCATAGCAATACAAACAAACAAAAAACCCCAACAATAAACTGAGGAGGTAAAATGGGAACAAAGAGTCTTCTAGAAAATCAACTCTGTGTAGACAAAGACCCATTAAGAAAGGATGAAATGTTTTCACTGCGTGCTAAATCCAATCGTAGCCAGGAGCAAGTCAGAAATTCTTGTGAATTCAGATTGAATTTGGAAAAAAATTCTAGGAGGGGAAAAAAAAAAAAAAAAGACAAAGAAGTTGTAACTAGTTTTAAACACCATAATGTTTCATTTTAATACTTTTGGAACGAAGCATTTCTTTTTAGAAAGGCTGAAGCATCAAAAACATTAAAAAAGATCTCAAAATAAACAGACACTTCCATTTGCTTTTAAAAAGAAAGAAGGGAGAAAAAGAGTTATTTATCTGAAGAGCCAATCTCCCTTCCTAAAGGACAGGCTAAATTCATTCTCCCTCATACCAGCAACTGCAAAGGCAGGCTGTTATTGGCATGAAAGCAAGATTAGTCCTGTTTTGTTGTTCCTGGTTTTATGATTTCCTCACTCTATTTTGCAAAGCGCTTTGTGTTCTCTCATAATTTTAGCTCCAAAGGTCTTTTCCAAGGTTTACTGCAGCCTTTGAAAGTGCTCCCATGCTCTCAATTCTTGTCCCAAAAAACCCCATAATTTGTGATCAGATGCTCTAATGACACAAGTGGTCCAAATTTTGACATAATCATGCACCGTACTAGGCAGCTTCTTTGAGCCCCACGTTTCATCTCAGCTTCAGCAGTGGCTCTGGAGGGAACCCATGCCTTCAGACAGAGAATGGTCTCTCAAAACATCTTCTGTTTGATTACTGAACCTCAAACTCAACACTTACCAGCACACCAAGATAGTGACAAGAGCTTTGGTCTGTTTCTCAGTATGATTTATCTCACCAAATACAACATATTCTCCTAGTTTATGTCTGAGGTTTCCCCTTTTGACTGAAGGGGGGACATGCACATTCTGGTACCGTTCATATCACAATAATGTGGGAGATCAAGACCAGGTCAGGTGAATGACACCCTAAAAGTGTTCGTTTATGTCCACTGGCTGCAAAGGGAGGACAGCTGGGTGTCAGGCAGATAGCGTTAGGTTAGACGAATCCATCCCAACTGCTACCGCAGCACAGGAAGAGGATGATGGAGGAAGAGAAGGTGGCAGAAGGGCACAAGAAGAAGGGAGAAGGACAAAAGAAGGTGGCAGAGCTTTGGCTTCAGTCAAGACAGCAAGGCTCCAGTCAGAACCATGGTGACTACCTCTATACCCTCACCTTCACCCTCTGTTTCACTTTCTGGTTTGTGTTGTGGTGGGTTTTTTTCCCCTTTGTCTCATTCTCTTTCCTTCTAAGCTCTCCTGTTAGAGCCTGCCCAGCCCCTCGGTCGGTTCCCTTGCAGCCTGTCACGTCACCGTGCCCTTCAGCAGTTCATTCAGAACAGAATACATTTTGTACAAGGCCTCTCCAAAGGCGTGTCAGCTGTCAGTTCCACAGAGTTCACTCAGGGTGACTGAAGCACTTGGGAAAACAAACAACGTCTTCAGCTCTGCTCTTAAAACGTGAATATGGAGTTTGTTGGTTCCAATAAAAATTACAGTAGCTTGTCCATAAAGACATAGCTGCAAGGGCACACGTGACTCCAGTAATACAGAGAGGGCTTTGGTGAACCATGACTAGAACTTTGGCACTTTGGAGGCTCAGCTCCAACATGCTCTGTCACCTATGGTTAGGGTTGAACCCTACCGAGAGGTACCTGAAAGCCTTGGATCTGCAAAAGTGGGTCAGGAATTCTGTAGCACTTTGTTGGGACGTAAGCTCCTGCACAGGGGCAGAGGACAGAAAGAGACAGAGGAGCGAGTGAGATAAAGCTACCCAAACTTCTCTTCCTAGCTGACAGAGGCTGGATTTACAGTAGATGCTTAATAACAGTCCTTTGTCTGCCTGCCCTTTATTTCTACCTGGCACTATTTCCACAGGGAATTTTGTACAATAGTGGAGGGCAAATGTTTAGATGGCAGGAGCCCAAGCTGTTAAGCTATGGATGAAGTAGTAAAAAACAGGTGGCTTTCCAGATGCCCACTACTTGCAAGAAGTTTCTTGCCTGATCTATCCATACAACAAGCTGTTCCTAGCTCTGATTTTTGCCCATAGTTTCTCTCACAGACATGCATCCAGAGGCACTCCTCCCTCTTTCTTACAACATTAACTCACATCCCGGCACCTGTCCCCAAAATGATGTTTTGTGCGGGCAATATTCTTTTGCCCAAAGTAAAGCTAGATCTAAAGCTGAGCCTAGAAAACACATGGAACAACCTGGAACTGGTCATTTCACTGCTTCAAAGGACATGGAGAACAGAGATTTTTAAGCCAGAGGGGGTTGTTGGAGCACATGATCCAACCTTTGGCACGTTACACTCCACTATGTTCCATTTGGCCATCTCACCTTTCAAACCACGGGCTGCAAACACCACCCTGGTAACCAGCCAGGTCTCCCAGTGCCAACAGAGGGTGTGGGATAGGGTGTAAAACTGGAGTCCAGAGCTGGACCCCAGACTCAGGAAAAGGGTCTGTTGGCTTCTTTGGACGGTTGGCCCAGAAATAGCTGCCCACCTCCAGCCCGAGTAGAAATGAGTATTTGCGGTTGTAAGATAGAGCAAACTGGGAGGTTTTGCATCCAAGAGGTCCCCAGTGCCATGATGATGGATGAGCTATAAGCAACAAACACAAGTAACATCAGTGTCAGCTAGTTTTGATCTGAATGGGGAACAAGGAGGACAAACACACATATGGTTGTATTTGGCAACTGATTCCAGCACGTCCTGGGAAAAGATAATTGGGGTGGAAGGGTCTGATTGCCAAGGGGACTAACATCCAGGAAGCTGATGTGGCTTGTCCATAGACTCTATCAAACTGCAAAGTTACCAACAGCAAATGGGTTAAGCTACTTGAGAGTGGGAGAAGAAAACAAAGGGGAAGGATGGGACTGTGCTGCTGCTTCCTCTTTGCTGCTCCACCAAGCACAGGTACCACAGGCACTGCCGCTGCTCACCCTCACTCCAGCAGCAGCAAGAGAGCTCACTACGAGTTTTATACCAACACGTGCACAAAAATCTCCAAAGCAGGTTCTGCTGATAGAACAGATATATCACTTAAAGCTTTTTGCTGCAGCGTTGAACAAGCAATACCCAAACACCCTTCTATCCTTCAACTTTCCCCGAGAAGAGCTATAATGAAACAAGAGACAAGATGGACACAGTTACAGAGGAATTAAAAATTCTGGCAAAGCAAGGCAGGTGACTTGGGTATAAGCACCAGACAGAAGAATGAGAACAAAGGTGAAGTCCCTGATGGGAGAAACCCTGTAGGAAAAGAAAGCACAGCAATGTTTGTTTTTCTGGAAATTAGGTACCAGAGAAGACACTAAAAATGTTACCGCCAAACAAACCAAAACAAAGCAAAACCAAAATACCCCTGGCTTTTTCTATTGACAGACTTCAGTGTTGTCTGCAAAACACATAATACACAAAATATATGACTACAGACACCCAGATAAACTTCTGTGGTTTAGGACATGTCATGCTCATGCTAGCATCCTGAAGATCACCGTGGAAAGAAAGGTTGACTCCACGTAGACAGAGAAGATTAGACTAAACTCCTTTCCTTCCCTCAAATCTCAGAAACCAATTTGCCTGGGAACTGCACTAGGGAAAATGTGATGTTTCCTTTGCCAAAGATAACTGCGACTCACTTTTGGAACCTGAGGGCTCAACGCAACGGAGATCACAACGAACACGTTCAGGTCCCAGTGCATCTAGAGGTACAAGCATTACGATGCCTTTCAGATGCTTGGGCTGTTTGAAGTTAATGAGACCACTTAAGCACTTCTAAATGCTTTAGACCTTAGAAAACCAAGGTCTAGAGTTCCAAGGTCAGCTGTGTCGTTTGACTGACCTGCACACAAACACGGTACAAACATTTCCACGAGACTGGTAATCCCAAAAGGCAGCACATACGTCCCCCTGCCATCTGCTGAGAACAGAGAACTGGGATTGCTGCAGCACACGGCAGCACCGAATGGAACCACACAGGTGCCAGAACGAATGGCAGCCACTTCGGAGACATGGGAATACTCAAATGTGTTTCATGTAAGGCAAGACGAGGAAGACAGAGACACAAAGGCAGGAAACTAGCACACTCCATACTTCTTCTTAAGCCTCATCAGAGAACCATGTATTGCAGTCAATTATAGAAAGAAAGCAAAGGGAAAACAACAGCCCAGGGGTAAAAATACATGCATTAAACCTATTACTTCCCTGCAGGATGATGAGAAATATCTTTTGATGTGACTGTCACAAGACAGCTATGAAAACAAAGCATCTCTGCAGCTGTCAGGAAGGCTGAAAATAATGCCTGTGGATACTTCTTAACAGGGTATTTTAATGCTGGGCTAAGGCAAATGATGAAGTGTTTAACACCAAATCAAATTATACCAGTTGCACATCAGTTTGTCCAGATGGGAGGTCGGTTGCCCCCAGCCTCAGGACATCTGGGCAGCAGCAGGAGGCTGGAGTGCCAGCCAAGGGCAGAGCCTGCAGCCCGGTGAGGAACTGGGCACTGGCGGGCACGGAGCCCCAGAGCACACCGTGTCCTGCTCACTCACGGACACAGGTGGCAGAAAAGGGGAAAGGGAAAAAAGAAACCTCCCAAAATTCCCATCACAATTTAAAAAACAGACAACTTTTTTTCCAAAACAAAGAATTCAAAGGGAAAATGCTCGTTCTTTTGGCCAACCACATTAATTTAGACCCATGGTATCATTTGGCTCCTGTGATTTCACCATAGGCTGGACCGAGCTGAAGATTTACGTCTCAAAGTCTCAAAAAAAGCAGGTCTTGGAAACACCATGCGCTTTTCTGTTTTTTTACACTGACCAGACTGCTTCCCATTCGACAGGGCGAAGTTCTCTGTTGGACAGAAAACGTGGCACATTATCGGTTCAAGTATCCAGATGGGAAAACATTGCCCTGTCGCCCGACCACGGGCATGCAGATCTCGATCTCGTGCCTCAGCCCTCATAAATCTTTGGTGATCTTCCAAATTGTGAATATGCAAATAAGACCTATTTTTCACCCAGTGAACACGCTGCATAGGCTGCTGTGCTGTCTTCATTAAACCGGTGTAAAAATCTGTGGGGGGGAAACCACGCTGCAATTGGTCTAGATTACAGTAAAACACAGTTATTACCTCTATGCTCTAAAACGTAGAGAAGTCTTCTTTGAAAACATGCAATATAGAAAAGAGAAGAAGAGAAAAGGGGAAAAAAAAAAGCCTAACACTTTGAATTGTGGCTTTCATTAAACTTGGAAGACCTCATCTAGGTCAAGCCTAAGAGAATGTTGTAAATCAACTCTGACAGGACACTGGAACTCAAGTAATTGCTATTCTCTCACTGCATATTGTCCATATTTCATTTCTAAAACTATTAAGTTTGAGCCCAATACAGTTTTGAGTTTTGTGACAAAGTGAGGATTATGATCTTCTCACTAGCTCTTACTTCTCTCAAGTTACTTGCTTTCCTTCCACCCCTCCATGCATTCAGCTACTGATGGTTATAAGGAGAACGAGCTTGCCCGAGATGCTGCCTCGTAGCAGAGGTCCCATACTGTTTGGACCATGGACGATTGCCAAGTTTTTCTTTCAGAGCATGACATAGCCTCACCACCAACTATTTTAAATTGCAAATCCAAATCAATCTACCGAGGAAGGATAAAAATATTATTTTCTTCATGGCTTACTAAGTGTAGGAAATTCCTGCTCATAGTTACTTGCTACCAGCTTTCCTCCCCTCTTGATGCAAAAGTGGAATAAAATGCTAATTAGGTTTTGGTGATGCTGGGGCTAGAAAGCTCCGATTAAAGGGATAGGAGAGAGGGGGAAAGCTGAGCCATTGAGAGCAGACAGTGCAGGAAACAGCCACGGAAAGGAGGGAGGGTGGTTCTCATTTAATAGCTGAGCCAAGGGAGAACCCTCAGCACCTTGGGGCCCAGAGGCCAAGATCAGTACGGAAGCAGCTCCCAAAGCCCAGTGCATCTCTTACCGGGCGCACTGAAACGCTGCCCAAGAAGCAGCAAAACTCATTACCAGCCAGGCGAAGGGGTTTCAGAAGGTTACTATCCCACCAGCAGGGCAAGCATCTCCCACCTCTCCAGATATTTCAATTCTGAGCTGCAGATTATTTCATTGCCTTTGGAGGTCTGAACCCATGTGAGAAAACGAGTATAGCAAAAATGAGAAATTGCTTATTTCATTTTGCCAACATAACAACCTCCAACACTCGCAGTTATGAAATTGCCTTTATCTTCAACAATATCTCAGAATTCAGCTCTCTTAATAAAACAATTACTTTCCTACCGTCAAGCAATATTTTTCAAATGTCCCCATTTCATTAAAAATATAAATAAGGTAGTATCCATTCATACAAGTCACACACTTAAATTGATAAAAAATATCTCGTCTTTAAGACGGGAGGAAGAGTTGCAGGTGAGTTAATTGTCTATCAACTAGACTTCATTCAACCAGCTCTGAGCATTTAAAAAAAAAAAAAAAAAAAGGTTGGAATTATCAATCAACATTAATAAGTCTTTAAAATTAATAAAAATTAATTCTCCCTGTATTGGCAATATAATCAAGTTATCAGTAACTCTTCTACTGAAATGAAGCTTTCTATATTTTCCTTTGGACTGAAAAGGAACACAAAATAGACGATGCAGAAAATTTAGTAAGCAATTGGGTTTTCCAATTTCTCTCTCATTTCGTTTACAAAAAAGGCTGGGTACAAAGGAATTATGCTGGTTTATGAATGTTGAGTTACAGCTATGCCTTTTATTTTTTTTATAGTCTCCTAAGAGCACCTGGCAAGTAAGTGATGAATTGGCCTTTTAAGTACAGCAAAACACTGGCTTTTTTGTCACATCATTCTGAATACAACCTAACATGCTCATGTAACAACTCAAGTTGACAGAATTTGTCTCATAAATCCATATGGACCTTTGATCAGATTATGAGTATGAGAAGTATACTTAAGTATAAGCAGCCTCAATAAATGAATGGAAATAATAACAAGAAAAGAAATTATTCCACTGATATGGAATACAGAAAACAGAAGCAGGATTTCATCCCCAAATTATAGCATATTTGTAATATCTCTCAGCCTTTCAGACTGAAGCTTCACCTCTCATTTCCATGCCAAGGCTCCCTGCCAGCCATTCTTTCTTTCCAGAACCTGTGGGATTCCTCACACCTTATCCCCAGCCTCATCAATGACTGGGCTCCGTTTCAGAACTCTGCCTCCTCCTTTTCGTACTCGCTCTCATAAAGCAGCAGCATCTACTTTTGGCAACAATAATCAGTTTGCTATTGGATACATAAACCGTGGTTCTTTCCATGCATAAATTAGAAAACACAGATAGTAAGACAATGGCAAAATATTTAGACAAAAAATTAAATGGAGTGTTAGAAAAATACGTACTGAACTTCTTGCCTTATTCCAGTGTGATTATCCAAACACCGGCAAAGAGCAAATCTGCACTTCTGTAAATAGTGCTTTGCTTAATGCTGTATACAGTTACTGATCCTCTTCTAAACATGCCAGTATTGAGGGATTTGGGGTCATTTGAGTCTTAATCCGTACCATTCTCTGGGAATAAAACAGAAGGTAACCGACTGTGGTGGCAACACAGAGAACATATTTATGAGGAAAACCAGCATTTTTTCAGATTCATCATCTAAATAGCTACGGAAATACATGGCACATTGGAATATATGACAACAGTAAAGAGTTTTATTCTAAGCAGTTTACACTTGAAGAATTTCCCTGGATGCTCAGCACACTTGGAAAATAAAAGTCATGCTAAGAGTTTCAAGGTCAAGCTCAGAGAGTCCAGGCACCGTGCCGGGGTTGTAGGACAGGCTGTACCCAGCCCCAGGTCCCCACTACAGGGAGAACCACAAAGTGTTACCACCTGGGTAAGGTCAGGCGCTACTCCAGGTGAAACCTGCTATCGGTTTCACCTCCAAAACACAGGCCAGGCAGCTTCTTGCCCTTGGTTTTGTACGGCCCAGCAGAAGGGGCCGAACGCCGCAGTGGCAGGCAGAGGAGTACGTTAAGATGATGAAGACCCAGTAAAAGAGCAAATATGATTTCCAGACACTGACTGAGTAACTGTGATCAAATTACTCACCGAATCAAGGTGCCTGTGAAAATAATACATGCTGCACCACACAGCAAAGGCGGAGCATCCCACATACCTGGCAATCAGCTCAACCTCTATGTTTTAAAGACAGAAAGGTCAGTCGCTCATCTGGCTCGGTGCTGAAATCAATGGAGCAATCCTGATTGACGCCAGCTGAGGGTCCTGCTGATGAAGACAGGGAAGTTTTCTGATTTACTCTTACCTGGGGACCTGCCCTAAGAACTAGTCTGTTACAATTTAATGACATTGGATATGCATATTCTGTTACTACCATACAACATTAAACTGATGGCATCGCTCTCCCACTTGGCCACTCAAACTGTGCTGGAGGACACTGTAACAACGCAGTGCCTTTCAGACTGCAGGGCTCAACACGCTGTTACATTGCAGTTGCTGCTATTAAAATATTATGTCCGAAATTAATGCATTACACCTTTCAGACTAATGTTCTCTAAATCAGACTGAATTTATCCAGGGGTATTTTTAGGCAAAAATACATCCTCACAAGCAATGTAATGATCAGCACTTTTCCCCCAGATGCTCTAATATGGAATAAAGCCTATGCAGTAATTAATATTTATGAAGTGAATGAGTTCCTGTTAAACCCTAAATCACAAATATATGGGATTTGAACTATAAAAATGCAAACCTAAACCAATATAATAAAAAGACATGTACATGCATATTAATTTGAACTTTGGTCAAGTTGTTATAAATTGTTTTAGTAAACTCAAAATTAATAATCAGGCAGTTCTAAAAACTTATGGATTGATCAGTGTGATTTCTAGATTAGCCATACACAACAGAGGAAGTTTCATTTCAGTACATTAGGGCACCTTTGAAACTTGATCAGCAGAAACTTGATCTTACGTCCTTCCGTTGCCAACACTACCTCGTTCCCACTCTCACATCAGTGCTTTCCCCCGCTGGAATTCAGAGAAAGCATTATGCACAGAGGGAAGCTCTTTGCAAGATGAACTGATATGTGATTCCGCCTGTGTCCTAGGAGGAGGTAGTTTTACCCATTATTAAAAATGGAAACAACATACACTGTTCCTGGAACATTCTGCATATGTCAAGCAGTTGAAGAAGAGTAAACTGCGTTTTTTTTAATGCAGTGCTTTTTATCATCACATCTTGAGTTGCTTTATAAAAATTGCTGTTCTACGTATAAGCCGTTAATAAAAAATTAAAGGATTACAGATCGTATGGTGACTGATGCTGAAACATTTTCAGCATCAGAAAGAAGTTATGTGATTTAACAACAAGAGACTTTTATTTAAGAGCTCTTACATGAATTCAACAGGCTAACTTCAGGCACCCAAGCCTGAAAATGTTTGCTTTCATAAGGGCATAAAAGGATTCAAAAGAAATGTGAACTAATTCAAGCTAAACCCAGTAATCTCCTCAAAACATCGTTAGCACTTGTTCCTTGCCCTTCCCAGACAGCACGATGCAGAGCACCCTGTGCAATGCCAGCGATGTCTGGTGGAAGTACGGGGCTGGCAGCCCAAAGCCGAGGTGTCCTCCTCTTGCCTCGAGCTTGGCTCGGCAGGACTGTGGCCAAGGGAAGCAGCAGCAGCAGCAGCACATGCTAAGGTGCTGGGAAGCAGGAAGCTTAAGCTAGCGGGTAATATGCTCTCCATAATAAATCCCAGCATCTCTTCTAAGGCTCGCTGCAAAGACTCCGGGCATGGTAACCCACAGAACACCAGCTTATTTTACCCACACCAACAACTTGCCATCATATTTTATCACATCTTGTTCACCAGTGCTGGAGGCATTCTACTAGAGGATATTATCTACCTAATCATCTAGTCTGTTTAATATCCATTTTTCTCCCTCTTCCTACTAAAAATATAAGCCTTTTTGACTTTGCATCTCTTCTATCTTTTGAGCATCAAGAAAAGCAGAGTCGCTTGACAAAGTTGCAGGTAGAGTAGAATTTTAAACTGATCAAAGAACACATCAGCAAGCTACAAGTAAATAATTTAGCTCTGGGCCTAAGGCATTACCTTTTATTCAAAGAGGCATAATTGATAAAGAATGCTAGCGGAGTCATTTACAAAATGTTAACTCTGCAATAGCAGAACATCCTGTTACAAAGCAAGATAATTATTTTACATACCAAAACCTCAAAGGTAAATAGATGAATGCAAAGAATCTTAAATGATGTTAGCAGATTAATGGGCAGATGAAGGATATTGGAGGCAACAAACTTTCAGGCCAAAAAAAAAAATGCTCCATGTTATTAAAAGTGCACCTTTATTTTAAAATATTTAAATAATAATTAATAAATAATTTTATTTTAACAAAACACCACAAAAATAACAAAACAAATCTTTGCTGCACTGGAGAACCTCACTGGGATCCTGTTTAAGATCTTCATTCATGATCTGGATGACGGGGCAGAGCACACCCTTAGCGAGTTTGCAGGTGACACCAAGCTGGGAGGAATGGTGATACGCCAGAGGCTTGAGCTACCATCCAGCGGGACCTCAAGAAGCTGAAGGAACAGGCTGACAGGAACCTTATGCAGTTTAGCAAGGAGAAGTACAAAGTCCTGCACCTGAGGAGGGACAATGCCATGCACCAGTGTGGGCTGGGGCCACCCAGCTGCAAAGCACCTTGGCAGAAAAGGACCTTGGGTTCTGGTGAACAGCAGGTGGAACGAGAGCCAGCAGCGTGCACTTGCAGCAAAGGTGGCCGATGGGATCCTGGGCTGCATTAGGCAAAGTATTGCCAGCAGGCTGTGGAAGGTGACCCTTCGAGCTACTTGGCACTGGTGAGGCCACCCTGGAGTGCTGCGTCCAGCTCCAGGCTCCCCAGCACAAGAGAGAGATGGAGGCACTAGAGAACGTCCAGCAAAGGGCCACAAAAAATAATGAAGCACCTCTCCTGCAAGGAAAGGCTGAGCGAGCCGGGACTGTTCAGCCTGGAGAAGAGAAGGCTCAGGGGATCTCATCAATGTGTACAAATGCCTGAAGGGAGGGAGCAAAGAGAACGGAGCCAGGGTCTTTTCATGGTGTCCCATCACAGGACCAGAGGTGACGGGCACAAGAGGTTCCCTCCGAACATCAGGAAACACTTTTTCCTGTGAGGGCGACCGAGCCCTGGCACAGGTTGCCCAGAGAGGTGGTGGAGTCTCCATCCCTGGAGGTACTGAAAAGCCATCTGGCCATGGACCTGGGCCACCAGCTGTACGTGGCTCTGCTTGAGCAGAGAGTAGGAGGACAAGATGACCTCCAGAGGCCCCTTCCAACCTCAACCCTTCAGTGTTTCAGTGATACAGATCTCACTCCTCCTCCATATAGGAAAGCAGATCTATTCTAGGCATGTGTCCAATTAATAGCCTGCACTGAAAGCTACATTACTTGTGTCTCTCATCTGCATCTCCCCTGATTCCCCAGTTGCAGAAGACAATGTGGTGTTTCTTGCTTGCAGTTCCTTTTCAGTGGTTGTCTTTAAATTAGTAAAGTAGACAATTACTAAATATGTTCTGCTTCCCTCCCCCTTTTCTGTCCCAGCCGGGAAACTCGGTAGCCTGGTTCTCCCACTGGAAATGCTCCTGGACACCTTCACAAAGTAGCTAAATAAGCATCAGGTCTGTAAGGTGCTATTTAGAGACAAAAGTTTTCTTTGCGATACTCATAGCTCTGCACTGCTATGCGCCTGTCGGTACTGCTGAAAAAGAACTCTGCAGATCCGAGATACATCAACACTTGTCTGTCTAAAAAAATAGGATGTTTACTCTGCCAGGAACCGCACGGCTGACCAGGAATTAATTTGGAATCATTTCCTGGACTAGGCTGAGGAAAAAGACAAGCAGGACTAATGTACAGAAGCATAATTAATCACAGTTAATTGAATCTCTATTTATTTATTTATTTATTTTAATGTGGTTTATAGCTCTCAGTTAAAGATAATACATGAGTTAGCTTTTTTTTTTATTTCCTTCTGTTCTGTTCAGACATTTTCTTCCTATTTACTCCTTCATGGTGATGTTTCCATAATGTAAGCCCCTAATTTCAGTCTGCTAAATGCACGTGAAGAAGATCTCTTCTGTAGTTGTTCCGTGATAAAGCAGAAATAAACTTAAAAGACACAATATACTCCTATGAGAACCTGCTCTGTTGCATTGTTGAGGGTGATGAAAAGCAGCAGGGCTTGGCATAGAAGTAACTGTGGAGGAGGTAGCCCATGCCTCTCACAATTATTCTTGACATCAGAGAGATGCCAGGGAAGCAGAGAGAGTGTGAAGGGGGACACAGGAGCTCTATTTCACTACCCTAATCTAATAAGGATGCATCTACCAGGGACACAATTTATAGCTTCTCACCAAGAGCACCAAGGAGCTCGGGGGCCATCTGTCAGTGCTGGTTAACAGCTCTCCAGGGCTGTCTCTCACATAGCACAGCGTCTGGCCAACTGGCCTTTATTTTTTTGCTAAAGTAATCTCATCAAAATCTTTCTATTGTTCTCTACAAAAACACTGCTGGTCTGTCACTGAAACTGGACAATCTCATTGAACCTCAAACCTAAATAGAAAAATGGAGAAGAACTTAATTTTCAACATCAGTTGTCACGTAAGTTTAAAACTACCCTTCTGTAAGTGGAGATTCATGACCAAAGCACCCAACCACATGTGGCTTTTCCACCCCCTCACTACTCTCTCCCCATGAAAGAGATGCACTAAGACACAGTTCCTACCCAGCCTGTCCACAAAGACAAAACATGCCACGATGTGGTGGATCAGCCCAGCGATAAGCCCAGAGATACCCAAGGCTAACAATCACTATTGGATACAGCAGCACAGGCACCTCAGCTGTGCCTTCTGTCATGGCAAGGAGCTAAAAGATCAGCATTTTCATGGTAGGATGGTTGAATTCCAAAGCAGAGCGTTAATTGCCAGTGGTCTTTATGGTGCCTGCTAATGAAATACTGCTCTGGAGCACCAATGCACGGGTTAAGCCTTTACCGCAGGCTGGCACACCAGAGCTACGCGTGTGCTCTGTAGGCGAATGAATGTACCACCCAGAGCTCGGCCTGAAGGGAAGAAAGCCCTTCTGCATGGGCCTGACTCCAGCTGCCGGAGATGAATGAGGCCCATCACATCACAGCTAAATTCAAGAACCCTGCACCAAGCTTAGATAACCAGGGTTGGCACGAGGAGGTGCACAGATGGGAGGAATCCTCCCCCACCATCTGGAAGATTTGCTACACCTGTAGCAGCAGCTGCTTTGACACACACAAAAATACACATATCCTCCCCTTCAGAACAAAGGAAATAAAGGTCTCGGCAACGGCAAAAATCCCAGGTTTATATATTGTTGGTGCCTTTTCCCTTCCTGTGAATCTGATCCTATGACGGAGCATAAATCCCTGCCTTCCTATAACTAAGCTCTTTGAGAACTGAGCTGCTGCGCAAGTGGAGAATTATCCCAGGGAGGAGGGAGAAGTACAAAGTGACCTCTGCACTGAACAAAGCTTGGCAGATAATGAAAACACCCAGCCACGCAAATTGCAGGTATTTTCTTAAACCCAGAAAATGTTATTTCATGCATCCAAATTGATCTGATTTTAAAACATTAAAGAAATCTTCTTAGATGTTTTGGTTTTATACTGCCAAAAATATCAATATGATATAAAATATGCAATATGAAATACATATATACACACATTGACAGGAGTATATTAAAATTGAAAGTTGAGATAGTTTCTCATATAGAAAGTCAAATCATAAAGAAAGCATAACCAAAATATTCTGGTTTGAATCACTTTGCATTTTTCAGGTGACAGATTAATAAACTGATACTCATACATCCTCACTGTCAAAAACAGATTTCTCCAACAAAAACTCATTCATCAACAAGTTTGGGCCAAGCCCACCATGGAGCATCACGCTAGATTAAACCCTGTGACAGCAGCACCTCCTGTTTAAAAACAAAATGAGCCAAAACTACACAAAAAAAACCAAACTAAGAAGTAACTTTCAACAAAAATTACTTTGAGGAAAGTTAGTGCAAAGAGTTAAAAAGCCTAACCAGTTAGTGCCCTGCCGCTGGGCCAGGGTGACCACCCTGCTCTGCTCCTCCATGCCTTAACACACAGCAAATGCAAGAGCTCTTGCACTACTTTGAAAGAAACTCAGTTGCTTTTCATTGTATGCCCCCACGCCAAGAACAGAACACTTCTGCACAATTTGGGAATTGCTCGAAAATGACTGGCACCAAGTCAGAATGACACAGAAAGCAACAACAATTATGGACAGAGAGCTCGTGAAAGTACCACAGAGACAACAAAACGTGTACCAGTTATTGTCACTCATGTTCCTAAACAGCTGTTCATCACCGAGGATTACTCGAGCTGTGACAGCATCAGACAGAGATTGACAGCTGTCTGTTTTGTAACCAAAAGCAGAAAGCCAGCATGTGTTTTGGTAGCTTCCAGCTGAGAGGAGTGAACAACCCAGCCAAGGGGCGTACAGCCGTACTGAACAGATGATGATTGACTGAAGCTCTGTGAAAGCCCTGAACAAGCCCGTGCTGCCCTCGGGATGCCTCGTTTAATTTTAAAATGGAAATACAGATTAAGCTTCCTAAAATATTGGTAAAACTGGGCTAAACTTGAGAACAAGTTTGGACTGAGTTATCGCTTCAAATCTGGACTGCGTTTAGGCTCGTCAGGGCTGCATAGATTTTCAGATTAAACAAATCCAAATTTACCTTTGGAGTTTTACATTGATTCCCCACACACACACCCCCGCCCCGCCCCCCGTTTGTTTCACCTGAGTTTTACAAGGAGTTGGAATAAAGACCAAACAAGAGGAGCTGTTTATAAATTTACATCAATACCCGCATCACTTCACTGAGAAAACACTGGCAGCTTTGGCACGACTAAAAGTCACCCTCCCACGCACCAGGGACGCAGTCACTCATGCTCTCCTTTTCAGAACAATAATATCCAGAGACTGGCCTAATACAAAGCAAATTTGGAAAAATTATTAATCAACATGTATTTAAGTATTATTGCAAACCTCTTTTGAGGTGGAGCTTAACAAGGCTCATTTCCTTTCATGGTTGCTATCCCCACTGGAAGGGACTGGGAACCTTCCTCTACTAGAAGCCATTCTCCCACTTTGTCTCCCACGACTGGGAGGAAGCCTGAGCAGATCAGTCACACAAGGATTACAATAATGACTATTCCTCACCTTCCCCAACCTTCAGCACACTTGTTCTGTTCCTTGCGGGACAGTCTGAACATCTGCTGGAGGGAGGAGAGACATTTCTTTGCATTTGGTGGGTTTATTTTGCGACTAACCTTAACTCCAATCAGCCTTGGGTTTGTATTTAGTTTTGGCATAATTGTAATACCTCCTGACGACTAATAGGTACTCTAGGTACATCCTTGTCCCTATTGTGGGATTACCACAGACACAAGTGTAAATTTTTTTAAACCAAAAGTCTTTGTGCTCAAGCATAATTTACACTTGAAAAAAATATTGGTCAAGAATCACACCTTCAGACACCCCTGTTCTTTTATGGTACCCTGCCCCATTTCCCAACAAAAGTGAGTTTCAGGCTCTAGAAGATAACGCATCCTTTGCTAAATCTGTCATCCACTGGGGCCACTCTTCTTGGTGACAATCTTGGAACCATCCAGCTGAAACATGGTACTTGGTGTTGTTACTGAGGTGGTTAGAAAGATCATCCGAGCTGTAATCTATAAGGCTGGTGGACTGATAAACATTCGCCATCAGCAACATCCTGGTTGATGCGTTCAGTGTTGCCACTGGAGGTCGAGCTGCCACCACATGTTCAGCAGTTCTTTATGATTCAGATTTTCTGAGTTACAGCAAAGAAAGGAGAAAACAGGCACGAGCTGCCACACAGTAGACTTCCAGTGCTGGGAAAAAGATTTCACCATGAGAGTTGTCAGACGCTGGGAAACTGTACCCAAGGAAGTTGTGGAATCTCCACCCTTGGAGATGTTCAAAACTCGATCAATGTCCTGACAAACTGAGCAGACAGGCCCTGCTTTGAGCAGGGATTCAATGAAATGTCCTCCAGAGGTCCCATTCAACCCACGTTAGAGCACAGTTCTGTGAAAGCACTCTGTGAAATGTCTTGTGCTGAAAGAAACAGCAGCAAAACTAAGAGAAAAGCCAAAACTCTTGCAATTTATTACTTTTTAGTGAGTTTGTAATTAACCCCTCCCAAAAGGTTTCAAGAACGTGTAGAAACATATCACCCACCACACTGAAATAGGGGTCCTCTTCAGCAGGTGCCACCAAGTCATGTTCTATTACAGTAACTTTTGCTCTTGAGGTTGCACTCTTGCGTTAAGCCCTGAGCACTGTCTCAAGTAAACGCCTAGCACATCTGAGCAAGCAGATTAGAGCCCAGTGGGGTTAAATCTTACAGGACGTCCTTAGTATGCCGGTCCTTAATTTTGAACGGACACAGAGTCATCTACTCTAGCCCCGGTCAAAAGGCATGGCAGTACATGACAGTTAACCCTGCAGGGAACTGAGGGCTCCTTCTGACAGAAGGTGCTACCTGCCAGCCAGGAGATCCAGGCACAGACCCGGCCGCCACAGGACTCAAAGGAAACTGGCAGATTCGTTCTCAGTTCTGATTAAAACACCGAGCAAACCGCGGTACCCTAACAACCCTTCTGGTTGAAGTAACTTACTCAAATATGAACTTGACCACAAAAAGGAGCATTCCCAGGTGTATGGGAATCCTGGTTTGGAATGTGTGTTGGGAAGAAGCGCTTCCTAAGCTCAAGCCCATGTTTTTATTTTCATTGATTTATACATATAATTTTATTGATTGTGATAATATTTATTCATTTCATTTCAACATGCCAAGTGCGATCTGCACTAACTGCAACTCACTTGACATTTTAAAAATACAACTTTTTCACCTTTGTAATGCTTGCCTTCATTAGTTACATGTGTAATTAGTGAACATAAGATGTTTTAGTAGAGTCCATACACCAAATTGCTTGAGTGATATTATACATGTATTCTTGCAAAATGGCTATTCCATTTGGTCACTGAACATCAGGGAAAGCACAAGTTTTATTTCTACATAAATTCTTCTTTTATTTCTAACATAATAACACTTATTGCAATCTGTGTTGTTTATGGAGATGCCTGTGACACAAGAAACCACCTTTTGTTCTTTCCTGTACAAAGTCAAGACCGACAATTATCTGCATTAAGAAGAGAATACAGCTGTTCTATTTTAAGAAAAAAACCACACCTTTTCTTTAAAAGTCACTGTATTAAATAATGCAGTGTTTGTGACTATAACTCTTTCCCTATGCATTATTTTCATTTGGACATCATTGAGTTTCTTGGTAATTACAATCCATTGTACATCCATTTACTCTACAATGGTGGCACAGGTAATTTATAAAAATCAAATCTAAAATGCTATGGATAGTAGTCAAGGCAGACATGAATCATGTTTCACACAGTTGGAGAATTTGTTATGATTAATTAATTAAAGATTTTCAGTCAGACTTTTCTTGCTTTCATAACTTAATGAGTAAAGCACAAATTAAATATGAAGGTTCAAAGACAGTGATTTTCTGAGAAAGGTCTTCCACCAATAATTCAGGAAAAGAGGCGCAAGGTATTTTGCAGTCTCAGAGTAGATAACAGAACATAATATCCTGGAGAGTAACACTTGCTATTTTCACATTTGGAGCTTTTGGAAGAGGTTTGAGTGTACTGTCAACAAAGGGCTTGATTCTGGTTTCACCAATATCAGCTTAAAAACAGATATAAATGAAAAAAAAAAAACCAAAAACCAACAACAAAACCCCCCAAAAACAACAGAGGCATTACAGGGAGATTTCTTCAGATTTTTGCATAAAGTCCCTTCCCCAGCAATACACTTGCTCCAATACAGACGACTAGCAGGTTCTGACAGACATGCACCATGCACCCTGCTGTGCCGCGCTGCCACACACTCATCACGGCTGCCAACACAGGGCCACAGGAGAAAGCAGAGTATGTATTCTGCTCCAGTACCAGATCCGATAGCATGGGGATCTGTAGGAGCATCAATAAACTCATAATTTCAATTCAGAAATAGCTTTGTTTTGCATTGTTTAAATAAATCCATTTAATGTTATGAAACCCCGCACACATTGTAATCAGCATTTCTTGAAACACTGTGAAAAGAAGCCTGGCTTGAATTTTTGAGTGCATGCACTGATCTTAGCAGCTGGTGGGTAAAACCAAATAACTCATGCTTCTGAAAGTTTCTCAGAAAAGTAGTTACTGAGGCTAATGTTTCATTAATCACCTAGTATGTCAGAGGTGTGGGGTTTTTTTGGTTTTTTTTTTCTCCTAGCCATCAAGCAGGATTTCTGAGGAAAATAATGAAGTCAAGTGTTAAAACCTACATCACTGTCAATGGCTTGCTAAAACATATGAATGTATAGGCTGATAAATGAAGGAAGAGAAAAGATCAGGAAAGATGGAAACAACACTCAAAATGACACGGTGCTAATGAGCACCAAGCGTTGTTAGAGGATGCCAGTCATCCAGCCATCTGCTGAAGACAGACAAAAGAACAAACAAGGTTAAAGGGAACAGAAAACTTTGAAAATTAATGGTTCACTCAATTATCATCTGAAGTTTTTTACTGCAGGAAGTACTTTGTTTAGATTCTGTGGAGACCCTAGATGCCAAACTTCACTTTGACTCTCGAGGACCACATTTCAGGTAACTACCAAAACAGGACACAACAAGCGTATGAAGCTGTTTTCCAGCCTCTTTTTATGGATGAAGAAAGAAGTGCAGAGTGACTACGATGCCACAAAAGAACATTACTGCTAAAATACTTTTTTAAAAAGACTCCAGAATAACCAGGTCTCAAGGATAGAATAAGAAGGGTAAAAAGACAAATAAAGCTGTCTAAATAAGTTATTTTTATACTGTATTTTATATATATATAATATATTTTATAAAAGTTGATTCATACATTCACATTTACTTTTTTTTTTAAAGCTTACAGCAAGTTACCTTTATCTTTTCTTATAGGTACCTCAAAAGACAAAATAATTTGAGTTTTACTGGGGTTTGGTTGTTTATAACCAAGAAGACTGGAAAAATTTTATTACTGTTTCGGCTTCTTTTACACTGAAAATTAAACATCTGCTCAACCCCAGTCTTCTGGAAAAGTCCCTGGCATATTAGTCCAACCATAACATTATGAACACCAAGAACTAAAGAACTAATACTTCCAGAAATTCAGGGAAGAGGACAACAGTAAACAGCAGCACAGTTAGAAGGTAGGTGGGTGGCCTTGCAGGGTAAAACTTCCAGCTTGTTTTCTTGCAATTCTGGATGCAAGTCCTTTAAAATTTCCTTTTCCTGTTCATCATACAGCAAAAAAGATTTCTAATAAAAACTACCCTTTTAAATCTGTAATAGTCATATATAACCTAAACAAAAAAATGGCAATAGGTTTATTCCTGGAGTTTTAGTTCTTAATCAAGAGGTTTTAGTTGTCTGAACAGCAAAATAAACCCATTGCCATATTTTTTAATTAAATTCACCAGTCAGCTAGAAGGCCTCACTGAGCGAGCTGCTAAGCACGAGTGGGTGACAAATTATGCTGATGAATGGACCAGAAGTTACAAGTTGTCACGTCAAAAGGATAGCCTTTATAGCAAGAAACGCTCTTGTGAAGAATCTAAGGGCCTCCAACTCAGATTTAGCTCTAGAAAGCTACACTGTTAGTAAATTCCAAGCTGAAATATGAAAATAATGCGGCATCATTATTATTAAATACTTCTCTGACACAGAGTAGTACACGCGTGGCAGAAGGTCCTTAGCTGCACAAGCCCGTGCTCTTACAAAAAGCCCCCTGAAGCCAGCAGCCCTCCAGCCCCGTCCGTGTGCTGGGGCAACTGGTGCAGCAGCACTTAGCAGGGCACCCCTCTGCCCCTCCCCCCCCCCCCCCCCCCAGCGCCTCTGCCTTCCCCACGATGCCTTCTGGGGTTCTCTTTATGTTTGCCAGCCACATCCTCTCATATCCCATTTGGCACCTTGCCTCAGCTACTCACACTGGAAAAACAAGGAGACAGCTGGCTGGTGGATTCAGAGAGCCTCCTGCTCTAGTTAGGGAAAATAACTGTTCTTCTCCACAAAGCACATTTTTCATTTTTTAATACTGGGCTATAGCGTTCACAATGACCTCGCCTCCTGCTGACAAACATTATTTCAGAAACGACCTCCACCAGAGAACAGCCTGCAGAGGCACAGAACGGTGCCCCTGGGTTTCCAACACCATACGATAATCCAGATCTCCCCAAGATCCCAAGTCGATGTAAGGTCGGTACCGTGGTGGGTTATTGCCCCTGATTGCCTCCAGTCTGTAGTACTCAACGTGCTGCATCTCCAGTCCTTGCTTTTACATTATGCTCGATGTATATTTTATCAGAAACTTATTGGAGTCTCCTTGTTAGAGCCTCAGCTGCCTTCTCTCAGATGAGGCTTGGCACGCTGTAAGGGAGCAAGGCTGCTCTCCATCATTTTGTTGAAGGGGAAAAGAAACTATATTGGAATTTATTTCTGTCTCTCTAACTTAGAATATTTTTCTCACCCTTTTGCTATATCAGGAAGGCAAAAAATAATAGTGTCAATTCAGGCTAGCAACCATCATGAATAGGCTGATCGCCAACGCACGGGGAGGAAGCAGCAAACATGCATCCCCAGGCTGAAGTGATTCATCTTTTGCCTTGTGCCTTAAGTGGCCTCTCACAAAGTGTTTTTTTGCAGCCCCTGTGTTTTACAAGCTGCAGTATACAAACCAGAAGCTCTGTCCCCCATCTTGCAGAGGGCTTGCTGGGTGAGCTGTGAGGTGGAAGGGGCACGCTCCAAGTTCCACTGAACCAAAGAGGAGGAAGAAAAAGGAAGCAGGTAGGGAAACATGCACGGAAAGGAAGATATCGGGGAGAAAAGAGTGTAAGGGGGAGAGGGGAGAAGGAAACAAAACAGAAGGTAAAAACACATTTCTACTGCAAGAGCTATGTCTTACCGTGATGAATAAAGGAACAAGAGCAGGTGTGCTCACTACACTACAATTCAACATAAATGTTCAGGTCTATCATAAAGCCACAAGAGCAGCTCTGCTCACTATACTACAATTCAACATAAATGTTCAAGTTATCTCATAGAAACAGAAAGTATGTGGCCCATATAATTTTTTCCCTCTCACCCAAGAGGAACAAAGGACTACACTGGCCACATTCACCGCTATGTTTCAGAACTTGTACGGGCAATGCCACTGTCTCTTTCCCAGAGGCGAGACCTCTGTGTCTGTCTGAGCTCAATCAGGTAAAGGAACGTGTCTCCAAAGCATGCTTCATCCATAACCTTATATGCTAATCTCTGCTAGGAAAATAGAAAACAAGCAACCAAGAAGTCTCAGAATCGGTATCATCCTTTCACTGCTCCTTCACACACAGCACCCAGGTCACAGAAAACTTCTGTTAGCGTTGCCAGTTCAGCTCCTTCAAGAGCACATTATAATACCATCCCTCATTATCAGACACCAGCTTTTCTATCCTGCACATGTGGGAGGTTTATAATTGCCCACATTTTGATGAACTTTTATAGTCACAATAAAAGGCACATCTCTGGCGCATGGTCAGTTTTCTCTGCTGAATGCCAAGTACCGACTCTGTTAAAGTATCAAAGTGCCGCAACTTGTAAGTGAAATCTACATAGTTATTATATTTCTTTAACAAGCATAAAGCAATGCACTTTCCTCTAACCTTGTTACAGAAAACGATTGAATCATGTTATCTGAAATCTGCACACAGCACACACACATGCAAACAGCCCAAGGCACACACTCAGCCTGAAATATTTCACTGCTGATTTAGGTTTGGCAAAGTTATAAGCAACTGAAAATGGAATTCCATCACGGAAAGCACCAGCCTTCCTTGACTGTAGGCATCACTACTCTCTATCTAGTCCACTTGTAAAAATCTTCTGAACGAACACCACAGCTGGACCTCTCAGTGTTTCTTTGCTTATCTACTCAGGTACTTCCAAAATTCATGGACACATCAAGCCCTGGCTTACACACCTCGAGCCTGGGTCTGGGGTCGTGCCAGCCCAGTGCCCCAGCGCAGCGCGCCCCCGGCCGCGGCTTGTGCAGGCAGAACAGCGCTTCCGAGAAAGAAATGCTTTGGTCACACCATGTTTTGGCTGGCTCAGCTGCAACACAATTTCACAAAGATAGGGAATGTTACCAGACTAAAACCAAGCTGCATAATTAAAGCTTCTAAACATTTCATAATGTGAAACCTTTGAGAGGAGTTACCCCTACCACCTCCCAGCCCAGCATCCGACCACAGCATCAGTGGGCATGGCAGCAGGTGCCGGCTCCTCGCTCCCAGAGGTGCCACGTTCCAGCTAGTCCGTGCCGCTCTCAGAGCCATGGCACACACCGTCCCAGTCCTGGGCAGAGGCCTGCCATTAGCCCGGTCAGCACGAGGGGTTCACGGCATTCAGGCTGCTTCCTTACACCCCTGTTCCCCCTCTCTTATGACAATGGCATTATGAGTTCCAGACAGCCCAGTGCTCTCACAGTTACATGTCCACAAGAATTAAAAAAAAAACCCAACAAAAGCAGAGAAAACTAAAAGCAGAAACAGTGTTCTTTTTGCTCCCCCCCCAGTCCAGTAGCCTAATTTATACGCAGAGCGCAGGCAACAAGCCTACACTATGCAAAATAATAGCATGGATTAAATTCAAAATCAGGGGAATCCATAGGTCTTGTGTACGCACACTTCTTGTATATTTGAGTTAGCTCTAAACAGGAATGATTTATTATTAGCATTACCAGTGTTGTGTGACACTTCTTTTTCTTTCCTGTATTGTGAAATATTTCTAATACACAGTGCAGTGGGATTTGTCTACACTGCTTTTTTACAGAACCCACATTATTCAGGGAAGCAGAGCTTACAAGGTGCAGCAGGAGAGAATACTGCCTGGCAAAGAGTCTTCGCATGGTTCCTTCAAGAAAGTACTACCTATAGCAAACACCAGGTGCTGCCTCTGATACAGAGCAGATACATAACACCATGACTTTCACCTGCTTCTTGAATCATGCAACATCTTTTATGGTACAGCCTGAAGGGGAGCTTTCATACAACTACTGGAGAATCTGGCCTGGCATACAGTCAAGTATCCGTTTTTTACTTGCTTACCTCCCAAAACACATTTACCAAATAAAGGACAGTGCAGCCTGCTACAGGCATAGATCTGACATGGTTACAAGTTCACACAGCCCTTTCTCCTACTCTGGAAGAGAAAAATATAATCCAGGAGAAAGGTCTGTTTGGCAATCAAGTACAGGGAGCTCAAGCTGCTGTAATACCTACTGCCTCAGTAACATGGATTGATGAATAATATGGGAGAAGGAAAAAGGGAAAACATCCTTAAAATGTTCTAAAACCAAGAAAAGGGGAAGATATTGGCTAGCTGATTGCTTTTGCTATTTCAGAGGCTGCTATTTTGATGCTTTAGTAGCGATGGAGAAGTATGTAGGATCCATGTACTAGGAATAAACAGATAGTAATACACCTGAGTATTTACAGTGCTATCGCACCTCTCTCACAATTTTGCTGATGTCTTGTCTAAAACTGTCAAGCTCTGTATTAGCACTGACCTATCTTATTTCTCTGTCTTCCGTTTTTCAGTAATGGGCACGTTCTGTACCTAGAAGACTTCGTTATAATAATGGATAATATTTAACATGCAGCTTAAGCGATGACATGAAAGAAAGTTAGTATTTTCCTGCCTTCAGAAGATAGAAATACTTTGGTTGGAAATTAATAGCTAGTAAATTGTTCTACAAAAATACAGCTTTGCAGCAATTTTCATTTTCTGCGTACTCAATACTGGGGAAGAAATTCTGGCCTTGCTGACACTCAACCCAAAATTTCCACTGAATTCAGTGGGGCCAGGATTTGGTCCACACAATTTTACAAAGTCATGATTTACAAACATATGCTCATGGATTCAACATTCAGGTTTTAGCATCTCAACAAACAAACAGAACAGGCAAGTCTGGCTGGTATAGATTTAATTTCCCAGAAAAGAAAAGAAAACAAATCAAATCAGCAAGCAATGGGAAAGTAAGTAGAAAACTGGAAGAGAGAGGGTGGGAAAGGCAGATGTTCTGTAGCAGCACTGGGCCAAGCCCTGGCTTGTAGGCACCGCTACACAAAGGACCTCAGTACCTTACCTTCACGTACTGTATGCCCTAAAACGATTTGCTGCCACCGGTCAGGTGCTCAGCACCCTACAAACACCATGGACCTCACAACCAGAGTATCCAGCTGGGCTGTGAAAACATTTTCTTCTTTATCTGGAACAGTCATTTCTCACCGTAGTGACAGAAGGTATTTCTTCCTCCTATGGAAAGTCTTCAGATTTCTTTCTGTGAGTTGGTTAGACATTCCCTGTGCTAGAAAGAGGCAAAATCTGCTAAATCTTGGAGCCATATATAAATATGCCATATCATATCCACAAAAGAAGCACCAATCTATGCTTACAAATATGTACCTAGTTTATGCTAATTAAAACAACTTCCATATACAAAATTGAAAGAAGACCTACTGCTTGGAAGTGCCCTTATGTTTAGGGAACTTGCCAGGGACAATGGGAGACTGGGATTCTTCACCCTGCCTGCTCCAATCTAGTCCTCCAGGGAAATTTTCCAGTTGGGTTTTCCACACTCCAGTTGAGCACTCCAGCCCGTAACACTGGCTGTTACTTGCATTTCCTCCACTCCCCTTCCCCACTCATAGCGCTCTGGTTACCCCTTTACCACCGCTAAGGTGACACACGTGAGTCTGCTGCTTACTAGGTCACAGCATTCTGAAATACAGCTAGTCACAAAGCCGAGGGTGCCTTCTGCCGGGGTTTAACCCTGGCTGGTGACCAAGCCCCACGCAGCCGCTCGCTCTCCCACAGTGGGATGGGGGAGATAGAAGACTGTAAGTGAGAAAACTCGTGGGCTGGGATAAGGACAGTTCAACGGGCAAAGCCAAAGCGGCGTGCCCAAGCAGAGCCACCCGAGGAATCCCTTCCCCCTGCCACGGCAGGCAGGGGCTCAGCCCCCCCAGGGCAGCAGGGCTCAGCACGCGGGACGGGGCTGGGGAAGGCAAACGCCATCGCTCCCAGCGTGTCCCCCCTCCTGCTTCCCCAGCTTTATATATACCGAGCATGATGTCCCATGGTATGGAATATCAGACTAGTTCGGGTCAGCTGTCCTGGCTGAGCCCCCTCCCAGGTTCCCGTGCCTCCCCAGCCCTCTTGCTGGTAAAGCCCAAGAGACTGAAAAGTCCTTGACTTCATACAAACATCATCCAGCAACAACCAAACCCACCAGTGTGCTATCAGCACCACCCTCACACCAAACGCAAGCCTCGATGCTGCACCAGCTACTAAGAAGAAAATCAGCTCTATCCCAGCTGAAACCAGGACATCTTCCTACACAGCAGCAGGTGGCTGCCTGCAGATGCTCCCCTGGCCACCAAGTGCTGCAGTTTCATATTTGGCAGCAGTGCCGGGCAAG
Organism: Falco peregrinus; assembly: GCF_023634155.1. NCBI lineage: Eukaryota > Metazoa > Chordata > Aves > Falconiformes > Falconidae > Falco > Falco peregrinus. Next base: position 1,956,168 of record NC_073724.1, on the reverse strand, counting down.
GAGCCATTTCCTCTCCTTGGTTGCCTGTCCTTGCCCCTGCTACTCCCTGCTTCTGCCCTGCTGCACAAAGAGACTACAGAGCTTACCCAGGTGAAAAATGACATTTTTTTTTTGCTGGTTTGATTTTCAGTTCAGAGGACGTAACATGAACACATGAAGAAGCCACGAAGAAACTACTTAAGTCCGCATCCTTGCTGTTAACTGTCCACAACATCACATCCAAAGGGGCTGGGTTTGTAAGCGGCTGCAGGTCACCAAAAAGGATGGTCCAGTCCCCTACTTTGTGCCACTACTAGCAGTCACGACGTACAGTCAGTTGGATCTGGGGATTGACTGACTCCACAGACCTACCAGAGGGGTGTACACCACATTCTTTCCATAAGGATTTAGATTGTCTTAAACCAGGCATGATATATTATCCCAAATCCTTTTCTGGACTTAGCTCATCCTTACCTGTCTCCTCGCAGCTGAGCTGCAATATCATTAGAGCTCCAGGCCTGAGAGAACAAGAGTGGCAGAAACAGAGATTTGGCTTATATGGGATACTTATTCAATTTAATAGATAAACAGCTGTAATCTTCTATAATCACCTCTTTCTTACCTGGTTAGAATAAAAAGAAATGCAAAGAATCTCTGCATAACCCAACATTTTTTAAAAAACAATTTTCATAAGAGATTTTATGCCAGTTACAAAATAGATCATATTTTCTGAGTACCTAGAATCCTGGCAGACCAAACAAAATATGTTAATTGCTAAAAATCAGCTGTCACGTTTTACTCTAGGTCTTTTAGTATAAATGGTTACCTAGCTTTCTTGCAGGCATATGATTATATTTTTCCTCTTCAAATAACTGTCGTTAATATTTGTATGCACTGCCCTACACATGCAAATAGGCAGATCAACTTTTAACAGCACAGTTAATAACATCACTTCCAAAGGCATCACCTGCAATGTCTAGACCCATCCCAAAGGACCCTACAAAACTTTCACTGTTGCTTTCCAGGGTGGGGGTTACACATTGCACCACCTTGTTAAGCTCTGGTGAGTTGTTTGTGCATTGTGCTGCATCGTTAAAGAACGCCCTTCTCCAGGCTCTCTAGAGGAGAGGTACAAAGCACATCGCTTTAAACAGCACTTCAGTCGGTACCCACTTGCACCACCCTCTGTCTCGCGATTCTTTTTGGCAGCAAGCTCTTCCACTTTCTCTTCCTTTCTCTGCTAGCTGTGGCGCGTCTTCGTGAGCCTTTATTCCACCCCTTTCTCCACCAGACACGCACAGACCTCCCCGCTGCCAGAGGTAAGCCCCATTTTGCAGCGTTCTTCAATGGGTTTCACTGCAAAACAGCACGTGCACTCAGCTCCAGAGAGCCTCAAGGTTACGAGTGAAACGCTGGCAAAGCACGCACCATACCTCAAAATATATGCAGCAAACTCACAGATTCCCCTGACAAGAGGCAGTTTGTGTAGTTTTCCCAAAGGACTAGAGCATCAAGACTTTAAACAGGTGAGTCTCTAGGCCACTACCTGAAATAAAACTAAATGCTATTTTTGCGTTTCTCTCCTGTACCATCAAAGACTTGCTACTAGTTGACTTTTGGTTTCTGAGGGGGAAACTTCCTGGGAACTCCTGCCAAATCCATTCTAGGCCACCAGTCTCGGTGCTATCTCCCGATGTGCCATGTGGCCAGGGAGAGAGGCTGCTAATGACCACCACACGCAGCCAAAACCTGAGAAGTGCATGCTTGAGCTCCTGCCAGCCACGGAAACCAGACAGTTTCCTCATCTGGCTTTTCCCGTAACCAACTAAAAGCTTTGAGAAAATACACTGGGTCATTTTCTAGGAACTAAGGTATGTGGTTCCCAAGGCTGTCGAGGGGATTCTTCGTGCTCTCTCTTTCTTGTCAGACACCATGGTGTTAAAAATAATTGTAACTTTATTGAGGCTTTTTGAGCCATCATTAAAAAAATTTTCTTAGGTAAAAGAACCTTATTCAGAAAACATAAAGGTAGAGATGCTGAGGCAGGCTGCACTTGAGCAGCAAGGCAGCAAAGCAGCAGGGAAGCGTGGGGTTTAGGAAGAGCTACGTGCTGGCCCTGTTCCCATATCCCTTCCTGAACATCACCCCTGGGCTGCCACTGTCATGGGCAGCATTCTAAGGCAGGTGGGAAACTCAGGCTAACTAAAGCGCACGTTTATGTTTTCATACAGTCTTTAGCTTTGCCATCACTGAGCACCTCAGAATGTTTAATACATTTGTGCCTGTTTTGAAAGGAGGTGCTATTATACTCTGATTTTACAAAAGTAAGAACCGAGCTCAGGGAGTCCAGGGATTACCTGAAGGTTACCCCAAAGGTTTATTGCACACCAGGATCCATGCTCCAGAGGGCTTTCCTACAGCTACTGTGAGCTACTGCTCCCTCAGCCGGGGCTGCCCTGTCCTCGCTGTATCAAGCGAGATATTCTTAACAGGAGGGAACAACATGCAAGGCAACATTAATCATACACCATGTCAATAAAGAGCAAGCGGTCTCATGCTCTATACACTTCAATCTTTACTATTTTTTCAAGGCAGAAGGGGTTGAATTTGAGAGGATGAGGGAAGGAACGAGGAAGAGAGTCTGCAGCCCCCCCCACAGCCTGCACCAGCATCCTTGTTATCTACAAATCTTTTTTAAAAAGCAGGTCTCCTGCAGCCCACCTACAGGATGAAAACCTAAATTATTCAGTTAGTTGAAGTGACAGTTAGTTGAAGTCTTCATCCCAATTCCACAGAGCAGACCTGAAATGCTTTGCCTTAAGATCAAGATAAGTCTAAGGAATGCACCACTTGAAGAAACATGCTCTTGACATACTTTCTTTAGCTGCACTCCATTCCTTCACCACCTCTCAGCAAAGCCATACTCTCTGGTTTGAGGTAAAGCCAGAAAGAAGCTTCCTTTTACTTTTCATTTGGCCTCCTCTTCAAGGGGTGTTACAGTGCAGTCCAGCTAAGGGTCCCAGTCAGTTTGGAACGAACCAGCATCTCCATTAGCGAGCGGTGGGCTCCTGCTCCACACCTGGTCAAGCTGCATGGTGAGACCATGGTTTAAGACCCCTGTGTCCTTTATCAGGGAAGATGGAAGAGAGCACGCACATGTACACTCACCTAAGCACCATTAGCATGCACTTAAAGACAACTAACACATTCCTCTGAAAGCTGAGGGCTGACCCAAGAAAAGAATAAAGATTTAGTTGTCTTAATCAATCACAGGATGACCATGCACCAACAGTATGATACGGGCATGGAAAAAGGTGAATATTTGCATTGTGTGGCAGATAGCACCGACAATATCTCGTCTCAACTTCTGTACGGAGTTTAGCATCAACTCTGTTTAACAGAAACAGAAATAAACACTGTTTTCTGTGGGCCACTATACACCTAAAGAATGAGATTTATTTTATTTTACTTATTTTTTTAAGAGAGAGGATAAAACACAGTAGCTTCTGTAAGTTCAGCAGAATAAAGGCTAAGAAGAAATATAATTGTTTTCTGTAAATATATCACAGAGGTAAACACACAGAGAAAAACAGCTACTTAGTTTAAAGAACAGTATCAGTACAAGTAGAAATATAAATACATTTGGCCATATATAAATTCAGGTTGGAAATTGGAGAAAAGATTTTCAATCACCAAAATGATGAGGTTCTGCAGCAACTTCCTAAAAATCATAGTGCAATTTGTCAGTTTTGAGAAAGGACATGATTAATTTATTAAAAGTATGATACAATTTGTCTGCATGCAATCGGAGGGAATAGTCTTGATGATGACGTTATTTTCATACTACCGTCTTATAATTAAGCTAGCTGGATCCTGCCTGGATTCAGTTACTGCCGCTATCAGGGGATTCCTTTAGGACGCAAAGAAAGCCACTAACCAAGCTTTTTATAAATGCTCACAAATTACACTCATGGACTGCTTCTTCATTTTGGGGGACCCATTCTAGAGTCCCTGGGTTCCAATTTGCAGCTGTGAGGAGCAATTACAGTTGCAACTGAAGTCACAAGAAGCTTGGCTTTGAGCACACAAAATACCCTGTGATGCTAAGCACCCACAATATATAGGCTCTAATTACCTCAGGAAGATATAAAAAAAAAGTGGCTACACCTAGCTTCATACCTGGGCATCCAAGTTCCACATTACTACAACGGAGATGAACCTCCACTCCTCAAAAAATGCTCCGTAACACAGTGTTTGCACAGCACACATAGAAGGTGATGGCTTGAAAAAGCCTAAGGGAACAAATGAATAGTGTCGTTGTGAGAACAGCCCTTGCCCAGCATGCAGTGAATCAGGCTTAGTCTGCCTGTGAATAGCAAAAGGGAAAAAAACATTGAATTTCTTTCAGTGTGCACAACTCTTCTGTGCACTGAACAGGCAGAATCTAGGGGGAAACCCAGTATGTGATCATGTAATTAGAGACTATATCGTGATGATGATTAAATACCAACATGAATGAGCTGGCTGCTGTTACCATGTAGGGCTGAATGCAAATTATTTTTCTTTTCAAATTCTGCCTCCACTAACTGGGGAGAAGAATGGGAAACACCAGTTCCCTTTCTTCTGTATTCCACAAGGCTTTGATTTCCCTTTGTAACTCTTACACTCCCTTCTCTTTTACTGTCCTTGGCTATCTTATCTTTCTGTTTTTGAGAAATAATGCCTTCAAGAGATGTAGCTTAAACTTTATCTTGTAATTGTGTGTGCTCAGCATTTAACAGGGTAAAAAAAGAAAGGGGTTAGTATACTGTGTGAACACTGTTGCACTTACCAAAATATCTGTGAAGTGCTATCATTTGTTCTCTTTAACCTTTATTAAAAAAAAAAAAACATTAGAAATAAATCTATATAAAAGCCATTTTCACGGCATGAGATTCAAAGAGCTTTTAGTTGACAACTGGGTTGCCTGCAGGCTGGACAAATTGTGTATGGGTTTTTATTTTATTTATAAATTTAATTCTTTAAGAGCTAGTGTATATGGCTGAGAGTATGCCAGGTTTAGGCTAAGAAAGTAAAAATCTCCCTGAAAAGTGTTTCTCATTTAACACAATCGATTGCAGGAGGGAGGGAAGATCCCGCATGGTGCCTCTTTGTCAACAACAACAAAGACAATGACCACATACACACACGGCCAGATCTAGGCTTTTTCATCTTTCCATGCCTGCTGCTCATTTATTTTAAATGTTTCACTTAGATGCCAGTTCAAGTCCGAGTGATAAAATAATGATCTCGCTTTCAGAGATGCTGAATGCATGACTCTTGGTGGCCTCATGCTGGCTGTTGGTACTCAGTACCCCCTGAAACCCAACATTAAAACACCAGCCCGCTCTGTAATGTATGAAGTACACAACCAAAGAAGCAAAGACATTCATTTTTATTCAGTCAATTTGGAAGATGATGATGTGCTATTTTGTTTTGTCACAAATATCTGCTTTAAAAAAAAAAAAGAAAAAATCAATTTCACCCCAGTGTTGAGTATATCAATCTGTTTTCAAATAGATTTGTCCAAACAGGCTTCTTAGAGACAGCTGAACATGTTTTCAATGTTTATTTATTTTTTATAGTATGAATTAGCCTATTACAATGTAAAGGGTTTTGCAAGAAAAATCATTCTGTCATAGAAATTGTTCAGGTTTTAATTAAAAATCCATTTTCAAGGACTTAGTTCAATAAAACCTGAGCCAGAGAAAAATAAATGGAGAAAGAGCACAGAATAAAATGCATACAGGCAAACCTCAACCAAAAATAAAAGCTGATAAACCCTCCTCTTAACTCCACCAAAACGACCAAGGGCACAAAGGTTTACTCCTCAGAGTGAACTGCAAGAAATAAAAGCAGGTGCTTTGGGAGGAGCGTGCAGGGGACACAGATGAGGGAAGGAATGCTTGATGGGGAGTCACAGAATGGGTGACAAAAATAATGAAGCATCTTTATCAAGCAGAGGAACCTGTGCTTTGGATGGTGGTACCGCACCATGACTGAGAGTGGAAAGTACAACTAATTAGCATTAATTTTTCACTCTCCATATCAAAAATAGTCCAAACCAAGTCTAATGATGCTTCCATTGTCCCCACAGAAGAGACAAGCTGAGTAAGGAAGAGCAAGGAAGTCCAAGGGAAAGGAATAAGCTCCCAACCTCAGGACCCTTCACAGGGATTGCTACCGGCTAGTCTCTTTTTCTTCTCCTCAGTACATGAGGAAAAGGCAGCTAATGTGAACAGCAAGTAGAAACACAGTGACCAGAATAGTAATTTGTCAGGCACGAGGCAAGTTGTGAGCTAGCAACTAAGTTCATCCCGCTAGTTTATGTGTCTCATAACATGGGAAAATTAAACCTTTTTTTCTTTGCTTTCCCTCCTCTACCTCTGTCTACTCATTTGTCTTGCACCTTGTTCCTGGAGATTTTTTTCTTCTGCAATCACAAAGACGCTTCCACTACTCCCCATTCCCCAGCACCTGTTACGGACCATAAAGATATCTGTGCTACAAATTGACAAATCTGTCTGTTCAGTGATCACTGCTACTGCCTAGTGAGCTGGGGTAATAAATCATTTTAGCAGATGAATTTGTCATCCAATACTGTAACAGTATAAAAGCAGCAAAGGCAACAGCCTCCAGGCAAAGGAACAGTAAGTAGCAAAAGCTAAATTAAAATCTAAAAAGGAAATTTGCAACAAAAAGGAGGATATTAGAAAGAAACAATTCAGAGAGCACATAATCAGTTTAATCCCTAAACCTGGTATGGCTGCAGTTCGCCTGACCCACATATTTTGGCTCATTCTCACCACTCGTACTTGGAACAGCTGAAACCAAAGGCGAGCTGGGAGCGTAACAGACTTGCTCCCTCTTTCTGCCATTTGGTGGGCTAGAGTCAGTACTGGTTTCTACTTCCAGGAGTTTAGCCCTGGTGAAGCACCACTGAGTCAGTCATTTTCATGTTCTCATATGTCAAGCGATGGGTTGATGCACTGAACCACAGCGAAACTCTGGCTAGCATGCCCAGCAGTGGTTTGGCATCGCTTTCAGCCTTATTACAGCTCGGCAGCCCTCCAGACACTGCGACCCAGCTGGCACCCCACACTGTGCTGCACCCTGCGTGCCCCACATGATGAACTGGTGGGAGCAGTTTCTTTTAAAGATGACATTTCTCATGCATGCGAGTTTCAGAAGAGGTCTCTGGCTGACCTTTTTCCACTGCTTAGCTCTTTGAAGCAGAGAAGCAGCTAGTAACTCCAAATGAAAGGCGGCATCAAACACAAAATGATGTACAATAAAAGTTTCTCTAAACCCGAACCTACAAAGCACAGAAATGCAGTTGCTACAGTTACTCAGAGAGTCAACGGCCAACCCAGGAAAAGAGCAAGCCCAACATACTAAGCCATTTTGTCTAAAATTAGGAAGTCAGAAAAATAGTGAGCTATGTATAGTTAAATCTCATCAGAAAACACAGAACTGCCACATTTCCTACTGCCCCTCTCAGTCAGTACCTAATCAGACAGAAAAAAACCAAAACCAACAACCAACTGTCAAAGCCTAAGATAGGAAACAGAGCCAAATTATTTCTGTGTATTAAGGTGTCCTAAATTTTCTCCTAGTCATCGCTGGAAAAGCCACAGTCAGGACTAGCATGCACAAGAAAAGCCTCATGGAAAGCAGAAAACACAAGCAGCCTTTCTCTGCATATATAGCGTGGCATCAAGTCTACAGCACAACTGCCTGATGATCCCCATCAGACTTCAATTCCCGTGACAAGCCTCAGCTGTAAGGCTGCTCCAGAGGTGTTGCAATGAAGAAGAGACACCACAAACACGTCCGTCAACGTGCCAGCGTCTATGCAAATGCACTTGTCATCCATACTGCCTACAGTGGTAGGACAAAACAAAAACGCACATGGCAGAAACACACGAAGGGCATAAGGAGCTGGGCACGTCATGGAAGGCTCCCCAGGAACAGCAGTTTCTGCCTCCTGAGGCCAGGGGCGCGGCAGGCGAGGTGCACAGCGTGGCTGGAGCAGCAATTCCTCCTGGGAGCACGTGGTCAGCCATCAGCATCGCCTCAGACCGGAGGGTGCGTGAGGCGCTCCGACTGCGGGCTGGCTGAGAGGCCAGCTAATTAGCCACCTAGATTACTTCACAGTACCTTCTTTAGATAGTCATGAAAGAGAAACAGTGCCAGCTGCTGTAATTAACTGAATTCCTGTTGCTACATTTATTGGATTGGTCTCTGATGCCTTTATAAGTAGACTAGAAACAATTTAACCAACACAGGAATATTACACAGGCTATGCCTTTAAAATACACTTCATATGAAGGTGAATATCGATTTTACTGGACAGAGATATGTATCTTGATAGGTAATTATGTCAGCACCACTCTCAGACTTTCTGCTTTTTTGGAAGTACCTTGTGCTTGTGCAGGAAAGCTCACAAAAAGCATACAAACCCCAAGTATTTAAGTCTATATATAGAAGTTACCCTCAGACACCGGACCACAGAAAACACCCATGTATTACCCAGTGACCACCGGTTAACCTCTCATGGCCTGAGCTCCTGTTCAATCCATGCACACTAGGAGGCAACCACACTGTAAAGCAGCACAATTCGCGCATGCCTGTCAGGCAGCATAGGCGACACGTCTGGGGTCTGTACCCTGCCACACACAGCGGTAGTTACCACAGCTCAGGGGCAGCCTTAAGGAAGCAAAGGACAGGGCGAAGTGCCCATATTCTGCTCCTGAAACTCTGATTGCAGGCTACCACAAGCACAGAGCAACTCAGAGTCAAGCACGTCATCTAAGCCCCCATATGTCCCCATGCGTCTGCTCCCACCTGTGGTAAACGTCCACAAAACGCACCCCGGTGCAGTTATGCTTGTTGCTGGCAGTAACCCGCAGTAACTCATGAAATCACAGAAACTCAGTCAGGTCTCAGCCCAAGCACTGGCCAGGACTGCTGCTTCTGCTGGGAAGGAACTTCATATGTGCATATCCCAACAAGTTTTAATCTCCTCACCGGGTAACGTCAGCAGCTAACACGAGAAGTTAGGTAGAGCAGTAAGTTCTGTGGCTAGATCAAGACCAGACTTTGAGCTCTACTGCTTACAGTATCTGACCTCGCTAATTCTGACCCACGGCATACACCGTAACCATGGCAGTGAGAGGAGTACAGATAAACCCTCAGCTTCTGCGATAGGGCAATAACGGAGCTTTCTCTCGTTTTATTTAAATATTTTGAGACTCACAAAATTTGGGAAGTACTCCTATGCTATTGCTCAAGATTACTGCTCTGACAAAGAAATTTTAGCTCTCCCATCATCAAAGTGCTAAAATACATTATACCTCAGAAAAAGAGATGAGAAACACAGCTGTAAAAGAAATAAAGAATACAAGAAATATACAAACAAGTCTCACTGTATTTTAACTGCTTGGATGGGAAAAAAAAAACAAAACCAAAGTTACTGGCCTCTGTCTGTCCCCAAAACACATTGAAATATTTTCTGCACAGCATCCACCATATTCAAGCACTGAAGGATATCAACAAAAAGACTAAGAAAAACCACCAAAAGTGCTACCAGGCTATATAAGTGAGCAGTAGAATAATTTCCTAAAATGATTACCCACTAATGATAGCTTTGAGGTGATAAAATGCTAAGTCAGTGCCAGATCACACTCTGGAATAACATGTTAATATTTACTCTACCTAGGTAACTGGAACAATCACACCATTTATGATAATGACAATATAAACAACCTTATGTCTCTAGACTAAATACTCCCTGTAGTTAGAAATGGGGTTTTTTATTCCACTTGCAGAAATGTTGAAAATGTATGCAAGGTACATCTGTGCTCTTGACATTACTTATCTAAAAAACAGCAAGCAGTATTTTACACAATTTTGACAGATACTAGACCACATCGCTGCACAATCATGTGATCATCCGATCTGTGTCCCACTTCGGAATTCATGAGGGTAGGCAGCTGTGGGCCTCCCTATCTTCCAGGAACCATATAAGCATAAAAGATAATCAGAGCTTTCTTTTTTTTTTTTTTTTTTAAGTTTCTGTCCAATTTTCTGTCAGAGATAACCTTGAAAATGTAAAGGAAACAAAAATGATAGACAGATTGCTAGGTTTGAAAGGACTGAGAGCTATGTTCAGTTCCAACAGAAGAACTGGAAGTGAGAAACCTAAAAAATACACCCCCCTTCCACACAGCTTAATTAAACTTGAGGTATATATAAAAAAAAAATCTATGCACAACCCCCCTCCAACCCTACCTGTCCAGATTACCTAAGTGAGCTGAGCAGGGAGCTCCTCAGCTGGCTGAATGGAAGCAACTGCAGGAGGTCAGGACCTGTGTCTCATGGCAATGAGCAGAGCGCACGCCAATCTCCCTCCAGCCAGCGGTTAGACACGCAGCTGTCCTGCAGCCCCCTCCCAGTCTCAGTTACTACACTGTTTCTCATGGTTTATCCCCCTTCTCCTTGAAGAGTTGCTCTATTTTCTTGACATCACCCAGCCTGAAAAATATTTCCCTTTTGTCTTCGTATTTATGTGTCATGGAGAAAACTGGGGAGAGTGACAGAAAGCTATCTTCAAGTACATAAAGTGATGTTATAAAAAGAACAGGAATCAATTATTCCCCTTAATTAATGAGGACAGAAAAGGAAGTAATGAACTTAAGCAGCATCAGGGGAAATTTAGGTCAAATACAGTTACTGTGTGAAGTCTCACACAGTAAGAAGAAGAGTTAGGCAAATGAACCAGCCATCAAGGGGACTTAAAGAGTCCTCATCAGTGGTGCATAGCCAAGGTCAGAAATCTCCCTGGAGGACAACTGAGGAAAAATGAAGCTATTCCTATTCCCTCAGTGGGAAAATGGACAAGAGGTTAAACTCAAAAGCCTCTTTGAACATTCACAATTCTCCTTTCTTCTTTTGTTCTTCTTTCCTCCTTATCAACATCTTCCACTATTTTTTAATGTGTTCCACATTGGATAGCCAATGTTCTTTCAAAGCTCTACAGGAATATTATATTTATTATGTATATTTCACATAGTAGTAACCAATTTATACTTTAAATAATATTACTATTACAGAAACTATTTCTTTTCCAAGCCCCATGGCTTTCTGCCATGTTAGGACTTCCAACAGCAAAGCCATCCCAGAGTCTGCAGCAGCGGCTCTTTCCCGAGGCACAGTTCTCATTCCAGAGGGCAAACACACCAAGACAAGCCATACTAGAACAGCCCTTTGCAAAGACCACCTCTCACTGGCTTTCTCCTTTTTTTTGTTCATGTTACCCATGCAATGTAAACTTCGAAGTCAGTAAAGTTTTTCTTCCAAACTTGATTTTTTTGTTTGTTTTGTTTTTAAAGGGGAAGTCCAGCCATGCTTTTTTATTGCTATTGTTACTTCTCCTTTTTTGAGAACAGAGTAAACCAAAGTGAATCTGATGGGGGGGGAAAGGCCATACTTTCTATTTTTGTTTTTATGAGGATTTCTAAGGAGTTCTCATCTGTGGTTTTGCTTCCTGCTTAAAGCACAACATTTAAAAGTAAAAGCACTAGGAATAATTTTCAAAAAGGAGTAAATGAAAAAAAGGATTCCTTTCAATTTTAGGCAACCCACTTGCACCTGACTTTCATTTACAAGGTTTTGACAAGTAGATAGATATTACTTCGATTTTAAGAGTTTAAAATATTTTATAAATAATAAAGCAAACATTCCCAATCATAACAACAAAAACTAGAGTCTTGCAAATTTCTCCCAAATTATGCCTATCTTTTCCCACTTATCCACACAGAGAGGCTTTTTACATATACAAGTATATGGAGATGAATTGATAGACGGAAATAGCCTATTTTCTTGTGGACAAAAAGCTGTCAGGAAGAGTGGAAAAAAAAGAAAAAAAACCTTCTAAACATTTCCATTTAGTAATCAAAATGCTCTACCGTCATTTCTCCAGATATCAGGCATATTTCAGCATTTTTGCAAAATGCAGGATGCAGAAGAAACAGGGCTTGAGATTTCTAAATTTCCATCGGAACTATTATTCACAGTAAGGTAAGGAGAGCTGCACCTCACCGTAACCTGCACACCCGAGGAGAGCTGCACCTCACCGTAACCTGCACACCCGCTGGGGCCATGGCCACCCTGGTGAAAATGTGCCTCACATTAAGATAGGTGTCTGCAATCCTTAAGATGGGCTGTACGGTGGTGATCCCTCATTCTCCCCATACCTACAGATGGAATCTAAGGGTAACTAGCACTTACAAGATTTCTGAAGTTAACTAAGAAAAATTTCGGGTTTGTTTGAGTTCCAAATGACTTTAGGACATCACCGCTCTAAAGCCTGTATTCATGATCAGTGAGGAACCGGTTGGTCCTAGGGAGCTTACTGTCTAAACAGACAGGTCAGTGAAGACAAAGAAACAGAGTGATGGTGTAACTTTGAAAAATCAAAATAGGATGAGGACAAGACAGGTTGTCCTCTCAGTCCTGCGTCTTCTTCCTTAGAGCAAACCAGTGGGCATAGCAAAGATGCATGTATCCTGCTTACTTCCATCCTGGAATCTGCAAATTTAAGTGCTAAAGATGTAATCATCTTATCTCTTTAGGTTAGTCTACTGCATAATCTACAGTTAGAGAGCTATGATTGCAGCTATTCTAGTCTATTAGCGGTTACTTCCCTTTTAACTTCAATTTAGCTAGAGAAAAGAGCAGCATAAGGGGCAGGAATCCACTAACTATGAGACATACCTCTACTGACACAGTCCACAATGAAAACCTCACTGACACATTTTCACTGCTACTGTTGTCGATGTCATCAGGGTTAGGCTATCCATCACCCCGTCCATGATGTCACGCACTCAGTTGGCGCCTAGGTATACTTACAGGCAGAACCACACCTTACCCGTATTGGCACAACGCTACAAAGCCAGCCTAATGGTTGAAAGACCATAGGATTGTGTCACAGTTGCCAGCCTGACTTTTGGAGAAGGAAATTAAGCACAACACTAAATAAGCCTACACTGATCATAAACAAAGATCAAGGTAAGTGATGAGATGATCACATGACTTTGAATGCAACACTCCATTCACTCCATTGCAATAGCTTGCTTGCAGAATACCTTGCATTCACAGTAAGATCAATGCAAAAAAAACCCCTTAAGTGCCAATACCAAACTCTGAATGAACAAATCACAAGTACTGAGCAATGTACTCCCTAGTAAATGCCACAGGGTCCATACATGATTAGTACTCTCCCTAAAGAAAGGTTATGCTGATAAACCTTTCTTTTCCCTGTAGATAGAAATTGTAAATGTGGTGAGACATTTTATGATCTATGATATCTAACAATTTTCTTCTCCTGTTCCAGTACTGTAAAAATCCATGTCCAAATCCAGTAGGGCAAAGGAGCTAAAATTGCAGAGACCCCCATTAAGTCCAGGAAAATTAAGCTCCCCGAAGTGGACTTTAAAGCCCAAGTTCAAATTCAATTGCTAAACATTTTTGATATACTGTTGTATACCAACCAGATACTTTATTCCAGCAAGATTTGCCTTTCTTCTTAGAGATGACCCCAAACCATCTTCTATTGCTGGAACAAGGCACTGTGTGCATACTTTCATTTTGTTCAGCTTCATTTCCCCTGGGCGTATTTCAATTTTTCTTCCAGAAATTTTCAGTATTCATTATAACTTCCTAAAAACAAAATACCCCAATTGATTTCAGCTAATTCCTTTCAATGTTCTCCCCAAAGCATATCCTTTTAGCTGCAACATTGATAGGAGCTGCCATAGAAAACATGTAGTTAGTAATAAACAGCTCACAGATTGCAGGCTGTTTTTATTTACCTTGTACTACAAAACACAAGTTCCAGCAAGGCTTAACATACTAATCATTCCCCAGAAACAACGCAATTCAACACTGTTTAGAACTGTTTCAAGACTCTTGGTACCCTCTCCCATCAACTCAGCACAGAGGTATTTTCCTTTCTGCTCACAAATCTTTTCTCTGGAACCCACTCAACAGTATGGTTGAACTGAATTGCTTTAAAAGACTAAACTTGGACTCAAGCAGAAAAAAGATAATAATGACTACTTTGGAGTCCTTTTTGTTTGCCTGTCATTGGAACAGAAGCCTAAACTCTTGGGCTCATGAAGCAAAGCTTTGCTCCATAAAGGAATATCAGAAATCCATTCTAAAAGAAAAACAAAACAAAACAAGAAAATATTATATATAGTTACAGGAATCCTGTAGCCAGACAATTCCAGAATTTCAATTTCAACTTGCTTGTAAAATATGGAGAAGCATGGCGAGACAATCACCTAACCACCCCTCCACCCCCCACCAATTCCACATTTAATAAAGGGCTCCATCAGGCAGAAACTTCCCCTCTTACCTCCCAGCTCACGAGCTTAGAAAGCAAGTATATGAGTCAGAAAGCCCTCAAAAAAGTCCCCATTGGAAGGAAGACCTTTCCAATGTTCTTGTTGACATTAGAAAAATCCAGCTTGAGAAAACACAAATTGGAAAGCCACTGAGCAGCTCCGCGTTGAAGGCTTTGTGCAATCAGGAACGGGGTGCGAAAAGCATGAGCATCTCATAACACCATGCCACCCGTTCAGGTTAGCCATGTAGAAAAGGGCAAAGGCTTTTGAAAAAGGAAGATAGAATGGGAAATTTAAAGTAAATCTGGGAAGGAGACAAGGATAGGCAAAAGTGGGAAAACAGATGGGCTGTGACCAGAGGTCGAAGAAGATTCTCTAGGGGAAAAATGCAGCTTGCACAGAGAACTGAAAACCAGTGTGTGTCAGAGAGCTGAGAAGAACCAACGGGAGAACCCGCAGGAGAAAATCCACGCTGACTGCAGCAGATCTCTCTGCCTGCCACGATGGAGAGGTGCTACCCTGTGAAAAGCCAATTTAGGCATCAGGGAGTGTCAGAAAGGATCAAACAAACTACCCAAATGAGTTCAGAAATAGGGGTGAAGGGATGAGCAGGCTGTGCCAGCCCAGCCACTGTACAGCAGAGAAAGAAATCCAAGTCTGTTTCTATGCCAGTTATTGCTTTCTTGGAACAAAAAGGAAATCTCTAAAGGAAAAAGGAATCACTTAGACTGTGATAGCAGCAGCAAAGTGCTACACCTGGGCAAATTATAAGCAGCAGTAAAAAGCCACCACCAGGCTGGAAATTTTTTAATCGATTCAGAGTGCATCCATGTTGAAACACATTGGAGAGGGAAAGATTCCAGGGCCTAACACTGCTTTGGAAAATTAAGATATCTGGGAGCTTTTGCACCTTCCCAGTTGTGTGAATACATCTTCCTCCGGTGTGACTTATAGTTATAATTTAAAATTAGTGATCAGTATGTTTCTGTGCAATACCACAACTGGTAGTTATGGAGATGGTTATGATGCAAAGAAAGGTTCAACTCTTGCTTTTGGACAGCATCAGTCAGCAAACTTTTTTGAAGACAAATCTAAAAAGCCTATTTTTATGCATATATCCCCAGTACTTACAGTGTGATTTGTACCCCAACTTTTATTTCAAGGTTCCCTGTGATGTGCCCAGTTTGCTTTGAGAAAGCCCGGCTGGCCGTCTGCTCTGCAGGACAGCACGGGGTTAACCAGCCTGGCCAAGAGGCAGCGGATTTGTTCCCAGTCAGGACATCGAGCTGACAAGGCCACAACATTATTATTACTTGCCCCAACTCATTCAAAGCTAGGTAAGCTGGGGTGTCTCTGCATGATTTAAAGGCAAGCAAAGAATTAGTTTGCCTGAAGGAAAAATATTTCATGAAGTTTTCGAAGGAGGCAGAAAGAATATTTCCACATTTGAACTTGGAGCTTAATTCCTTCACATGCTAGGCAGGGAGACTGCCATTTGGAAATCTGAATTTGATGGCTTATTTTCCGAACACTTACTGCAGGAGAATGATAACTACCCCTTTTAAACTTATGGAGCTATATATAGAGAACTGAAGATATTACTATATCTAATATAGAGAAGTATGTATTATAGATATTTTTTTTAAATATACATATCTTCCTAGCTTTACTTTACCTAGAGTTAAAATAATTGATTCAACCTACTGTTCTAAAAATTCCCCTCGGCATTCCACACTGTTGTTGGTTTAATAGTCTCTACAATACATCCTGTCTTCATCTCACTTGCTTTCCGTCATGTGTTTGTGTAAATAACAACAACAAAACTAAACAGTTACAATCATTTTCACTACTTGAATTAAAAGTATTTATTGCAAAACATATGGTTGATCTGCCTCAGAAACAAAAGAGCTCAGACTTTTCCAACCATACATTAACATCACCATCATTCCACCTCTATTCAATACCACTATGAGCAGAAGTTTTCGTAACATGCAGTCTTAGCACTTAAAAGAGTTTCTAACGCACTGAAAGAAGAAAGCTAAATTTCTCAGCAGTTTCAAAACCTGGTGATACTAGAAGTTCAAACATTTTGGTTTTTCTGATTTATTTTGGTGTTATTTTGGTGTTATTTTGGTGGAGGGTTTTTTTCCCTCTGCTTCAGCAAACTTAGGTCATAACTGTCTGGCTTAGGTTTTGACTCCTGCTTTGGTAAGGTAATTTATTGTATGGAAAATAAAATTCCTAGTGAAGCAACGCTGCTCCTTCTTCCACAGTAGAAAATATGTTGTCTATCTTGCCTTCAATGAGTTTGTTATAAACTATAGATCTGTGCTGAAATGCAAAAGGAAGGAAAAAATATCAAAAGACATCTGGGATCTGAACAGTGATGAAACTTACTTTCACCTCAGGTTTAAAATTGCAGCTTTAAAATTCACAATTTGTTCTAAGAACAATATTAAATATTTAAAGTGCACTTTGTTCTACCATCGGATCAGAAAAGAGCAACAAAGCACTTTATCAGGCAACATAACCCCCATTAATACTTTTTCCTCTGATTTTAAAGATGTATTTCATATCACTCAATGGACAGAGAAACAGTGATGGAAAGTGCTGTCATTCTGCCAAAAGCACATACAGAACAAGACAAGTGAGAGCAATTAAATTTCTGATCAGGATAATAATTTAACTGCAGATCTGGAGACTATAATCATCTGGAACATTTGAGCAGTATAAAATACTACAAGGACTACGTTCCATAAATTATCATACATGGCTTATCACCTGAAGGCACCTCACCTGAAGGTATGTAGTGGCTTCCTACTGCTCCCCCAGAGATGCTACATCTTCTAACGGCAAAGACCATAAAAAATAGAAGGTCACAGACCGTATGAAGAACTGTTTGTGTATCCGTTCAGAGCAATATGGAGACAATTCCCAAATGCAAGGTCATCACTCTTACTAGCTTCCTTCAGCAGGGTAGTGCCTTTATTGCCAACACTCTTGATTTCTCAAAGGAAAAAGGAACCCGATGCTTCGAGCAATCCCTTGCCCCGTTCGCATACATCACGACTAGACCTCGGCCTCCTCATGACACACTGCACTGACATTTCAGCGTGATGCAGGTAAGGTAAGGTGGGTGTCCCTTACGTGGTCACTCTGCATCATGCCCATAACAACTCAAAGATTCAGCACAGTATTCGAGAACACCCACAAAAGGCCAGTCCTTGAGAATTAAAAAGCACCTTTTTACTGACATTCCAGTATGTCACAGGCCTTTCTGCTGGCTTAGGAAAGGGTGGTAAATGATCATTTCTTTAGCCAAGAGAGAAAAAGCAGGGCTGCTTGTTAACACGTCAGGCGCAGCTGCTTTATCACAGCCATTCTGAGGTAAATAATTTGGGGTGACATTTATCACACTGCATTTTAGCATTCTAAAAGCCAGGTGTGTAATCCAATCTATTCATTTAGTTCCATTTCAGAGGCAGTGAAGAAAACCAGGCCCCTCCAGCAAAGTGGGGATGAGACAAGCCCTCCCTACATCCAGAGCAGCCGGATGGATTGTCCTCCGCTAGCAGATACTTCATCTGGGCAGGCTCAACACCTTCCCGATTGCTAGAGGTAGGCAAGATGAATCCAACCATCAGAAGGATATTGCCAAAGTTATTTATACTTCATGTTCTCATGGAAATCTAATTTATTAAACCTTTTTTGTTTGACCTGAGAGAAACAAATGGAATTTAGGGATGAAAATTTGTTTTCAAAGCTTGCACACGCTCACTCTGTGCACAAACAGTCCAACGGCAAGATGAGGCCGATGGCAGTGCCACTTCTCAAAGGCACATGGTGAGGATAAGGCTGCCGGAGGCTGCAGCAGCCTTTACACAGGAAGGCACTGTGCTTGCACAAGGCAGCAAGCAGCATTGTTAGAACTGCGCTCACACATCATGGGGTATTTTAGGGTTTGTTCACAGGGACACATGCAACCTGGCAGACGGGACCTGACGTGCCCGCCAAGCTGTGCTAACCACCCTGATGCTTGCCATGGCTGCGGCAGGGAGGCAGAACGCACGGCTGCAGCCACCGCTGAGCAGTGGTTGCCACAGTTCGAGAGGCAGCCATGCAGCTAATGCGTGCACCACACTCGGCTGCGCCAGCCGACTGCCCGGCATCATCCCACCGCGCAGTTACCTTCATATCAGTTTTAAAGGACGGCTTCCTTGTACACAACAGTGCTGCCACAGCATGGAGGCAGCTCATCATTTGAACTTGAGAGCTGTGAGGTTTTTGGCAGGAGATCTAACCAGGTACACCGCTGAGGGAAAGTAGACATCCCTTATTTTGATCTATTGTATGGAACAGCTTTTCCAATTAAACAGCTTTCTTTGAAGCTTGGCTATTTCCACGTCACAAAACCATTCCACCAAGCTTGTATGGACAAGACCTCCACCAGATCTTGCCAAAAGCGTGATGCTTTTCTGCTCTATTACACCACATACAGACCCCAATCCAAACTCAGTGGAAGGCAGCACCTCGCTGCATTTTTCATCATAATACTGTGTGACAAATGCACTTATCCTGACTTCTGAGTAACAAGGCTTATTCCAAATTTAAAAAAAAAAAATTACTGTCACTACAATTTACATTTAACAGTGTCTTTCTTGGCTAGCACTGGGAAAATACTGCAAGGAGAATTCACAAGCATTAATTTGACTAAACACATGCATTTGCTTTGACAGCATTCACAAGGGTCATTGTTTGCCTTGCTCTGATACTCATTCTGTTTTTTCTTTGTTTGTGAACTTTCTTGTGGGAAAGCTATACCTGGGCAAATGGATAGGAAGATTTGTGAAAACCCTTTGTACGGTCATGAAGCCTCTCAGTGTTCTCCCTTCTGTCAAAAGGTTCATAGAATCACAGAACGGTTTGGGTTGAAGGGACCTTAAAGTCACCCAGCCCCAACCCCCTGCCAGAGGCAGAGACCCCTTCCCCCAGCCCCAGCTGCTCCCAGCCCCATCCAGCCTGGGCTTGGGCACTGCCAGGGATGGGGCACCCACAGCTGCTCCGGGCAGCCTGGGCCAGCACCTCATCACCCTCACAGTGAACGATTTCTTCCTAATATCTAATCTAAATCTACCCTCTTTCACCTTAAAACCATTCCCTCTTATCCTATCACTACCTGCCCCTGTAAAAAGCCCCTCCCCATCCTTCTTGTCAGCCCCTTTAGGTACTGGCAGGCTGCTATGAGGTCCCCCTGGGGCCTTCTTTTCTCCAGGCTGAGCAACCCCAACTCTTCCAGCCTGTCCCCACAGCAGAGGGGCTCCAGCCCCCTGAGCATCTTTGTGGCCTCCTCTAGACTCGCTCCAACAGGTCCATGCCCTTCTTATGCTGTGGGCCCCAGAGCTGAACACAGCACTGCAGGATGGGGGAATCAGCAGAACAGAGCAGAGGGGCAGAGCCCCCTCCCTCGCCCTGCCGGCCATGCTGTTTTGGATGCAGCCTGGGATTTGGGGCTTTCTGGGCTGAAGGCACACGTGGCCGTGTCATGCTGAGCTTCTCAGGGCTGCTCTGAACCCATTCTCTGCTCAGCCTGTATTTGTGCTTGGGATGGCCCTGACCCATGTGTAGGACCTTACACTTGGCCTTGTTGAACTTCCTGAAGTTCACACGGGCCCATCTCTCCAGCCTGTCAAGGTCCCTCTGGATGGCATCCCTTCCCTCCAGTGTGTTGGCTGCACCACACAGCTTGGCATCATTGGCAGACTTGCTGAGGGTACACTCAGTCCCACTGCCCATGTCACCAACAAAGGTACTAAACAGCACCAGTCCCAGTACGGACCCTTAAGAAACACCACTCGTCACTGGCCTCCGCTTGGACAAGAGCTGTTGGCAACAACTCTTAGTGCAACCACCCAGCCAACTCGTTATCCAGTGAGCGTTCCATCCCTCAGATCCATGTCTCTCCCATTAAGAGACAAGGATGTTGTGCAGGACAGTGTCAAATTCTTCGCACAAGTCAAGGTAGATGACAGCAGTTGCTCCTCCCTTGTCCACCAGTGCTGTAACCACATCACAGAAGGCCACCAAATTTGTTCAGGCACCACTTGCCTTTAGTGAAGCCATACTGGCCTTCATGAATCACCTCCTTATTTTCCTTGTACCTTAGCACAGGAGGATTTGCTCCATGGGCACAGAGGTGAGCCTGACTGGCCTGTAGTTTTCTCTTTTTAAAAATGAGAAGTTCCCCTTTTCCAGTCAGCGGGAACTTCACTGGACTGCCACAGCTGCTCAAAGATGATGGACAGTGGCTTGGCCACTTCATGCGCCAGGTCCCTCAGAACTCAGGATGTTCAGACATCACATCAGCATATACAAACAATCTCACATGACAAAAATAAAGATCATTGAATAATTACACAAGCTTGTAGAAGAAAACAGAATAACCCCTTCATAAAGCACTACTTAGCCATTTTTCTGAAAAAGCTCTAAAATAAAGTTCCAATCTGCTTTAGTTAAGCACAAATTATTGGACTCAGTATGGGAGAAATTACATGAATTCCTACTATATCTGCATCATAAAAAAGATTAGAGTAGATGATCTAATAGTCCCTTCTGGCCTAAAAATCTATGAATAAAAAGGAAAAGCTGCTGCACTATTCACATTTTCAGCAAATATACCAAATAACCCATAGAAAATGGGTTCTTTCCCCCTCAGTCAAAAGCACACTAAAAAAGAAGATTCAGGTTTCTTGAGTTCCACTGTAAAAACACTCCTTGTATGTCCATAACTTCCCAAAGAAAGAAAGAAAAAAAAAAAAAAAAAAAAGACCCAAAAAGGCACTCACACAGAGCATTTGCTGAGCAGTTTTGAATAATGAACAAATTAGTGGGGAAAAAAAGTCTGTTTGCAGATAATTCATGAACAGAAAAGAGGAGGACATTGATCAAATAAATTATTCGCTGTAAATAGTTCACTCTGCTCTGGCTTCAACACACGTTACCAATTAAATCAAACAGAGCCCAATCCCACAGCAATTATTTAGGAACTACAATCTGGCCAATTGAAAGCAGATCCAGATTGCTTAAACTGTTTTTTTGTTGATATGTCACATTCCCCCACCACCTCCACCCCCACTCCCACCCCCCTGAGATAGGCCACTCTTGCCTACCTACACCTACCATACCACTCAGCATTTTTCAGCTTTTTTAGCATACTTTCAAGTTTGTAAAAACTATTATTTTCACAGCTACAATTGCCCTTAGTAAAGGATTTTCTAATCCTTCATTAGTACTTATTACGGAAGCAGGTATCAGAGGACAAAGATCTTGATGCTGTAGGTAAATTCATTTCCAGCTTCTTGTTTAACCTTCTGCTTATTTTTTTTTCCCCTAAAATGAAATTGTACATTTAGTTTCATATCCTCTAAATCAGTCTGCCTTTTCCACAGTTCAAGCACTTACTGGTATTAATACTGGGTTTCGTTTCATTGAGTCCAATAAATTCTAAATAATAATTTCTGCTGGCTTCATTTTAGTCTCCCACTTAAAGACCGATTAATTCACAGCCTTGTGGTCTTTGTCTCAGGTCTTACTACTTATATTCTGTAGCTCAGGCCCCTTTTCCACAAGCTGAATTAATCTGGTTTGCAGTCTATTTCTCGCAATAAATATGAGCCACTTCACTTGTTACCCCTTAATGTATTGTTTATTGCCCCTTCCATATTATGTTAAACAGGATAGCAACAGAAGCAATCCAGACTTGTGGGCACGAGCACGAATGCCTTTACAGCCTCAGGTAGCTTTTTTCAACCAGCAGAGAGATGCACAGCCACCAGCCCCCGCGGACTCCCACCCACCGAACCGGGTGAAAGCGTCAGCAAGGCTCTGCAAATTACTGAAAACTCTGTCAGGCTCCAAGATGGGTTTTTCCCTGATATAAGCACTAACGACCTCCATGAAGAAAGCTTTCTCCACCTGTATGGATCCCACCTGATCTTCACAGGTTTCCCTAGAAAGGCTCAAGGTTCCCTCAGCCAAAAGGAATGACTTCATTCTGTAAACTACTACTAAAATAAATTAACTAAAATACGTGAAACTAAGTATTCCAGACACCCAGAAAATATCTGCTCAGTTCTAGTCTGTTGTTTTGGTCACTTATGACATCACCTATATTATTCTGACAACTTGTGTCTCAAGGTCAGCTCTTTGACTGCCTATGGAGCTTCACCAAAAGCTCCCAGCTGGCTGAGGCCCACAAGACGACCTGGTTCTGAAGCACAGGGCTTCAGTATTTTGTTCATACCATCACTCTGCCCCAGTAGGCAGCACAGACAATTCACTAATTTGAGATACTTAGCTTTAAGACCTCAACAACAGCCAAAGGCAAATCTAGTTGTCATTTCTGTTAGGACATGAAAAGACAATAATATTAGAATGAAAAAGTAAGTGTATAGGTCTATATTATCCTCAGTTAAAGACCTACATTTCTTAGCAAAAATTGGGAAGCCTGTCAACTTCATCACTACTGAAGTGCAGAATCTCTCATTTCTTTACCTTTTGCTGTAGCAAAAAAAAAGTTAGTTATATGGGCATACATATTAGTCTGGACATCGATTTCAGGATATGGTTTTATCAGCCATGGGGGAAGCTTGCATATCTCCTTTCTGTCACTGTGGAATGACAAGCAGAATATGTTTTGTAGCCAGGTAACTTTTACCACAAATTCTCATGTTTTATAGATACTTTTATTTCTCATATTCTGCCAGCTGGGCTTCACCATCATGCTGGGTATTTTCTAATTCACCTCCCCACCTTCATACAGATCTTTGGTCCCTCTGCCTTTTATTACTTGTGAATGTTCTTCTTTCTGAGGTGTCTGTCATCCTGTGATGCAATTGCTTGCACTCTTGGATGAACACTTTCTAGGAGTTACATTTCTGCACTGGGTAAGTAGAACCAATTCTCTGGAGCAGTAAGAAGCGCTAATCAAAACCGGGTACATTTACAGGCCAAGTGATTTTGCCCTGAATTCCTTCCAGTGCAAACAATCAAGGCTTTGCCTTGATAATAGCTGTAGCATCACAGGCAGTATGACTTGACTTGGGCTGTTCTGCATAAAAATGCCATATTTATACTGCTACCTATCTTTCAAGAATATTTTATTTGTTGTAGTTATATTTGAAAATAAACCTTTAAAAGATTTCTTCCTATGAGTACACTTCTGTAAAACTTCATATACATATATATACACACACAAGAACTATGTAATAAGAAATATGCAATATACTTTGGAAACTGATTCCTTCTTTTACTCTGCTTACTAACAGAAGAATCCAGTTTCCACACAAGGAATTTAAGATGATTACTATATTAGTTCTAAGAGCATTCTTCTTTATGCTACAGCCTGTTGGGGTTGAAGGAATTTTTAAACTAACAAAAATAACTTATGTTGACACTACGCTAGTGAATAAGTAGATAAGCAGATGAGAAGATGCCCGAGGAGCTACAAGTGCTCTGCTGCAGTAATAGCTGCACTCAGCTAAACAATGGTACAGATACCAGCCAGGCAAATGCAAGATTCTAACCAGGTTAGGTTTTCCAGTCAAGATTCAAGGGGTAAAGCCTGCAACAGGTTGAACATTTTACTGCTAAGCCCTTTAGCACATAACACCCAGAAATCAGTGCAACAACTCCCATGTATAAGTCTTTGGTGAATTCTAGAGACAGTGACAGCATTTTCCTGAACTAAACCCCAGGAGAGGACAAAGGGGAAAGTATATGCAGGGAGAAGCTGGGCAGCACGGAGGGAGCATCTTCCAAAGTACAAGGGATAGCATGACAAAAATCAAGATACTTGGAAGAAATAGGCTCAAGGCTGCACAGTCTCACAGCACAGAGCTGGGGATTATTTTGCCATACAAAATTAAACCTGAAAGGTCAGTGGGACTCAACAGCTATTCAAGCTGACAATAAAGATGCCCTGTGCTTAATACAGTGGAGAAAGCAAAAGAAGTAGAGAAATGAAGTGGTCAGAAAAGGTGGCCAGACAGACAAGTCAAACAGAAGCACAGCAGACAGACTTGAGATGACATGGTTAGGGGACAGCAAGAGGAGACAGCTGTAATTAGTTTGTACATCGATAAGGACAGGGACAAATGCTTTGATAGTACAGGCTGAAACGTTATATCCATGGATCTCAAAGCACATTACCAACTCATTAATTAAGCCAGCTCCACTCCCTTGGCAGCTGGGAACCATAACTCAACAGTTATCACAAGAGTCACTAAAGGGTGGCACAGAACGGTTCAGTGACTTTGCTCAAGGTCACCGAGCTGGGAGCAGAACCCAGGCAGTACAAATCCTCTGACGGCTGCTCCCAGCACCAGCCTGTCCTCTGTGCTTCTGGGACAAGGGAATTCACTTTGTGAATCCAACTGTAGTGGTGATCATTCTAGCAATAAAAAGCATTAGAGAACATTATTTGAATGTTCAGCTCCAACAAATTTAACACAAAAAGGTGGTTTTATACAGTTCCTTAGTAAAGGAGACTTTTCACCCTATACCAAACCAGAGGGAGGGCTAGAAGTTGACCAGTCAATAGCATCCTCTACAAGTGAAACAAATGTTAATGTAATTGAGAGGCAGATCCTGTAAGATGTTCAGCACACTCAGCTATTCATCTCAGAGGATCAGGCTTTAGCACTTGAAGAAAAGTCTCATTTGCTTGATGAGAACCTCACAAAATAATTAACAGAATTGTTGTCTTCTGGGACAACAAGCTTTTACCATTTCCCAAATTATAGTAAGAAACAAACCTTTTGTTTTATATCAATGAGATAGTAACTCGCTGTGTAGCAACCTTTTGAATCAGATCTTGTAGATCAACAGATCCTTTTAAAGTCATAATCAAAGTCATGAGCAAACGCACAAATCAATTATACTTCAGAAATAAAGCCTGTTTCTTCGGATGCAGTTTACTCCAAGGACTAACCTGGACTCACAAGTTTGCATTTATTCAAGAATGGAACCTAAAGCGACAGATGCAAAATAAAATGGGATTATATGTGATTTATAAACATGGAAATAATTCAGCTGTAATCATCCATTTTCTTCAAGCCCAAGCTTGATTAATAGTTTCAGGAAAAAATGCCAAACTATGTGAAGCTTTTTATTTGCAGAAAACTGTCTTTATCGGGCCACTCTTCTCTTGCAAGTTGTCACTACAAGTCCTGCAAGTAACACAGTACAGTGAGGAAGACATTTGAACTCTCTGGACAGGAGAAGGTTCTCTCTGTCCCCATGAGGAAGGTTAAGGTTGAGTTGGTTTGGGTTGGATTCTTGTTTGTTGTTGTTGTGGGAGGTGGGGGGAGATATTTGTTAAAGCATGAGAGTTTATGCCCCACCCAAATTTATAGGATTTTTTTCTAAACTCCTATCCCTAACATTGCAGTAATGCGTATTCCTAGTTTTATATAAGTGGTCTACACACCATTTCTGTGTTTCTTTTGTTTCTTTTTCCTTTTTTCTTTTTTGAAAATCTGTCTCTCCTCCTCCCCAGCTAAATAGTGTATCAGTAAGTTCCAGAGACCAGCTGGATAAAATGTTTGTTTGGCTTTGGGGGTTTTTGGGGTGTTTATTTTTTTCTTTGTTTGTTTTCTTTTTAAATTTTAAAATGCTGCTCCTTACAGTTTCATGGTACATTCTCCTTATACACAGGTCTTTTTGGGGAGGAATAGTTTTCAATTTAATTTTAAGCAGCACACCCAGAAGTTATTTCTCTTCTTTACAGTACATATTTTGTAGCACTGAAGGGTCATTTCCACTTCACCCCAGAAAAAAAAAACTCCAAACCCTGTGTTGACCAAAAACATTCAAATAAATCATGCACTTTGAATAACTTCTGGGGGAAGTCTTCAAAAAACCAGCCTTCAGATCTGGTTCTGTTTCTAATCTTTCACAAGGTTAAAAGGATGAATGTGTTCTTAAGTTATGTGTGAAGCTGAAAGGCAACATTGCCTTTCCTTACAAAACTTGAAAAATTACTATTTGATTAGTATATCCAGTTCTGATTACTGGATCCAATGTAGATCAATATACACCAGCAGCTCAGCCACATCCAAGTTATCTTAACGGCACATGTAATCACAAAAGCAAGCAATTGCTTTTTTAGCAATATATATCCAACAGCATTCTGGCATAAAATATAAAATAATTCAGTAGAGAACATTACAAAAATACGGTCGTTTCCTACTTATAACTGTATTTCACTGGCTGGGGGTCTGTTGTGGAAGAAAATTAACTCTATCCCAGCCAAAACCACCAGAGGGTCCTGGAAGCCATAAAAGTATCTGAGAGATAAGCAAACCCAAACCAAAACATGAACAAAATATTTCCTGTTGTATTTAGGAAATTGTTTCTGCTTCTTTGTCAGTAAAACAACACACAATGTAATTTATCAAAACATGGCAGGACTGACACACTCAATCCTCAAGGTTCAATATAGCCAATACATTTTTGTCACATATCCTCATTTGGTAGTCTTGAAAATATTCTATCATAACCTACTTTTTCAAAAGCCAGTTTTCAAAAGTGCCCCTTCCTCCCTACAGGAAAGTAGATAAAAGTTTATTCCAATCTAGACACATCACAAGGCCCCACCAATCTCAAAAAGACATAAACATGTGTCTAAAAAGTTAAGTGCATGTTTAAAATCCTTCACAGAATCCGTTTCTATGAATGACTGCATCCAACATCAGAAGATGTCCTCTGCATTGAATACATGGCTGATGTATAGGAAGCAGCATGCTCCATTTAGTGCTGGAATACAGCCTGTCCTGGTACCTAACCTGCATCTATTTTTTCTCAAAATCACTACTCCAGCATTCTGCTCTTCTTCAAACACTTCAAATGCATTAATCAACCTGTCAGACTCACTTTAACACTTTCGCCAGGACACTTCTAATCTTAACTCTGGCCTACAACACTTTTAAGGTATCTAATACACTACACAGAGCTTTTTAAAACGTTGTTTTATGGTTTTGCACTTTCCATTGTGTTATAAACAATGGCCATTAATCATGCCAATCAACTTTGTGAGTATGATCCTCATAGCTTTTCTCCAATTTGTTTGCAGACTGTTTCAGCATTTATTACCATGCAGTACAAATACAAGTGATTTTAAATCCCTATGCAACAGGAAAGCCCATTTCAACTTCTGGATTTGTCCCAAAATGGAGAGAGAAAAAAAGGGGGACAGAAGAAAACTTGTTTCTTTAAACCAGTGAGTCTGAAAACCGTGCCAAAGCAAACTGAGTTTTCCATACGGGGATAGGAATGAGGCGCCCCTACACTTGTCCTGTGGGCTTGATCCTTGGGCCACTCCACACACCCCAGAATGCATGGAGGTGACACTGCCTGGGAGGGGAGCTGGGGCAAGGAGGCACAGAATAAGGACCACAACCACTACTCTAGGTGGTGGAATGTCCCAGTAGGAAAATTAATTTCATTTTTTTGTTAAAAGAATAAAAGTCTCTATTCAGATTAAATAAAGCAAAGAGTACAGTATTTTGTTTCAGTTTTCTCAGAAATTTTTTAAAGCTCAGCAAAATGTAAAATCTAATTGCTTTCCATGAAGGGGATTTTTACAGTGGAGACTGAAAAGTATTTGTGCCACCTAAAGAGCACACAAAACCCAGCACAGAATTTTGACATCACTATGCACCTCTTGATAACCACAAAACCTCCCTGGACTTCCACTGCAGGCTAACAGAGAAAGCACACTAAGGATCTTCTCTATATTCACAAGACATTCTGCAAATCCAGGGGATCCTGCCTGAACAAACTCAGGACAAGGAGGCAGCAGAGCCTCACACCTGTGCTTGGAGATATGGCTGGGAGCTGAGAACAGACAGACTTTTACAGGTGACTGATGCCATGCAATGTCTAGCCTAGGATGCTCAGCCATGACTGGAATGTTGGAGATCAGTACTGAGTAATTTCTTAGCGATATCAGGCTCCTTTCAGATGTCTCAGTTCAGCATCTGAAACATAGGGCATCCAACGCCCTGTAACCACTCATAAAAGCCTTGGCTAATGGCCCAAGGCTTCCTCCCCAAAACTGCCTTCTTAGGTACTCATATATGATTACTAGAAGCAGTAGCAGAAGTCTATAGTGGTCTGCAAAAGACTTCATACATGAGTGTAAAGGCATAAGAGGCAAAAAGAACAGTGCAATAACCAGAGGGATGTGACACAAGAGCTCAGGGATACCGGCACTGTCAGGCTCAAATGTGCTTACATCAAACCAACTTCCTATGTTAGTTTTGGACTTAAAGAAAACTGACAGCCCAGGAACTGAGCCACAAAAACAAGTCTGTGAGGCAAGATTTTTCATTTTGAATTTCACCCACCTTTATTTTTTATTTACCAGCTTACAATATGCCTGCTGTTTTATCTGGACACACTACATTTATATTCGGCCTAACCTTTCTTTTACATTCTCATCCTTCATTTCCAATTACATGCTAAATAAACTCTGCCTTGCATGAGAACACTGAAAGTGGCAGCTGAAAGACTGTTTTTTCCCTATGAGATGTAAGGCATGAAAGTGATGATACAAGCCCTCCTGGATGTTTCCATGAAAAGGAATTTACTAATGCAGTAGTATGGACAGATCAGATAAGGCTATGTCTCCAGAGGGGCATGTCCTGAATCCCGGGATTCCTCACAGACTGAGTGAAATGCTACTGTCAGGATGATGCTTCAATAATTCCCAGTTTAACGCATGCACTGCTCAAGGCCACCTGAGTATTTTGTAAGGATAACAACATATTTGCCTTCATGCCTTTCCAGAGGCACGCTACAGGCACCCTATTCCAGTAGTTCTGCAGCATCCAATTTGGCTCTGCTGCTCAAGACAATGAACCTGCAGGGACAGTTCCAAGAGCTGTTACACAGATGCTGGCATGAGCCTGCAGCTGTGGTCACCACGGGAAGGCAGCAGTCCTGGTAAGGATGAGCTGATCTGCAGCCAGCGTACAGCAAAGGGCCAGCATGGGCGTTTGATGCTCAGGGAGCTTTGACACTCACAGTTTCAGTTTGGCTCCTGCTTGTAAGTCAGAAAGAACTGTGAATACAACGGGAGACACCAGTGACATTAACACCAACAAAACAGATTCTGGCATTGCACCCAAGGGCTACCACCACACTGTTCAGCCAAACCTCATTTAAGCAAGCTAAGGTGTTAAGTGCAGCATTAGGCAGCCTCACGGCACTCTGTCTGGTGGCTAAAGCAAACACCACTGCAGCTTCCCTGTTGTCTTGACCCAGTTTAAAAAACAACTCAGTGGTGTATACCTGAGGTTTAATCAAACCTCTGCACTACAGGGTGGACACGTCCCTCCGTATCTGGAGACACCTTCCCAACGGTGCAGCCCTCTCAGCCACGCAGTTTTACACCGCGTATCTGGGTTCCTCTTGCTCTGCCCAGAAGGTTAGTCCCACTCAGACCTCACCGCTAAGCACACTCATGCTCACAAGCCTGGACAGACACGTAGAAGTATCTCATTACAAACACTAGAAATGTAGATCCTAATAGTGGTAAAGCAAACTATGTCAGAAATGTTGCATGTAGTTTGCTTAACACACACACAGAGCGTTATACAGTACATCTCCTGACAGTCACACATACTTTTCTTTATTCTGGACTTTTTTTTTAATACTTTGTAAAACAGATCACAGAAGTCTCTCCTTTTATCCAATTTTCCTTGCAGAAAGATAAAAGGAATTTGTTATACCATGAATGAAGTACAATTGGTTTTGGCAAGACAGTATTTGGGAGGCACAGCAGGACGCATAAGTCAAGGCAGAGATTTCCACAGGATTTCTGTGCGCTCTTTAATTATCTGAGCTACAACTATTGGCAACAGCTTACCTGGTCTAAACCATATAAAGCCTAGAAATCAGAAAGCATAAGCGTAATCCCAACATTAATTAGTTGATACATATCCTGGATGTTTTCATCACCTGTACTAACATCTATGTATCGGTAGTTTACCAATGTGACAAAACACTGACAAAGTCAATGTGCCTACTCACAGAAAGTTACATTTTCTCATGACACATCCATAAAGTAAATTCAGTCAATCAAGTAACATTAGTCATTCAGTCTGTCATATTAGTTAACAATGAAGTGCAGGATAAATTCTGTGGAACAGAAAAAGTTTCTTAGAACACATTGCATACAGAGTACTTCCGTGCTTCAAGTTGTGGAAGCTTTGAGTTTTGAAAGTCTAATAATTCATGCAGTCAGTGGGCCTTTTTTTTTTTTTTTTTTTTTAAATCCAAACAGAAATGTATTGCAAACGTTTTATGCACAAATGCTAGAATTGTTAAATTGAATGTCATATTTACTCATTTTTTGAATTATGGTACCAGGCAAGTATCATACCACGCTTTGTTAGGGACTATGCAAATAAAACAAAAAATGCATTCCCTTGATACAAGTATACATACGTGGGAGATTTTCTGTGGATAAAAGGCAATAACCAAATTTCACAGAATACGTGCATTTAGATATTCAAACTGTCTCTTAAGCATTCAGATCAGCTCAATGAAGTCTTGGCCTGAAGGCAACAAAAAAAGTTAGCAAGTTAAACAAAAGCAGTATCTCATCCTTTTTTGGCCCTAATGCTACTTTTCACTTCAAAATACAGCTCTTACAGAGCCACTCCAGGTGAGAAGATTAAGGCTGTTGAGTTTTCTCAATAACAGAATATCCCAGAGTTAAGCCTTGGGAAACTATTAAAATGGCATCTGCACAGAGTCTAAGAAACTTCTTGGAACAGCAACTGCTTCTCCAACAGACTTTCAACCACGTTAGCGAACGAGGGCAAAACTTTCACCCCAACACTTAAATGAACCTGAACAAAAGCTGGAGGATGGGT
Source organism: Falco peregrinus (assembly GCF_023634155.1). NCBI lineage: Eukaryota > Metazoa > Chordata > Aves > Falconiformes > Falconidae > Falco > Falco peregrinus. Next base: position 1,924,799 of record NC_073724.1, on the reverse strand, counting down.
AAAAAGCATGTCACGGGCAGTACAGATGTAGCCCACCTTACACACCTTAGCGTACCCTGGTTTCATGCACTTGCACAAACCCAGTCAGCAAATCTGGTGAAAGTGTGCAAGTAAATAGACTACAATTTATTACTGAACACATTTATCAACTATCCATTGGTATAATGTGAGTAACGAGTAGTAAAGAAAACATAAAAGATTGGTTTTGTTTGTTTGTTTACATTCATCATGTCAGTTCACTCTTGTGTACTGTCAAGGAGGAACAGAATTTGCCATTTTAGTTTCTCACCTTTTGTAATTAGACCCACCTTTTAAGCCTGTAGCAGTTTAACCCACATCACTTGGTGACTGTGTTAAAACAACAACACAGAGAGAGATTTTCAAAGATATCTAGATAACCAGGAATGAAAAAAAGTAACATAGGAATTTTTCAACAGCATTTAAAGCAGATGAGTTACCTGAATACCTGGATTTAGGACACAGCTCTCTGTGTATGTGCTATACACCCAGACAAACTTACCGCAGTCAAGACTTGCCCCTGAGACAAAAGCCGAATAGCCACTTCAGTAGCATAAGACACCAAAATTCATTATCCCCAATTTGCTTTCCATCTCATAGCTCCAGCTGACTCAAAAGAGTTTTAGCAATCCTAACAGGCACCTATCTGAATCTTCACGTAACTCCATATTTGTAAAACTCTCCCCCTTAAAACTTAAGAAATAGAAACCTATGCTTAGGAATTTTAGCTCAGGTATTTTAGAAAAAGATGTAATTTTTGTTTACATTATCCAGCAATAAATGTAACCTCAAATTTCTACAAATAACTTGCTTAGTTAGAGACTTTGCAAATACAACTGTTAAAAAAAATATTGTAGCACAATGGGTTGAGATGCTATGAAACCCGATTTAAAATATTTTTCATATGCCATTTAAGTTGTAGCCTCATGGTTTTACTTGCTAAGGAAAAGAACATCATTCTCTGTCAACATAGATACTTTTAGCTGCAAGTGTTGAAAAGGCAAAAAAAAAATACTAAATAGAATATAGGAAATAAAGTCAACATAGTGTTATCTATCTAAATAACCAACTATACTAATATTTATTGAAGTGTTGGTCAAACCCGGAAAATAACCTTCATAATTTAGTCTATTTTAGGAAATTGAATTACAGAGGGAGAGATGTGATATAATTACAAACAATAAAAAAAATTCCAAATAAACCCCATACTTGGCAACAAGTTATGTGTAAGGCTTTACTTCTCTAAAATTCTAAAATAAAAGGAAAAAAAAAGAAAAAGAAAATAAATATTTACTAGATTCAAACTCTGATGAAGAAAGACTTAATGAAGAGCAATAAGTGCAAGAACATAAGACTGGTGATCTCAATGCTGTACATCTGTTGGCCCCATGGTGAACTTTCGGGGAACCGAAAATAAGGAGAATATGCATAATCTTGAATATCGATATTCCCAGTGAGCCAATATATGTACTTAGAGGATTTAAGATTCACATCAAAAATTAATAAATTACAAGATTCTTCCAAAAGTCTGTACAATTGCCAGAACATTAGTTCTGTGGAACTGTGAAGGTGCACACACAGCCTTTGCTTTGCAAGGACTGGGATCCAAATTTATGCTTCCACTCTTGTTTCCTCTTTGCAACCCATCAGTTCTGTGGTGCCTGGGGTTGTTCAGTATCCTAAAAATCAGGTTCTTGAGATCTCAGTGCTTAGATATGAATTTGAAAGTCCAGCAGTAAGTCCATAGATGTAGGCTTTCTAGCCAATGTCCTAATAAATGTTCTTTGATTTCTCCTTTGTGCATAACATAACACATTGCAAAAAACCAAACCCATTTTAAATCCACCTGCGTAAAATACACATTGCAAAGGCCAAAGCTCAATACACATTGCCTAGCCTGTTTTCTCTTGTACAGATTCAAAGCTCACTCTGAGATCTAAATAAGGATTGCCAGCATAACCTGGATCCCCAGGTGGGAGGAGCTGCTGGATGATTAAAACACACAGATTGCAGTGGTAAGTCTCAGACCCAGACAGAAGCTTTATGACGTCAAAGCAGAATACAGAATGTCTGCATCTTTGTGACAACTGCAAGATAATAGACCCAAGAATCTCCTTCTTTCCTATGTTAGCAACAGAGATTGCAATGGTCATCTCAGCTACAATTATCTTTGCCACAGCGTTCCCTTATTACATCAACTTAAAGGGATGAATGGATGCCACTCAAAAACACTCTTGCAAATCAAGGCTATGCCAGTAGCTTCAAACTCTACTTGCTCCATACTTCATCAGTCGGCATTGCTTGTCATCACTGTTGCCATTTGCTTCCAGTTTCCTTCAACCCTCCACATTACAAGAGCAGTCAGGAGCATTGCTAGCTTTGGTAATTTATGAATATGACTCTCTATTACTGACAGCAGCCAATAATACTATTCAATGGCAGTATGTTGCCATGGTAAAGCAAGAGTATCCAAATGTCTTATACACAATAAAGGCATTAATATGCAGATATTGCCACTTGCGCCTCTTAATCCTGACAGAGAAAGCAACACTGCTAAAAGCAAATACACTTTATTCCAAAAGAGTGACAGATATTTTAAGAGACAGGAGTGTCAGAAGAGTAACTGGAACTCCAGTAGCAGATGATATGTATATGCAATTTTTGCAGTGATTGCTATACCTCAAAGTTAAAGACCTTTTCTTTTATGTATAATATATACAGTATGTACTATATAAAAATACAGTCTACCTGGTTTAGTCTCATGTAAATAAACATTAAAGCAATAATGAATAGTAATAGAAGACACTGGATTTTTTTTATTATTATGCATTTTATTATGCAGATTTTATAATGATCACATTTCAGTGGTGGTATATGGCAAGGCGGGGTACAATACTCCATACATGAAAAAACAAAGAACTCAACTATGAAATTCTATTCAAAATCTGGTACCAAGCAGAGATTACTTTTTTCCTTCCTCAGTGCCATTTTCATGCTCTACTCAGAAAGCACACATTTAAAAAAAACATAATAAATCTGTTTCACCAAATACTTTGTTCCACTGCTGGTAAAATGAGACATACATACAGAACTAACAAATGCATTGAGGGGGGGAATTAAATTCAGGCATTAATAGCAGCTGAATCTACTTCAATTTGTAGCAATTCTTCTTATACGCTGACATTCAAACCCAACAGTTTGCCCTCTTGCTCTGCCTCAATAACAAGGCGCTTTCAAAGATAATTACATACACTTAACACATTTCTTTAAATACCAGTCTCTCCTTTATTTATCTGCCATTATTTGATTATATTAGACCTCTGTTTTTTACATCACTTTTTACTGCAACATTCCCTAGCAGAGTAAGATGTTTTCCTGTGATCTCTTACTCTAAGAGCTTGCCTACAAACGTACTGACTTAGGGATAACTGTGGTTCAGAAAGAACTAGGATTCAAGATTTGAGTATTGAGGACTGTCTTACTTTTTAAGAATCTGACTGAAAGCAGAAAGAACTAATCTGGAACAAAGAACCAGCAATTTGTATCTCACAGTGTCAGTGAGTCTTACAATTCAGAGTAAGAGAGCCCTTCCACAGAGATAATCCAAAACAGGTATTTTGTTTTCCATTCATATCCTTGACAATTAAACCCTTTTCAACACCTTTGTTTAACAAAAAAAAAAAAAAAAAAAAAAAAGAAAAAGAAAAAAAGAAAAGTGGTGGATGTTGGATGTGAGAGGGGCAAAACACATAAAAATTAAATATGACACTCAAATTTAATAGTATTGGGACACTAATAACTATGTATGAGTTATCCATTACATAAAATTTGATGTATGGCTTTTATAATAGAATACAAAGAAAGAATGTAAATGAAAAGCATAGCTGTCTGAACTCTCAGCAAAATAATGACACTCCAAAATCTCCTCAAAGGTTTTCCTTTTACATAGATTTTCATGTTTTCAACCCCCCCAAAAAATGACTGAAATATATTTTGAAATCTCATGCTTTGTGATCAGAGTTAAAAATAATATCACCACATTTAAAATCATCCACACAGAATAGACCTGAAATACTTCTAAAGCTATTAATATCAATAACAGTGAGTGTTTTGTAAGCTTTCAAAGAAAATCCATAAACCCTTGATTTTAGTTACGACTATATATCTGAAGGACATTTTAAACCCATATGAAAATATTCTATTTACAGGATAACCTTTATCATACTTTACCCTAGAGAACAATCTGATAAATGGTGTTCTACTGGTGACAGTGGTAGTGGTTAAATAATCTTTCATTTCCAAGTTTTTCTAGAAGTAAAAACAAACTAAACTAAACCTTCTCTTTTTCTGTCTTTTCATCATTCAGATGTGCAACCACTTTTCTAAATGCATTTATGCCAAAAGTCAACATATGACTCAGCAATTGTTATTGCTGTTGATAGTGGAATAGAAAATATTTTAAGTTTCATTTTAGACTGACTGATTTTCAATTATTCCAGCTCCAAGCCATTGCTTTTGCTCTCAAAAAATATATCAAGGGGGGAAAGTACAGCTACTATCATTATACAATAAAAACAAATTTGACTGACAACACTAAAAATTAAGTCTTCTAGAGATTTTTTTAATATTTTATCTGTGAACACCAAAACCCTTAAATGACACAGGCAAAACATGCTTAAGTGGTATGGCTTTTCAGCTTCGTGAAGTGCTGTTAACATCAGTTAAAACAGCTTTTTGTCATGAAAATTGATACCGTATCTAGTATTTCTAATACACCAATTCTGTATTTTAGACCTCAGCGCCAGCAACTGCAGCGATTAAATAAAACGCTTAAATGAATGTCTGCCTGCAGATTTTTGTTTTCTCATTTTGTTCAACTGACAACATAGCTGGTGCTGACAATTAATAGAAAGGGAAAAAAAAAAGGAATGAATCAAGTTAAAGACTCTGACAAAGTACCTAGAGCACGGCCTTCAAGAACATGTGCAACTGCATTATTTATCGCAGTCTGCAAGTTCAGCTCTTGCTTTGTGTAGGACAACACAGGCTCTCTCCTCCACCACTGCAAGTGCTTTAATTTTCATCAAAATCAGTGAATCCACACAGATAAAACGCTGGCTTTCATTTCAAGAATAATAAATGTCTTATCTCGCTGTCCTTTTGTCTTAAAAAACTAACTTATTGCCTTCTTTACTGGAACCACATGCTGGTTCTTAACCCAAACAAGGTGGAGGCCCTTGCGGTGGTCATGGTCGGGCAGCAAGGCCTGTCCCCTGGCCACAGGCTCCAGCGCCCAGCCCCGCCGGCAGCAGGAGGGCCCGGGTACACCGCCATCTCTCAGCAGGGTCTGACAGACGCCAAACCTCAGCCACCTCCCTCCCTGCAGGGCTCTGGCATGGGACCCAACCTCCCTCACCACACCAAGAGCCTGAGGGCTGCAGGGCCCCCCCAGCTGGCAGCAGGGCTCGGGCCAGGCCACCCGGGCAGCAGCAGGGCTCAGCGAGGGTCCTGAAGCCGCTCAGGGCAGGGACACCCCCTTCACGGGGGCAGGTCTCGTGGGCCCTGCTGAGATAAAATGGCAGCCGCAGGCCTGGGGAGTGGTGGCAGAGCGGAGACACCCAGCCTGCCAGTGCCCTCAGGGCCCAGCACCCAGAGACACCTGAATAACTCGGCAACACATCTGTGCTACCCATGGCAAGTTTCAGCAGCGCATATCAGCTTTCCCAAAGGGGCCTGGCCCGGGCTGTCACCAGCCGCCATCTTCCCACGAGGAAGCCCTGAGCCACTCGCCAGACACTATCTCCACCCATACCCCCAGCTTATCCAGCTCATCTACCCCCTTCCCTTCCTCAGTGGTGCTCTCTCCTGATTTACTTTGACCCTGACAGTTGAGAAATCATTTCTTAAGAGGTAACAAATGCTCCGTGATCCTTGCTGCCAACAGTTCCCCCGCAGCAGCTCCTGAAGGCAAGGCCAGGCCTCCACCGGGCCCCTCTTCCCAGCAGCGCTCCACGCTTCAGCTTTTTTTGAGAATATTATCACATCCTTCACACACAGCCCTTGGGAAACAGACATTCCATATATCAAGTGATGCTGCTTGAACGTATCCCCGAAGATTTTGATGGGAAGATCTAGCCTTCAATGATTTTTGAGAAAAATTTTCAAAATGGCCTTTTCATAATAATTCGTTTTTCACCATAATTAGTTTTGAAAAGCATCTGCCTTCACTGATATTTTTTTCCCCCAATCAAAAGGCCAAGCACCTGAAATCCAAAAGTATTTAGACTTTTAAAGGCCACCCAGATGTTTCCCAGGAATGAGTCCTGAATACCTTGTGCTGCCGTTCACATTTCTGACAGACTTCATTGTCTGTCATTAACTGCTGACTGATCATAATTTTTAATAGGAGAGAGATGAGCTGCCTCTCATGGGTTGGAAAGCCCATTTAGAGACCCCAATATAGAGGGAAAGGTTGAAGAATTAGTAGGAGTGTGCTCTGGATCTGTTATTTCACTGGCGTGTAATCTGTAGAATTATTCAAGTCTTTTTTTTTTAATTCTCTGCAATGTTTCCCGCCACTTTTATCACAAGAAAACATCTGTTTTATTTACATGGCTGAATTTGCTGTAGTCTCAAATTTTCATGCAAGTTAGTTGTTGTATTTTAATGAAAATTACCTTTTTCATTTCCCACTCAAGACTACAGCTTTCCTCCGAGATTGCCAATAACAAATGTCTCCTGCAGTGACAAGAAAATGAACTGGAGTGCCTGGGAACTACACTTGCAGGTATTACAACATTTCAAAATTGGATTTGTTCAAAATCAGAACAGATGCACAAGTTTAGAGATTACCTGAAACAAAAATACTTCTAAAAATCCACTATAATCTTTTATATTTCGCTTCATTACATTAAACTTTAATGAATGTTTCTGTGTAAAAATTTAACACACAAAATAATGAATTTATGAACAAACAGTATTTTATCATTAATATTTACTGATCACCAGCATAGCTCTCTCCTTATACTACCAAATAAAACAGAAATACTCAGTGTTAATACCCAGACATAAAAAGCAGAACATTTATGTTATAGTTCTAACAATAAGTGCAAAGAAATTTAGTTTTATTTTGTTCCTTATATAAAAATATATATATATATATTTGAAGTTTCTAGCTACTTTTTTTTTTCCGCCATAAAATGGTTTCATTGCAGGTCAATCAAAATGAGTTTTTGCTTTTGGCCTCATTGCGGTGTTTTATCTCCCTTTCAGCTGTTCAATCTGAACATAAAACTGCTAGGTCATCTTGATTTACTATTAAGCACTATATTATTTGTATTAAAAAGGGAAATGATGAAGTCACAATAATAATCTTTGTCATTCTTCAACAGCAACTGGGAGAGAGAGAGGCATGCCCTAAACCAGTCTGGATTAATTAAATTATCTTTTTTTCCAAAACAGAAGGATTTCATCAGAACAAGTTAGCTTAATTTCAGCTAGTGTGAAAACAGAAATATAACTGTTTCCTCTGTTTCATGGTCAGAAATTGTTCTCCCAGTTTGACCAGCTAATGCCTGCAGAACGAGAACTGTGATCTTATGTTTATATTTCTCCACTTTATAAGTGCTGTTTGATATTTTCAAAGCCATGTTGGGGATTAGAATATGCATTAATTTTGGTTTTAAATATAGCCTATAGCTCTTCAAAAACCTTAAAAATGTTAGCTATTTTCTGTAAGAAAACACAAAATCGTGTCTGCAACTACATGTACATATTCAAAAGAGCTGTCTGATTTAATTTTTTTGCCTTTGAAAAATGAAGCACAGTTATTGAAAAGAAACTGGCATATATTAGATTTTTTCTTTTGTCTGTAGCTGAAGATGTAAAACAGTCTTTTGCTTTTGGTGAACTTCATTCTGACATCACTTAATTAATCTTTTTTCCTTGAGTCCTCATAAGTAACTACCATTTACTTTGTTAAAAGTAAGAGTATACATGTATTTGCTTCCTATATGCAGAGGGCTATCCAATCGAGATTTAACCACCATGTAAGCTTGCAGTAGATGTAACTAGATATAGTGACAGAGGTAACTGCTAACATAACACTTTTAAAATGTTAAATAGTATGCCTCAGAAAAAATATCCACGAGACTACAGAAGATTAGCAGTTAGGTTGACATTGTCTCCATATTTTTTAAAACCTTCAAGATGATGTCAGAGTTGCACTGATTTACCTTGGGTAGCGTAAGGAAACATGCTTACTTCCAGCTCAGATATATGCAACCTGAGCAGCCAGTTAGAAGCCATTTAGGGCCAGCTGATAGGACCGATACCTAAAAAATTATGAAGGAATCTGCTACCTCACAAACTTAGAATGCAACATGCACTTTGTAATCAAATACCCAGGCCCACATGCTTACCTCACAGAAAATCTGTCATTACATACACACAGGCCAACTGCCACATGAAAGAGGACTTCTACAGCTGCACCTCAACAGGGCACAGGTAGAAAGCAGCCACACAAGGGTAGTAGTATTTCTTTTACATGATTGTCCTCCTAAATTTTCAAATCAGCATTTCAGATGTCTCATTGGAGGCTCTCCATTTAAGCTACAGCAGCAAATTTCATGGTCACACTTTTACATTGACTCACTCCACCCCCTTGATGGCTTCTCCAACACACTCCCAGAGCTGCAGGAGACCTCAATCTGCAAGGCTGATTTGGAACCAGATTCCCTAGAGCTGCAACTGTGCAAGTCTAGGTTTTGATGGGTGCTTCTTTTTCTAATTAGAACTTTTCAGGTAGTAAAATCAAAACAATTTCACTGATTTCCAAAAGGACTCATTTCAGAGTAGTTGTGCAAGGCAGCACAAAGAATAATGACAGGGAAATGAAGAGTCCTAACCAGATTCAAGCAGAAGACAACCACATGTAATTGCAAGGATTTATGATAGCCAGGAAATGACAGGAAAATCTGAAACACACGGTCAATTTTACACTCCATTTGAGAAAATCGGAAACAAAATCTTGATTCAAACTCCTTTATTTCTAGTAACACTTCGGTGGTAACTTCAAGCATATAAATGAGCCTAATTTTAACAAAGAACTCCATAAAGCAAAGACATCCTCTGGGGGGGTTGGGGTTTTTTTTTGTTTGGGTTTTCAGTCTCCCAGCAAAACCTGGCCTCCATAGACCCTAGACCTGGCTCTACTTAGCTTGCACAACATGAAGAAATCACTGCCCAAAATAGCAGAAGAACTTATTGTTCAGTTGGTCCACAACTAAGATCTTTTCCACTGTGAAACTGAACACTGCGCATTTATTTTTGTTCTGGATTGGAATAAAAAAATTGAAAACACTACAACAGATCACTCATGGAGGTAACAGATCTGAAAACTTTTAAAACAGTTGAGGCAACATCTGCCAGTAATGGCAAAGTTTGAGTTAACCTTGCCTTAGAGTAAAGAGATTAGAACAAGATGAACACAAGCTTAAGTGCAAACTATATGTGCATGTGATATAAAATATAGCAATAGCCGATATTAAAATTTCAAGTCAAAAGAAATCAGTTGTCAAAACAATGTTTCAACTTTTTTCCTATCAAAATTTGTCAGAATAATCCATTTTCTCCAAATTTTCAACTTCAATAAGAGTACAGTTTTGAAGAAAAACCGTCAAAAAAAAAATCAGACAACTCTTGTGAAGATTATTACACAGCACAGTTCACACCTGTAACATTTTCCCTGCCAGCCAAAGTGCAAATTCCCCCACCAGTGCACATTCAATAATACCGTGGCAATTTATAAAAAGAAAGTAATTATAATCAGAGGAAAAGAGCATATGGCTGGATCTCAACAAAGGGATTAACATCTCCCATCTCAAAAATATCATTACCAAGAGATTCAAGTTGAAGGAAGATAAAGCACAGTTGTAATTAGGGATCCTGTGTATCCCAAGTATTTTAATACAAAGGCAAATGCATAACAGTTATGCATTCATTTAGTTAAAACTTACTAAAATAAACTGGCTACAAGAAAACAGTAGGAATCTGAAACTCAGGGACAGAAAGAGTGCAAAGTTAGAAGGGTCCTCCAAGTTAAGCATTTGAAAGATGAGTTTAAAGGGAAATTGCATCCGCAAGCAAGCCAAACCCCACTTTGCATGAACCATAAAGCCACCAGCGGGGAAGCAGCCTTGGGGCTGCAGGGACTGTGTGCCTGCTCGCAGGGAGCAGCTAGCACCAGGGAGGTAGCCCAGTTGGTCAGGACAGACACGGCTACAGGATGCTCATAGCAACTGTGTGGCCACACTTCACATGCACTGGGTGTACCCACACAGACAGTGCACTGTAAAGAGCCACACCAGCTTACTGTACAATACATCCTCCCTGTACAGAAAAACTTAAACAGTGATTGGGTATCAAAGGACCAAAGGTTACACAATTACTAAGTCAGTTAGAAAAATTTGTTTCCTAGAGTATAGCTTAGCCCACTTCTGCAGTATCCACACTGCCCTGTAATTCCAGCATTCCTCCAAAACTGCCCATTCTCATTCTCCTGGACTACACATAGCCTCAGCTGTCTAAAATGTAATTATTCAATGACAGGTTTTTAAACAGTATCCCAAACATTTCTAAAAATTCATTTCACTCTATAGCAGGTATCACTATTACTTGTTTGTAATAACCACAGCAGAAAAGACTCAGAAAAATTTTGATCCCATTTTAAGTCAACACACAACCTTCCTTTGACTTTAGTGGACATTGGACTAATCTTCAGTGTATTCCAGTAAAACAGCAACTTTGCTTAGGAATATGAGTGCACACATATATTTCAGAAGAGTACTGGTGATATTTAGGACTTGGCATGAGCTAAAATCTCCTTAGGGACAACACGTTCCCTTCCTTGTGGACTGCTACCAGCTATCATTCCCCTCACTTACAGTCGTCTGCAAAGTCCACCCCTCTTAATGCTCCCTAATATTTTTGTTTTATTTTCTTTTCCCTTCTGCCCTGTTTCTGGTTAAAATTGACTTAACAGTATTGATTTTCTTACAGCTGAATTTGCTGGTTTAAAGAAGCTTCAAAAAACGTTATTCTACTACATCCCCATGCTTATTTTGGATACACCTGTTTCTGAATACACTAAAGGCTACAGAGGGGAGAAGCTTCTACTTTGCAGCTTGGCAAAAGGTGTTATCTCCACGCTACTCCCAATAAAGAAAATCAGTGTATTACAGGGAGTCCGATTTGGTGCGTTTAGAACAATTTTAGAATTCCCATAATTTGGTGGGAGCCATCTGCAAGCTACTGACACCACATTTAAGAATTGCATTGCTAAACAAGAATATGAAAGAGTTCTTTTGCCATATATACTAAGATACAGTCACAGAACATCCGTTCCAGTAGTACTGAACCATAAGCTGAACTTTCGACATCCACAAAGTCAAAAGCAACCTGCACAAGTTAAGATGTTAAGTGGACTTAATGAATTCTCCCATCTAAGCAGCATGGCTATCATTATCAATACGTTTTTACAGGACACCTTCAAATGACACCTGCACGATCATCCATCCAATGCCTTTAAATCTGTGATTATCACAAGCCCTTTACTTCACTCTCAAGGCCTGTGTACTGCTATGCACAGGTAATGGTGGAAGGATCAAGACATGGAGTACAGTTCAAAATTCAGAGGAAACAGTACTTATTCATTCAGTTGCAAGAGCCCAGGCCCCTCCCGGGCCCCTGGAAAGCCCTGCTTTCCTGTTGGACTGAAAGTGGACTGACCCGTGCTCCAGTGAGTACCTTACATGGGGTGAGGAAGTGGCCCAAGCTGAGCTCCTGTGTTGTTCCTGGATTGACATTATGTCACCAATCCCTTCCTCTGACATGGCTGGACATAATTTTTTGCAACTAAGTGTGTAACTGCTCAGGAGAGGGATGGAAACTTCATGTGCTACATGCTATGAGCTGGGCCATTCTAACCCTTTCTCATGTTTCTAAGGAACAGTGCAGAAATTATACAGAAAATAATCTGATGGAAGAAAAAGGATGGCATTAGGAAATGAAAATACATTGACTCCAGAATTCTTGGGGCTCATCCTGAGATTAGTAGGTTCCTCATTGGACACTCATCTTCCTACTGACTCTTGCATCTTTTTTCAAGCCCATAGTTATTCCCTTGTGAATGAGAAATAACTAAATCCCTATAAGGCTACTCAATACCACCCTAAGCATCTACTATGTAACTGCTCTCAGATTCTTCTTAATGTTAGAATCGTGTGTGTTTAAGCAATGTAAGTACCGCAAAGTTCACTGAAACATGCCTCTATTCACTTTTTCTCCTGAGGAAGCAGATTTAAACAAACAAACAGCTGAGTGTTGGCAACAAAGGGTTAATATGTTTGCTTTTGGAGACTTGGATGAGAAGCAAGAGAGGACTCAGCAGAAAGACCCAAAGAATGTTTTTAAATATGCACTGAAAATATACTCAGAACTCTGTAAAAATAGATATGGGAATCCACACGTAAGAAAGAGGGAATAACAAAAATAAATTGTTGTTGGAGTACTTGTGTAATTCAGAATATGAACATGCGAAAAAGCAGAAATTCAACTAATCACATTACAAGTAGCATTTCACTTTGGTGTCTACAGTTCAGAGGGATATTTAATATTCATTTTGGATTACTTTTTTTCCCCACATGTCAATGCTGGAGATTTTAATGTGTTATGACATAAAGTATACAGAGATGGGTAATTTGTGGGCTGGTATATATGTTATGGGTGATTCATATCAGGAAACATTTCCAAAATGGTAGAATTTACTATGATAAACTTCCAGTGGAGGCCACATTAAACTGAAATGCAATGGCAGGACTACACTGTAGTTGAAACTACACTCACTGAATGGATAGAAGGCTGTGCTTCTGTAGTAGCTGTATGAAGTCTGCAATAATGAAGACACTGAATGGGAAATCCCAGGCAATATCTAAAGATTAGATTGTAGCCTCATCACAAGAGAAGAAATGAACAGCACAAAAGCAAGCATTTTGAGAGACGTATCAATGTCTTTCCTTTTTACAGATCCAACTAAATGCAATCTGGAAAGATAACGCAGAGCATTGACATTAAAGTTGGGATAATATGATAAAAAAAAGGGGGGGGGGGACACGGGGAAGGCAGAAATCACACAGTACTACTTGATAGGCACAAAGCAGGTAGTGTAATTTTACACATAACAATGAGCAAGGGAAGGAACTTCTCATCCCCATCAAAACAGAAATCTATTGTCAAGGAACAGAATTGATCTATTCAGTCTCATATTTAAGCTACAGGGAAAAAAATTACCTTATGGATTTATCCAGCTTAGACCCTTACTATGGCTCACTCTAGAAGGAGTTACGACCTTTCAGGTGAGCCATGAATGAGAGGAAGGCAATGAGAACACAAGAACCACAAAAAAAACATGATTCCAACCTACAGCAAGTCTGTAAGAAATAAATATTCCTCCAAGGGTCAATGCATACTATGCAGTAGAACAAACCAAAATTAACTTATCCAACAAGTGTAGATTAAAATTGT